>NW_026869896.1:0-1200000 GCF_019925205.1 Metopolophium dirhodum | reverse complement strand
TGTGTATACTTAATAACTAAAGTTAAATTACATTCCATCATATTGATGGTTTTAATTGTACAGTAAATATCCGACTGTACATACATTCTGGACATTCTTTTGAAATTGACTTAGTTATTTACTAATATGTTAGGTCAAAACCGACATATATAATAATAATAATTTAAATTTCATTGTGTTGGTGTGAAACAATTGTGTTACAATTATTATAAATTTAAAACAGCGTGGATCAACTTAATACCTATCACATGTCTCATCAATCTTAATAAATTATTTTCATAATGTGATACAATAAGTCTATAGTTACATTACTTTGTCGTGCTCTTATTTCATAATTTGTATATAGTTAATGACTGACATCACTTACAGACATACACTTGTAAGGATTTGGGCTTTTTAGTTCCACAAAAACTACCCATGAAGAAAGGGGAACACTTTCCTCGTGACCTGTGAGCCGCACCGCGTGAGACCCGAGGGTCAAGTCGGTGGAACTCACAGGCTTTGATACACGCATGGGGTATTGAAACTCCAAGATTTATTTTGGGAAAAGGGTGGATTAATAAAGATATAATAAGTTATAATTTTAAGGTAATCACGTGGGTGTATTTTACATAAGTTTAAATAATAAATAATTAAATAATAACATTTTCATAATTTCGTTACAAAATACTGTATAAGGTGGCACAGGGCAAATATAATAAGTATAAGATGGCCCATGGCAATTACAATATAAATAAGAATTTTCGGCACATTTTGTCCGGCCCACTGGAGGCGGCACACCATATTATTCATGGTGTGTCCTCACGGGGTTACCGGGAAAATGTGTGTGTGTGGAGGCTCGTTTCAGCCGGGATATTTCATACCAAGGGGAATGGGGATAAAAAAAAGGACCCGCGTCTTGCGACGCCTCTAAATCGTGCTCTGAAAGGGGGGACCAAGGGGAAAATATAATTATTTAATATAATTAGTTCTCCTGAGGTCACTTTTAGACGTCATTCGTATAATTATGTTATTTTAGGAGTATATATTTTGTACAAAGTCATGATCTTTTACGCTTATTATATTATTCGTTTTTCCTAGAATATGGATAATGCGTGCATATACTTATCACGTGTTGCGCGGTACCGTTGATGTTATTACTATTAGTCCTGTACTCCTATCGATGTAGGCTTTCCGGGATTACGTGCTCCCTGCAGCATTTATGTCTATTATTGAATATATCATTATTATTATTATATACGTAGTCACAGCTCGTTACAGTACGTATATCCCGGCGCTGTTCCTGTAAAAGGTAAGAACGTAAGAATGACTAAAATAATGTTTAACTCGGGTTTTCAGGTCGGAAACACTTTTATTGTATTAAAACAAACATAAATAAAACACTTAGCAAATTCAGATCGCCTAGCCCGTACTACGATCGGCGTTTCACACGCACGTCGTAGCTACGTCCTCGCCGAATCACTCAGCGTCAACGGGGGGGTCTTGCCCGCGCGTACGGCGGTGTTATATAGAAAAATATTATCGTCACCTCAGCACATATTGCATCGCTGGCCTGACCTATGTCAATAATTTACAATTTGAAATATTCCCACCTATATTACATATATATTAAATAATATTATTTTGACGACTGTCTACAATATACGACAGTCCCCGTTGTTTTTTGGAAAAAATGCCCTCATTTTTTAATGCTATTGCTACATAAAAATGTCTTATTACTAAATTAAATACTAAACTTATATTATTACTAGGTTACTGTCTCGGCTTATTCGCGTCGTTGACTTTAAAATTATGCTTAAATGTTTATTTAATCTTACTACTTTAATAATTAATTATATAATGCGTGTGTAGCGAGCTGTGACTGTTTAACCATTTATCTAAAAATAACACCATATAGGCAGTAGATCAAAGTGTAGATCAAAGTAATCGTATATAGTACGCGCCGCGTAATATTTACATTAATAGTAATAATAATAGCAGCTGCGCTGCGTGTATAGTAGAACAAACGAATATCGAGCGCGCGACCATGAAAGGCGTGCGTCAATCAATATATGACTACTTATATAAATAACTCGCATAAAATGTCCATATAAATCGTGAGTGATATGGAATAAAGCACCGCACGTGTACAATAATAACATATATATGTGTTCAACTTCCTGCCGGGTGCAAGCGCGTGACGAGGCCGCGAGATGACCATATACGGCAGTGGCGCCGAACCATATTTTAAGAAGGTGGGCTGTTGGATTTTAAAAAGTTATATGGACCACCACCCCCCACACCCCCCCACACAACACTCTTAAATATGCCATACCGCGTTTGAGATTAATATTTTATTTTGAACTCTTATTACTCCTCTTATTTTTCACTTAATAAACCTTCACACCCCGTATTCCATACCATACCGCAAACTACGTGTTGGTACAGCCATCCAATCCAATGTATAAAGCGTTTGGAAAATATCAAGTACTCTTAGTTATAAGTTAACTAGCCAACTAGGTACACGAAATACATTTTTGTTGATTTTAGACCATGTCCTGTTTTATAGTAATATAAAGAAACAAATAAATCACTGAATAATAGTATGCAAACAAAATAAATAGTAAATAGTAATCAAATGCTATATATTTTAGGTTTTAATTAATTAAAGAATAACAAATAATATTAATAATTATAATGATAGTCGATAGATAACAAATTATAATTTATTGCCTATTATTAAATCATAAAATTAAATTAACAGTTTTGTTAAGACTGAACTGTATGATGCCATCTCATTTATAATGTTGTCTGGATCAACAGGAACATCCTTTTCACAAGACATTATCATCAGTCCTTCAAGCCTATCTTCGCACATAGTACTTCGAAGACGTGTTTTGATCAGCTTTAATTTTGAAAACGCTCTCTCTGGCGAAGCACTTGATATTGGTAGTGTTAGAGCTATGCTAAGAGCTATGTATAGTGCAGGAAATACATCATTTAATCCTGTCTTACAGCATACATTGTATAATGTGTGTATAGTTCCTACATTTTCACCGTGAAAATTATCATCGTCACTATCTTGTTCATTTTCTGTATCAGAATAGAGTACATCTGTAATGTCTTGATTTTGTTTGTGTAATTTGTTTGGTAGGGTTACAGATTTTTCTAATTCCATATAAACACTTGCAAATTGGATATAATCTCTTCTTAAATCTGCTGCAGTTATAAATTTCCCATATACTTGTTCGAAACCATTAAATGCATCAGCAGGAATTTTTCCTGATTTTGTTATTTCTACCAATCGTTTCTTTTGAAAAAGAGCTAAATCTTTGAACAAAGGTATTGAACTTTCATTAAACCTCTCTGATAGTTGAGTATTAATAATGTCTATAATAGTGATGTAAGTGTTGATTTTAAAATTTTGAATTGGATTTTGACTTGGCTGTTCAACTAATACCATATCTCCGGCCATAACTTTTTTACGTCACACGCGGGTTTGAATAAGAGGAATAATATCAAACTCATCATTTTTTGATGTTATAAATTCTTCTTTTTCTTTCAACAAGACTTGAAATTCCGTTTCACTTCTGAGTGTTAGAATTTTTTTATCAACACTTTTCACATATGAAACAGCGGCCAGTAAATCAATATTTTTTCCTTGCAAAAATGAACTCAAAGGGCTAGTAATATCAAACATTTTTTTGAATGTCAACGCAGTTAAAACAAAGCGTTCTGATAACATATATTCATATAAACTTTTAGCTCTTACACAACATATTCGATCTGAAGAAATGTCATTTTGCAAGTAGTTCAATGTATCTAAAATTGAGTCATATGTGTAAAATAAAGTTTGCAGTGCAGTAGAATGTGATGACCATCTCGTAGTGTCGACTCTTTTCAACCTACGTAAAGGTTTACCAGGATAACGTTTAGTTTGGTAATTTGCAAATCAAAATTGGAATTTTAGTGAATTTTTAAAAAAATCGATAAGTTGCATTTTTTTTATAAAGTACGAATTTTTATCAAAAATCGATTTTTTTTTTTTATTAATTTTCCTTGAAATACAGATTTTTATTGATTTTTATCCAACAGATACATTTTTTCAGACTAGATTTTTTAAATTATGAATTTTCCATCAAACAGATTTGTATTCAATTTATATTTTTTACAAAAAATCTAAATTTAATTAAATTCTAAAAAAAATCTGTTAGATAAAAAAGCAATAAAAAAACTAATAAAAAATGTAAAATCAATAAAAAAAACCATATTTGATAAAAAAAAATTTTGGGTAAAAAATACACTAAAAATATTAATTAAAATATGTTTGATAAAATAATCTTATTGTATGAAAATTCTTAGTAAAATTAAAATCTTAAAAAAAGGGGCTGTGTGTATTAAATAAAAAATCTATATTTGATAAAACCATTAAAATTCAAAAAAAAAAATCAGTATTTAATTAAAAGATCTGTATTGAATAAAAATCTATATTTGATAAAAAAAATTGATATAAAATATATATTTGTTAAAAGAATCTATGTTTAATAAAAAATCTGTATTTAATAAAATGATCAATGCTAACAAAAACTAAAAATTAAAGTATTAATAAGTATTAGTAAGTATTAGTAGCAATTGTAGTAGGTACAATTTTGTATAATATTAATAATTAACAATTAACCATACAAAAAGGCTCAGAAATAATTTATAAAATTCGAATTTTTTTTAAATTTAATAAAAATGATCAAAAAAATTTCTAAAAATAATTAATTAAAATAATGTAGGTTTACTTTGTATAGGTATCTAAAAGTTATAAGAATAATTAATAACAATAATTTATACATAAATAATTGATACATTTAATTAAAATTAAAATTAAAGTATTGAATTAATTTTAAATAAAAACAATAAATTGAATATACTAATTATGGATTATAAATACAAAATATCAAAACACTAAAAGTAATTAGTAAAAATTATGTTTATTGAAAATTATTAAAAGTAAAATATTTATAAATAGTGCATACATAATGTATATTACAGAAGCTCGAGACTGTTTAGTAGCATAGTGTAATAAATAAGAGAAACAAAATACAAATTATAAATCATATAATCATGTAATCGTATTCTAAAAACCAATTTGCAATTATTTGCAATTAATTTTCTAAATATTGGACTTTGTTTGGATCGGATGGCAAGAAGAGTTAGTTTTAGTGTTCGTAAAATTCATGGACATTCATAAACATTATAACAATAATACAAATATATTTTCACCAATTTGCAATTAATTTGCTAAATATTGCTGTTGGTTTGGAACGGATCGGACGAAGTGGAAGGGCTGACCAAATTTGCAAAAAAATTCGCCAAAATTCCAATTTTGATTTGCAAATTTTAATGGTTTCATCAAATATAGATTTTTTATTGATTTTTTTTTCAAATATACCTAAATCTTTTTATCAAGTACATATTTTTTACGAATTTTTATACAATAAGATTATTTTATCAAACATATTTTAATTAATATTTTTAAAGTGTATTTTTTACCCAAATTTTTTTTTTATCAAATATGGTTTTTTTTTTATTGATTTTACATTTTTATTAGTTTTTTTTTATTGCTTTTTTATCCAACAGATTTTTTTTTAGAATTTAATTCAATTTAGATTTTTTGTAAAAAATATAAATTAAATACAAATCTGTTTGATGGAAAATTCATAATTTAAAAAATCTAGTCTGAAAAAATGTATTTGTTGGATAAAATCAATAAAAATCTGTATTTCAAGGAAAATTAATAAAAAAAAATAATCGATTTTTGATAAAAAATTCGTACTTTATAAAAAAAATGCGACTTTTATCGATTTTTTTAAAAATTCACCAAAATTCCAATTTTGATTTGCAAATTCTAAAAATAAATTTGCAATTATTTGCAATTAATTTGCTAAATATTAGCGTTGGTTTGGAACGGATCGGACAAAGTGGGGGGGCTGACCAAATTTGCAAAAAAATTCGCCAAAATTCCAATTTTGATTTGCAAATTCTAAAAACCGATTTGCAATTATTTGCAATTAATTTGCTAAATATTGGCGTTGGTTTGGAACGGATCGGACAAAGTGGGGGGGCTGCATGAAGTTAGCCCCCCCCAAATCATTTTTTTAGTTTGCGATTGTGCTCTAAATTGCAAATCCTAAAAACCAATTTGCAATTATTTGCAATTAATTTGCTAAATATTGTCGCTGGTTTGAAGTGAATCCGCCAAAGTGGGGGGGCTAACTTCATGACCATGTATTTATCGCGTTTAAACGTATTTAATTCAGTGGCAATTGCTATAACCATGTTTCTTGGTATATTACTATAGGTATTGGAGAAATTGTATAATATGACTTCGTCATCACTATTTAATAATGTTGTTTCTAGAGTTATTTTTTTATTATTTTGTAGGCACTCAGTTGGTTCTATTATATATTGTATTTGCTTGTCTTGCATTTTTGTGGACACTTTTAATTTTGACCTAGTCTTAGGAGCTATGGTAATATTTTCGTTAGATATAATTTTAATTTTATTTTTATTTTTATTAATGTTGGTTGCACTTGTGATGCTTTCAGTTGTATAAATGTTTAAGTTGTGATTTACATTATGTTCGTACCATATTTCGTCCATTTTTATAGAATTATTATCGATTTGTATGTTTTTATTTTTAAAATCGACTATTAGGTTGTAACTAATATTAAAATCGTTTCCTAATAGTAATTTACAATTTAGTCCTTCAACGACGTATACTTTGATTTAATATTGGCGTGCGTTGATTGTAATTGTTAATTCTGTTGTTCCTATTTGTATCAGTTCGTTGTTGCCAGCGCCTGTTATAGTTATTTGTTCTTTGGGTTTAGTGACTTGTTTATTTTTTATTAGGGAATAATCTATACATGATATATTTGAGCCTGTGTCTATAATTGCATTTTGTTCGTTGCCATCTAATTTTATTTTTATGGATAACACTCTTTGTTTTCGTTCAGTATCTGAATCTACGCTTATATTTTGATTGTTGATTTTGATTTCATTTTTGTGTTGAATAAGCTGGTTTTTGGTTTCTATGGCTTTCTCGTCTTCTTGTATAGGCCGGTTCCGATATTCCCTTATGTAGTTTACGCATATTTCGCAAAACATAACGTTTCCCCCCTCGCTCCAATACTGTTCTCTGTCATCTTGGTCGTCTAGTATGTCCTCGGGAAAAACTGTGTTTATTGTTATGTTATTGAATTGACGAGGGTTATATGTTTCTGTTATGATTCCTGGTGTCCAATGGCAATTTTTATTGAATATCCCTATGTTTTTCCTATTTAATTTCCAGTAAATTATGGCATTTGTATATTCGGAATTTTCATGTATTAAATATAAGTTGAAATTGAATTGGTCACAGATAAACGCTAAATCGTCATCTTTAAGATAGTAGCCAGATTTGCAATTAGGAATGCCGAGCATATTTAATAATTCTACTGTTTTTCTATATACATATACCATGTTGTTTAAGGCATATTCGTAGTGCGTGGGCACCACAGTCACCGTCTCCGGGTACGTTTTCCGTTTTTATGAATGAACCCGCGATTTGTGAGATTTCATTCTTTAATTTATCGTTAATTGTGTTATTGAAATTTTTCCCTAACGTGATTATATTACTAGTATGTGAACCATTGTTTTTAAAATATTTATTTTGTTTTTCATCGTCATTGTTTGGTAGTAGGCATATTAAAATTTTTATTTGCGTGTCTTGAAAAATAAACTTAATCATAGTAGAAATAACGTTCCAATCCTTTTTGTCTCGTCCAGTGCAAATTTTGGGTAAAGCTAAAGTAGTAATATTATTCTCAATACAAAATTTCCTAGTGTTAGCTAGTGTTCTAAAAATATTAGTGTACGCTGGTTTGTCGTAATATTCGTTTTTTGTTATGAGATATAGAACCCATTGTCTTCCGTTTTTCAAATAAGCAATTTCGGTTATTTTTTTTCTTTGGTCTATTAAATTTTGAACGTTGTTAAATTTATTTCTAAATTGTAATGCGATCCCCTTCGACATAGTAAGGCATTGACTTGTGCAATGGCCGATTGCGATATCATTTCGTAATGATAAAATATTTACCGTCTGTTCACTGTAATCGCATAGGAAGTCGGTTCTATCGTTAATGCTTAACCACGTCTGTTGTGTTTAGACAATCACCTTCTAAAAAAAAACACATCCGAATACTTATTGCATGAATCTATAGGTAATACTGTCACGTTCCTCGATGTTTAGGTCATCAGTTTTGATAGCTTTATTTAGTAATTGTTACAATACAGTTGCTCCGTGGTGGTATTATAATACTTTGGTCATTTTTGATCGAGTAAGGAATCCTTAGTAACTTATTTTCAAAATATATGTGCATTGATCCACGTTCCAAAAATTCATAACCTAGTAAACCGTCCTGGCTTATTGGAAAATCGTCAAATATTATATCGAATCGAATCAAAAATTCTCGTCCTTCGATGCTAATAATCATATCGACTGTTCCTATGGTTTCTACTGGAAGTGAATTTATGCCTTTTAGATCCCCTTTGTTTTGTTCATTTATTATTAACTGTCCTTGTAACTTTGATATCTTTATAAGATTTTTGTTGGGACCCGTATCTATTAGAAAAGTTTGTTGATTACGCGAATATTATTGTTACTTTTATATTCATCTACGGACCGGTTCCCTTGCGCTTCATTAGAATTATTTCCTTGTTTCCTTTTTTGTTCATTGTAAATTTGTTTCCTACATTCGCTTATGTCGTGGTTTGGTTTTTTACAATATTTACACACCTTAATGTTCCCGGTATTTTCTTGTTTAACCTCAGTTTTAAAATCACGATAATAAGTTGGGTTACGATAATTTGGTACTTTATGTGCGCTTGTACGGCATTCATTTGCGTAGTGCCCCATTTTTTCACAACGATTGCATTTAATATTTTTTTTCCTCGTATCCCTATAGTTATTTGTTGACGGTGGTTGTTCGGAATAAAAAGATTTTTCCTCTTCGATGGCTATAAAAACCGCCTCCTCAAGGCGAGTTACCTGTCGAGCTTTTAGGATAATTCGGATGGAATATGATACTCCCGAGATAAACACGTTTAATGCGTGTCCCTTGTATCGTTTTAGCAATAATAGCTGCTTCCTCTGCAGTATTATTCACAGTTGAGACATGCGTAAGCTCATTGTAAGCTTTTTCGATTCTCCCGGAAAAACTAGTAATAGATTCATTTCTATTCTGTCTTATAGAATTTAATTGATTTTGCAGAAATTTGGCTGAATGTGATGCGCCAAAAATAGTTCGAAAATGGTTCTTAAGTTCCTCCCATGAAGTTATTTCCCTATATCTAACGGCGTCAAAAGCTCTCCCTTTTAATTCGGATAAAATTCCTTTTAATATTTTAGGTTTGTTAGCGTCTGTTACGTTTTCTAATAAAAATTCGCATTTTTGTTCGAATGATTTTAGCTCAGATTCACTACCCCCCTCGAAGCTTGGGATAGATTTTACGGCGCTACCTAGACTAATTGTATCTACGGTTGCCATTTTTATTCTTAAATTGTCTGGGTTATAATCAATTATTTTCCAATCTACAATCGGACTTGACGTCATGCAATCAATATATAATTCAAGTAACTTACAATTGTTGCGTGTACATTTGTGCTGGCGTGATGGAAGACCTCTGGAAATTCGCCACGATAGCTTGATTGGAACAAACTGTTCGTGTGACCAAGTTCACCTGGAATTTGGGTTTGATGTCGGTCGAAAAACTCGGTAGCTGGTCCGTCGGTGGGCCTCAAGTCGTTGGAATTTGACCTGATGGTTGAAACAGTACCCCACACCTGACACCAAATTTGTAGTGCACAGCCCTGTCACTGCTGTGAACAACGTTTCTTTTACGACGGTGCAGCTCCGTTGTTTACGACGTATGTTTGAAAGGAAAAGGTTGTTTTAAATAATATAACACAACACTTTGAATTACGTTAAAGAATGGTATAATGATATTGATTATTAAAATAATAAAAGTTAAATTAGTTATTTGATTAAAAGCACGGACAAGACGACAATAAACACTCCGTAGGAGTCCGCGTGTCCGTAGTGAGTCCTTACAGTAATAACTTAAGTCTAAATTACAGTGTATAAAACACCCATATTTAATTAAACATTCAATGTCAAATATTTTGCTACGTGCTTTTGAATAAGGAAAAATAGTGCTACGCGATGCATGATTAAGGAAAAAGTCGTTAAAGAATTGACCAATACTGTTAATACGTTAGCATTTTCGTTAGTAGGTAACAAGGTAACGAAAGTCCGAACACTTAGAATATCAATGAATACGTGTCACCTTGAGGTTTACTACAATAGTATCGACAGCTCAAATGAACACTTAATTAGAAATGTATTGTGTGGTACCTATGTGGCTGCAGTTTTATACGTGGTCGGTACCCCCAATACGCGTCGTATATTACGCGCTCGGGTATAAATTAAAGATTAGTAATTTATTAATTATTATAATAATTTACAAACATTTTTGTTATTATGTTAATTTTTTTTACATATATTGCAAATATACTCTTTATAGTTTTTATTATGATTATATAAAATTTTTTCGTAACGTAACATTATTAACCTGGTGTAAACGAAAAAATATATGACACATATAATTTTTATAAAATATTAATAAAGCTTTTTTTATAATAATCGTCAAAATTTACATGTAGGTATTAAAAAAAATTAAAACTATTAAATAAAAAACATCATGAATTTTTTTTATAACAAACGTAAAGGAAAAAATTATTACAGGATTTATTATATATTATACATTAACAAAAAATTATTCAGAACCATCAAAGGAAGAATTCTTCATTTATAGTTAGAACACAGGGTTTTACGTTATCTATAATATCGTCCATGATGGTGTCAACTTGCCAAATTGTGTCTTCCTGTGTGATGACATGACGAATAAAATTTTTCCAATGTTCATCGGTTAATCTGTCAATTCCAGTGTTAAGAAGAGCCCGAATGTCATCTATTTTAAATGTCGTATTATTACTCTTGACGTATCCTTTAACCATCGCCCATGCGAGTTCAATTGGGTTGAACTCGCAGTGATACGGCGGGAGTCGAAGTACTGTGTGCCCGTTGTTTAATTAGGTGGGGGAAGCGTCTGACCGTTGGGGACGAAAACCGGTCGCCGCCGAGGTACGATCTTATTCCGAATAGAGTGTATAAATACATATTAATCAAAAATATGAACAAATTTTCTTTTTTTTACAATGTATTATCTATATATTGTGTGAACAATTAGTATAATAGTTTTATTACTTAAATGAATATATTTTATTTAAATTTTAAATACAATTTACAAGTTACAATAAGTATTGAATTATTTTAATTTGTGGGTTTCAAACACTTCTTCAAATTAATGTTTCAACTTAAAAAATAATCGACAAAAGATTTTAGTTTCAAATAATTAGGATTAACACACAGTTTCACCTTGGAAGTCACATTGAACAATAAGATGTTTTTAAATTCAACATTATTTCGGTTGTATAAATAAATAAATATATTGACAAAACGATAAATTATTTTAAACATTGATTTAAAAGTATAAAATGGAAGAAGTATGCCCTAAAAACTAAAAATTAATATTAAATTAAATTTTAAATTTGGAGTACCTGATTTGTACACTCCAGATTTGTGTAATTCAGGTTTGTACATTCCAAATTTTTTAATTCCAGGTTTATACACGTCCCCTTATTTTTCTCAATTTTAAAACTCATTCTTACTTGCGATCATTGCTTTTGTTTTTTTATCCGATCGTATACGCCCAATATCATGTGCATGACCACAATGAGTACTCCAAAACTTGACTTTTATAGTTGAGACTCCTTCAGATTCAAAAAACGTAATTTCAATTTTAGATGGACAAGCTCTATTTATTTTATTTGTCCTTAGAGATTTGGTCATTCTTAAATCATTTCCTTTCTTACGATAATTCCATGAACGATGACAGAAGAGATGTTTTTTAGTACTACCATCGGGGAAATCTCTTTCAGCACTATCGACTACATACATAGATACGGTTTTTTGTTCCATGTCATGCTTCCAAGCTTCAAAATCTGTTGATATATTTGATTCAAATTTAATGACTCAATATAGGTAATGGCAATTTATTTAGATAATAAGAAAAAAGATCAGTGTACATACCAGCGATTGAATCAAAAGTGAGTTCCTCAAGCTCCACATCAGTTTGATGAATTTCAGATAAATGACTTCTCAGTTTCACGAATGAGTACAAATGTTCCTCACATGTATCATAAGGACAAATGATTCTAGTCGATTTTTTTGAAGTTCTGGTACCATGAATGTTTTGGAGATGTTCAGATAAATATCGTTCTTTTGAATACTTCTTACTGCAATATTGACATTTGTAATTTTGTAACTTTGGTGCAACAAATTCAATACTGTGAAATTTCCTGGAGTGAGCATATAAGCTCTTTTTCAAACCAAATGATTCATCACATTCCTTACACTTTAAATTATTATCCATAATGATCCGAAATTAATTTTAAACAAATTACTCAGTATTTAGGTATATAATCAAAATTTTTGTATCAAAATCTTTTATTATTTATCATTTATGAGATTATGTGATAGTGATAATGATTGCGCGCGCACTGACGGTGCCGAGTCGCGGATAATCACAAGTCCCAGCGCATGCGCAATGCCAACCGCATTCAACTAATGATTGGAAATCATTTGAATATTTTTGAAAACATTAAATAACATAAAACAATTTAATGAAACTTTGAGAAAATAAAGTAAAATGAGACACATTTTGATTAAACGATGAATCATTAGTAAATGAACATAAAAAATTGATTAGCTTATAACTTAAAAGTATATAAATTTTAAAAAATACAGAGATTCATTAATTAGATAAATTACAGTAAAACCAACATAAATATAAAAAAAAATGAGAATACAGTAATTATTATCAGTATTTTTAATAAGGTTTGTTGGGAAAAAAAACATTTGGTGTATACACGGTAAATATTTTACTAAGGGGCAAAACCGATTTCGAGTGTGCAAACTCCCTGTAATTTTAAAATACAGTAAATATTTTGTGTAAGTGGAGAATTCGTGGACAAAAAATGTGAAATCTCCCTGTAAAATGCTATACGATAAATATATTTGTGTGAAGGGCAAATAGTTGGACAAATCTCCCCGTGATTTTTGTCATGGTAAAATCATTGTGTTCAAGGGAGACATCCTCCCTTGAACGTTGTGAAATTACCGCGGTGAAAAAAAAAAAAGACTGTGTACATACAAATGTATACTACTAATAAAAAATTACCTTGGTTTGACATTGGGCAAAACTAAAATTTAAAATAAACATTTCCACATTTTAATAATAATATTCCATTGAGCATAATGTTAGTAACTTCTTCATTTATTAACTTTATAATTGATTTCTATGATTATTTTGTTGGATTGTATGCATTTATTTAGTGTGTTCAGTGTGTATGAATAATTATTCACTACTTTTTAGGGCAGTTGTATACATTCACCATTGCCTTTAAGTCTTATACTTCAATATAATATATATATATATATTTAATGTGTTGTTTAGGTATTATTATTAATTACATTTGATGCGTTATTTCATGTATTTTCATTCAATCTGTTGTTACGTGCTGCCCCTTCAGGGATTCACTATGTTGATGATTTAAAAATAATAGTAGTCAAATTAGATTTATAAATACAATGTTTTATTAAAACAAAATGAAATGTATAGTATCGTCGTGGTAATAGTAGTAGCAGTATACTCTGTACCAAATAAGAGCGCACCGCGCTGGCGCATCCAAATGAATCGCGGAGCGACGTCTTGACCCCCTGGTCGGGTCTATTCGCTCTGTGATTGGTCGCCGATCGTCGGTCGGATTCGCCGCCGTCGACGATGTTGCCGCCATGAATACAGGAAACTAAAGTAATAATGCGTTTCACGCGTATTATTCAGTAAAATAATACACATACTTTTCGTTTTTTTTTCTTAACATAGGTATTGAACACAATACAATATTAAAAACGTTTTTACCAATCCTACCACCATTTTTTTCCTTTATTTGTGTACCTACGTTTTATTATTTTTTTTTCATATTATGCACCTTGATATATAATAGTAATATAATAATAAAAATAATATTTTAATTTTTTGCATAAATAGGATAGGTTAGATTATAAATAATAACATTTAATAGGACACAATTTTCTTTGTATTCTTGTACATTGTCAAATTTTCTTCAAATTTCAAGTTTTCTGATCATCTAGTTTATGTATAGTGGATAAATGTGTTTGCAATTGTCTGAAGTCTTATTCATCAACATATTATGTTTTTTTTTTTATTTGAAATTATGTACACCAACAATGGAAATGTTAATATCAAAGTATTTATTGAGTTCTAAATTCTGGTTTTTCTGATCATCTAGTTTATGTATAGTGGATAAATGTGTTTGCAATTGTCTGAAGTCTTATTCATCAACATATTGTGTTTTTTTTTAATTTGAAATGATGTACCCCAACAATGAAAATGTTAATATCAACGTATTTATTGCCTTCTAAATTCTAGTTTTGCGTACAACTAATCTATCTATAGGTGACTAATGTATTTGCAATTGACTAAAGTCTTATTCATCAACTTATTATGTTTTTTATAAATTTGAAATGATGTAACCCAAGACTAAAAAATGTTCATATAAGCGTTAATATTGAGTTCTAAATTCTATTTTTCTGATCATCTAGTTAATGTATAGTGGATAAATGTGTTTGCTATTGTCTGAAGTCTTATTCATCAACATATTATGTTTTTTTTTAATTTGAAATGATGTACACCAACAATGGAAATGTTAATATCAAAGTATTTATTGACTTCTAAATTCTAGTTTTCTGATCATCTAGTTAATGTATAGTGGATAAATGTATTTGCAATTGTCTGAACTCTTAATCAACAACAATTTATGTATTATTATTATTTATTTATATATTAATTATTGATTTTTAAATTCTAGTTTTGGGTTCAACTAATCTATCTATAGGTGACTAATGTATTTGAGATTGTCTGAAGTCTTATTCGTCAACAAATTATGTTTTTTTTTAATTTGAAATGATGTACACCAACAATGGAAATGTTAATATCAAAGTATTTATTGACTTCTAAATTCTAGTTTTGCGTACAACTAATCTATCTATAGGTGACCAATGTATTTGCGATTGTCTGAAGTCTTATTCGTCAACAAATTAGGTTTTTTATAAATTTGAAATGATGTAACCCAAGACTAAAAAATGTTCATATAAGCGTTAATATTGAGTTCTAAATTCTAGTTTTCTGACCATGTTGTTTATGTATAATGGATAAATGTATTTGAAATTGTCTGAAGTCTTATTCAACAACAATTTAAGGTTTTTTTAATTTGAAATGATTTTCCCTAATAATGAAAAATGTTAATATTATCATAATAATTGAGTTCTAAATTCTAGTTTTCTGAACATCTAGTTAATTTATAGTGGATAAATGTATTTGCAATTGTCTGAAGTCTTATTCATCAACATATTATTGTATTTTTTTTTAATTTGAAATGATGTACACCAACTATGGAAATGTTAATATCAAAGTATTTATTGACTTCTAAATACTAGTTTTCTGATCATCTAGTTAATGTATAGTTGATAAATGTATTTGCAATTGTCTGAAGTCTTATTCATCAACAATTTAAGGTTTTTTTAATTTGAAATGATTTTCCCTAATAATGAAAAATGTTAATATTAACATAATAATTGATTTCTAAATTCTAGTTTTCTGAACATCTAGTTAATTTATAGTGGATAAATGTATTTGCAATTGTCTGAAGTCTTAATCGTCGAAAAATTATATTTTTTTTTAATTTGAAATGATGTACCCCAACAATGAATAATGTTTTTATTAACGTAATAATTCAGATCTAAATTCTAGTTTTTCTGATCATCTAGATAATGTATAGTGGATAAATGTTGTAACGTCTCCTCTTCACCTGGGCTCTTACCCGTTCCGGTGTCGTTCTGTTTATATTAACGAGGTCTCGGAGACTCGACATCGGTGTTTGATATTATTACTAGGGATCAGGGTTACCTTATGTGAAGCAAGTACTCAACGTAATGTATATATATATATATATCTGTTATTGACGTATTATTATTATTTACTACAAGTTACAATATTGAAATATACTTATAAATTATAACTCCGGGCTACCGATCGGGCCATGGTGTGTCGTGGGTGCCGATGTCCAAATGTGGGTTGAGCTGGTCGTCCGCAGGCCCTCTTCAGGTCGTTGTCAGCCCTCGAGTTCCACTATCGACCACCTCACTGTCGACTCTTCATTCTTGACAATCCAACTATCAACCGCCGACTCTCCTATCGACTACTTCACTGTCGACTCTATCATAACTGACTCCCGCCAGGCGTCCAGGTCGGTATTTACACGATGTGAGCTAAACATCGCGTCAGCATAATATATATTTCATATATATATACACATTTGTCATTACTAACACTCAGCATATTAGCCGTGCTCAACGTAGGGCGTAATGTACGATGTCGATAACGATAATTGTTACAATGTATTTGCAATTTTCTGAAGTCTTAATCGTCAAAAATTATATTACTTTTTAATTTGAAATGATTTACCCAAATAATGAAAAATATTAATATAAGCGTAATGATTGAGTTTTAAATTCAAGTTCGCAGATCATCTAGTTAATGTATAGTGGATATATGTATTTGCAATTGACTAAAGTCTTAATCGTCAAAAAATTATATTTTTTTTTAATTTGAAATGATGTACCCCAACAATGAATAACGTTAATTTTACGTAATTATTGATTTTTAAATTCTAGTTTTGAGTTCAACTAATCTATCTATAGGTGACCAATGTATTTGCGATTGTCTGAAGTCTTATTCGTCAACAAATTAAGTTTTTTATAAATTTGAAATGATGTAACCCAAGACTAAAAAATGTTCATATAAGCGTTAATATTGAGTTCTAAATTCTAGTTTTCTGATCATGTAGTTTATGTATAGTGGATAAATGTGTTTGCAATTGTCTGATGTTTTTTTTAATTTGAAATGATGTACCCCAACAATGAATAACGTTAATTTTACGTAATTATTGATTTCTTAATTCTAGTTTTGGGTTCAACTAATCTATCTATAGGTGACTAATGTATTTGCAGTTGACTAAAGTCTTATCCAACAACAATTTATGTATTATTATTATTTATTTATATATTAATTATTGATTTTTAAATTCTAGTTTTTGGTTTCAACTAATCTATCTATAGGTGACTAATGTATTTGAGATTGTCTGAAGTCTTATTCATCAACATATTATGTTTTTTTTTTAATTTGAAATGATGTACCCCAACATTGAATAATGTTAATATGAACGTAATTATTGATTTTTAAATTCATGTTCGCAGATCATCTAGTTAATGTATAGTGGATAAATGTATTTGCAATTCACTAAAGTCTTATTCATCAACTTATTATGTTTTTTATAAATTTGAAATGATGTAACCCAAGACTAAAAAATGTTCATATAAGCGTTAATATTGAGTTCTAAATTCTAGTTTTCTGAACATCTAGTTAATTTATAGTGGATAAATGTATTTGCAATTGTCTGAAGTCTTATTCATCAACATATTATGTTTTTTTATAAATTTGAAATGATGTAACCCAAGACTAAATAATGTTCATATAAGCCTTAATATTGAGTTCTAAATTCTAGATTTCTGATCATGTAGTTGATGTATAGTGGATAAATGTATTTGCAATTGTCCGAAGTCTTATTCAACAACAACTTATGTGTTTTTTTTATTTGAAATGATTTACTCTATCAATGAAAAATTTTAATATTATCGTAATAATTGAGTTCTAAATTCTAGTTTTCTGAACATCTAGTTAATTTATAGTGGATAAATGTATTTGCAATTGTCTGAAGTCTTAATCGTCGAAAAATTATATTTTTTTTCATTTGAAATGATGTACCCCAACAATGAATAATGTTTTTATTAACGTAATAATTGAGTTCTAAATTCTAGTTTTTCTGATCATCTAGATAATGTATAGTGGATAAATGTATTTGCAATTGTCTGAAGTCTTATTCAACAACAACTTATGTGTTTTTTTTATTTGAAATGATTTACCCCATCAATGAAAAACTTTAATATTATCGTAATAATTGAGTTCTAAATTCTAGTTTTCTGAACATCTAGTTAATTTATAGTGGATAAATGTGTTTGCGATTGTCTGAAGTCTTATTCGTCAACAAATTAGGTTTTTTATAAATTTGAAATGATGTACCCCAACAATGAAAATGTTAATATCTCCGTAATTATTGACTTCTAAATTCTAGTTTTCTGATCATCTAGTTAATTTATATGGATAAATGTATTTGCAATTGTCTGAAGTTTTATTCAACAACAACTTATGTGTTTTTTTTATTTGAAATGATTTACTCCATCAATGAAAAATATTAATATAAGCGTAATTATTGAGTTTTAAATTCTAGTCTGCAGATCATCTAGTTAATGTATAGTGGATAAATGTATTTGCAATTTTCTGAAGTCTTAATTGTCAAAAAATTATATTAATTTTTAATTTGAAATGATTTACCCAAATAATGAAAAATATTAATATAAGCGTAATTATTGAGTTTTAAATTCAAGTTCGCAGATCATGTAGTTAATGTATAGTGGATAAATGTATTTGCAATTGACTAAAGTCTTAATCGTCAAAAAATTTTATTTTTTTTAATTTGAAATGATGTACCCCAACAATAAACAACGTTAATTTTACGTAATTATTGATTTCTTAATTCTAGTTTTGGGTTCAACTAATCTATATAGAGGTGACTAATGTATTTGAGATTGTCTGAAGTCTTATTCATCAACATATTATGTTTTTTTTTTAATTTGAAATGATGTACCCCAACATTGAATAATGTTAATATGAACGTAATTATTGATTTTTAATTTCTAGTTTTGGGTTCAACTAATCTATCTATAGGTAACTAATGTATCTACAATTGTCTGAAGTCTTATTCGTCAACAAATTATGTTTTTTTTTAATTTGAAATGATGTACCGCAACAATGAAAAATATTAATATAAGCGGAATTATTGAGTTTTAAATTCTAGTTCGCACATCATCTAGTTAATGTATAGTGGATAAATGTATTTGCAATTGTCTGAAGTCTTATTCGTCAAGATATAATGTTTTTTTTTAATTTGAAATGATGTACACCAACAATGGAAATGTTAATATCAAAGTATTCATTGACTTCTAGATTCTAATTTTCTGATCATCTAGTTAATGTATAGTGGATAAATGTATTTTCAATTGTCTGAAGTCTTATTCATCAACATATTATGCTTTTTTTTAATTTGAAATGATGTACCTCAACAATGAATAACGTTAATATTAACGTAATTATTGATTTTTAAATTCTAGTTTTGGGTTCAACTAATCTGTATATAGGTGACTAATGTATCTACAATTGTCTGAAGTCTTATTCGTCAACAAATTATGTTTTTTTTTAATTTGAAATGATGTACACCAACAATGAAAAATATTAATATAAGCGTAATTATTGAGTTTTAAATTCTAGTTTTGGGTTCAACTAATCTATCTATAGCTGACTATTGTATTTGCAGTTGACTAAAGTCTTATTCAACAACAACTTATGTGTTTTTTTTATTTGAAATGATTTACTCCATCAATGAAAAATATTAATATAAGCGTAATTATTGAGTTTTAAATTCTAGTCTGCAGATCATCTAGTTAATGTATAGTGGATAAATGTATTTGCAATTGTCTGAAGTCTTATTCATCAACATATTATGTTTTTTTTTTAATTTGAAATGATGTACACCAACAATGGAAATGTTAATATCAAAGTATTTATTGAGTTCTAAATTCTAGTTTTGCGTACAACTAATCTATCTATAGTTGACTAATGTATTTGCAATTGACTAAAGTCTCATTCATCAACTTATTATGTTTTTTATAAATTAAAATTATGTAACCCAAAACTAATAAATGTTCATATAAGCGTTAATATTGAGTTCTAAATTCTAGTTTTCTGATCATGTTGTTTATGTATAGTGGATAAATGTATTTGCAATTGTCTGAACTCTTATTCAACAACAATTTATGTATTATTATTATTAATTTATAATATATTAATTATTGATTTTTAAATTCTAGTTTTGGGTTCAACTAATCTATCTATAGGTGACTAATGTATTTGAGGTTGTCTGAAGTCTTATTCGTCAACAAATTATGTTTTTTTTTAATTTGAAATGATGTACACCAAAAATGGAAATGTTAATATCAAAGTATTTATTGACTTCTAAATTCTAGTTTTGCGTACAACTAATCTATCTATAGTTGACTAATGTATTTGCAATTGACTAAAGTCTCATTCATCAACTTATTATGTTTTTTATAAATTTAAAATTATGTAACCCAAGACTAAAAAATGTTCATATAAGCGTTAATATTGAGTTCTAAATTCTAGTTTTCTGATCATGTTGTTTATGTATAATGGATAAATGTATTTGCAATTGTCTGAAGTCTTATTCAACAACAATTTAAGGTTTTTTTAATTTGAAATGATTTTCCCTAATAATGAAAAATGTTAATATTAACATAATAATTGAGTTCTAAATTCTAGTTTTCTGAACATCTAGTTAATTTATAGTGGATATATGTATTTGCAATTGTCTGAAGTCTTAATCGTCGAAAAATTATATTTTTTTTTAATTTGAAATGATGTACCCCAACAATAAATAACGTTAATTTTACGTAATTATTGATTTCTTAATTCTAGTTATGGGTTCAACTTATCTATCTATAGGTGACTAATGTATTTGCAGTTGACTAAAGTCTTATTCAACAACAATTTATGTATTATTATTATTTATTTATATATTAATAATTGATTTATAAATTCTTGTTTTGACTTCAACTAATCTATCTATAGGTTACCAATGTATTTGCGATTGTCTGAAGTCTTATTCGTCAACATATTATGTTTTTTTTTAATTTGAAATAATGTACACCAACAATGGAAATGTTAATATCAAAGTATTTATTGAGTTTTAAATTCTAGTTCGCACATCATCTAGTTAATGTATAGTGGATAAATGTATTTGCAATTGTCTGAAGTCTTATTCAACAACAATTTATGTATTATTATTATTTATTTATATATTAATTATTGGTTTTTAAATTCTAGTTTTGGGTTTCAACTTATCTATCTATATGTGACCAATGTATTTGCGATTGTCTGTAGTCTTATTCAACAACAACTTATGTGTTTTTTTTATTTGAAATGATTTACCCCATCAATGAAAAATTTTAATATTATCGTAATAATTGAGTTCTAAATTCTAGTTTCCTGAACGTCTAGTTAATTTATAGTGGATAAATGTATTTGCAATTGTCTGAAGTCTTATTCATCAACATATTATGTTTTTTTTTAATTTGAAATGATGTACACCAACAATGGAAATGTTTATATCAAAGTATTTATTGAGTTCTAAATTCTAGATTATCTGATCATCTAGTTAATGTATAGTGGATAAATGTGTTTGCAATTGTCTGATGTTTTTTTTTAATTTGAAATGATGTACACCAAAAATGGAAATGTTAATATCAAAGTATTTATTGACTTCTAAATTCTAGTTTTGCGTACAACTAATCTATCTATAGTTGACTAATGTATTTGCAATTGACTAAAGTCTCATTCATCAAATTATTATGTTATTTATAAATTTAAAATTATGTAACCCAAGACTAAAAAATGTTCATATAAGCGTTAATATTGAGTTCTAAATTCTAGTTTTCTGATCATGTTGTTTATGTATAATGGATAAATGTATTTGCAATTGTCTGAAGTCTTATTCAACAACAATTTAAGGTTTTTTTAATTTGAAATGATTTTCCCTAATAATGAAAAATGTTAATATTAACATAATAATTGAGTTCTAAATTCTAGTTTTCTGAACATCTAGTTAATTTATAGTGGATAAATGTATTTGCAATTGTCTGAAGTCTTAATCGTCGAAAAATTATATTTTTTTTTAATTTGAAATGATGTACCCCAACAATAAATAACGTTAATTTTACGTAATTATTGATTTCTTAATTCTAGTTATGGGTTCAACTTATCTATCTATAGGTGACTAATGTATTTGCAGTTGACTAAAGTCTTATTCAACAACAATTTATTTATTATAATTATTTATTTATATATTAATTATTGATTTTTAAATTCTAGTTTTGGGTTTCAACTAATCTATCCATAGGTGACTAATGTATTTGAGATTGTCTGAAGTCTTATTCGTCAACAAATTATGTTTTTTTTTAATTTGAAATGATGTACCCCAACAATGAAAAATATTAATATAAGCGTAATTATTGAGTTTTAAATTCTAGTTCGCACATCATCTAGTTAATGTATAGTGGATAAATGTATTTGCAATTGTCTGAAGTCTTATTCAACAACAATTTATGTATTATTATTATTTATTTATATATTAATTATTGATTTTTAAATTCTAGTTTTGGGTTCAACTAATCTATCTATAGGTGACTAATGTATTTGAGATTGTCTGAAGTCTTATTCAACAACAATTTATGTATTATTATTATTTATTTATATATTAATTATTGGTTTTTAAATTCTAGTTTTGGGTTTCAACTTATCTATCTATATGTGACCAATGTATTTGCGATTGTCTGAAGTCTTATTCAACAACAACTTATGTGTTTTTTTTATTTGAAATGATTTACTCCATCAATGAAAAATATTAATATAAGCGTAATTATTGAGTTTTAAATTCTAATCTGCAGATCATCTAGTTAATGTATAGTGGATAAATGTATTTTCAATTGTCTGAAGTCTTATTCGTCAACAAATTAGGTTTTTTATAAATTTGAAATGATGTACCCCAACAATGAAAATGTAAATATCTCCGTAATTATTGACTTCTAAATTCTAGTTTTCTGATCATCTAGTTAATTTATAGTGGATAAATGTATTTGCAATTGTCTGAAGTCTTATTCAACAACAACTTATGTGTTTTTTTTTATTTGAAATGATTTACTCCTTCAATGAAAAATATTAATATAAGCGTAATTATTGAGTTTTAAATTCTAGTCTGCAGATCATCTAGTTAATGTATAGTGGATAAATGTATTTGCAATTGTCTGAAGTCTTATTCGTCAAGATTTAATGTTTTTTTTTAATTTGAAATGATGTACACCAACAATGGAAATGTTAATATCAAAGTATTCATTGACTTCTAGATTCTATTTTTCTGATCATCTAGTTAATGTATAGTGGATAAATGTATTTGCAATTGTCTGAAGTCTTATTCAACAACAATTTATGTATTATTATTATTTATTTATATATCAATTATTGATTTTAAAATTCTAGTTTTGGGTTCAACTAATCTATCTATAGGTGACTAATGTATTTGAGATTGTCTGAAGTCTTATTCAACAACAATTTATGTATTATTATTATTTATTTATATATTAATTATTGGTTTTTGAATTCTAGTTTTGGGTTTCAACTTATCTATCTATATGTGACCAATGTATTTGCGATTGTCTGAAGTCTTATTCAACAACAACTTATGTGTTTTTTTTATTTGAAATGATTTACCCCATCAATGAAAAATTTTAATATTATCGTAATAATTGAGTTCTAAATTCTAGTTTCCTGAACGTCTAGTTAATTTATAGTGGATAAATGTATTTGCAATTGTCTGAAGTCTTATTCATCAACATATTATGTTTTTTTTTAATTTGAAATGATGTACACCAACAATGGAAATGTTAATATCAAAGTATTTATTGAGTTCTAAATTCTAGATTATCTGATCATCTAGTTAATGTATAGTGGATAAATGTGTTTGCAATTGTCTGATGTTTTTTTTTAATTTGAAATGATGTACACCAAAAATGGAAATGTTAATATCAAAGTATTTATTGACTTCTAAATTCTAATTTTGCGTACAACTAATCTATCTATAGTTGACTAATGTATTTGCAATTGACTAAAGTCTCATTCATCAACTTATTATGTTTTTTATAAATTTAAAATGATGTAACCCAAGACTAAAAAATGTTCATATAAGCGTTAATATTGAGTTCTAAATTCTAGTTTTCTGAACATCTAGTTAATTTATAGTGGATAAATGTATTTGCAATTGTCTGAAGTCTTATTCATCAACATATTATGCTTTTTTTTAATTTGAAATGATGTACCCTAACAATGAATAACGTTAATATTAACGTAATTGTTGATTTTGAAATTCTAGTTTTGGGTTCAACTAATCTATGTATAGGTGACTATTGTATCTACAATTGACTAAAGTCTTATTCATCAACTTATTATGTTTTTTATAAATTTGAAATGATGTAACCCAAGACTATAAAATGTTCATATAAGCTTTAATATTGAGTTCTAAATTCTAGTTTAACTGATCATCTAGTTAATGTATAGTGGATAAATGTATTTGCAATTTTCTGAAGTCTTAATCGTCAAAAAATTATATTAATTTTTAATTTGAAATGGTTTACCCAAATAATGAAAAATATTAATATAAGCGTAATTATTGAGTTTTAAATTTATGTTCGCAGATCATGTAGTTAATGTATAGTGGATAAATGTATTTGCAATTGACTAAAGTCTTAATCGTCAAAAAATTTTATTTTTTTTAATTTGAAATGATGTACCCCAACAATGAATAACGTTAATTTTACGTAATTATTGATTTCTTAATTCTAGTTTTGGGTTCAACTAATCTATCTATAGGTGACTAATGTATTTGAGATTGTCTGAAGTCTTATTCGTAAACATATTATGTTTTTTTTTAATTTGAAATGATGTACACCAACAATGGAAATGTTAATATCAAAGTATTTATTGAGTTCTAAATTCTAGTTTTGCGTATAACTAATCTATCTATAGGTGACTAATGTATTTGCAATTGACTAAAGTCTTCTTCATCAACTTATTATGTTTTTTATAAATTTGAAATGATGTAACCCAAGACTAAAAAATGTTCATATAAGCGTTAATATTGAGTTCTAAATTCTAGTTTTCTGAACATCTAGTTAATTTATACTGGATAAATGTATTTGCAATTGTCTGAAGTCTTATTCATCAACATATTATGTTTTTTTATAAATTTGAAATGATGTAACCCAAGACGAAAAAATGTTCATATAACCCTTAATATTGAGTTCTAAATTCTAGTTTTCTGATCATGTAGTTTATGTATAGTGGATAAATGTATTTGCAATTGTCTGAAGTCTTATTCAACAACATATTATGCTTTTTTTTAATTTGAAATGATGTACCCCAACAATGAATAACGTTAATATTAACGTAATTATTGATTTTTAAATTCTAGTTTTGGGTTCAACTAATCTATATAGGTGACTAATGTATCTACAATTGACTAAAGTCTTATTCATCAACTTATTATGTTTTTTATAAATTTGAAATGATGTAACCCAAGACTAAAAAATGTTCATATAAGCTTTAATATTGAGTTCTAAATTCTAGTTTATCTGATCATCTAGTTAATGTATTGTGGATAAATGTATTTGCAATTGTCTGAAGTCTTATTCAATAACAATTTAAGGTTTTTTTAATTTGAAATGATTTTCCCTAATAATGAAAAATGTTAATATTAACATAATAATTGAGTTCTAAATTCTAGTTTTCTGAACATCTAGTTAATTTATAGTGGATAAATGTATTTGCAATTGTCTGAAGTCTTAATCGTCGAAAAATTATATTTTTTTTTAATTTGAAATGATGTACCCCAACAATAAATAACGTTAATTTTACGTAATTATTGATTTCTTAATTCTAGTTATGGGTTCAACTTATCTATCTATAGGTGACTAATGTATTTGCAGTTGACTAAAGTCTTATTCAACAACAATTTATGTATTATTATTATTTATTTATATATTAATAATTGATTTATAAATTCTAGTTTTGACTTCAACTAATCTATCTATAGGTTACCAATGTATTTGCGATTGTCTGAAGTCTTATTCGTCAACAATTTAGGTTTTTTATAAACTGGAAATGATGTAACCCAAGACTAAAAATTGTTCATATAAGCGTTAATGTTGAGTTCTAAATTCTAGTTTTCTGATCATGTAGTTTGTGTATAGTGGATAAATGTGTTTGCTATTGTCTGAAGTCTTATTCATCAACATATTATGTTTTTTTTTAATTTGAAATAATGTACACCAACAATGGAAATGTTAATATCAAAGTATTTATTGACTTCCAAATTTTAGGTTTCTGATCATCTAGTTAATGTATAGTGGATAAATGTATTTGCAATTGTTTGAAGTCTTATTCGTCAACAAATTATGTTTTTTTTTAATTTGAAATGATGTACCCCAACAATGAAAAATATTAATATAAGCGTAATTATTGAGTTTTAAATTCTAGTTCGCACATCATCTATTTAATGTATAGTGGATAAATGTATTTGCAATTGTCTGAAGTCTTATTCAACAACAATTTATGTATTATTATTATTTATTTATATATTAATTATTGGTTTTTAAATTCTAGTTTTGGGTTTCAACTTATCTATTTATATGTGACCAATGTATTTGCGATTGTCTGAAGTCTTATTCAACAACAACTTATGTGTTTTTTTTATTTGAAATGATTTACCCCATCAATGAAAAATTTTAATATTATCGTAATAATTGAGTTCTAAATTCTAGTTTCCTGAACGTCTAGTTAATTTATAGTGGATAAATGTATTTGCAATTGTCTGAAGTCTTATTCAACAACAATTTAAGGTTTTTTTAATTTGAAATGATTTTCCCTAATAATGAAAAATGTTAATATTAACATAATAATTGAGTTCTAAATTCTAGTTTTCTGAACATCTAGTTAATTTATAGTGGATAAATGTATTTGCAATTGTCTGAAGTCTTATTCATCAACATATTATGTTTTTTTTTAATTTGAAATGATGTACCCCAATAATGAAAAATATTAATATAAGCGTAATTGTTGAGTTTTAAATTCTAGTTTTGGGTTCAACTAATCTATTTATAGCTGACTAATGTATTTGCAGTTGACTCAAGTCTTATTCAACAACAATTTATGTTTTATTATTATTTATTTATATATTAATTATTGATTTTTAAATTCTAGTTTTGGGTTTCAACTAATCTATCCATAGGTGACTAATGCATTTGAGCTTGTCTGAAGTCTTATTCGTTAACAAATTATGTTTTTTTTTAATTTGAAATGATGTACACCAACAATGGAAATGTTAATATCAAAGTATTTATTGAGTTCTAAATTCTAGTTTTGCGTACAACTAATCTCTCTATAGGTGACTAATGTATTTGCAATGAACTAAAGTCTCATTCATCAACTTATTATGTTTTTTATAAATTTGAAATTATGTAACCCAAGACTAAAAAATGTTCATATAAGCGTTAATATTGAGTTCTAAATTCTAGTTTTCTGAACATCTAGTTAATTTATAGTAGATAAATGTATTGGCAATTGTCTGAAATCTTAATCGTCGAAAAATATTATTTTTTTTTAATTTGAAATGACGTACCCCAACAATGAATATTGTTAATATTTACGTAATAATTGAGTTCTAAATTCTAGTTTTTCTGATCATCTAGATAATGTATAGTGGATAAATGTGTTTGCAATTGTCTGATGTTTTTTTTTTAATTTGAAATGATGTACACCAAAAATGGAAATGTTAATATCAAAGTATTTATTGAGTTCTAAATTCTAGTTTATCTGATCATCTAGTTAATGTATAGTAGATAAATGTGTTTGCAATTGTCTGATGTTTTTTTTTAATTTGAAATGATGTACACCAACAATGGAAATGTTAATATCAAAGTATTTATTGAGTTCTAAATTCTAGTTTTGCGTATAACTAATCTATCTATAGGTGACTAATGTATTTGCAATTGACTAAAGTCTTCTTCATCAACTTATTATGTTTTTTATAAATATGAAATGATGTAACCCAAGACTAAAAAATGTTCATATAAGCGTTAATATTGAGTTCTAAATTCTAGTTTTCTGAACATCTAGTTAATTTATACTGGATAAATGTATTTGCAATTGTCTGAAGTCTTATTCATCAACATATTATGTTTTTTTATAAATTTGAAATGATGTAACCCAAGACTAAAAAATGTTCATATAAGCGTTAATATTGAGTTCTAAATTCTAGTTTTCTGAACATCTAGTTAATTTATACTGGATAAATGTATTTGCAATTGTCTGAAGTCTTATTCAACAACATATTATGCTTTTTTTTAATTTGAAATGATGTACCCCAACAATGAATAACGTTAATATTAACGTAATTATTGATTTTTAAAGTCTAGTTTTGGGTTCAACTAATCTATCTATAGGTGACTAATGTATCTACAATTGTCTGAAGTCTTATTCGTCAACAAATTATGTTTTTTTTTAATTTGAAATGATGTACCCCAACAATGAAAAATATTAATATAAGCGTAATTATTGAGTGATAAATTCTAGTTTGCAGATCATCTAGTTAATGTATAGTGGGTAAATGTATTTGCAATTGTCTGAACTCTTATTCAAC
This sequence comes from Metopolophium dirhodum, assembly GCF_019925205.1. Taxonomy (NCBI): domain Eukaryota; kingdom Metazoa; phylum Arthropoda; class Insecta; order Hemiptera; family Aphididae; genus Metopolophium; species Metopolophium dirhodum. The sequence goes on along the minus strand of NW_026869896.1, from coordinate 1,171,232 downwards.
AACAATTTATGTATTATTATTATTTATTTATAATATATTAATTTTTGATTTTTAAATTCTAGTTTTGGGTTCAACTAATCTATCTATAGGTGACTAATGTATTTGAGGTTGTCTGAAGTCTTATTCGTCAACAAATTATGTTTTTTTTTAATTTGAAATGATGTTCACCAAAAATGGAAATGTTAATATCAAAGTATTTATTGAGTTCTAAATTCTAGTTTTGCGTATAACTAATCTATCTATAGGTGACTAATGTATTTGCAATTGACTAAAGTCTTCTTCATCAACTTATTATGTTTTTTATAAATTTGAAATGATGTAACCCAAGACTAAAAAATGTTCATATAAGCCTTAATATAGAGTTCTAAATTCTAGTTTTCTGATCATGTAGTTTATGTATAGTGGATAAATGTATTTGCAATTGTCTGAAGTCTTATTCAACAACATATTATGCTTTTTTTTAATTTGAAATGATGTACCCCAACAATGAATAACGTTAATATTAACGTAATTATTGATTTTTAAATTCTAGTTTTGGGTTCAACTAATCTATATAGGTGACTAATGTATCTACAATTGACTAAAGTCTTATTCATCAACTTATTATGTTTTTTATAAATTTGAAATGATGTAACCCAAGACTAAAAAATGTTCATATAAGCTTTAATATTGAGTTCTAAATTCTAGTTTATCTGATCATCTAGTTAATGTATTGTGGATAAATGTATTTGCAATTTTCTGAAGTCTTAATCAACAACAATTTATGTATTATTATTATTTATTTATAATATATTAATTATTGATTTTTAAATTCTAGTTTTGCGTACAACTAATCTATCTATAGTTGACTAATGTATTTGCAATTGACTAAAGTCTCATTCATCAACTTATTATGTTATTTATAAATTTAAAATTATGTAACCCAAGACTAAAAAATGTTCATATAAGCGTTAATATTGAGTTCTAAATTCTAGTTTTCTGATCATGTTGTTTATGTATAATGGATAAATGTATTTGCAATTGTCTGAAGTCTTAATCGTCGAAAAATTATATTTTTTTTTAATTTGAAATGATGTACCCCAACAATAAATGACGTTAATTTTACGTAATTATTGATTTCTTAATTCTAGTTATGGGTTCAACTTATCTATCTATAGGTGACTAATGTATTTGCATTTGTCTGAAGTCTTATTCAACAACAATTTATGTATTATTATTATTTATTTATATATTAATTATTGGTTTTTAAATTCTAGTTTTGGGTTTCAACTTATCTATCTATATGTGACCAATGTATTTGCGATTGTCTGAAGTCTTATTCATCAACACATTATGTTTTTATTTAATTTGAAATGATGTACACCAACAATGGAAATGTTAATATCAAAGTATTTATTGAGTTCTAAATTCTAGATTATCTGATCATCTAGTTAATGTATAGTGGATAAATGTGTTTGCAATTGTCTGGTGTTTTTTTTTTAATTTGAAATGATGTACACCAAAAATGGAAATGTTAATATCAAAGTATTTATTGACTTCTAAATTCTAGTTTTGCGTACAACTAATCTATCTATAGTTGACTAATGTATTTGCAATTGACTAAAGTCTCATTCATCAACTTATTATGTTTTTTATAAATTTGAAATGATGTAACCCAAGACTAAAAAATGTTCATATAAGCGTTAATATTGAGTTCTAAATTCTAGTTTTCTGAACATCTAGTTAATTTATACTGGATAAATGTATTTGCAATTGTCTGAAGTCTTATTCAACAACATATGATGCTTTTTTTTAATTTGAAATGATGTACCCCAACAATGAATAACGTTAATTTTACGTAATTATTGATTTCTTAATTCTAGTTATGGGTTCAACTTATCTATCTATAGGTGACTAATGTATTTGCAGTTGACTAAAGTCTTATTCGTCAACAAATTATGTTTTTTTTTAATTTGAAATGATGTACCCCAACAATGAAAAATATTAATATAATCGTAATTATTGAGTTTTAAATTCTAGTTTGCAGATCATCTAGTTAATGTATTGTGGATAAATGTATTTGCAATTGTCTAAACTCTTATTCAACAAAAATTTATGTATTATTATTATTTATTTATAATATATTAATTATTGATTTTTAAATTCTAGTTTTGGGTTCAACTAATCTATCTATAGGTGACTAATGTATTTGAGGTTGTCTGAAGTCTTATTCGTCTTATTCTTATAGTGGATAGATGTATTTGCAATTGTCTGAAGTCTTAATCGTCGAAAAATTATATTTTTTTTTAATTTGAAATGATGTACCCCAACAATAAATAACGTTAATTTTACGTAATTATTGATTTCTTAATTCTAGTTATGGGTTCAACTTATCTATCTATAGGTGACTAATGTATTTGCAGTTGACTAAAGTCTTATTCAACAACAATTTATGTATTATTATTATTTATTTATATATTAATTATTGATTATTAAATTCTAGTTTTGGGTTTCAACTAATCTATCCATAGGTGACTAATGTATTTGAGATTGTCTGAAGTCTTATTCGTCAACAAATTATGTTTTTTTTTAATTTGAAATGATGTACCCCAACAATGAAAAATATTAATATAAGCGTAATTATTGAGTTTTAAATTCTAGTTCGCACATCATCTAGTTCATGTATTGTGGATAAATGTATTTGCAATTGTCTGAAGTCTTATTCAACAACAATTTATGTATTATTATTATTTATTTATATATTAATTATTGATTTTTAAATTCTACTTTTGGGTTCAACTAATCTATCTATAGGTGACTAATGTATTTGAGATTGTCTGAAGTCTTATTCAACAACAATTTATGTATTATTATTATTTATTTATATATTAATTATTGGTTTTTAAATTCTAGTTTTGGGTTTCAACTTATCTATCTATATGTGACCAATGTATTTGCGATTGTCTGAAGTCTTATTCAACAACAACTTATGTGTTTTTTTTATTTGAAATGATTTACCCCATCAATGAAAAATTTTAATATTATCGTAATAATTGAGTTCTAAATTCTAGTTTCCTGAACGTCTAGTTAATTTATAGTGGATAAATGTATTTGCAATTGTCTGAAGTCTTATTCATCAACATATTATGTTTTTATTTAATTTGAAATGATGTACACCAACAATGAAAATGTTAATATCAAAGTATTTATTGAGTTCTAAATTCTAGATTATCTGATCATCTAGTTAATGTATAGTGGATAAATGTGTTTGCAATTGTCTGATGTTTTTTTTTTAATTTGAAATGATGTACACCAAAAATGGAAATGTTAATATCAAAGTATTTATTGACTTCTAAATTCTAGTTTTGCATACAACTAATCTATCTATAGTTGACTAATGTATTTGCAATTGACTAAAGTCGAATGAGAATCAAACTTATTATGTTTTTTATAAATTTGAAATGATGTAACCCAAGACTAAAAAATGTTCATATAAGCGTTAATATTGAGTTCTAAATTCTAGTTTTCTGAACATCTAGTTAATTTATACTGGATAAATGTATTTGCAATTGTCTGAAGTCTTATTCATCAACATATTATGTTTTTTTATAAATTTGAAATGATGTAACCCAAGACTAAAAAATGTTCATATAACCCTTAATATTGAGTTCTAAATTCTAGTTTTCTGATCATGTAGTTTATGTATAGTGGATAAATGTATTTGCAATTGTCTGAAGTCTTATTCGTCAACAAATTATGTTTTTTTTTAATTTGAAATGATGTACCCCAACAATGAAAAATATTAATATAAGCGTAATTATTGAGTTTTAAATTCTAGTTCGCACATCATCTAGTTAATGTATTGTGGATAAATGTATTTGCAATTGTTTGAAGTCTTATTCAACAACAATTTATGTATTATTATTATTTATTTATATATTAATTATTGATTTTTAAAATCTAGTTTGCAGATCATCTAGTTAATGTATAGTGGATAAATGTATTTGCAATTGTCTGAACTCTTATTCAACAACAATTTATGTATTATTATTATTTATTTATAATATATTAATTATTGATTTTTAAATTCTAGTTTTGGGTTCAACTAATCTATCTATAGGTGACTAATGTATTTGAGGTTGTCTGAAGTCTTATTCGTCAACAAATTATGTTTTTTCTTAATTTGAAATGATGTACACCAAAAATGGAAATGTTAATATCAAAGTATTTATTGACTTCTAAATTCTAGTTTTGCGTACAACTAATCTATCTATAGTTGACTAATGTATTTGCAATTGAATAAAGTCTCATTCATCAACTTATTATGTTTTTTATAAATTTAAAATTATGTAACCCAAGACTAAAAAATGTTCATATAAGCGTTAATATTGAGTTCTAATTTCTAGTTTTCTGAACATCTAGTTAATTTATACTGGATAAATGTATTTGCAATTGTCTGAAGTCTTATTTAACAACATATTATGCTTTTTTTTAATTTGAAATGATGTACCCCAACAATGAGTAACGTTAATATTAACGTACTTATTGATTTTTAAATTCTAGTTTTGGGTTCAACTAATCTATCTATAGGTGACTAATGTATCTACAATTGTCTGAAGTCTTATTCGTCAACAAATTATGTTTTTTTTTAATTTGAAATGATGTACCCCAACAATAAAAAATATTAATTTAAGCGTAATTATTGAGTTTTAAATTCTAGTTTGCAGATCATCTAGTTAATGTATAGTGGATAAATGAATTTGCAATTGTCTGAACTCTTATTCAACAACAATTTATGTATTATTATTATTTATTTATAATATATTAATTATTGATTTTTAAATTCTAGTTTTGGGTTCAACTAATCTATCTATAGGTGACTAATGTATTTGAGGTTGTCTGAAGTCTTATTCGTCTTATTCTTATAGTGGATAAATGTATTTGCAATTGTCTTAATCGTCGAAAAATTATATTTTTTTTTAATTTGAAATGATGTACCCCAACAATAAATAACGTTAATTTTACGTAATTATTGATTTCTTAATTCTAGTTATGGGTTCAACTTATCTATCTATAGGTGACTAATGTATTTGCAGTTGACTAAAGTCTTATTCAACAACAATTTATGTATTATTATTATTTATTTATATATTAATTATTGATTTTTAAATTCTAGTTTTGGGTTTCAACTAATCTATCCATAGGTGACTAATGTATTTGAGATTGTCTGAAGTCTTATTCAACAACAATTTATGTATTATTATTATTTATTTATATATTAATTATTGGTTTTTAAATTCTAGTTTTGGGTTTCAACTTATCTATCTATATGTGACCAATGTATTTGCGATTGTCTGAAGTCTTATTCAACAACAACTTATGTGTTTTTTTTATTTGAAATGATTTACCCCATCAATGGAAATGTTAATATCAAAGTATTTATTGACTTCTAAATTCTAGTTTTGCGTACAACTAATCTATCTATAGTTGACTAATGTATTTGCAATTGACTTAAGTCTTATTCGTCAACTTATTATGTTTTTTATAAATTTAAAATTATGTAACCCAAAACTAAAAAATGTTCATATAAGCGTTAATATTGAGTTCTAAATTCTAGTTTTCTGATCATGTTGTTTATGTATAATGGATAAATGTATTTGCAATTGTCTGAAGTCTTATTCAACAACAATTTAAGGTTTTTTTAATTTGAAATGATTTTCCCTAATAATGAAAAATGTTAATATTAACATAATAATTGAGTTCTAAATTCTAGTTTTCTGAACATCTAGTTAATTTATAGTGGATAAATGTATTTGCAATTGTCTGAAGTCTTAATCGTCGAAAAATTATATTTTTTTTTAATTTGAAATGATCTACCCCAACAATAAATAACGTTAATTTTACGTAATTATTGATTTCTTAATTCTAGTTATGGGTTCAACTTATCTATCTATAGGTAACTAATGTATTTGCAGTTGACTAAAGTCTTATTCAACAACAATTTATGTATTATTATTATTTATTTATATATTAATTATTGATTTTTAAATTCTAATTTTGGGTTTCAACTAATCTATCCATAGGTGACTAATGTATTTGAGATTGTCTGAAGTCTTATTCGTCAACAAATTATGTTTTTTTTTAATTTGAAATGATGTACACCAACTATGGAAATGTTAATATCAAAGTATTTATTGAGTTCTAAATTCTAGTTTTGCGTACAACTAATCTATCTATAGGTGACTAATATATTTGCAATTAACTATAGTCTCATTCATCAACTTATTATGTTTTTTATAAATTTGAAATTATGTAACCCATGACTAAAAAATGTTCATATAAGCGTTAATATTGAGTTCTAAATTCTAGTTTTCTGAACATCTAGTTAATTTATAGTAGATAAATGTATTTGCAATTGTCTGAAGTCTTAATCGTCGAAAAATAATATTTATTTTTAATTTGAAATGATGTACCCCAACAATGGATAATGTTAATATTTACGTAATAATTGAGTTCTAAATTCTAGTTTTTCTGATCATCTAGATAATGTTTAGTGGATAAATGTGTTTGCAATTGTCTGATGTTTTTTTTTAATTTGAAATGATGTACACCAAAAATGGAAATGTTAATATCAAAGTATTTATTGAGTTCTAAATTCTAGTTTATCTGATCATCTAGTTAATGTATAGTGGATAAATGTGTTTGCAATTGTCTGATGTTTTTTTTTAATTTGAAATGATGTACACCAAAAATGGAAATGTTAATATCAAAGTATTTATTGACTTCTAAATTCTAGTTTTGCGTACAACTAATCTATCTATAGTTGACTAATGTATTTGCAATTGACTAAAGTCTTATTCGTCAACTTATTATGTTTTTTATAAATTTAAAATTATGTAACCCAAAACTAAAAAATGTTCATATAAGCGTTAATATTGAGTTCTAAATTCTAGTTTTCTGATCATGTTGTTTATGTATAATGGATAAATGTATTTGCAATTGTCTGAAGTCTTATTCAACAACAATTTAAGGTTTTTTTAATTTGAAATGATTTTCCCTAATAATGAAAAATGTTAATATTAACATAATAATTGAGTTCTAAATTCTAGTTTTCTGAACATCTAGTTAATTTATAGTGAATAAATGTATTTGCAATTGCCTGAAGTCTTAATCGTCGAAAAATTATATTTTTTTTTAATTTGAAATGATCTACCCCAACAATAAATAACGTTAATTTTACGTAATTATTGATTTCTTAATTCTAGTTATGGGTTCAACTTATCTATCTATAGGTGACTAATGTATTTGCAGTTGACTAAAGTCTTATTCAACAACAATTTATGTATTATTATTATTTATTTATATATTAATTATTGATTTTTAAATTCTAGTTTTGGGTTAAACTAATCTATCTATAGGTGACTATTGTATTTGAGGTTGTCTGAAGTCTTATTCGTCAACAAATTATGTTTTTTTTTAATTTGAAATGATGTACACCAAAAATGGAAATGTTAATATCAAAGTATTTATTGACTTCTAAATTCTAGTTTTGCGTAGAACTAATCTATCTATAGTTGACTAATGTATTTGCAATTGACTAAAGTCTCATTCATCAACTTATTATGTTTTTTATAAATTTAAAATTATGTCACCCAAGACTAAAAAATGTTCATATAAGCGTTAATATTGAGTTCTAAATTCTAGTTTCCTGAACGTCTAGTTAATTTATAGTGGATAAATGTATTTGCAATTGTCTGAAGTCTTATTCATCAACATATTATGTTTTTTTTTAATTTGAAATGATGTACACCAACAATGGAAATGTTAATATCAAAGTATTTATTGAGTTCTAAATTCTAGATTATCTGATCAACTAGTTAATGTATAGTGGATAAATGTGTTTGCAATTGTCTGATGTTTTTTTTTAATTTGAAATGATGTACACCAAAAATGGAAATGTTAATATCAAAGTATTTATTGACTTCTAAATTCTAGTTTTGCGTACAACTAATCTATCTATAGTTGACTAATGTATTTGCAATTGACTAAAGTCTTATTCATCAACATATTATTCTTTTTTTTTAATTTGAAATGATGTATTCTAACAATGAATAACGTTAATATTAACGTAATTATTGATTTTAAAATTCTAGTTTTGGGTTCAACTAATCTATGTATAGGTGACTAATGTATCTACAATTGATTCAAGTCTTATTCATCAACTTATTATGTTTTTTATAAATTTGAAATGATGTAACCCAAGACTAAAAAATGTTCATATAAGCGTTAATATTGAGTTCTAAATTCTAGTTTTCTGAACATCTAATTAATTTATAGTAGATAAATGTATTTGCAATTGTCTGAAGACCTAATCGTCGAAAAATAATATTTTTTTTTAATTTGAAATGATGTACCCCAACAATGAATAATATTAATATTTACGTAATATTTGAGTTCTAAATTCTAGTTTTTCTAATCATCTAGATAATGTATAGTGGATAAATGTGTTTGCAATTGTCTGATGTTTATTTTTAATTTGAAATGATGTACACCAAAAATGGAAATGTTAATATCAAAGTATTTATTGACTTCTAAATTCTAGTTTTGCGTACAACTAATCTATCTATAGTTGACTAATGTATTTGCAATTGACTAAAGTCTCATTCATCAACTTATTATGTTTTTTATAAATTTAAAATTATGTCACCCAAGACTAAAAAATGTTCATATAAGCGTTAATATTGAGTTCTAAATTCTAGTTTCCTGAACGTCTAGTTAATTTATAGTGGATAAATGTATTTGCAATTGTTTGAAGTCTTATTCATCAACATATTATGTTTTTTTTTAATTTGAAATGATGTACACCAACAATGGAAATGTTAATATCAAAGTATTTATTGAGTTCTAAATTCTAGATTATCTGATCAACTAGTTAATGTATAGTGGATAAATGTGTTTGCAATTGTCTGATGTTTTTTTTTAATTTGAAATGATGTACACCAAAAATGGAAATGTTAATATCAAAGTATTTATTGACTTCTAAATTCTAGTTTTGCGTACAACTAATCTATCTATAGTTGACTAATGTATTTGCAATTGACTAAAGTCTTATTCATCAACATATTATTCTTTTTTTTTAATTTGAAATGATGTATTCTAACAATGAATAACGTTAATATTAACGTAATTATTGATTTTAAAATTCTAGTTTTGGGTTCAACTAATCTATGTATAGGTGACTAATGTATCTACAATTGATTCAAGTCTTATTCATCAACTTATTATGTTTTTTATAAATTTGAAATGATGTAACCCAAGACTAAAAAATGTTCATATAAGCGTTAATATTGAGTTCTAAATTCTAGTTTTCTGAACATCTAATTAATTTATAGTAGATAAATGTATTTGCAATTGTCTGAAGACCTAATCGTCGAAAAATAATATTTTTTTTTAATTTGAAATGATGTACCCCAACAATGAATAATATTAATATTTACGTAATATTTGAGTTCTAAATTCTAGTTTTTCTAATCATCTAGATAATGTATAGTGGATAAATGTGTTTGCAATTGTCTGATGTTTATTTTTAATTTGAAATGATGTACACCAAAAATGGAAATGTTAATATCAAAGTATTTATTGACTTCTAAATTCTAGTTTTGCGTACAACTAATCTATCTATAGTTGACTAATGTATTTGCAATTGACTAAAGTCTCATTCATCAACTTATTATGTTTTTTATAAATTTAAAATTATGTAACCCAAAACTAAAAAATGTTCATATAAGCGTTAATATTGAGTTCTAAATTCTAGTTTTCTGATCATGTTGTTTATGTATAATGGATAAATGTATTTGCAATTGTCTGAAGTCTTATTCAACAACAATTTAAGGTTTTTTTAATTTGAAATGATTTTCCCTAATAATGAAAAATGGTTATATTAACATAATAATTGAGTTCTTAATTCTAGTTTTCTGAACATCTAGTTAATTTATAGTGGATAAATGTATTTGCAATTGTCTGAAGTCTTATTCATCAACATATTATGTTTTTTTTTAATTTGAAATGATGTACTCCAACAATGAATAACGTTAATATTAACGTAATTATTGATTTTTAAATTCTAGTTTTGGGTTCAACTAATCTATCTATAGGTCACTAATGTATCTACAATTGTCTGAAGTCTTATTCGTCAACAAATTATGTTTTTTTTTAATTTGAAATGATGTACCCCAACAATGAAAAATATTAATATAAGCGTAATTATTGAGTTTTAAATTCTAGTTTGCAGATCATCTAGTTAATGTATAGTGGATAAATGTATTTGCAATTGTCTGAACTCTTATTCAACAACAATTTATGTGTTATTATTATTTATTTATAATATATTAATTATTGATTTTTAAATTCTAGTTTTGGGTTCAACTAATCTATCTATAGGTGACTATTGTATTTGAGGTTGTCTGAAGTCTTATTCGTCAACAAATTATGTTTTTTTTTAATTTGAAATGATGTACACCAAAAATGGAAATGTTAATATCAAAGTATTTATTGAGTTCTAAATTCTAGATTATCTGATCAACTAGTTAATGTATAGTGGATAAATGTGTTTGCAATTGTCTGATGTTTTTTTTTAATTTGAAATGATGTACACCAAAAATGGAAATGTTAATATCAAAGTATTTATTGACTTCTAAATTCTAGTTTTGCGTACAACTAATCTATCTATAGTTGACTAATGTATTTGCAATTGACTAAAGTCTTATTCATCAACATATTATTCTTTTTTTTTAATTTGAAATGATGTATTCTAACAATGAATAACGTTAATATTAACGTAATTATTGATTTTAAAATTCTAGTTTTGGGTTCAACTAATCTATGTATAGGTGACTAATGTATCTACAATTGATTCAAGTCTTATTCATCAACTTATTATGTTTTTTATAAATTTGAAATGATGTAACCCAAGACTAAAAAATGTTCATATAAGCGTTAATATTGAGTTCTAAATTCTAGTTTTCTGAACATCTAATTAATTTATAGTAGATAAATGTATTTGCAATTGTCTGAAGACCTAATCGTCGAAAAATAATATTTTTTTTTAATTTGAAATGATGTACCCCAACAATGAATAATATTAATATTTACGTAATATTTGAGTTCTAAATTCTAGTTTTTCTAATCATCTAGATAATGTATAGTGGATAAATGTGTTTGCAATTGTCTGATGTTTATTTTTAATTTGAAATGATGTACACCAAAAATGGAAATGTTAATATCAAAGTATTTATTGACTTCTAAATTCTAGTTTTGCGTACAACTAATCTATCTATAGTTGACTAATGTATTTGCAATTGACTAAAGTCTTATTCATCAACATATTATTCTTTTTTTTTAATTTGAAATGATGTATTCTAACAATGAATAACGTTAATATTAACGTAATTATTGATTTTTAAATTCTAGTTTTGGGTTCAACTAATCTTTGTATAGGTGACTAATGTATCTACAATTGATTCAAGTCTTATTCATCAACTTATTATGTTTTTTATAAATTTGAAATGATGTAACCCAAGACTAAAAAATGTTCATATAAGCGTTAATATTGAGTTCTAAATTCTAGTTTATCTGATCATCTAGTTAATGTATAGTGGATAAATGTATTTGCAATTTTCTGAAGTCTTAATCGTCAAAAAATTATATTAATTTTTAATTTGAAATGATTTACCCAAATAATGAAAAATATTAATATTAGCGTAATTATTGAGTTTTAAATTTAAGTTCGCAGATCATGTAGTTAATGTATAGTGGATAAATGTATTTGCAATTGACTAAAGTCTTAATCGTCAAAAAATTTTAATTTTTTTAATTTGAAATGATGTACCCCAACAATGAATAACGTTAATTTTACGTAATTATTGATTTCTTAATTCTAGTTTAGGGTTCAACTAATATATCTATAGGTGACTAATGTATTTGAGATTGTCTGAAGTCTTATTCGTAAACAAATTATGTTTTTTTTTAATTTGAAATGATGTACACCAACAATGGAAATGTTAATATCAAAGTATTTATTGAGTTCTAAATTCTAGTTTTGCGTATAACTAATCTATCTATAGGTGACTAATGTATTTGCAATTGACTAAAGTCTTCTTCATCAACTTATTATGTTTTTTATAAATTTGAAATGATGTAACCCAAGACTAAAAAATGTTCATATAAGCGTTAATATTGAGTTCTAAATTCTAGTTTTCTGAACATCTAGTTAATTTATACTGGATAAATGTATTTGCAATTGTCTGAAGTCTTATTCATCAACATATTATGTTTTTTTATAAATTTGAAATGATGTAACGCAAGACTAAAAAATGTTCATATAAGCCTTAATATTGAGTTCTAAATTCTAGTTTTCTGATCATGTAGTTTATGTATAGTGGATAAATGTATTTGCAATTGTCTGAACTCTTATTCAACAACAATTTATGTATTATTATTATTTATTTATAATATATTAATTATTGATTTTTAAATTCTAGTTTTGGGTTCAACTAATCTATCTATAGGTGACTAATGTATTTGAGGTTGTCTGAAGTCTTATTGGTCAACAAATTATGTTTTTTTTAATTTGAAATGATGTACACCAAAAATGGAAATGTTAATATCAAAGTATTTATTGACTTCTAAATTCTAGTTTTGCGTAGAACTAATCTATCTATAGTTGACTAATGTATTTGCAATTGACTAAAGTCTCATTCATCAACTTATTATGTTTTTTATAAATTTAAAATTATGTCACCCAAGACTAAAAAATGTTCATATAAGCGTTAATATTGAGTTCTAAATTCTAGTTTCCTGAACGTCTAGTTAATTTATAGTGGATAAATGTATTTGCAATTGTCTGAAGTCTTATTCATCAACATATTATGTTTTTTTTTAATTTGAAATGATGTACACCAACAATGGAAATGTTAATATCAAAGTATTTATTGAGTTCTAAATTCTAGATAATCTGATCATCTAGTTAATGTATAGTGGATAAATGTGTTTGCAATTGTCTGATGTTTTTTTTTAATTTGAAATGATGTACACCTAAAATGGAAATGTTAATATCAAAGTATTTATTGACTTCTAAATTCTAGTTTTGCGTACAACTAATCTATCTATAGTTGACTAATGTATTTGCAATTGACTAAAGTCTTATTCATCAACATATTATTCTTTTTTTTTAATTTGAAATGATGTATTCTAACAATGAATAACGTTAATATTAACGTAATTATTGATTTTTAAATTCTAGTTTTGGGTTCAACTAATCTATGTATAGGTGACTAATGTATCTACAATTGACTCAAGTCTTATTCATCAACTTATTATGTTTTTTATAAATTTGAAATGATGTAACCCAAGACTAAAAAATGTTCATATAAGCGTTAATATTGAGTTCTAAATTCTAGTTTATCTGATCATCTAGTTAATGTATAGTGGATAAATGTATTTGCAATTTTCTGAAGTCTTAATCGTCAAAAAATTATATTAATTTTTAATTTGAAATGATTTACCCAAATAATGAAAAATATTAATATAAGCGTAATTATTGAGTTTTAAATTTAAGTTCGCAGATCATGTAGTTAATGTATAGTGGATAAATGTATTTGCAATTGACTAAAGTCTTAATCGTCAAAAAATTTTAATTTTTTTAATTTGAAATGATGTACCCCAACAATGAATAACGTTAATTTTACGTAATTATTGATTTCTTAATTCTAGTTTAGGGTTCAACTAATCTATCTATAGGTGACTAATGTATTTGAGATTGTCTGAAGTCTTATTCGTAAACAAATTATGTTTTTTTTTAATTTGAAATGATGTACACCAACAATGGAAATGTTAATATCAAAGTATTTATTGAGTTCTAAATTCTAGTTTTGCGTATAACTAATCTATCTATAGGTGACTAATGTATTTGCAATTGACTAAAGTCTTCTTCATCAACTTATTATGTTTTTTATAAATTTGAAATGATGTAACCCAAGACTAAAAAATGTTCATATAAGCGTTAATATTGAGTTCTAAATTCTAGTTTTCTGAACATCTAGTTAATTTATACTGGATAAATGTATTTGCAATTGTCTGAAGTCTTATTCATCAACATATTATGTTTTTTTATAAATTTGAAATGATGTAACGCAAGACTAAAAAATGTTCATATAAGCCTTAATATTGAGTTCTAAATTCTAGTTTTCTGATCATGTAGTTTATGTATAGTGGATAAATGTATTTGCAATTGTCTGAACTCTTATTCAACAACAATTTATGTATTATTATTATTTATTTATAATATATTAATTATTGATTTTTAAATTCTAGTTTTGGGTTCAACTAATCTATCTATAGGTGACTAATGTATTTGAGGTTGTCTGAAGTCTTATTGGTCAACAAATTATGTTTTTTTTAATTTGAAATGATGTACACCAAAAATGGAAATGTTAATATCAAAGTATTTATTGACTTCTAAATTCTAGTTTTGCGTACAACTAATCTATCTATAGTTGACTAATGTATTTGCAATTGACTAAAGTCTCATTCATCAACTTATTATGTTTTTTATAAATTTAAAATTATTTAACCCAAGACTAAAAAATGTTCATATAAGCGTTAATATTGAGTTCTAAATTCTAGTTTTCTGATCATGTTGTTTATGTATAATGGATAAATGTATTTGCAATTGTCTGAAGTCTTATTCAACAAAAATTTAAGGTTTTTTTTAATTTGAAATGATTTTCCCTAATAATGAAAAATGTTAATATTATCATAATAATTGAGTTCTAAATTCTAGTTTTCTGAACATCTAGTTAATTTATAGTGGATAAATGTATTTGCAATTGTCTGAAGTCTTAATCGTCGAAAAATTATATTTTTTTTTAATTTGAAATGATGTACCCCAACAATAAATAACGTTAATTTTACGTAATTATTGATTTCTTAATTCTAGTTATGGGTTCAACTTATCTATCCATAGGTGACTAATGTATTTGCAGTTGACTAAAGTCTTATTCAACAACAATTTATGTATTATTATTATTTATTTATATATTAATTATTGATTTTTAAATTCTAGTTTTGGGTTTCAACTAATCTATCCATAGGTGACTAATGTATTTGAGATTGTCTGAAGTCTTATTCGTCAACAAATTATGTTTTTTTTTAATTTGAAATGATGTACCCCAACAATGAAAAATATTAATATAAGCGTAATTATTGAATTTTAAATTCTAGTTCGCACATCATCTAGTTAATGTATTGTGGATAAATGTATTCGCAATTGTCTGAAGTCTTATTCAACAACAATTTATGTATTATTATTATTTATTTATATATTAATTATTGATTTTTAAATTCTAGTTTTGGGTTCAACTAATCTATCTATAGGTGACTAATGTATTTGAGATTGTCTGAAGTCTTATTCAACAACAATTTATGTATTATTATTATTTATTTATATATTAATTATTGGTTTTTAAATTCTAGTTTTGGGTTTCAACTTATCTATCTATATGTGACCAATGTATTTGCGATTGTCTGAAGTCTTATTCAACAACAACTTATGTGTTTTTTTTATTTGAAATGATTTACCCCATCAATGAAAAATTTAAATATTATCGTAATAATTGAGTTCTAAATTCTAGTTTCCTGATCATGTTGTTTATGTATAATGGATAAATGTATTTGCAATTGTCTGAAGTCTTATTCAACAACAATTTAAGGTTTTTTTAATTTGAAATGATTTTCCCTAATAATGAAAAATGGTTATATTAACATAATAATTGAGTTCTTAATTCTAGTTTTCTGAACATCTAGTTAATTTATAGTGGATAAATGTATTTGCAATTGTCTGAAGTCTTATTCATCAACATATTATGTTTTTTTTTTAATTTGAAATGATGTACTCCAACAATGAATAACGTTAATATTAACGTAATTATTGATTTTTAAATTCTAGTTTTGGGTTCAACTAATCTATCTATAGGTCACTAATGTATCTACAATTGTCTGAAGTCTTATTCGTCAACAAATTATGTTTTTTTTTAATTTGAAATGATGTACCCCAACAATGAAAAATATTAATATAAGCGTAATTATTGAGTTTTAAATTCTAGTTTGCAGATCATCTAGTTAATGTATAGTGGATAAATGTATTTGCAATTGTCTGAACTCTTATTCAACAACAATTTATGTGTTATTATTATTTATTTGTAATATATTAATTTTTGATTTTTAAATTCTAGTTTTGGGTTCAACTAATCTATCTATAGGTGACTATTGTATTTGAGGTTGTCTGAAGTCTTATTCGTCAACAAATTATGTTTTTTTTTAATTTGAAATGATGTACACCAAAAATGGAAATGTTAATATCAAAGTATTTATTGACTTCTAAATTCTAGTTTTGCGTAGAACTAATCTATCTATAGTTGACTAATGTATTTGCAATTGACTAAAGTCTCATTCATCAACTTATTATGTTTTTTATAAATTTAAAATTATGTCACCCAAGACTAAAAAATGTTCATATAAGCGTTAATATTGAGTTTTAAATTCTAGTTTCCTGAACGTCTAGTTAATTTATAGTGGATAAATGTATTTGCAATTGTCTGAAGTCTTATTCATCAACATATTATGTTTTTTTTTAATTTGAAATGATGTACACCAACAATGGAAATGTTAATATCAAAGTATTTATTGAGTTCTAAATTCTAGATTATCTGATCAACTAGTTAATGTATAGTGGATAAATGTGTTTGCAATTGTCTGATGTTTTTTTTTAATTTGAAATGATGTACACCAAAAATGGAAATGTTAATATCAAAGTATTTATTGACTTCTAAATTCTAGTTTTGCGTACAACTAATCTATCTATAGTTTACTAATGTATTTGCAATTGACTAAAGTCTTATTCATCAACATATTATTCTTTTTTTTTAATTTGAAATGATGTATTCTAACAATGAATAACGTTAATATTAACGTAATTATTGATTTTTAAATTCTAGTTTTGGGTTCAACTAATCTATGTATAGGTGACTAATGTATCTACAATTGATTCAAGTCTTATTCATCAACTTATTATGTTTTTTATAAATTTGAAATGATGTAACCCAAGACTAAAAAATGTTCATATAAGCGTTAATATTGAGTTCTAAATTCTAGTTTATCTGATCATCTAGTTAATGTATAGTGGATAAATGTATTTGCAATTTTCTGAAGTCTTAATCGTCAAAAAATTATATTAATTTTTAATTTGAAATGATTTACCCAAATAATGAAAAATATTAATATAAGCGTAATTATTGAGTTTTAAATTTAAGTTCGCAGATCATGTAGTTAATGTATAGTGGATAAATGTATTTGCAATTGACTAAAGTCTTAATCGTCAAAAAATTTTAATTTTTTTAATTTGAAATGATGTACCCCAACAATGAATAACGTTAATTTTACGTAATTATTGATTTCTTAATTCTAGTTTAGGGTTCAACTAATCTATCTATAGGTGACTAATGTATTTGAGATTGTCTGAAGTCTTATTCGTAAACAAATTATGTTTTTTTTTAATTTGAAATGATGTACACCAACAATGGAAATGTTAATATCAAAGTATTTATTGAGTTCTAAATTCTAGTTTTGCGTATAACTAATCTATCTATAGGTGACTAATGTATTTGCAATTGACTAAAGTCTTCTTCATCAACTTATTATGTTTTTTATAAATTTGAAATGATGTAACCCAAGACTAAAAAATGTTCATATAAGCGTTAATATTGAGTTCTAAATTCTAGTTTTCTGAACATCTAGTTAATTTATACTGGATAAATGTATTTGCAATTGTCTGAAGTCTTATTCATCAACATATTATGTTTTTTTATAAATTTGAAATGATGTAACGCAAGACTAAAAAATGTTCATATAAGCCTTAATATTGAGTTCTAAATTCTAGTTTTCTGATCATGTAGTTTATGTATAGTGGATAAATGTATTTGCAATTGTCTGAACTCTTATTCAACAACAATTTATGTATTATTATTATTTATTTATAATATATTAATTATTGATTTTTAAATTCTAGTTTTGGGTTCAACTAATCTATCTATAGGTGACTAATGTATTTGAGGTTGTCTGAAGTCTTATTGGTCAACAAATTATGTTTTTTTTAATTTGAAATGATGTACACCAAAAATGGAAATGTTAATATCAAAGTATTTATTGACTTCTAAATTCTAGTTTTGCGTAGAACTAATCTATCTATAGTTGACTAATGTATTTGCAATTGACTAAAGTCTCATTCATCAACTTATTATGTTTTTTATAAATTTAAAATTATGTCACCCAAAACTAAAAAATGTTCATATAAGCGTTAATATTGAGTTCTAAATTCTAGTTTCCTGAACGTCTAGTTAATTTATAGTGGATAAATGTATTTGCAATTGTCTGAAGTCTTATTCATCAACATATTATGTTTTTTTTTAATTTGAAATGATGTACACCAACAATGGAAATGTTAATATCAAAGTATTTATTGAGTTCTAAATTCTAGATTATCTGATCATCTAGTTAATGTATAGTGGATAAATGTGTTTGCAATTGTCTGATGTTTTTTTTTAATTTGAAATGATGTACACCTAAAATGGAAATGTTAATATCAAAGTATTTATTGACTTCTAAATTCTAGTTTTGCGTACAACTAATCTATCTATAGTTGACTAATGTATTTGCAATTGACTAAAGTCTTATTCATCAACATATTATTCTTTTTTTTTAATTTGAAATGATGTATTCTAACAATGAATAACGTTAATATTAACGTAATTATTGATTTTTAAATTCTAGTTTTGGGTTCAACTAATCTATCTATAGGTGACTAATGTATTTGCAGTTGACTAAAGTCTTATTCAACAACAATTTATGTATTATTATTATTTATTTATATATTAATTATTGATTTTTAAATTCTAGTTTTGGGTTTCAACTAATCTATCCATAGGTGACTAATGTATTTGAGATTGTCTGAAGTCTTATTCGTCAACAAATTATGTTTTTTTTTAATTTGAAATGATGTACCCCAACAATGAAAAATATTAATATAAGCGTAATTATTGAATTTTAAATTCTAGTTCGCACATCATCTAGTTAATGTATTGTGGATAAATGTATTTGCAATTGTCTGAAGTCTTATTCAACAACAATTTATGTATTATTATTATTTATTTATATATTAATTATTGGTTTTTAAATTCTAGTTTTGGGTTTCAACTTATCTATCTATATGTGACCAATGTATTTGCGATTGTCTGAAGTTTTATTCAACAACAACTTATGTGTTTTTTTTATTTGAAATGATTTACCCCATCAATGAAAAATTTAAATATTATCGTAATAATTGAGTTCTAAATTCTAGTTTCCTGATCATGTTGTTTATGTATAATGGATAAATGTATTTGCAATTGTCTGAAGTCTTATTCAACAACAATTTAAGGTTTTTTTAATTTGAAATGATTTTCCCTAATAATGAAAAATGGTTATATTAACATAATAATTGAGTTCTTAATTCTAGTTTTCTGAACATCTAGTTAATTTATAGTGGATAAATGTATTTGCAATTGTCTGAAGTCTTATTCATCAACATATTATGTTTTTTTTTTAATTTGAAATGATGTACTCCAACAATGAATAACGTTAATATTAACGTAATTATTGATTTTTAAATTCTAGTTTTGGGTTCAACTAATCTATCTATAGGTCACTAATGTATCTACAATTGTCTGAAGTCTTATTCGTCAACAAATTATGTTTTTTTTTAATTTGAAATGATGTACCCCAACAATGAAAAATATTAATATAAGCGTAATTATTGAGTTTTAAATTCTAGTTTGCAGATCATCTAGTTAATGTATAGTGGATAAATGTATTTGCAATTGTCTGAACTCTTATTCAACAACAATTTATGTGTTATTATTATTTATTTATAATATATTAATTATTGATTTTTAAATTCTAGTTTTGGGTTCAACTAATCTATCTATAGGTGACTATTGTATTTGAGGTTGTCTGAAGTCTTATTCGTCAACAAATTATGTTTTTTTTTAATTTGAAATGATGTACACCAAAAATGGAAATGTTAATATCAAAGTATTTATTGACTTCTAAATTCTAGTTTTGCGTAGAACTAATCTATCTATAGTTGACTAATGTATTTGCAATTGACTAAAGTCTCATTCATCAACTTATTATGTTTTTTATAAATTTAAAATTATGTCACCCAAGACTAAAAAATGTTCATATAAGCGTTAATATTGAGTTTTAAATTCTAGTTTCCTGAACGTCTAGTTAATTTATAGTGGATAAATGTATTTGCAATTGTCTGAAGTCTTATTCATCAACATATTATGTTTTTTTTTAATTTGAAATGATGTACACCAACAATGGAAATGTTAATATCAAAGTATTTATTGAGTTCTAAATTCTAGATTATCTGATCAACTAGTTAATGTATAGTGGATAAATGTGTTTGCAATTGTCTGATGTTTTTTTTTAATTTGAAATGATGTACACCAAAAATGGAAATGTTAATATCAAAGTATTTATTGACTTCTAAATTCTAGTTTTGCGTACAACTAATCTATCTATAGTTGACTAATGTATTTGCAATTGACTAAAGTCTTATTCATCAACATATTATTCTTTTTTTTTAATTTGAAATGATGTATTCTAACAATGAATAACGTTAATATTAACGTAATTATTGATTTTTAAATTCTAGTTTTGGGTTCAACTAATCTATGTATAGGTGACTAATGTATCTACAATTGATTCAAGTCTTATTCATCAACTTATTATGTTTTTTATAAATTTGAAATGATGTAACCCAAGACTAAAAAATGTTCATATAAGCGTTAATATTGAGTTCTAAATTCTAGTTTATCTGATCATCTAGTTAATGTATAGTGGATAAATGTATTTGCAATTTTCTGAAGTCTTAATCGTCAAAAAATTATATTAATTTTTAATTTGAAATGATTTACCCAAATAATGAAAAATATTAATATAAGCGTAATTATTGAGTTTTAAATTTAAGTTCGCAGATCATGTAGTTAATGTATAGTGGATAAATGTATTTGCAATTGACTAAAGTCTTAATCGTCAAAAAATTTTAATTTTTTTAATTTGAAATGATGTACCCCAACAATGAATAACGTTAATTTTACGTAATTATTGATTTCTTAATTCTAGTTTAGGGTTCAACTAATCTATCTATAGGTGACTAATGTATTTGAGATTGTCTGAAGTCTTATTCGTAAACAAATTATGTTTTTTTTTAATTTGAAATGATGTACACCAACAATGGAAATGTTAATATCAAAGTATTTATTGAGTTCTAAATTCTAGTTTTGCGTATAACTAATCTATCTATAGGTGACTAATGTATTTGCAATTGACTAAAGTCTTCTTCATCAACTTATTATGTTTTTTATAAATTTGAAATTCTGTAACCCAAGACTAAAAAATGTTCATATAAGCGTTAATATTGAGTTCTAAATTCTAGTTTTCTGAACATCTAGTTAATTTATAGTGGATAAATGTATTTGCAATTTTCTGAAGTCTTAATCGTCAAAAAATTATATTAATTTTTAATTTGAAATGATTTACCCAAATAATGAAAAATATTAATATAAGCGTAATTATTGAGTTTTAAATTTAAGTTCGCAGATCATCTAGTTAATGTATAGTGGATAAATGTATTTGCAATTGTCTGAACTCTTATTCAACAACAATTTATGTATTATTATTATTTATTTATAATATTTTAATTATTGATTTTTAAATTCTAGTTTTGGGTTCAACTAATCTATCTATAGGTGACTAATGTATTTGAGGTTGTCTGAAGTCTTATTCGTCAACAAATTATGTTTTTTTTTAATTTGAAATGATGTACCCCAACAATGGATAATGTTAATATTTACGTAATAATTGAGTTCTAAATTCTAGTTTTTCTGATCATCTAGATAATGTATAGTGGATAAATGTGTTTGCAATTGTCTGATGTTTTTTTTTAATTTGAAATTATGTACACCAAAAATGGAAATGTTAATATCAAAGTATTTATTGAGTTCTAAATTCTAGTTTATCTGATCATCTAGTTAATGTATAGTGGATAAATGTGTTTGCAATTGTCTGATGTTTTTTTTTAATTTGAAATGATGTACACCAAAAATGGAAATGTTAATATCAAAGTATTTATTGACTTCTAAATTCTAGTTTTGCGTACAACTAATCTATCTATAGTTGACTAATGTATTTGCAATTGAATAAAGTCTCATTCATCAACTTATTATGTTTTTTATAAATTTAAAATTATGTAACCCAAGACTAAAAAATGTTCATATAAGCGTTAATATTGAGTTCTAAATTCTAGTTTTCTGATCATGTTGTTTATGTATAATGGATAAATGTATTTGCAATAGTCTGAAGTCTTATTCAACAACAATTTAAGGTTTTTTTAATTTGAAATGATTTTCCCTAATAATGAAAAATATTAATATAAGCGTAATTATTGAGTTTTAAATTCTAGTTTTGGGTTCAACTAATTTATCTATAGCTGACTAATGTATTTGCAGTTGACTAAAGTCTTATTCAACAACAATTTATGTATAATTATTATTTATTTATATATTAATTATTGATTTTTAAAGTCTAGTTTTGCGTACAACTAATCTATCTATAGTTGACTAATGTATTTGCAATTGACTAAAGTCTCATTCATCAACTTATTATGTTTTTTATAAATTTAAAATTATGTAACCCAAAACTAAAAAATGTTCATATAAGCGTTAATATTGAGTTCTAAATTCTAGTTTTCTGATCATGTTGTTTATGTATAATGGATAAATGTATTTGCAATTGTCTGAAGTCTTATTCAACAACAATTTAAGTTTTTTTAATTTGAAATGATTTTCCCTAATAATGAAAAATGTAAATATTAACATAATAATTGAGTTCTAAATTCTAGTTTTCTGAACATCTAGTTAATTTATAGTGGATAAATGTATTTGCAATTGTCTGAAGTCTTAATCGTCGAAAAATTATATTTTTTTTTAATTCGAAATGATGTACCCCAACAATAAATAACGTTAATTTTACGTAATTATTGATTTCTTAATTCTCGTTATGGGTTCAACTTATCTATCTATAGGTGACTAATGTATTTGCAGTTGACTAAAGTCTTATTCAACAACAATTTATGTATAATTATTATTTATTTATATATTAATTATTGATTTTTATATTCTAGTTTTGGGTTTCAACTAATCTATCCATAGGTGACTAATGTATTTGAGATTGTCTGAAGTCTTATTCGTCAACAAATTATGTTTTTTTTTTAATTTGAAATGATGTACACCAACAATGGAAATGTTAATATCAAAGTATTTATTGAGTTCTAAATTCTAGTTTTGCGTACAACTAATCTATCTATAGGTGACTAATATATTTGCAATTAACTATAGTCTCATTCATCAACTTATTATGTTTTTTATAAATTTGAAATTATGTAACCCAAGACTAAAAAATGTTCATATAAGCGTTAATATTGAGTTCTAAATTCTAGTTTTCTGAACATCTAGTTAATTTATAGTAGATAAATGTATTTGCAATTGTCTGAAGTCCTAATCGTCGAAAAATAATATTTTTTTTTAATTTGAAAAGATTTTCCCTAATAATGAAAAATGTTAATATTAACATAATAATTGAGTTCTAAATTCTAGTTTTCTGAACATCTAGTTAATTTATAGTGGATAAATGTATTTGCAATTGTCTGAAGTCTTAATCGTCGAAAAATTATATTTTTTTTTAATTTGAAATGATGTACCCCAACAATAAATAACGTTAATTTTACGTAATTATTGATTTCTTAATTCTAGTTATGGGTTCAACTTATCTATCTATAGGTGACTAATGTATTTGCAGTTGACTAAAGTCTTATTCAACAACAATTTATGTATTATTATTATTTATTTTTATATTAATTATTGATTTTTAAATTCTAGTTTTGGGTTCAACTAATCTATCTATAGGTGACTAATGTATCTACAATTGTCTGAAGTCTTATTCGTCAACAAATTATGTTTTTTTTTAATTTGAAATGATGTACCCCAACAATGAAAAATATTAATATAAGTGTAATTATTGAGTTTTAAATTCTAGTTTGCAGATCATCTAGTTAATGTATAGTGGATAAATGTATTTGCAATTGTCTGAACTCTTATTCAACAACAATTTATGTATTATTATTATTTATTTATAATATATTAATTATTGATTTTTAAATTCTAGTTTTGGGTTCAACTAATCTATCTATAGGTGACTAATGTATTTGAGGTTGTCTGAAGTCTTATTCGTCAACAAATTATGTTTTTTTTTAATTTGAAATGATGTACACCAAAAATGGAAATGTTAATATCAAAGTATTTATTGACTTCTAAATTCTAGTTTTGCGTACAACTAATCTATCTATAGTTGACTAATGTATTTGCAATTGAATAAAGTCTCATTCATCAACTTATTATGTTTTTTATAAATTTAAAATTATGTAACCCAAGACTAAAAAATGTTCATATAAGCGTTAATATTGAGTTCTAAATTCTAGTTTTCTGATCATGTTGTTTATGTATAATGGATAAATGTATTTGCAATTGTTTGAAGTCTTATTCATCAACAATTTAAGGTTTTTTTAATTTGAAATGATTTTCCCTAATAATGAAAAATATTAATATAAGCGTAATTATTGAGTTTTAAATTTAAGTTCGCAGATCATCTAGTTAATGTATAGTGGATAAATGTATTTGCAATTGTCTGAACTCTTATTCAACAACAATTTATGTATTATTATTATTTATTTATAATATATTAATTATTGATTTTTAAATTCTAGTTTTGGGTTCAACTAATCTATCTATAGGTGACTAATGTATTTGAGGTTGTCTGAAGTCTTATTCGTCAACAAATTATGTTTTTTTTTAATTTGAAATGATGTACACCAAAAATGGTAATGTTAATATCAAAGTAATTATTGACTTCTAAATTCTAGTTTTGCGTAAAACTAATCTATCTATAGTTGACTAATGTATTTGCAATTGAATAAAGTCTCATTCATCAACTTATTATGTTTTTTATAAATTTAAAATTATGTAACCCAAGACTAAAAAATGTTTATATAAGCGTTAATATTGAGTTCTAAATTCTAGTTTTCTGATCATGTTGTTTATGTATAATGGATAAATGTATTTGCAATTGTCTGAAGTCTTATTCAACAACAATTTAAGGTTTTTTTAATTTGAAATGATTTTCCCTAATAATGAAAAATGTAAATATTAACATAATAATTGAGTTCTAAATTCTAGTTTTCTGAACATCTAGTTAATTTATAGTGGATAAATGTATTTGCAATTGTCTGAAGTCTTAATCGTCGAAAAATTATATTTTTTTTTAATTTGAAATGATGTACCCCAACAATAAATAACGTTAATTTTACGTAATTATTGATTTCTTAATTCTAGTTATGGGTTCAACTTATCTATCTATAGGTGACTAATGTATTTGCAGTTGACTAAAGTCTTATTCAACAACAATTTATGTATTATTATTATTTATTTATATATTAATTATTGATTTTTATATTCTAGTTTTGGGTTTCAACTAATCTATCCATAGGTGACTAATGTATTTGAGATTGTCTGAAGTCTTATTCGCCAACAAATTATGTTTTTTTTTTAATTTGAAATGATGTACACCAACAATGGAAATGTTAATATCAAAGTATTTATTGAGTTCTAAATTCTAGTTTTGCGTACATTTAATCTATCTATAGGTGACTAATATATTTGCAATTAACTATAGTCTCATTCATCAACTTATTATGTTTTTTATAAATTTGAAATTATGTAACCCAAGACTAAAAAATGTTCATATAAGCGTTAATATTGAGTTCTAAATTCTAGTTTTCTGAACATCTAGTTAATTTATAGTAGATAAATAAATTTCCAATTGTCTGAAGTCTTAATCGTCGAAAAATAATATTTTTTTTTAATTTGAAATGATGTACCCCAACAATGGATAATGTTAATATTTACGTAATAATTGAGTTCTAAATTCTAGTTTTTCTGATCATCTAGATAATGTATAGTGGATAAATGTGTTTGCAATTGTCTGATGTTTTTTTTTAATTTGAAATTATGTACACCAAAAATGGAAATGTTAATATCAAAGTATTTATTGACTTCTAAATTCTAGTTTTGCGTACAACTAATCTATCTATAGTTGACTAATGTATTTGCAATTGAATAAAGTCTCATTAATCAACTTATTATGTTTTTTATAAATTTAAAATTATGTAACCCAAGACTAAAAAATGTTCATATAAGCGTTAATATTGAGTTCTAAATTCTAGTTTTCTGATCATGTTGTTTATGTATAATGGATAAATGTATTTGCAATAGTCTGAAGTCTTATTAAACAACAATTTAAGGTTTTTTAAATTTGAAATGATTTTCCCTAATAATGAAAAATATTAATATAAGCGTAATTATTGAGTTTTAAATTCTAGTTTTGGGTTCAACTAATTTATCTATAGCTGACTAATGTATTTGCAGTTGACTAAAGTCTTATTCAACAACAATTTATGTATAATTATTATTTATTTATATATTAATTATTGATTTTTAAAGTCTAGTTTTGGGTTTCAACTAATCTATCCATAGGTGACTAATGTATTTGAGATTGTCTGAAGTCTTATTCGTCAACAAATTATGTTTTTTTTTAATTTGAAATGATGTACACCAACAATGGAAATGTTAATATCAAAGTATTTATTGAGTTCTAAATTCTAGTTTTGCGTACAACTAATCTATCTATAGGTGACTAATATATTTGCAATTAACTATAGTCTCATTCATCAACTTATTATGTTTTTTATAAATTTGAAATTATGTAACCCAAGACTAAAAAATGTTCATATAAGCGTTAATATTGAGTTCTAAATTCTAGTTTTCTGAACATCTAGTTAATTTATAGTAGATAAATGTATTTGCAATTGTCTGAAGTCCTAATCGTCGAAAAATAATATTTTTTTTTAATTTGAAATGATTTTCCCTAATAATGAAAAATGTTAATATTAACATAATAATTGAGTTCTAAATTCTAGTTTTCTGAACATCTAGTTAATTTATAGTGGATAAATGTATTTGCAATTGTCTGAAGTCTTAATCGTCGAAAAATTATATTTTTTTTTAATTTGAAATGATGTACCCCAACAATAAATAACGTTAATTTTACGTAATTATTGATTTCTTAATTCTAGTTATGGGTTCAACTTATCTATCTATAGGTGACTAATGTATTTGCAGTTGACTAAAGTCTTATTCAACAACAATTTATGTATTATTATTATTTATTTTTATATTAATTATTGATTTTTAAATTCTAGTTTTGGGTTCAACTAATCTATCTATAGGTGACTAATGTATCTACAATTGTCTGAAGTCTTATTCGTCAACAAATTATGTTTTTTTTTAATTTGAAATGATGTACCCCAACAATGAAAAATATTAATATAAGTGTAATTATTGAGTTTTAAATTCTAGTTTGCAGATCATCTAGTTAATGTATAGTGGATAAATGTATTTGCAATTGTCTGAACTCTTATTCAACAACAATTTATGTATTATTATTATTTATTTATAATATATTAATTATTGATTTTTAAATTCTAGTTTTGGGTTCAACTAATCTATCTATAGGTGACTAATGTATTTGAGGTTGTCTGAAGTCTTATTCGTCAACAAATTATGTTTTTTTTTAATTTGAAATGATGTACACCAAAAATGGAAATGTTAATATCAAAGTATTTATTGACTTCTAAATTCTAGTTTTGCGTACAACTAATCTATCTATAGTTGACTAATGTATTTGCAATTGAATAAAGTCTCATTCATCAACTTATTATGTTTTTTATAAATTTAAAATTATGTAACCCATGACTAAAAAATGTTCATATAAGCGTTAATATTGAGTTCTAAATTCTAGTTTTCTGATCATGTTGTTTATGTATAATGGATAAATGTATTTGCAATAGTCTGAAGTCTTATTCAACAACAATTTAAGGTTTTTTTAATTTGAAATGATTTTCCCTAATAATGAAAAATATTAATATAAGCGTAATTATTGAGTTTTAAATTTAAGTTCGCAGATCATCTAGTTAATGTATAGTGGATAAATGTATTTGCAATTGTCTGAACTCTTATTCAACAACAATTTATGTATTATTATTATTTATTTATAATATATTAATTATTGATTTTTAAATTCTAGTTTTGGGTTCAACTAATCTATCTATAGGTGACTAATGTATTTGAGGTTGTCTGAAGTCTTATTCGTCAACAAATTATGTTTTTTTTTAATTTGAAATGATGTACACCAAAAATGGTAATGTTAATATCAAAGTATTTATTGACTTCTAAATTCTAGTTTTGCGTACAACTAATCTATCTATAGTTGACTAATGTATTTGCAATTGAATAAAGTCTCATTCATCAACTTATTATGTTTTTTATAAATTTAAAATTATGTAACCCAAGACTAAAAAATGTTTATATAAGCGTTAATATTGAGTTCTAAATTCTAGTTTTCTGATCATGTTGTTTATGTATAATGGATAAATGTATTTGCAATTGTCTGAAGTCTTATTCAACAACAATTTAAGGTTTTTTTAATTTGAAATGATTTTCCCTAATAATGAAAAATGTAAATATTAACATAATAATTGAGTTCTAAATTCTAGTTTTCTGAACATCTAGTTAATTTATAGTGGATAAATGTATTTGCAATTGTCTGAAGTCTTAATCGTCGAAAAATTATATTTTTTTTTAATTTGAAATGATGTACCCCAACAATAAATAACGTTAATTTTACGTAATTATTGATTTCTTAATTCTAGTTATGGGTTCAACTTATCTATCTATAGGTGACTAATGTATTTGCAGTTGACTAAAGTCTTATTCAACAACAATTTATGTATTATTATTATTTATTTATATATTAATTATTGATTTTTATATTCTAGTTTTGGGTTTCAACTAATCTATCCATAGGTGACTAATGTATTTGAGATTGTCTGAAGTCTTATTCGCCAACAAATTATGTTTTTTTTTTAATTTGAAATGATGTACACCAACAATGGAAATGTTAATATCAAAGTATTTATTGAGTTCTAAATTCTAGTTTTGCGTACAACTAATCTATCTATAGGTGACTAATATATTTGCAATTATCTATAGTCTCATTCATCAACTTATTATGTTTTTTATAAATTTGAAATTATGTAACCCAAGACTAAAAAATGTTCATATAAGCGTTAATATTGAGTTCTAAATTCTAGTTTTCTGAACATCTAGTTAATTTATAGTAGATAAATAAATTTCCAATTGTCTGAAGTCTTAATCGTCGAAAAATAATATTTTTTTTTTAATTTGAAATGATGTACCCCAACAATGGATAATGTTAATATTTACGTAATAATTGAGTTCTAAATTCTAGTTTTTCTGATCATCTAGATAATGTATAGTGGATAAATGTGTTTGCAATTGTCTGATGTTTTTTTTTAATTTGAAATTATGTACACCAAAAATGGAAATGTTAATATCAAAGTATTTATTGACTTCTAAATTCTAGTTTTGCGTACAACTAATCTATCTATAGTTGACTAATGTATTTGCAATTGAATAAAGTCTCATTAATCAACTTATTATGTTTTTTATAAATTTAAAATTATGTAACCCAAGACTAAAAAATGTTCATATAAGCGTTAATATTGAGTTCTAAATTCTAGTTTTCTGATCATGTTGTTTATGTATAATGGATAAATGTATTTGCAATAGTCTGAAGTCTTATTAAACAACAATTTAAGGTTTTTTAAATTTGAAATGATTTTCCCTAATAATGAAAAATATTAATATAAGCGTAATTATTGAGTTTTAAATTCTAGTTTTGGGTTCAACTAATTTATCTATAGCTGACTAATGTATTTGCAGTTGACTAAAGTCTTATTCAACAACAATTTATGTATAATTATTATTTATTTATATATTAATTATTGATTTTTAAAGTCTAGTTTTGGGTTTCAACTAATCTATCCATAGGTGACTAATGTATTTGAGATTGTCTGAAGTCTTATTCGTCAACAAATTATGTTTTTTTTTAATTTGAAATGATGTACACCAACAATGGAAATGTTAATATCAAAGTATTTATTGAGTTCTAAATTCTAGTTTTGCGTACAACTAATCTATCTATAGGTGACTAATATATTTGCAATTAACTATAGTCTCATTCATCAACTTATTATGTTTTTTATAAATTTGAAATTATGTAACCCAAGACTAAAAAATGTTCATATAAGCGTTAATATTGAGTTCTAAATTCTAGTTTTCTGAACATCTAGTTAATTTATAGTAGATAAATGTATTTGCAATTGTCTGAAGTCCTAATCGTCGAAAAATAATATTTTTTTTTAATTTGAAATGATTTTCCCTAATAATGAAAAATGTTAATATTAACATAATAATTGAGTTCTAAATTCTAGTTTTCTGAACATCTAGTTAATTTATAGTGGATAAATGTATTTGCAATTGTCTGAAGTCTTAATCGTCGAAAAATTATATTTTTTTTTAATTTGAAATGATGTACCCCAACAATAAATAACATTAATTTTACGTAATTATTGATTTCTTAATTCTAGTTATGGGTTCAACTTATCTATCTATAGGTGACTAATGTATTTGCAGTTGACTAAAGTCTTATTCAACAACAATTTATGTATTATTATTATTTATTTTTATATTAATTATTGATTTTTAAATTCTAGTTTTGGGTTCAACTAATCTATCTATAGGTGACTAATGTATCTACAATTGTCTGAAGTCTTATTCGTCAACAAATTATGTTTTTTTTTAATTTGAAATGATGTACCCCAACAATGAAAAATATTAATATAAGTGTAATTATTGAGTTTTAAATTCTAGTTTGCAGATCATCTAGTTAATGTATAGTGGATAAATGTATTTGCAATTGTCTGAACTCTTATTCAACAACAATTTATGTATTATTATTATTTATTTATAATATATTAATTATTGATTTTTAAATTCTAGTTTTGGGTTCAACTAATCTATCTATAGGTGACTAATGTATTTGAGGTTGTCTGAAGTCTTATTCGTCAACAAATTATGTTTTTTTTTAATTTGAAATGATGTACACCAAAAATGGAAATGTTAATATCAAAGTATTTATTGACTTCTAAATTCTAGTTTTGCGTACAACTAATCTATCTATAGTTGACTAATGTATTTGCAATTGAATAAAGTCTCATTCATCAACTTATTATGTTTTTTATAAATTTAAAATTATGTAACCCAAGACTAAAAAATGTTCATATAAGCGTTAATATTGAGTTCTAAATTCTAGTTTTCTGATCATGTTGTTTATGTATAATGGATAAATGTATTTGCAATAGTCTGAAGTCTTATTCAACAACAATTTAAGGTTTTTTTAATTTGAAATGATTTTCCCTAATAATGAAAAATATTAATATAAGCGTAATTATTGAGTTTTAAATTCTAGTTTTGGGTTCAACTAATTTATCTATAGCTGACTAATGTATTTGCAGTTGACTAAAGTCTTATTCAACAACAATTTATGTATAATTATTATTTATTTATATATTAATTATTGATTTTTAAAGTCTAGTTTTGCGTACAACTAATCTATCTATAGTTGACTAATGTATTTGCAATTGACTAAAGTCTCATTCATCAACTTATTATGTTTTTTATAAATTTAAAATTATGTAACCCAAAACTAAAAAATGTTCATATAAGCGTTAATATTGAGTTCTAAATTCTAGTTTTCTGATCATGTTGTTTATGTATAATGGATAAATGTATTTGCAATTGTCTGAAGTCTTATTCAACAACAATTTAAGTTTTTTTAATTTGAAATGATTTTCCCTAATAATGAAAAATGTAAATATTAACATAATAATTGAGTTCTAAATTCTAGTTTTCTGAACATCTAGTTAATTTATAGTGGATAAATGTATTTGCAATTGTCTGAAGTCTTAATCGTCGAAAAATTATATTTTTTTTTAATTCGAAATGATGTACCCCAACAATAAATAACGTTAATTTTACGTAATTATTGATTTCTTAATTCTCGTTATGGGTTCAACTTATCTATCTATAGGTGACTAATGTATTTGCAGTTGACTAAAGTCTTATTCAACAACAATTTATGTATTATTATTATTTATTTATATATTAATTATTGATTTTTATATTCTAGTTTTGGGTTTCAACTAATCTATCCATAGGTGACTAATGTATTTGAGATTGTCTGAAGTCTTATTCGTCAACAAATTATGTTTTTTTTTTAATTTGAAATGATGTACACCAACAATGGAAATGTTAATATCAAAGTATTTATTGAGTTCTAAATTCTAGTTTTGCGTACAACTAATCTATCTATAGGTGACTAATATATTTGCAATTAACTATAGTCTCATTCATCAACTTATTATGTTTTTTATAAATTTGAAATTATGTAACCCAAGACTAAAAAATGTTCATATAAGCGTTAATATTGAGTTCTAAATTCTAGTTTTCTGAACATCTAGTTAATTTATAGTAGATAAATGTATTTGCAATTGTCTGAAGTCCTAATCGTCGAAAAATAATATTTTTTTTTAATTTGAAAAGATTTTCCCTAATAATGAAAAATGTTAATATTAACATAATAATTGAGTTCTAAATTCTAGTTTTCTGAACATCTAGTTAATTTATAGTGGATAAATGTATTTGCAATTGTCTGAAGTCTTAATCGTCGAAAAATTATATTTTTTTTTAATTTGAAATGATGTACCCCAACAATAAATAACGTTAATTTTACGTAATTATTGATTTCTTAATTCTAGTTATGGGTTCAACTTATCTATCTATAGGTGACTAATGTATTTGCAGTTGACTAAAGTCTTATTCAACAACAATTTATGTATTATTATTATTTATTTTTATATTAATTATTGATTTTTAAATTCTAGTTTTGGGTTCAACTAATCTATCTATAGGTGACTAATGTATCTACAATTGTCTGAAGTCTTATTCGTCAACAAATTATGTTTTTTTTTAATTTGAAATGATGTACCCCAACAATGAAAAATATTAATATAAGTGTAATTATTGAGTTTTAAATTCTAGTTTGCAGATCATCTAGTTAATGTATAGTGGATAAATGTATTTGCAATTGTCTGAACTCTTATTCAACAACAATTTATGTATTATTATTATTTATTTATAATATATTAATTATTGATTTTTAAATTCTAGTTTTGGGTTCAACTAATCTATCTATAGGTGACTAATGTATTTGAGGTTGTCTGAAGTCTTATTCGTCAACAAATTATGTTTTTTTTTAATTTGAAATGATGTACACCAAAAATGGAAATGTTAATATCAAAGTATTTATTGACTTCTAAATTCTAGTTTTGCGTACAACTAATCTATCTATAGTTGACTAATGTATTTGCAATTGAATAAAGTCTCATTCATCAACTTATTATGTTTTTTATAAATTTAAAATTATGTAACCCAAGACTAAAAAATGTTCATATAAGCGTTAATATTGAGTTCTAAATTCTAGTTTTCTGATCATGTTGTTTATGTATAATGGATAAATGTATTTGCAATAGTCTGAAGTCTTATTCAACAACAATTTAAGGTTTTTTTAATTTGAAATGATTTTCCCTAATAATGAAAAATATTAATATAAGCGTAATTATTGAGTTTTAAATTCTAGTTTTGGGTTCAACTAATTTATCTATAGCTGACTAATGTATTTGCAGTTGACTAAAGTCTTATTCAACAACAATTTATGTATAATTATTATTTATTTATATATTAATTATTGATTTTTAAAGTCTAGTTTTGCGTACAACTAATCTATCTATAGTTGACTAATGTATTTGCAATTGACTAAAGTCTCATTCATCAACTTATTATGTTTTTTATAAATTTAAAATTATGTAACCCAAAACTAAAAAATGTTCATATAAGCGTTAATATTGAGTTCTAAATTCTAGTTTTCTGATCATGTTGTTTATGTATAATGGATAAATGTATTTGCAATTGTCTGAAGTCTTATTCAACAACAATTTAAGGTTTTTTTAATTTGAAATGATTTTCCCTAATAATGAAAAATGTAAATATTAACATAATAATTGAGTTCTAAATTCTAGTTTTCTGAACATCTAGTTAATTTATAGTGGATAAATGTATTTGCAATTGTCTGAAGTCTTAATCGTCGAAAAATTATATTTTTTTTTAATTCGAAATGATGTACCCCAACAATAAATAACGTTAATTTTACGTAATTATTGATTTCTTAATTCTCGTTATGGGTTCAACTTATCTATCTATAGGTGACTAATGTATTTGCAGTTGACTAAAGTCTTATTCAACAACAATTTATGTATTATTATTATTTATTTATATATTAATTATTGATTTTTATATTCTAGTTTTGGGTTTCAACTAATCTATCCATAGGTGACTAATGTATTTGAGATTGTCTGAAGTCTTATTCGTCAACAAATTATGTTTTTTTTTTAATTTGAAATGATGTACACCAACAATGGAAATGTTAATATCAAAGTATTTATTGAGTTCTAAATTCTAGTTTTGCGTACAACTAATCTATCTATAGGTGACTAATATATTTGCAATTAACTATAGTCTCATTCATCAACTTATTATGTTTTTTATAAATTTGAAATTATGTAACCCAAGACTAAAAAATGTTCATATAAGCGTTAATATTGAGTTCTAAATTCTAGTTTTCTGAACATCTAGTTAATTTATAGTAGATAAATGTATTTGCAATTGTCTGAAGTCCTAATCGTCGAAAAATAATATTTTTTTTTAATTTGAAAAGATTTTCCCTAATAATGAAAAATGTTAATATTAACATAATAATTGAGTTCTAAATTCTAGTTTTCTGAACATCTAGTTAATTTATAGTGGATAAATGTATTTGCAATTGTCTGAAGTCTTAATCGTCGAAAAATTATATTTTTTTTTAATTTGAAATGATGTACCCCAACAATAAATAACGTTAATTTTACGTAATTATTGATTTCTTAATTCTAGTTATGGGTTCAACTTATCTATCTATAGGTGACTAATGTATTTGCAGTTGACTAAAGTCTTATTCAACAACAATTTATGTATTATTATTATTTATTTTTATATTAATTATTGATTTTTAAATTCTAGTTTTGGGTTCAACTAATCTATCTATAGGTGACTAATGTATCTACAATTGTCTGAAGTCTTATTCGTCAACAAATTATGTTTTTTTTTAATTTGAAATGATGTACCCCAACAATGAAAAATATTAATATAAGTGTAATTATTGAGTTTTAAATTCTAGTTTGCAGATCATCTAGTTAATGTATAGTGGATAAATGTATTTGCAATTGTCTGAACTCTTATTCAACAACAATTTATGTATTATTATTATTTATTTATAATATATTAATTATTGATTTTTAAATTCTAGTTTTGGGTTCAACTAATCTATCTATAGGTGACTAATGTATTTGAGGTTGTCTGAAGTCTTATTCGTCAACAAATTATGTTTTTTTTTAATTTGAAATGATGTACACCAAAAATGGAAATGTTAATATCAAAGTATTTATTGACTTCTAAATTCTAGTTTTGCGTACAACTAATCTATCTATAGTTGACTAATGTATTTGCAATTGAATAAAGTCTCATTCATCAACTTATTATGTTTTTTATAAATTTAAAATTATGTAACCCAAGACTAAAAAATGTTCATATAAGCGTTAATATTGAGTTCTAAATTCTAGTTTTCTGATCATGTTGTTTATGTATAATGGATAAATGTATTTGCAATAGTCTGAAGTCTTATTCAACAACAATTTAAGGTTTTTTTAATTTGAAATGATTTTCCCTAATAATGAAAAATATTAATATAAGCGTAATTATTGAGTTTTAAATTCTAGTTTTGGGTTCAACTAATTTATCTATAGCTGACTAATGTATTTGCAGTTGACTAAAGTCTTATTCAACAACAATTTATGTATAATTATTATTTATTTATATATTAATTATTGATTTTTAAAGTCTAGTTTTGGGTTTCAACTAATCTATCCATAGGTGACTAATGTATTTGAGATTGTCTGAAGTCTTATTCGTCAACAAATTATGTTTTTTTTTAATTTGAAATGATGTACACCAACAATGGAAATGTTAATATCAAAGTATTTATTGAGTTCTAAATTCTAGTTTTGCGTACAACTAATCTATCTATAGGTGACTAATATATTTGCAATTAACTATAGTCTCATTCATCAACTTATTATGTTTTTTATAAATTTGAAATTATGTAACCCAAGACTAAAAAATGTTCATATAAGCGTTAATATTGAGTTCTAAATTCTAGTTTTCTGAACATCTAGTTAATTTATAGTAGATAAATGTATTTGCAATTGTCTGAAGTCCTAATCGTCGAAAAATAATATTTTTTTTTAATTTGAAATGATGTACCCCAACAATGGATAATGTTAATATTTACGTAATAATTGAGTTCTAAATTCTAGTTTTTCTGATCATCTAGATAATGTATAGTGGATAAATGTGTTTGCAATTGTCTGATGTTTTTTTTTAATTTGAAATTATGTACACCAAAAATGGAAATGTTAATATCAAAGTATTTATTGAGTTCTAAATTCTAGTTTATCTGATCATCTAGTTAATGTATAGTGGATAAATGTGTTTGCAATTGTCTGATGTTTTTTTTTTAATTTGAAATGATGTACACCAAAATTGAAATGTTAATATCAAAGTATTTATTGACTTCTAAATTCTAGTTTTGCGTACAACTAATCTATCTATAGTTGACTAATGTATTTGCAATTGAATAAAGTCTCATTCATCAACTTATTATGTTTTTTATAAATTTAAAATTATGTAACCCAAGACTAAAAAATGTTTATATAAGCGTTAATATTGAGTTCTAAATTCTAGTTTTCTGATCATGTTGTTTATGTATAATGGATAAATGTATTTGCAATTGTCTGAAGTCTTATTCAACAACAATTTAAGGTTTTTTTAATTTGAAATGATTTTCCCTAATAATGAAAAATGTTAATATTAACATAATAATTGAGTTCTAAATTCTAGTTTTCTGAACATCTAGTTAATTTATAGTGGATAAATGTATTTGCAATTGTCTGAAGTCTTAATCGTCGAAAAATTATATTTTTTTTTAATTTGAAATGATGTACCCCAACAATAAATAACGTTAATTTTACGTAATTATTGATTTCTTAATTCTAGTTATGGGTTCAACTTATCTATCTATAGGTGACTAATGTATTTGCAGTTGACTAAAGTCTTATTCAACAACAATTTATGTATTATTATTATTTATTTTTATATTAATTATTGATTTTTAAATTCTAGTTTTGGGTTCAACTAATCTATCTATAGGTGACTAATGTATCTACAATTGTCTGAAGTCTTATTCGTCAACAAATTATGTTTTTTTTTAATTTGAAATGATGTACCCCAACAATGAAAAATATTAATATAAGTGTAATTATTGAGTTTTAAATTCTAGTTTGCAGATCATCTAGTTAATGTATAGTGGATAAATGTATTTGCAATTGTCTGAACTCTTATTCAACAACAATTTATGTATTATTATTATTTATTTGTAATATATTAATTATTGATTTTTAAATTCTAGTTTTGGGTTCAACTAATCTATCTATAGGTGACTAATGTATTTGAGGTTGTCTGAAGTCTTATTCGTCAACAAATTATGTTTTTTTTTAATTTGAAATGATGTACACCAAAAATGGAAATGTTAATATCAAAGTATTTATTGACTTCTAAATTCTAGTTTTGCGTACAACTAATCTATCTATAGTTGACTAATGTATTTGCAATTGAATAAAGTCTCATTCATCAACTTATTATGTTTTTTATAAATTTAAAATTATGTAACCCAAGACTAAAAAATGTTCATATAAGCGTTAATATTGAGTTCTAAATTCTAGTTTTCTGATCATGTTGTTTATGTATAATGGATAAATGTATTTGCAATAGTCTGAAGTCTTATTCAACAACAATTTATGTATTATTATTATTTATTTTTATATTAATTATTGATTTTTAAATTCTAGTTTTGGGTTCAACTAATCTATCTATAGGTGACTAATGTATCTACAATTGTCTGAAGTCTTATTCGTCAACAAATTATGTTTTTTTTTAATTTGAAATGATGTACCCCAACAATGAAAAATATTAATATAAGTGTAATTATTGAGTTTTAAATTCTAGTTTGCAGATCATCTAGTTAATGTATAGTGGATAAATGTATTTGCAATTGTCTGAACTCTTATTCAACAACAATTTATGTATTATTATTATTTATTTGTAATATATTAATTATTGATTTTTAAATTCTAGTTTTGGGTTCAACTAATCTATCTATAGGTGACTAATGTATTTGAGGTTGTCTGAAGTCTTATTCGTCAACAAATTATGTTTTTTTTTAATTTGAAATGATGTACACCAAAAATGAAAATGTTAATATCAAAGTATTTATTGACTTCTAAATTCTAGTTTTGCGTACAACTAATCTATCTATAGTTGACTAATGTATTTGCAATTGAATAAAGTCTCATTCATCAACTTATTATGTTTTTTATAAATTTAAAATTATGTAACCCAAGACTAAAAAATGTTCATATAAGCGTTAATATTGAGTTCTAAATTCTAGTTTTCTGATCATGTTGTTTATGTATAATGGATAAATGTATTTGCAATAGTCTGAAGTCTTATTCAACAACAATTTAAGGTTTTTTTAATTTGAAATGATTTTCCCTAATAATGAAAAATATTAATATAAGCGTAATTATTGAGTTTTAAATTCTAGTTTTGGGTTCAACTAATTTATCTATAGCTGACTAATGTATTTGCAGTTGACTAAAGTCTTATTCAACAACAATTTATGTATAATTATTATTTATTTATATATTAATTATTGATTTTTAAAGTCTAGTTTTGGGTTTCAACTAATCTATCCATAGGTGACTAATGTATTTGAGATTGTCTGAAGTCTTATTCGTCAACAAATTATGTTTTTTTTTAATTTGAAATGATGTACACCAACAATGGAAATGTTAATATCAAAGTATTTATTGAGTTCTAAATTCTAGTTTTGCGTACAACTAATCTATCTATAGGTGACTAATATATTTGCAATTAACTATAGTCTCATTCATCAACTTATTATGTTTTTTATAAATTTGAAATTATGTAACCCAAGACTAAAAAATGTTCATATAAGCGTTAATATTGAGTTCTAAATTCTAGTTTTCTGAACATCTAGTTAATTTATAGTAGATAAATGTATTTGCAATTGTCTGAAGTCCTAAGCGTCGAAAAATAATATTTTTTTTTAATTTGAAATGATGTACCCCAACAATGGATAATGTTAATATTTACGTAATAATTGAGTTCTAAATTCTAGTTTTTCTGATCATCTAGATAATGTATAGTGGATAAATGTGTTTGCAATTGTCTGATGTTTTTTTTTAATTTGAAATTATGTACACCAAAAATGGAAATGTTAATATCAAAGTATTTATTGAGTTCTAAATTCTAGTTTATCTGATCATCTAGTTAATGTATAGTGGATAAATGTGTTTGCAATTGTCTGATGTTTTTTTTTTAATTTGAAATGATGTACACCAAAATTGAAATGTTAATATCAAAGTATTTATTGACTTCTAAATTCTAGTTTTGCGTACAACTAATCTATCTATAGTTGACTAATGTATTTGCAATTGACTAAAGTCTCATTCATCAACTTATTATGTTTTTTATAAATTTAAAATTATGTAACCCAAAACTAAAAAATGTTCATATAAGCGTTAATATTGAGTTCTAAATTCTAGTTTTCTGATCATGTTGTTTATGTATAATGGATAAATGTATTTGCAATTGTCTGAAGTCTTATTCAACAACAATTTAAGGTTTTTTTAATTTGAAATGATTTTCCCTAATAATGAAAAATGTAAATATTAACATAATAATTGAGTTCTAAATTCTAGTTTTCTGAACATCTAGTTAATTTATAGTGGATAAATGTATTTGCAATTGTCTGAAGTCTTAATCGTCGAAAAATTATATTTTTTTTTAATTTGAAATGATGTACCCCAACAATAAATAACGTTAATTTTACGTAATTATTGATTTCTTAATTCTCGTTATGGGTTCAACTTATCTATCTATAGGTGACTAATGTATTTGCAGTTGACTAAAGTCTTATTCAACAACAATTTATGTATTATTATTATTTATTTATATATTAATTATTGATTTTTATATTCTAGTTTTGGGTTTCAACTAATCTATCCATAGGTGACTAATGTATTTGAGATTGTCTGAAGTCTTATTCGTCAACAAATTATGTTTTTTTTTTAATTTGAAATGATGTACACCAACAATGGAAATGTTAATATCAAAGTATTTATTGAGTTCTAAATTCTAGTTTTGCGTACAACTAATCTATCTATAGGTGACTAATATATTTGCAATTAACTATAGTCTCATTCATCAACTTATTATGTTTTTTATAAATTTGAAATTATGTAACCCAAGACTAAAAAATGTTCATATAAGCGTGAATATTGAGTTCTAAATTCTAGTTTTCTGAACATCTAGTTAATTTATAGTAGATAAATGTATTTGCAATTGTCTGAAGTCCTAATCGTCGAAAAATAATATTTTTTTTTAATTTGAAATGATGTACCCCAACAATGGATAATGTTAATATTTACGTAATAATTGAGTTCTAAATTCTAGTTTTTCTGATCATCTAGATAATGTATAGTGGATAAATGTGTTTGCAATTGTCTGATGTTTTTTTTTTAATTTGAAATGATGTACACCAAAAATGGAAATGTTAATATCAAAGTATTTATTGAGTTCTAAATTCTAGTTTATCTGATCATCTAGTTAATGTATAGTGGATAAATGTGTTTGCAATTGTCTGATGTTTTTTTTTTTAATTTGAAATGATGTACACCAAAATTGAAATGTTAATATCAAAGTATTTATTGACTTCTAAATTCTAGTTTTGCGTACAACTAATCTATCTATAGTTGACTAATGTATTTGCAATTGACTAAAGTCTCATTCATCAACTTATTATGTTTTTTATAAATTTAAAATTATGTAACCCAAAACTAAAAAATGTTCATATAAGCGTTAATATTGAGTTCTAAATTCTAGTTTTCTGATCATGTTGTTTATGTATAATGGATAAATGTATTTGCAATTGTCTGAAGTCTTATTCAACAAAAATTTAAGGTTTTTTTAAATTTGAAATAATTTTCCCTAATAATGAAAAATGTTAATATTAACATAATAATTGAGTTCTAAATCCTAGATTTCTGAACATCTAGTTAATTTATAGTGGATAAATGTATTTGCAATTGTCTGAAGTCTTATTCATCAACATATTATGCTTTTTTTTTAATTTGAAATGATGTACCCCAATAATGAAAAATATTAATATAAGCGTAATTATTGAGTTTTAAATTCTAGTTTTGGGTTCAACTAATCTATTTATAGCTGACTAATGTATTTGCAGTTGACTAAAGTCTTATTCAACAACAATTTATGTTTTATTATTATTTATTTATATATTAATTATTGATTTTTAAATTCTAGTTTTGGGTTTCAACTAATCTATCCATAGGTGACTAATGTATTTGAGATTGTCTGAAGTCTTATTCGTCAACAAATTATGTTTTATTTTAATTTGAAATGATGTACACCAACAATGGAAATGTTAATATCAAAGTATTTATTGAGTTCTAAATTCTAGTTTTGCGTACAACTAATCTATCTATAGGTGACTAATGTATTTGCAATTAACTAAAGTCTCATTCATCAACTTATTATGTTTTTTATAAATTTGAAATTATGTAACCCAAGACTAAAAAATGTTCATATAAGCGTTAATATTGAGTTCTAAATTCTAGTTTTCTGAACATCTAGTTAATTTATAGTGGATAAATGTATTTGCAATTTTCTGAAGTCTTAATCGTCAAAAAATTATATTAATTTTTAATTTGAAATGATTTACCCAAATAATGAAAAATATTAATATAAGCGTAATTATTGAGTTTTAAATTTAAGTTCGCAGATCATCTAGTTAATGTATAGTGGATAAATGTATTTGCAAGTGTCTGAACTCTTATTCAACAACAATTTATGTATTATTATTATTTATTTATAATATATTAATTATTGATTTTTAAATTCTAGTTTTGGGTTCAACTAATCTATCTATAGGTGACTAATAAATTTGAGGTTGTCTGAAGTCTTATTCGTCAACAAATTATGTTTTTTTTTAATTTGAAATGATGTACACCAAAAATGGAAATGTTAATATCAAAGTATTTATTGACTTCTAAATTCTAGTTTTGCGTACAACTAATCTATCTATAGTTGACTAATGTATTTGCAATTGACTAAAGTCTCATTCATCAACTTATTATGTTTTTTATAAATTTAAAATTATGTAACCCAAAACTAAAAAATGTTCATATAAGCGTTAATATTGAGTTCTAAATTCTAGTTTTCTGATCATGTTGTTTATGTATAATGGATAAATGTATTTGCAATTGTCTGAAGTCTTATTCAACAACAATTTAAGGTTTTTTTAATTTGAAATGATTTTCCCTAATATTGAAAAATGTTAATATTAACATAATAATTGAGTTCTAAATTCT
This sequence comes from Metopolophium dirhodum, assembly GCF_019925205.1. Classification (NCBI taxonomy): domain Eukaryota; kingdom Metazoa; phylum Arthropoda; class Insecta; order Hemiptera; family Aphididae; genus Metopolophium; species Metopolophium dirhodum. The sequence continues at coordinate 1,128,262 of NW_026869896.1, read as the reverse complement.
AGTTTTCTGAACATCTAGTTAATTTATAGTGGATAAATGTATTTGCAATTGTCTGAAGTCTTAATCGTCGAAAAATTATATATTTTTTTAATTTGAAATGATGTACCCCAACAATAAATAACGTTAATTTTACGTAATTATTGATTTCTTAATTCTAGTTTTGGATTCAACTAATCTATCTATAGGTGACTAATGTATCTACAATTGTCTGAAGTCTTATTCGTCAACAAATTATGTTTTTTTTTAATTTGAAATGATGTACCCCAACAATGAAAAATATTAATATAAGTGTAATTATTGAGTTTTAAATTCTAGTTTGCAGATCATCTAGTTAATGTATAGTGGATAAATGTATTTGCAATTGTCTGAAGTCTTATTCAACAACAACTTATGTGTTTTTTTTATTTGAAATGATTTACTCCATCAATAAAAAATATTAATATAAGCGTAATTATTGAGTTTTAAATTCTAGTTTGCAGATCATCTAGTTAATGTATAGTGGATAAATGTATTTGCAATTGTCTGAACTCTTATTCAACAACAATTTATGTATTATTATTATTTATTTATAATATATTAATTATTGATTTTTAAATTCTAGTTTTGGGTTCAACTAATCTATCTATAGGTGACTAATGTATTTGATGTTGTCTGAAGTCTTATTCGTCAACAAATTATGTTTTTTTTTAATTTGAAATGATGTACACCAAAAATGGAAATGTTAATATCAAAGTATATATTGACTTCTAAATTCTAGTTTTGCGTACAACTAATCTATCTATAGTTGACTAATGTATTTGCAATTGAATAAAGTCTCATTCATCAACTTATTATGTTTTTTATAAATTTAAAATTATGTAACCCAAGACTAAAAAATGTTCATATAAGCGTTAATATTGAGTTCTAAATTCTAGTTTTCTGATCATGTTGTTTATGTATAATGGATAAATGTATTTGCAATAGTCTGAAGTCTTATTCAACAACAATTTAAGGTTTTTTTAATTTGAAATGATTTTCCCTAATAATGAAAAATATTAATATAAGCGTAATTATTGAGTTTTAAATTCTAGTTTTGGGTTCAACTAATTTATCTATAGCTGACTAATGTATTTGCAGTTGACTAAAGTCTTATTCAACAACAATTTATGTATAATTATTATTTATTTATATATTAATTATTGATTTTTAAAGTCTAGTTTTGGGTTTCAATTAATCTATCCATAGGTGACTAATGTATTTGAGATTGTCTGAAGTCTTATTCGTCAACAAATTATGTTTTTTTTTAATTTGAAATGATGTACACCAACAATGGAAATGTTAATATCAAAGTATTTATTGAGTTCTAAATTCTAGTTTTGCGTACAACTAATCTATCTATAGGTGACTAATATATTTGCAATTAACTATAGTCTCATTCATCAACTTATTATGTTTTTTATAAATTTGAAATTATGTAACCCAAGACTAAAAAATGTTCATATAAGCGTTAATATTGAGTTCTAAATTCTAGTTTTCTGAACATCTAGTTAATTTATAGTAGATAAATGTATTTGCAATTGTCTGAAGTCCTAATCGTCGAAAAATAATATTTTTTTTTAATTTGAAATGATGTACCCCAACAATGGATAATGTTAATATTTACGTAATAATTGAGTTCTAAATTCTAGTTTTTCTGATCATCTAGATAATGTATAGTGGATAAATGTGTTTGCAATTGTCTGATGTTTTTTTTTAATTTGAAATTATGTACACCAAAAATGGAAATGTTAATATCAAAGTATTTATTGAGTTCTAAATTCTAGTTTATCTGATCATCTAGTTAATGTATAGTGGATAAATGTGTTTGCAATTGTCTGATGTTTTTTTTTTAATTTGAAATGATGTACACCAAAATTGAAATGTTAATATCAAAGTATTTATTGACTTCTAAATTCTAGTTTTGCGTACAACTAATCTATCTATAGTTGACTAATGTATTTGCAATTGACTAAAGTCTCATTCATCAACTTATTATGTTTTTTATAAATTTAAAATTATGTAACCCAAAACTAAAAAATGTTCATATAAGCGTTAATATTGAGTTCTAAATTCTAGTTTTCTGATCATGTTATTTATGTATAATGGATAAATGTATTTGCAATTGTCTGAAGTCTTATTCAACAACAATTTAAGGTTTTTTTAATTTGAAATGATTTTCCCTAATAATGAAAAATGTAAATATTAACATAATAATTGAGTTCTAAATTCTAGTTTTCTGAACATCTAGTTAATTTATAGTGGATAAATGTATTTGCAATTGTCTGAAGTCTTAATCGTCGAAAAATTATATTTTTTTTTAATTTGAAATGATGTACCCCAACAATAAATAACGTTAATTTTACGTAATTATTGATTTCTTAATTCTCGTTATGGGTTCAACTTATCTATCTATAGGTGACTAATGTATTTGCAGTTGACTAAAGTCTTATTCAACAACAATTTATGTTTTATTATTATTTATTTATATATTAATTATTGATTTTTATATTCTAGTTTTGGGTTTCAACTAATCTATCCATAGGTGACTAATGTATTTGAGATTGTCTGAAGTCTTATTCGTCAACAAATTATGTTTTTTTTTTTAATTTGAAATGATGTACACCAACAATGGAAATGTTAATATCAAAGTATTTATTGAGTTCTAAATTCTAGTTTTGCGTACAACTAATCTATCTATAGGTGACTAATATATTTGCAATTAACTATAGTCTCATTCATCAACTTATTATGTTTTTTATAAATTTGAAATTATGTAACCCAAGACTAAAAAATGTTCATATAAGCGTTAATATTGAGTTCTAAATTCTAGTTTTCTGAACATCTAGTTAATTTATAGTAGATAAATGTATTTGCAATTGTCTGAAGTCCTAAGCGTCGAAAAATAATATTTTTTTTTAATTTGAAATGATGTACCCCAACAATGGATAATGTTAATATTTACGTAATAATTGAGTTCTAAATTCTAGTTTTTCTGATCATCTAGATAATGTATAGTGGATAAATGTGTTTGCAATTGTCTGATGTTTTTTTTTTAATTTGAAATGATGTACACCAAAAATGGAAATGTTAATATCAAAGTATTTATTGAGTTCTAAATTCTAGTTTATCTGATCATCTAGTTAATGTATAGTGGATAAATGTGTTTGCAATTGTCTGATGTTTTTTTTTTAATTTGAAATGATGTACACCAAAATTGAAATGTTAATATCAAAGTATTTATTGACTTCTAAATTCTAGTTTTGCGTACAACTAATCTATCTATAGTTGACTAATGTATTTGCAATTGACTAAAGTCTCATTCATCAACTTATTATGTTTTTTATAAATTTAAAATTATGTAACCCAAAACTAAAAAATGTTCATATAAGCGTTAATATTGAGTTCTAAATTCTAGTTTTCTGATCATGTTGTTTATGTATAATGGATAAATGTATTTGCAATTGTCTGAAGTCTTATTCAACAACAATTTAAGGTTTTTTTAATTTGAAATAATTTTCCCTAATAATGAAAAATGTTAATATTAACATAATAATTGAGTTCTAAATCCTAGATTTCTGAACATCTAGTTAATTTATAGTGGATAAATGTATTTGCAATTGTCTGAAGTCTTATTCATCAACATATTATGCTTTTTTTTAATTTGAAATGATGTACCCCAACAATAAATAACGTTAATTTTACGTAATTATTGATTTCTTAATTCTCGTTATGGGTTCAACTTATCTATCTATAGGTGACTAATGTATTTGCAGTTGACTAAAGTATTATTCAACAACAATTTATGTATTATTATTATTTATTTATATATTAATTATTGATTTTTAAATTCTAGTTTTGGGTTCAACTAATCTATCTATAGGTGACTATTGTATTTGAGGTTGTCTGAAGTCTTCTTCATCAACATATTATGCTTTTTTTTAATTTGAAATGATGTACCCTAACAATGAATAACGTTAATATTAACGTAATTATTGATTTTTAAATTCTAGTTTTGGGTTCAACTAATCTATGTATAGGTGACTAATGTATCTACAATTGACTAAAGTGTTATTCATCAACTTATTATGTTTTTTATAAATTTGAAATGATGTAACCCAAGACTAAAAAATGTTCATATAAGCAATAATATTGAGTTCTAAATTCTAGTTTTCTGAACATCTAGTTAATTTATAGTGGATAAATGTATTTGCGAATGTCTGAAATCTTATTCATCAACATTTTATGTTTTTTTATAAATTTGAAATGATGTAACCCAAGGCTAAAAAATGTTCATATAAGCCTTAATATTGAGTTCTAAATTCTAGTTTTCTGATCATGTAGTTTATGTTTAGTGGATAAATGTATTTGCGATTGTCTGAAGTCTTATTCGTCAACAAATTAGGTTTTTTATAAATTTGAAATGATGTACCCCAACAATGAAAATGTTAATATCTCCGTAATTATTGACTTCTAAATTCTAGTTTTCTGATCATCTAGTTAATTTATAGTGGATAAATGTATTTGCAATTGTCTGAAGTCTTATTCAACAACAACTTATGTGTTTTTTTTATTTGAAATGATTTACTCCATCAATAAAAAATATTAATATAAGCGTAATTATTGAGTTTTAAAATTCTAGTCTGCAGATTATCTAGTTAATGTATAGTGGATAAATGTATTTGCAATTGTCTGAACTCTTATTCAACAACAATTTATGTATTATTATTATTTATTTATAATATATTAATTATTGATTTTTAAATTCTAGTTTTGGGTTCAACTAATCTATCTATAGGTGACTAATGTATCTACAATTGTCTGAAGTCTTATTCGTCAACAAATTATGTTTTTTTTTTAATTTGAAATGATGTACCCCAACAATGAAAAATATTAATATAAGTGTAATTATTGAGTTTTAAATTCTAGTTTGCAGATCATCTAGTTAATGTATAGTGGATAAATGTATTTGCAATTGTCTGAACTCTTATTCAACAACAATTTATGTATTATTATTATTTATTTGTAATATATTAATTATTGATTTTTAAATTCTAGTTTTGGGTTCAACTAATCTATCTATAGGTGACTAATGTATTTGAGGTTGTCTGAAGTCTTATTCGTCAACAAATTATGTTTTTTTTTAATTTGAAATGATGTACACCAAAAATGGAAATGTTAATATCAAAGTATTTATTGACTTCTAAATTCTAGTTTTGCGTACAACTAATCTATCTATAGTTGACTAATGTATTTGCAATTGAATAAAGTCTCATTCATCAACTTATTATGTTTTTTATAAATTTAAAATTATGTAACCCAAGACTAAAAAATGTTCATATAAGCGTTAATATTGAGTTCTAAATTCTAGTTTTCTGATCATGTTGTTTATGTATAATGGATAAATGTATTTGCAATAGTCTGAAGTCTTATTCAACAACAATTTATGTATTATTATTATTTATTTTTATATTAATTATTGATTTTTAAATTCTAGTTTTGGGTTCAACTAATCTATCTATAGGTGACTAATGTATCTACAATTGTCTGAAGTCTTATTCGTCAACAAATTATGTTTTTTTTTAATTTGAAATGATGTACCCCAACAATGAAAAATATTAATATAAGTGTAATTATTGAGTTTTAAATTCTAGTTTGCAGATCATCTAGTTAATGTATAGTGGATAAATGTATTTGCAATTGTCTGAACTCTTATTCAACAACAATTTATGTATTATTATTATTTATTTATAATATATTAATTATTGATTTTTAAATTCTAGTTTTGGGTTCAACTAATCTATCTATAGGTGACTAATGTATTTGAGGTTGTCTGAAGTCTTATTCGTCAACAAATTATGTTTTTTTTTAATTTGAAATGATGTACACCAAAAATGGAAATGTTAATATCAAAGTATTTATTGACTTCTAAATTCTAGTTTTGCGTACAACTAATCTATCTATAGTTGACTAATGTATTTGCAATTGAATAAAGTCTCATTCATCAACTTATTATGTTTTTTATAAATTTAAAATTATGTAACCCAAGACTAAAAAATGTTCATATAAGCGTTAATATTGAGTTCTAAATTCTAGTTTTCTGATCATGTTGTTTATGTATAATGGATAAATGTATTTGCAATAGTCTGAAGTCTTATTCAACAACAATTTAAGGTTTTTTTAATTTGAAAAGATTTTCCCTAATAATGAAAAATATTAATATAAGCGTAATTATTGAGTTTTAAATTCTAGTTTTGGGTTCAACTAATTTATCTATAGCTGACTAATGTATTTGCAGTTGACTAAAGTCTTATTCAACAACAATTTATGTATAATTATTATTTATTTATATATTAATTATTGATTTTTAAAGTCTAGTTTTGGGTTTCAACTAATCTATCCATAGGTGACTAATGTATTTGAGATTGTCTGAAGTCTTATTCGTCAACAAATTATGTTTTTTTTTAATTTGAAATGATGTACACCAACAATGGAAATGTTAATATCAAAGTATTTATTGAGTTCTAAATTCTAGTTTTGCGTACAACTAATCTATATATAGGTGACTAATATATTTGCAATTAACTATAGTCTCATTCATCAACTTATTATGTTTTTTATAAATTTGAAATTATGTAACCCAAGACTAAAAAATGTTCATATAAGCGTTAATATTGAGTTCTAAATTCTAGTTTTCTGAACATCTAGTTAATTTATAGTAGATAAATGTATTTGCAATTGTCTGAAGTCCTAATCGTCGAAAAATAATATTTTTTTTTAATTTGAAATGATGTACCCAAACAATGGATAATGTTAATATTTACGTAATAATTGAGTTCTAAATTCTAGTTTTTCTGATCATCTAGATAATGTATAGTGGATAAATGTGTTTGCAATTGTCTGATGTTTTTTTTTAATTTGAAATTATGTACACCAAAAATGGAAATGTTAATATCAAAGTATTTATTGAGTTCTAAATTCTAGTTTATCTGATCATCTAGTTAATGTATAGTGGATAAATGTGTTTGCAATTGTCTGATGTTTTTTTTTAATTTGAAATGATGTACACCAAAAATGGAAATGTTAATATCAAAGTATTTATTGACTTCTAAATTCTAGTTTTGCGTACAACTAATCTATCTATAGTTGACTAATGTATTTGCAATTGACTAAAGTCTCATTCATCAACTTATTATGTTTTTTATAAATTTAAAATTATGTAACCCAAAACTAAAAAATGTTCATATAAGCGTTAATATTGAGTTCTAAATTCTAGTTTTCTGATCATGTTGTTTATGTATAATGGATAAATGTATTTGCAATTGTCTGAAGTCTTATTCAACAACAATTTAAGGTTTTTTTAATTTGAAATGATTTTCCCTAATATTGAAAAATGTTAATATTAACATAATAATTGAGTTCTAAATTCTAGTTTTCTGAACATCTAGTTAATTTATAGTGGATAAATGTATTTGCAATTGTCTGAAGTCTTAATCTTCGAAAAATTATATATTTTTTTAATTTGAAATGATGTACCCCAACAATAAATAACGTTAATTTTACGTAATTATTGATTTCTTAATTCTAGTTATGGGTTCAACTTATCTATCTATAGGTGACTAATGTATTTGCAGTTGACTAAAGTCTTATTCAACAACAATTTATGTATTATTATTATTTATTTATATATTAATTATTGATTTTTAAATTCTAGTTTTGGGTTCAACTAATCTATCTATAGGTGACTATTGTATTTGAGGTTGTCTGAAGTCTTCTTCATCAACATATTATGCTTTTTTTTAATTTGAAATGATGTACCCTAACAATGAATAACGTTAATATTAACGTAATTATTGATTTTTAAATTCTAGTTTTGGGTTCAACTAATCTATGTATAGGTGACTAATGTATCTACAATTGACTAAAGTGTTATTCATCAACTTATTATGTTTTTTATAAATTTGAAATGATGTAACCCAAGAATAAAAAATGTTCATATAAGCAATAATATTGAGTTCTAAATTCTAGTTTTCTGAACATCTAGTTAATTTATAGTGGATAAATGTATTTGCGATTGTCTGAAATCTTATTCATCAACATTTTATGTTTTTTTATAAATTTGAAATGATGTAACCCAAGGCTAAAAAATGTTCATATAAGCCTTAATATTGAGTTCTAAATTCTAGTTTTCTGATCATGTAGTTTATGTATAGTGGATAAATGTATTTGCGATTGTCTGAAGTCTTATTCGTCAACAAATTAGGTTTTTTATAAATTTGAAATGATGTACCCCAACAATGAAAATGTTAATATCTCCGTAATTATTGACTTCTAAATTCTAGTTTTCTGATCATCTAGTTAATTTATAGTGGATAAATGTATTTGCAATTGTCTGAAGTCTTATTCAACAACAACTTATGTGTTTTTTTTATTTGAAATGATTTACTCCATCAATAAAAAATATTAATATAAGCGTAATTATTGAGTTTTAAAATTCTAGTCTGCAGATTATCTAGTTAATGTATAGTGGATAAATGTATTTGCAATTGTCTGAACTCTTATTCAACAACAATTTATGTATTATTATTATTTATTTATAATATATTAATTATTGATTTTTAAATTCTAGTTTTGGGTTCAACTAATCTATCTATAGGTGACTAATGTATTTGAGGTTGTCTGAAGTCTTATTCGTCAACAAATTATGTTTTTTTTTAATTTGAAATGATGTACACCAAAAATGGAAATGTTAATATCAAAGTATTTATTGACTTCTAAATTCTAGTTTTGCGTACAACTAATCTATCTATAGTTGACTAATGTATTTGCAATTGAATAAAGTCTCATTCATCAACTTATTATGTTTTTTATAAATTTAAAATTATGTAACCCAAGACTAAAAAATGTTCATATAAGCGTTAATATTGAGTTCTAAATTCTAGTTTTCTGATCATGTTGTTTATGTATAATGGATAAATGTATTTGCAATAGTCTGAAGTCTTATTCAACAACAATTTATGTATTATTATTATTTATTTTTATATTAATTATTGATTTTTAAATTCTAGTTTTGGGTTCAACTAATTTATCTATAGGTGACTAATGTATCTACAATTGTCTGAAGTCTTATTCGTCAACAAATTATGTTTTTTTTTAATTTGAAATGATGTACCCCAACAATGAAAAATATTAATATAAGTGTAATTATTGAGTTTTAAATTCTAGTTTGCAGATCATCTAGTTAATGTATAGTGGATAAATGTATTTGCAATTGTCTGAACTCTTATTCAACAACAATTTATGTATTATTATTATTTATTTATAATATATTAATTATTGATTTTTAAATTCTAGTTTTGGGTTCAACTAATCTATCTATAGGTGACTAATGTATTTGAGGTTGTCTGAAGTCTTATTCGTCAACAAATTATGTTTTTTTTTAATTTGAAATGATGTACACCAAAAATGGTAATGTTAATATCAAAGTATTTATTGAGTTCTAAATTCTAGTTTTGCGTACAACTAATCTATCTATAGGTGACTAATATATTTGCAATTAACTATAGTCTCATTCATCAACTTATTATGTTTTTTATAAATTTGAAATTATGTAACCCAAGACTAAAAAATGTTCATATAAGCGTTAATATTGAGTTCTAAATTCTAGTTTTCTGAACATCTAGTTAATTTATAGTAGATAAATGTATTTGCAATTGTCTGAAGTCCTAATCGTCGAAAAATAATATTTTTTTTTAATTTGAAATGATGTACCCCAACAATGGATAATGTTAATATTTACGTAATAATTGAGTTCTAAATTCTAGTTTTTCTGATCATCTAGATAATGTATAGTGGATAAATGTGTTTGCAATTGTCTGATGTTTTTTTTTAATTTGAAATTATGTACACCAAAAATGGAAATGTTAATATCAAAGTATTTATTGAGTTCTAAATTCTAGTTTATCTGATCATCTAGTTAATGTATAGTGGATAAATGTGTTTGCAATTGTCTGATGTTTTTTTTTTAATTTGAAATGATGTACACCAAAATTGAAATGTTAATATCAAAGTATTTATTGACTTCTAAATTCTAGTTTTGCGTACAACTAATCTATCTATAGTTGACTAATGTATTTGCAATTGACTAAAGTCTCATTCATCAACTTATTATGTTTTTTATAAATTTAAAATTATGTAACCCAAAACTAAAAAATGTTCATATAAGCGTTAATATTGAGTTCTAAATTCTAGTTTTCTGATCATGTTATTTATGTATAATGGATAAATGTATTTGCAATTGTCTGAAGTCTTATTCAACAACAATTTAAGGTTTTTTTAATTTGAAATGATTTTCCCTAATAATGAAAAATGTAAATATTAACATAATAATTGAGTTCTAAATTCTAGTTTTCTGAACATCTAGTTAATTTATAGTGGATAAATGTATTTGCAATTGTCTGAAGTCTTAATCGTCGAAAAATTATATTTTTTTTTAATTTGAAATGATGTACCCCAACAATAAATAACGTTAATTTTACGTAATTATTGATTTCTTAATTCTCGTTATGGGTTCAACTTATCTATCTATAGGTGACTAATGTATTTGCAGTTGACTAAAGTCTTATTCAACAACAATTTATGTTTTATTATTATTTATTTATATATTAATTATTGATTTTTATATTCTAGTTTTGGGTTTCAACTAATCTATCCATAGGTGACTAATGTATTTGAGATTGTCTGAAGTCTTATTCGTCAACAAATTATGTTTTTTTTTTTAATTTGAAATGATGTACACCAACAATGGAAATGTTAATATCAAAGTATTTATTGAGTTCTAAATTCTAGTTTTGCGTACAACTAATCTATTTATAGGTGACTAATATATTTGCAATTAACTATAGTCTCATTCATCAACTTATTATGTTTTTTATAAATTTGAAATTATGTAACCCAAGACTAAAAAATGTTCATATAAGCGTTAATATTGAGTTCTAAATTCTAGTTTTCTGAACATCTAGTTAATTTATAGTAGATAAATGTATTTGCAATTGTCTGAAGTCCTAAGCGTCGAAAAATAATATTTTTTTTTAATTTGAAATGATGTACCCCAACAATGGATAATGTTAATATTTACGTAATAATTGAGTTCTAAATTCTAGTTTTTCTGATCATCTAGATAATGTATAGTGGATAAATGTGTTTGCAATTGTCTGATGTTTTTTTTTTAATTTGAAATGATGTACACCAAAAATGGAAATGTTAATATCAAAGTATTTATTGAGTTCTAAATTCTAGTTTATCTGATCATCTAGTTAATGTATAGTGGATAAATGTGTTTGCAATTGTCTGATGTTTTTTTTTTAATTTGAAATGATGTACACCAAAATTGAAATGTTAATATCAAAGTATTTATTGACTTCTAAATTCTAGTTTTGCGTACAACTAATCTATCTATAGTTGACTAATGTATTTGCAATTGACTAAAGTCTCATTCATCAACTTATTATGTTTTTTATAAATTTAAAATTATGTAACCCAAAACTAAAAAATGTTCATATAAGCGTTAATATTGAGTTCTAAATTCTAGTTTTCTGATCATGTTGTTTATGTATAATGGATAAATGTATTTGCAATTGTCTGAAGTCTTATTCAACAACAATTTAAGGTTTTTTTAATTTGAAATAATTTTCCCTAATAATGAAAAATGTTAATATTAACATAATAATTGAGTTCTAAATCCTAGATTTCTGAACATCTAGTTAATTTATAGTGGATAAATGTATTTGCAATTGTCTGAAGTCTTATTCATCAACATATTATGCTTTTTTTTAATTTGAAATGATGTACCCCAACAATAAATAACGTTAATTTTACGTAATTATTGATTTCTTAATTCTCGTTATGGGTTCAACTTATCTATCTATAGGTGACTAATGTATTTGCAGTTGACTAAAGTATTATTCAACAACAATTTATGTATTATTATTATTTATTTATATATTAATTATTGATTTTTAAATTCTAGTTTTGGGTTCAACTAATCTATCTATAGGTGACTATTGTATTTGAGGTTGTCTGAAGTCTTCTTCATCAACATATTATGCTTTTTTTTAATTTGAAATGATGTACCCTAACAATGAATAACGTTAATATTAACGTAATTATTGATTTTTAAATTCTAGTTTTGGGTTCAACTAATCTATGTATAGGTGACTAATGTATCTACAATTGACTAAAGTGTTATTCATCAACTTATTATGTTTTTTATAAATTTGAAATGATGTAACCCAAGACTAAAAAATGTTCATATAAGCAATAATATTGAGTTCTAAATTCTAGTTTTCTGAACATCTAGTTAATTTATAGTGGATAAATGTATTTGCGAATGTCTGAAATCTTATTCATCAACATTTTATGTTTTTTTATAAATTTGAAATGATGTAACCCAAGGCTAAAAAATGTTCATATAAGCCTTAATATTGAGTTCTAAATTCTAGTTTTCTGATCATGTAGTTTATGTTTAGTGGATAAATGTATTTGCGATTGTCTGAAGTCTTATTCGTCAACAAATTAGGTTTTTTATAAATTTGAAATGATGTACCCCAACAATGAAAATGTTAATATCTCCGTAATTATTGACTTCTAAATTCTAGTTTTCTGATCATCTAGTTAATTTATAGTGGATAAATGTATTTGCAATTGTCTGAAGTCTTATTCAACAACAACTTATGTGTTTTTTTTATTTGAAATGATTTACTCCATCAATAAAAAATATTAATATAAGCGTAATTATTGAGTTTTAAAATTCTAGTCTGCAGATTATCTAGTTAATGTATAGTGGATAAATGTATTTGCAATTGTCTGAACTCTTATTCAACAACAATTTATGTATTATTATTATTTATTTATAATATATTAATTATTGATTTTTAAATTCTAGTTTTGGGTTCAACTAATCTATCTATAGGTGACTAATGTATCTACAATTGTCTGAAGTCTTATTCGTCAACAAATTATGTTTTTTTTTAATTTGAAATGATGTACCCCAACAATGAAAAATATTAATATAAGTGTAATTATTGAGTTTTAAATTCTAGTTTGCAGATCATCTAGTTAATGTATAGTGGATAAATGTATTTGCAATTGTCTGAACTCTTATTCAACAACAATTTATGTATTATTATTATTTATTTGTAATATATTAATTATTGATTTTTAAATTCTAGTTTTGGGTTCAACTAATCTATCTATAGGTGACTAATGTATTTGAGGTTGTCTGAAGTCTTATTCGTCAACAAATTATGTTTTTTTTTAATTTGAAATGATGTACACCAAAAATGGAAATGTTAATATCAAAGTATTTATTGACTTCTAAATTCTAGTTTTGCGTACAACTAATCTATCTATAGTTGACTAATGTATTTGCAATTGAATAAAGTCTCATTCATCAACTTATTATGTTTTTTATAAATTTAAAATTATGTAACCCAAGACTAAAAAATGTTCATATAAGCGTTAATATTGAGTTCTAAATTCTAGTTTTCTGATCATGTTGTTTATGTATAATGGATAAATGTATTTGCAATAGTCTGAAGTCTTATTCAACAACAATTTATGTATTATTATTATTTATTTTTATATTAATTATTGATTTTTAAATTCTAGTTTTGGGTTCAACTAATCTATCTATAGGTGACTAATGTATCTACAATTGTCTGAAGTCTTATTCGTCAACAAATTATGTTTTTTTTTAATTTGAAATGATGTACCCCAACAATGAAAAATATTAATATAAGTGTAATTATTGAGTTTTAAATTCTAGTTTGCAGATCATCTAGTTAATGTATAGTGGATAAATGTATTTGCAATTGTCTGAACTCTTATTCAACAACAATTTATGTATTATTATTATTTATTTATAATATATTAATTATTGATTTTTAAATTCTAGTTTTGGGTTCAACTAATCTATCTATAGGTGACTAATGTATTTGAGGTTGTCTGAAGTCTTATTCGTCAACAAATTATGTTTTTTTTTAATTTGAAATGATGTACACCAAAAATGGAAATGTTAATATCAAAGTATTTATTGACTTCTAAATTCTAGTTTTGCGTACAACTAATCTATCTATAGTTGACTAATGTATTTGCAATTGAATAAAGTCTCATTCATCAACTTATTATGTTTTTTATAAATTTAAAATTATGTAACCCAAGACTAAAAAATGTTCATATAAGCGTTAATATTGAGTTCTAAATTCTAGTTTTCTGATCATGTTGTTTATGTATAATGGATAAATGTATTTGCAATAGTCTGAAGTCTTATTCAACAACAATTTAAGGTTTTTTTAATTTGAAATGATTTTCCCTAATAATGAAAAATATTAATATAAGCGTAATTATTGAGTTTTAAATTCTAGTTTTGGGTTCAACTAATTTATCTATAGCTGACTAATGTATTTGCAGTTGACTAAAGTCTTATTCAACAACAATTTATGTATAATTATTATTTATTTATATATTAATTATTGATTTTTAAAGTCTAGTTTTGGGTTTCAACTAATCTATCCATAGGTGACTAATGTATTTGAGATTGTCTGAAGTCTTATTCGTCAACAAATTATGTTTTTTTTTAATTTGAAATGATGTACACCAACAATGGAAATGTTAATATCAAAGTATTTATTGAGTTCTAAATTCTAGTTTTGCGTACAACTAATCTATATATAGGTGACTAATATATTTGCAATTAACTATAGTCTCATTCATCAACTTATTATGTTTTTTATAAATTTGAAATTATGTAACCCAAGACTAAAAAATGTTCATATAAGCGTTAATATTGAGTTCTAAATTCTAGTTTTCTGAACATCTAGTTAATTTATAGTAGATAAATGTATTTGCAATTGTCTGAAGTCCTAATCGTCGAAAAATAATATTTTTTTTTAATTTGAAATGATGTACCCAAACAATGGATAATGTTAATATTTACGTAATAATTGAGTTCTAAATTCTAGTTTTTCTGATCATCTAGATAATGTATAGTGGATAAATGTGTTTGCAATTGTCTGATGTTTTTTTTTAATTTGAAATTATGTACACCAAAAATGGAAATGTTAATATCAAAGTATTTATTGAGTTCTAAATTCTAGTTTATCTGATCATCTAGTTAATGTATAGTGGATAAATGTGTTTGCAATTGTCTGATGTTTTTTTTTAATTTGAAATGATGTACACCAAAAATGGAAATGTTAATATCAAAGTATTTATTGACTTCTAAATTCTAGTTTTGCGTACAACTAATCTATCTATAGTTGACTAATGTATTTGCAATTGACTAAAGTCTCATTCATCAACTTATTATGTTTTTTATAAATTTAAAATTATGTAACCCAAAACTAAAAAATGTTCATATAAGCGTTAATATTGAGTTCTAAATTCTAGTTTTCTGATCATGTTGTTTATGTATAATGGATAAATGTATTTGCAATTGTCTGAAGTCTTATTCAACAACAATTTAAGGTTTTTTTAATTTGAAATGATTTTCCCTAATATTGAAAAATGTTAATATTAACATAATAATTGAGTTCTAAATTCTAGTTTTCTGAACATCTAGTTAATTTATAGTGGATAAATGTATTTGCAATTGTCTGAAGTCTTAATCTTCGAAAAATTATATATTTTTTTAATTTGAAATGATGTACCCCAACAATAAATAACGTTAATTTTACGTAATTATTGATTTCTTAATTCTAGTTATGGGTTCAACTTATCTATCTATAGGTGACTAATGTATTTGCAGTTGACTAAAGTCTTATTCAACAACAATTTATGTATTATTATTATTTATTTATATATTAATTATTGATTTTTAAATTCTAGTTTTGGGTTCAACTAATCTATCTATAGGTGACTATTGTATTTGAGGTTGTCTGAAGTCTTCTTCATCAACATATTATGCTTTTTTTTAATTTGAAATGATGTACCCTAACAATGAATAACGTTAATATTAACGTAATTATTGATTTTTAAATTCTAGTTTTGGGTTCAACTAATCTATGTATAGGTGACTAATGTATCTACAATTGACTAAAGTGTTATTCATCAACTTATTATGTTTTTTATAAATTTGAAATGATGTAACCCAAGACTAAAAAATGTTCATATAAGCAATAATATTGAGTTCTAAATTCTAGTTTTCTGAACATCTAGTTAATTTATAGTGGATAAATGTATTTGCGATTGTCTGAAATCTTATTCATCAACATTTTATGTTTTTTTATAAATTTGAAATGATGTAACCCAAGGCTAAAAAATGTTCATATAAGCCTTAATATTGAGTTCTAAATTCTAGTTTTCTGATCATGTAGTTTATGTATAGTGGATAAATGTATTTGCGATTGTCTGAAGTCTTATTCGTCAACAAATTAGGTTTTTTATAAATTTGAAATGATGTACCCCAACAATGAAAATGTTAATATCTCCGTAATTATTGACTTCTAAATTCTAGTTTTCTGATCATCTAGTTAATTTATAGTGGATAAATGTATTTGCAATTGTCTGAAGTCTTATTCAACAACAACTTATGTGTTTTTTTTATTTGAAATGATTTACTCCATCAATAAAAAATATTAATATAAGCGTAATTATTGAGTTTTAAAATTCTAGTCTGCAGATTATCTAGTTAATGTATAGTGGATAAATGTATTTGCAATTGTCTGAACTCTTATTCAACAACAATTTATGTATTATTATTATTTATTTATAATATATTAATTATTGATTTTTAAATTCTAGTTTTGGGTTCAACTAATCTATCTATAGGTGACTAATGTATTTGAGGTTGTCTGAAGTCTTATTCGTCAACAAATTATGTTTTTTTTTAATTTGAAATGATGTACACCAAAAATGGAAATGTTAATATCAAAGTATTTATTGACTTCTAAATTCTAGTTTTGCGTACAACTAATCTATCTATAGTTGACTAATGTATTTGCAATTGAATAAAGTCTCATTCATCAACTTATTATGTTTTTTATAAATTTAAAATTATGTAACCCAAGACTAAAAAATGTTCATATAAGCGTTAATATTGAGTTCTAAATTCTAGTTTTCTGATCATGTTGTTTATGTATAATGGATAAATGTATTTGCAATAGTCTGAAGTCTTATTCAACAACAATTTATGTATTATTATTATTTATTTTTATATTAATTATTGATTTTTAAATTCTAGTTTTGGGTTCAACTAATTTATCTATAGGTGACTAATGTATCTACAATTGTCTGAAGTCTTATTCGTCAACAAATTATGTTTTTTTTTAATTTGAAATGATGTACCCCAACAATGAAAAATATTAATATAAGTGTAATTATTGAGTTTTAAATTCTAGTTTGCAGATCATCTAGTTAATGTATAGTGGATAAATGTATTTGCAATTGTCTGAACTCTTATTCAACAACAATTTATGTATTATTATTATTTATTTATAATATATTAATTATTGATTTTTAAATTCTAGTTTTGGGTTCAACTAATCTATCTATAGGTGACTAATGTATTTGAGGTTGTCTGAAGTCTTATTCGTCAACAAATTATGTTTTTTTTTAATTTGAAATGATGTACACCAAAAATGGTAATGTTAATATCAAAGTATTTATTGACTTCTAAATTCTAGTTTTGCGTACAACTAATCTATCTATAGTTGACTAATGTATTTGCAATTGAATAAAGTCTCATTCATCAACTTATTATGTTTTTTATAAATTTAAAATTATGTAACCCAAGACTAAAAAATGTTTATATAAGCGTTAATATTGAGTTCTAAATTCTAGTTTTCTGATCATGTTGTTTATGTATAATGGATAAATGTATTTGCAATTGTCTGAAGTCTTATTCAACAACAATTTAAGGTTTTTTTAATTTGAAATGATTTTCCCTAATAATGAAAAATGTAAATATTAACATAATAATTGAGTTCTAAATTCTAGTTTTCTGAACATCTAGTTAATTTATAGTGGATAAATGTATTTGCAATTGTCTGAAGTCTTAATCGTCGAAAAATTATATTTTTTTTTAATTTGAAATGATGTACCCCAACAATAAATAACGTTAATTTTACGTAATTATTGATTTCTTAATTCTAGTTATGGGTTCAACTTATCTATCTATAGGTGACTAATGTATTTGCAGTTGACTAAAGTCTTATTCAACAACAATTTATGTATTATTATTATTTATTTATATATTAATTATTGATTTTTATATTCTAGTTTTGGGTTTCAACTAATCTATCCATAGGTGACTAATGTATTTGAGATTGTCTGAAGTCTTATTCGCCAACAAATTATGTTTTTTTTTTAATTTGAAATGATGTACACCAACAATGGAAATGTTAATATCAAAGTATTTATTGAGTTCTAAATTCTAGTTTTGCGTACAACTAATCTATCTATAGGTGACTAATATATTTGCAATTAACTATAGTCTCATTCATCAACTTATTATGTTTTTTATAAATTTGAAATTATGTAACCCAAGACTAAAAAATGTTCATATAAGCGTTAATATTGAGTTCTAAATTCTAGTTTTCTGAACATCTAGTTAATTTATAGTAGATAAATAAATTTCCAATTGTCTGAAGTCTTAATCGTCGAAAAATAATATTTTTTTTTAATTTGAAATGATGTACCCCAACAATGGATAATGTTAATATTTACGTAATAATTGAGTTCTAAATTCTAGTTTTTCTGATCATCTAGATAATGTATAGTGGATAAATGTGTTTGCAATTGTCTGATGTTTTTTTTTAATTTGAAATTATGTACACCAAAAATGGAAATGTTAATATCAAAGTATTTATTGAGTTCTAAATTCTAGTTTATCTGATCATCTAGTTAATGTATAGTGGATAAATGTGTTTGCAATTGTCTGATGTTTTTTTTTAATTTGAAATGATGTACACCAAAAATGGAAATGTTAATATCAAAGTATTTATTGACTTCTAAATTCTAGTTTTGCGTACAACTAATCTATCTATAGTTGACTAATGTATTTGCAATTGACTAAAGTCTCATTCATCAACTTATTATGTTTTTTATAAATTTAAAATTATGTAACCCAAAACTAAAAAATGTTCATATAAGCGTTAATATTGAGTTCTAAATTCTAGTTTTCTGATCATGTTGTTTATGTATAATGGATAAATGTATTTGCAATTGTCTGAAGTCTTATTCAACAACAATTTAAGGTTTTTTTAATTTGAAATGATTTTCCCTAATAATGAAAAATGTTAATATTAACATAATAATTGAGTTCTAAATTCTAGTTTTCTGAACATCTAGTTAATTTATAGTGGATAAATGTATTTGCAATTGTCTGAAGTCTTAATCGTCGAAAAATTATATTTTTTTTTAATTTGAAATGATGTACCCCAACAATAAATAACGTTAATTTTACGTAATTATTGATTTCTTAATTCTAGTTATGGGTTCAACTTATCTATCTATAGGTGACTAATGTATTTGCAGTTGACTAAAGTCTTATTCAACAACAATTTATGTATTATTATTATTTATTTTTATATTAATTATTGATTTTTAAATTCTAGTTTTGGGTTCAACTAATCTATCTATAGGTGACTAATGTATCTACAATTGTCTGAAGTCTTATTCGTCAACAAATTATGTTTTTTTTTAATTTGAAATGATGTACCCCAACAATGAAAAATATTAATATAAGTGTAATTATTGAGTTTTAAATTCTAGTTTGCAGATCATCTAGTTAATGTATAGTGGATAAATGTATTTGCAATTGTCTGAACTCTTATTCAACAACAATTTATGTATTATTATTATTTATTTATATATTAATTATTGATTTTTAAATTCTAGTTTTGGGTTCAACTAATCTATCTATAGGTGACTATTGTATTTGAGGTTGTCTGAAGTCTTCTTCATCAACATATTATGCTTTTTTTTAATTTGAAATGATGTACCCTAACAATGAATAACGTTAATATTAACGTAATTATTGATTTTTAAATTCTAGTTTTGGGTTCAACTAATCTATGTATAGGTGACTAATGTATCTACAATTGACTAAAGTGTTATTCATCAACTTATTATGTTTTTTATAAATTTGAAATGATGTAACCCAAGACTAAAAAATGTTCATATAAGCAATAATATTGAGTTCTAAATTCTAGTTTTCTGAACATCTAGTTAATTTATAGTGGATAAATGTATTTGCGATTGTCTGAAATCTTATTCATCAACATTTTATGTTTTTTTATAAATTTGAAATGATGTAACCCAAGGCTAAAAAATGTTCATATAAGCCTTAATATTGAGTTCTAAATTCTAGTTTTCTGATCATGTAGTTTATGTATAGTGGATAAATGTATTTGCGATTGTCTGAAGTCTTATTCGTCAACAAATTAGGTTTTTTATAAATTTGAAATGATGTACCCCAACAATGAAAATGTTAATATCTCCGTAATTATTGACTTCTAAATTCTAGTTTTCTGATCATCTAGTTAATTTATAGTGGATAAATGTATTTGCAATTGTCTGAAGTCTTATTCAACAACAACTTATGTGTTTTTTTTAATTGAAATGATTTACTCCATCAATAAAAAATATTAATATAAGCGTAATTATTGAGTTTTAAAATTCTAGTCTGCAGATTATCTAGTTAATGTATAGTGGATAAATGTATTTGCAATTGTCTGAACTCTTATTCAACAACAATTTATGTATTATTATTATTTATTTATAATATATTAATTATTGATTTTTAAATTCTAGTTTTGGGTTCAACTAATCTATCTATAGGTGACTAATGTATTTGAGGTTGTCTGAAGTCTTATTCGTCAACAAATTATGTTTTTTTTTAATTTGAAATGATGTACACCAAAAATGGAAATGTTAATATCAAAGTATTTATTGACTTCTAAATTCTAGTTTTGCGTACAACTAATCTATCTATAGTTGACTAATGTATTTGCAATTGAATAAAGTCTCATTCATCAACTTATTATGTTTTTTATAAATTTAAAATTATGTAACCCAAGACTAAAAAATGTTCATATAAGCGTTAATATTGAGTTCTAAATTCTAGTTTTCTGATCATGTTGTTTATGTATAATGGATAAATGTATTTGCAATAGTCTGAAGTCTTATTCAACAACAATTTATGTATTATTATTATTTATTTTTATATTAATTATTGATTTTTAAATTCTAGTTTTGGGTTCAACTAATCTATCTATAGGTGACTAATGTATCTACAATTGTCTGAAGTCTTATTCGTCAACAAATTATGTTTTTTTTTAATTTGAAATGATGTACCCCAACAATGAAAAATATTAATATAAGTGTAATTATTGAGTTTTAAATTCTAGTTTGCAGATCATCTAGTTAATGTATAGTGGATAAATGTATTTGCAATTGTCTGAACTCTTATTCAACAACAATTTATGTATTATTATTATTTATTTATAATATATTAATTATTGATTTTTAAATTCTAGTTTTGGGTTCAACTAATCTATCTATAGGTGACTAATGTATTTGAGGTTGTCTGAAGTCTTATTCGTCAACAAATTATGTTTTTTTTTAATTTGAAATGATGTACACCAAAAATGGTAATGTTAATATCAAAGTATTTATTGACTTCTAAATTCTAGTTTTGCGTACAACTAATCTATCTATATTTGACTAATGTATTTGCAATTGAATAAAGTCTCATTCATCAACTTATTATGTTTTTTATAAATTTAAAATTATGTAACCCAAGACTAAAAAATGTTTATATAAGCGTTAATATTGAGTTCTAAATTCTAGTTTTCTGATCATGTTGTTTATGTATAATGGATAAATGTATTTGCAATTGTCTGAAGTCTTATTCAACAACAATTTAAGGTTTTTTTAATTTGAAATGATTTTCCCTAATAATGAAAAATGTAAATATTAACATAATAATTGAGTTCTAAATTCTAGTTTTCTGAACATCTAGTTAATTTATAGTGGATAAATGTATTTGCAATTGTCTGAAGTCTTAATCGTCGAAAAATTATATTTTTTTTTAATTTGAAATGATGTACCCCAACAATAAATAACGTTAATTTTACGTAATTATTGATTTCTTAATTCTAGTTATGGGTTCAACTTATCTATCTATAGGTGACTAATGTATTTGCAGTTGACTAAAGTCTTATTCAACAACAATTTATGTATTATTATTATTTATTTATATATTAATTATTGATTTTTATATTCTAGTTTTGGGTTTCAACTAATCTATCCATAGGTGACTAATGTATTTGAGATTGTCTGAAGTCTTATTCGCCAACAAATTATGTTTTTTTTTTAATTTGAAATGATGTACACCAACAATGGAAATGTTAATATCAAAGTATTTATTGAGTTCTAAATTCTAGTTTTGCGTACAACTAATCTATCTATAGGTGACTAATATATTTGCAATTAACTATAGTCTCATTCATCAACTTATTATGTTTTTTATAAATTTGAAATTATGTAACCCAAGACTAAAAAATGTTCATATAAGCGTTAATATTGAGTTCTAAATTCTAGTTTTCTGAACATCTAGTTAATTTATAGTAGATAAATAAATTTCCAATTGTCTGAAGTCTTAATCGTCGAAAAATAATATTTTTTTTTAATTTGAAATGATGTACCCCAACAATGGATAATGTTAATATTTACGTAATAATTGAGTTCTAAATTCTAGTTTTTCTGATCATCTAGATAATGTATAGTGGATAAATGTGTTTGCAATTGTCTGATGTTTTTTTTTAATTTGAAATTATGTACACCAAAAATGGAAATGTTAATATCAAAGTATTTATTGAGTTCTAAATTCTAGTTTATCTGGTCATCTAGTTAATGTATAGTGGATAAATGTGTTTGCAATTGTCTGATGTTTTTTTTTAATTTGAAATGATGTACACCAAAAATGGAAATGTTAATATCAAAGTATTTATTGACTTCTAAATTCTAGTTTTGCGTACAACTAATCTATCTATAGTTGACTAATGTATTTGCAATTGACTAAAGTCTCATTCATCAACTTATTATGTTTTTTATAAATTTAAAATTATGTAACCCAAAACTAAAAAATGTTCATATAAGCGTTAATATTGAGTTCTAAATTCTAGTTTTCTGATCATGTTGTTTATGTATAATGGATAAATGTATTTGCAATTGTCTGAAGTCTTATTCAACAACAATTTAAGGTTTTTTTAATTTGAAATGATTTTCCCTAATAATGAAAAATGTTAATATTAACATAATAATTGAGTTCTAAATTCTAGTTTTCTGAACATCTAGTTAATTTATAGTGGATAAATGTATTTGCAAGTGTCTGAAGTCTTAATCGTCGAAAAATTATATTTTTTTTTAATTTGAAATGATGTACCCCAACAATAAATAACGTTAATTTTACGTAATTATTGATTTCTTAATTCTAGTTATGGGTTCAACTTATCTATCTATAGGTGACTAATGTATTTGCAGTTGACTAAAGTCTTATTCAACAACAATTTATGTATTATTATTATTTGTTTTTATATTAATTATTGATTTTTAAATTCTAGTTTTGGGTTCAACTAATCTATCTATAGGTGACTAATGTATCTACAATTGTCTGAAGTCTTATTCGTCAACAAATTATGTTTTTTTTTAATTTGAAATGATGTACCCCAACAATGAAAAATATTAATATAAGTGTAATTATTGAGTTTTAAATTCTAGTTTGCAGATCATCTAGTTAATGTATAGTGGATAAATGTATTTGCAATTGTCTGAACTCTTATTCAACAACAATTTAAGGTTTTTTTAATTTGAAATGATTTTCCCTAATAATGAAAAATATTAATATAAGCGTAATTATTGAGTTTTAAATTCTAGTTTTGGGTTCAACTAATTTATCTATAGCTGACTAATGTATTTGCAGTTGACTAAAGTCTTATTCAACAACAATTTATGTATAATTATTATTTATTTATATATTAATTATTGATTTTTAAAGTCTAGTTTTGGGTTTCAACTAATCTATCCATAGGTGACTAATGTATTTGAGATTGTCTGAAGTCTTATTCGTCAACAAATTATGTTTTTTTTTTAATTTGAAATGATGTACACCAACAATGGAAATGTTAATATCAAAGTATTTATTGAGTTCTAAATTCTAGTTTTGCGTACAACTAATCTATCTATAGGTGACTAATATATTTGCAATTAACTATAGTCTCATTCATCAACTTATTATGTTTTTTATAAATTTGAAATTATGTAACCCAAGACTAAAAAATGATCATATAAGCATTAATATTGAGTTCTAAATTCTAGTTTTCTGAACATCTAGTTAATTTATAGTAGATAAATGTATTTGCAATTGTCTGAAGTCCTAATCGTCGAAAAATAATATTTTTTTTTAATTTGAAATGATGTACCCCAACAATGGATAATGTTAATATTTACGTAATAATTGAGTTCTAAATTCTAGTTTTTCTGATCATCTAGATAATGTATAGTGGATAAATGTGTTTGCAATTGTCTGATGTTTTTTTTTAATTTGAAATTATGTACACCAAAAATGGAAATGTTAATATCAAAGTATTTATTGAGTTCTAAATTCTAGTTTATCTGATCATCTAGTTAATGTATAGTGGATAAATGTGTTTGCAATTGTCTGATGTTTTTTTTTTAATTTGAAATGATGTACACCAAAATTGAAATGTTAATATCAAAGTATTTATTGACTTCTAAATTCTAGTTTTGCGTACAACTAATCTATCTATAGTTGACTAATGTATTTGCAATTGACTAAAGTCTCATTCATCAACTTATTATGTTTTTTATAAATTTAAAATTATGTAACCCAAAACTAAAAAATGTTCATATAAGCGTTAATATTGAGTTCTAAATTCTAGTTTTCTGATCATGTTGTTTATGTATAATGGATAAATGTATTTGCAATAGTCTGAAGTCTTATTCAACAACAATTTAAGGTTTTTTTAATTTGAAATGATTTTCCCTAATAATGAAAAATATTAATATAAGCGTAATTATTGAGTTTTAAATTCTAGTTTTGGGTTCAACTAATTTATCTATAGCTGACTAATGTATTTGCAGTTGACTAAAGTCTTATTCAACAACAATTTATGTATAATTATTATTTATTTATATATTAATTATTGATTTTTAAAGTCTAGTTTTGGGTTTCAACTAATCTATCCATAGGTGACTAATGTATTTGAGATTGTCTGAAGTCTTATTCGTCAACAAATTATGTTTTTTTTTAATTTGAAATGATGTACCCCAACAATAAATAACGTTAATTTTACGTAATTATTGATTTCTTAATTCTAGTTATGGGTTCAACTTATCTATCTATAGGTGACTAATGTATTTGCAGTTGACTAAAGTCTTATTCAACAACAATTTATGTATTATTATTATTTATTTTTATATTAATTATTGATTTTTAAATTCTAGTTTTGGGTTCAACTAATCTATCTATAGGTGACTAATGTATCTACAATTGTCTGAAGTCTTATTCGTCAACAAATTATGTTTTTTTTTAATTTGAAATGATGTACCCCAACAATGAAAAATATTAATATAAGTGTAATTATTGAGTTTTAAATTCTAGTTTGCAGATCATCTAGTTAATGTATAGTGGATAAATGTATTTGCAATTGTCTGAACTCTTATTCAACAACAATTTATGTATTATTATTATTTATTTATAATATATTAATTATTGATTTTTAAATTCTAGTTTTGGGTTCAACTAATCTATCTATAGGTGACTAATGTATTTGAGGTTGTCTGAAGTCTTATTCGTCAACAAATTATGTTTTTTTTTAATTTGAAATGATGTACACCAAAAATGGAAATGTTAATATCAAAGTATTTATTGACTTCTAAATTCTAGTTTTGCGTACAACTAATCTATCTATAGTTGACTAATGTATTTGCAATTGAATAAAGTCTCATTCATCAACTTATTATGTTTTTTATAAATTTAAAATTATGTAACCCAAGACTAAAAAATGTTCATATAAGCGTTAATATTGAGTTCTAAATTCTAGTTTTCTGATCATGTTGTTTATGTATAATGGATAAATGTATTTGCAATTGTCTGAACTCTTATTCAACAACAATTTAAGGTTTTTTTAATTTGAAATGATTTTCCCTAATAATGAAAAATATTAATATAAGCGTAATTATTGAGTTTTAAATTCTAGTTTTGGGTTCAACTAATTTATCTATAGCTGACTAATGTATTTGCAGTTGACTAAAGTCTTATTCAACAACAATTTATGTATAATTATTATTTATTTATATATTAATTATTGATTTTTAAAGTCTAGTTTTGGGTTTCAACTAATCTATCCATAGGTGACTAATGTATTTGAGATTGTCTGAAGTCTTATTCGTCAACAAATTATGTTTTTTTTTAATTTGAAATGATGTACACCAACAATGGAAATGTTAATATCAAAGTATTTATTGAGTTCTAAATTCTAGTTTTGCGTACAACTAATCTATCTATAGGTGACTAATATATTTGCAATTAACTATAGTCTCATTCATCAACTTATTATGTTTTTTATAAATTTGAAATTATGTAACCCAAGACTAAAAAATGTTCATATAAGCATTAATATTGAGTTCTAAATTCTAGTTTTCTGAACATCTAGTTAATTTATAGTAGATAAATGTATTTGCAATTGTCTGAAGTCCTAATCGTCGAAAAATAATATTTTTTTTTAATTTGAAATGATGTACCCCAACAATGGATAATGTTAATATTTACGTAATAATTGAGTTCTAAATTCTAGTTTTTCTGATCATCTAGATAATGTATAGTGGATAAATGTGTTTGCAATTGTCTGATGTTTTTTTTTAATTTGAAATTATGTACACCAAAAATGGAAATGTTAATATCAAAGTATTTATTGAGTTCTAAATTCTAGTTTATCTGATCATCTAGTTAATGTATAGTGGATAAATGTGTTTGCAATTGTCTGATGTTTTTTTTTTAATTTGAAATGATGTACACCAAAATTGAAATGTTAATATCAAAGTATTTATTGACTTCTAAATTCTAGTTTTGCGTACAACTAATCTATCTATAGTTGACTAATGTATTTGCAATTGACTAAAGTCTCATTCATCAACTTATTATGTTTTTTATAAATTTAAAATTATGTAACCCAAAACTAAAAAATGTTCATATAAGCGTTAATATTGAGTTCTAAATTCTAGTTTTCTGATCATGTTGTTTATGTATAATGGATAAATGTATTTGCAATTGTCTGAAGTCTTATTCAACAACAATTTAAGGTTTTTTTAATTTGAAATGATTTTCCCTAATAATGAAAAATGTAAATATTAACATAATAATTGAGTTCTAAATTCTAGTTTTCTGAACATCTAGTTAATTTATAGTGGATAAATGTATTTGCAATTGTCTGAAGTCTTATTCATCAACATATTATGCTTTTTTTTAATTTGAAATGATGTACCCCAATAATGAAAAATATTAATATAAGCGTAATTATTGAGTTTTAAATTCTAGTTTTGGGTTCAACTAATCTATTTATAGCTGACTAATGTATTTGCAGTTGACTAAAGTCTTATTCAACAACAATTTATGTTTTATTATTATTTATTTATATATTAATTATTGATTTTTAAATTCTAGTTTTGGGTTTCAACTAATCTATCCATAGGTGACTAATGTATTTGAGATTGTCTGAAGTCTTATTCGTCAACAAATTATGTTTTATTTTAATTTGAAATGATGTACACCAACAATGGAAATGTTAATATCAAAGTATTTATTGAGTTCTAAATTCTAGTTTTGCGTACAACTAATCTATCTATAGGTGACTAATGTATTTGCAATTAACTAAAGTCTCATTCATCAACTTATTATATTTTTTATAAATTTGAAATTATGTAACCCAAGACTAAAAAATGTTCATATAAGCGTTAATATTGAGTTCTAAATTCTAGTTTTCTGAACATCTAGTTAATTTATAGTGGATAAATGTATTTGCAATTTTCTGAAGTCTTAATCGTCAAAAAATTATATTAATTTTTAATTTGAAATGATTTACCCAAATAATGAAAAATATTAATATAAGTGTAATTATTGAGTTTTAAATTCTAGTTTGCAGATCATCTAGTTAATGTATAGTGGATAAATGTATTTGCAATTGTCTGAACTCTTATTCAACAACAATTTATGTATTATTATTATTTATTTATAATATATTAATTATTGATTTTTAAATTCTAGTTTTGGGTTCAACTAATCTATCTATAGGTGACTAATGTATTTGAGGTTGTCTGAAGTCTTATTCGTCAACAAATTATGTTTTTTTTTAATTTGAAATGATGTACACCAAAAATGGTAATGTTAATATCAAAGTATTTATTGACTTCTAAATTCTAGTTTTGCGTACAACTAATCTATCTATAGTTGACTAATGTATTTGCAATTGAATAAAGTCTCATTCATCAACTTATTATGTTTTTTATAAATTTAAAATTATGTAACCCAAGACTAAAAAATGTTTATATAAGCGTTAATATTGAGTTCTAAATTCTAGTTTTCTGATCATGTTGTTTATGTATAATGGATAAATGTATTTGCAATTGTCTGAAGTCTTATTCAACAACAATTTAAGGTTTTTTTAATTTGAAATGATTTTCCCTAATAATGAAAAATGTAAATATTAACATAATAATTGAGTTCTAAATTCTAGTTTTCTGAACATCTAGTTAATTTATAGTGGATAAATGTATTTGCAATTGTCTGAAGTCTTAATCGTCGAAAAATTATATTTTTTTTTAATTTGAAATGATGTACCCCAACAATAAATAACGTTAATTTTACGTAATTATTGATTTCTTAATTCTCGTTATGGGTTCAACTTATCTATCTATAGGTGACTAATGTATTTGCAGTTGACTAAAGTCTTATTCAACAACAATTTATGTATTATTATTATTTATTTATAAATTAATTATTGATTTTTATATTCTAGTTTTGGGTTTCAACTAATCTATCCATAGGTGACTAATGTATTTGAGATTGTCTGAAGTCTTATTCGTCAACAAATTATGTTTTTTTTTAATTTGAAATGATGTACCCCAACAATGAAAAATATTAATATAAGTGTAATTATTGAGTTTTAAATCCTAGTTTGCAGATCATCTAGTTAATGTATAGTGGATAAATGTATTTGCAATTGTCTGAACTCTTATTCAACAACATTTTATGTATTATTATTATTTATTTATAATATATTAATTATTGATTTTTAAATTCTAGTTTTGGGTTCAACTAATCTATCTATAGGTGACTAATGTATTTGAGGTTGTCTGAAGTCTTATTCGTCAACAAATTATGTTTTTTTTTAATTTGAAATGATGTACACCAAAAATGGAAATGTTAATATCAAAGTATTTATTGACTTCTAAATTCTAGTTTTGCGTACAACTAATCTATCTATAGTTGACTAATGTATTTGCAATTGAATAAAGTCTCATTCATCAACTTATTATGTTTTTTATAAATTTAAAATTATGTAACCCAAGACTAAAAAATGTTCATATAAGCGTTAATATTGAGTTCTAAATTCTAGTTTTCTGATCATGTTGTTTATGTATAATGGATAAATGTATTTGCAATAGTCTGAAGTCTTATTCAACAACAATTTAAGGTTTTTTTAATTTGAAATGATTTTCACTAATAATGAAAAATATTAATATAAGCGTAATTATTGAGTTTTAAATTCTAGTTTTGGGTTCAACTAATTTATCTATAGCTGACTAATGTATTTGCAGTTGACTAAAGTCTTATTCAACAACAATTTATGTATAATTATTATTTATTTATATATTAATTATTGATTTTTAAAGTCTAGTTTTGGGTTTCAACTAATCTATCCATAGGTGACTAATGTATTTGAGATTGTCTGAAGTCTTATTCGTCAACAAATTATGTTTTTTTTTAATTTGAAATGATGTACCCCAACAATGGATAATGTTAATATTTACGTAATAATTGAGTTCTAAATTCTAGTTTTTCTGATCATCTAGATAATGTATAGTGGATAAATGTGTTTGCAATTGTCTGATGTTTTTTTTTAATTTGAAATTATGTACACCAAAAATGTTAATGTTAATATCAAAGTATTTATTGAGTTCTAAATTCTAGTTTATCTGATCATCTAGTTAATGTATAGTGGATAAATGTGTTTGCAATTGTCTGATGTTTTTTTTTAATTTGAAATGATGTACACCAAAAATGGAAATGTTAATATCAAAGTATTTATTGACTTCTAAATTCTAGTTTTGCGTACAACTAATCTATCTATAGTTGACTAATGTATTTGCAATTGACTAAAGTCTCATTCATCATTTTATTATGTTTTTTATAAATTTAAAATTATGTAACCCAAAACTAAAAAATGTTCATATAAGCGTTAATATTAAGTTCTAAATTCTAGTTTTCTGATCATGTTGTTTATGTATAATGGATAAATGTATTTGCAATTGTCTGAAGTCTTATTCAACAACAATTAAAGGTTTTTTTAATTTGAAATGATTTTCCCTAATAATGAAAAATATTAATATAAGCGTAATTATTGAGTTTTAAATTTAAGTTCGCAGATCATCTAGTTAATGTATAGTGGATAAATGTATTTGCAATTGTCTGAAGTCTTAATCGTCGAAAAATTATATTTTTTTTTAATTTGAAATGATGTACCCCAACAATAAATAACGTTAATTTTACGTAATTATTGATTTCTTAATTCTAGTTATGGGTTCAACTTATCTATCTATAGGTGACTAATGTATTTGCAGTTGACTAAAGTCTTATTCAACAACAATTTATGTATTATTATTATTTGTTTTTATATTAATTATTGATTTTTAAATTCTAGTTTTGGGTTCAACTAATCTATCTATAGGTGACTAATGTATCTACAATTGTCTGAAGTCTTATTCGTCAACAAATTATGTTTTTTTTTAATTTGAAATGATGTACCCCAACAATGAAAAATATTAATATAAGTGTAATTATTGAGTTTTAAATTCTAGTTTGCAGATCATCTAGTTAATGTATAGTGGATAAATGTATTTGCAATTGTCTGAACTCTTATTCAACAACAATTTATGTATTATTATTATTTATTTATAATATATTAATTATTGATTTTTAAATTCTAGTTTTGGGTTCAACTAATCTATCTATAGGTGACTAATGTATTTGAGGTTGTCTGAAGTCTTATTCGTCAACAAATTATGTTTTTTTTTAATTTGAAATGATGTACACCAAAATTGAAATGTTAATATCAAAGTATTTATTGACTTCTAAATTCTAGTTTTGCGTACAACTAATCTATCTATAGTTGACTAATGTATTTGCAATTGACTAAAGTCTCATTCATCAACTTATTATGTTTTTTATAAATTTAAAATTATGTAACCCAAAACTAAAAAATGTTCATATAAGCGTTAATATTGAGTTCTAAATTCTAGTTTTCTGATCATGTTGTTTATGTATAATGGATAAATGTATTTGCAATTGTCTGAAGTCTTATTCAACAACAATTTAAGGTTTTTTTAATTTGAAATGATTTTCCCTAATAATGAAAAATGTAAATATTAACATAATAATTGAGTTCTAAATTCTAGTTTTCTGAACATCTAGTTAATTTATAGTGGATAAATGTATTTGCAATTGTCTGAAGTCTTATTCATCAACATATTATGCTTTTTTTTAATTTGAAATGATGTACCCCAATAATGAAAAATATTAATATAAGCGTAATTATTGAGTTTTAAATTCTAGTTTTGGGTTCAACTAATCTATTTATAGCTGACTAATGTATTTGCAGTTGACTAAAGTCTTATTCAACAACAATTTATGTTTTATTATTATTTATTTATATATTAATTATTGATTTTTAAATTCTAGTTTTGGGTTTCAACTAATCTATCCATAGGTGACTAATGTATTTGAGATTGTCTGAAGTCTTATTCGTCAACAAATTATGTTTTATTTTAATTTGAAATGATGTACACCAACAATGGAAATGTTAATATCAAAGTATTTATTGAGTTCTAAATTCTAGTTTTGCGTACAACTAATCTATCTATAGGTGACTAATGTATTTGCAATTAACTAAAGTCTCATTCATCAACTTATTATGTTTTTTATAAATTTGAAATTATGTAACCCAAGACTAAAAAATGTTCATATAAGCGTTAATATTGAGTTCTAAATTCTAGTTTTCTGAACATCTAGTTAATTTATAGTGGATAAATGTATTTGCAATTTTCTGAAGTCTTAATCGTCAAAAAATTATATTAATTTTTAATTTGAAATGATTTACCCAAATAATGAAAAATATTAATATAAGTGTAATTATTGAGTTTTAAATTCTAGTTTGCAGATCATCTAGTTAATGTATAGTGGATAAATGTATTTGCAATTGTCTGAACTCTTATTCAACAACAATTTATGTATTATTATTATTTATTTATAATATATTAATTATTGATTTTTAAATTCTAGTTTTGGGTTCAACTAATCTATCTATAGGTGACTAATGTATTTGAGGTTGTCTGAAGTCTTATTCGTCAACAAATTATGTTTTTTTTTAATTTGAAATGATGTACACCAAAAATGGTAATGTTAATATCAAAGTATTTATTGACTTCTAAATTCTAGTTTTGCGTACAACTAATCTATCTATAGTTGACTAATGTATTTGCAATTGAATAAAGTCTCATTCATCAACTTATTATGTTTTTTATAAATTTAAAATTATGTAACCCAAGACTAAAAAATGTTTATATAAGCGTTAATATTGAGTTCTAAATTCTAGTTTTCTGATCATGTTGTTTATGTATAATGGATAAATGTATTTGCAATTGTCTGAAGTCTTATTCAACAACAATTTAAGGTTTTTTTAATTTGAAATGATTTTCCCTAATAATGAAAAATGTAAATATTAACATAATAATTGAGTTCTAAATTCTAGTTTTCTGAACATCTAGTTAATTTATAGTGGATAAATGTATTTGCAATTGTCTGAAGTCTTAATCGTCGAAAAATTATATTTTTTTTTAATTTGAAATGATGTACCCCAACAATAAATAACGTTAATTTTACGTAATTATTGATTTCTTAATTCTCGTTATGGGTTCAACTTATCTATCTATAGGTGACTAATGTATTTGCAGTTGACTAAAGTCTTATTCAACAACAATTTATGTATTATTATTATTTATTTATATATTAATTATTGATTTTTATATTCTAGTTTTGGGTTTCAACTAATCTATCCATAGGTGACTAATGTATTTGAGATTGTCTGAAGTCTTATTCGTCAACAAATTATGTTTTTTTTTAATTTGAAATGATGTACCCCAACAATGAAAAATATTAATATAAGTGTAATTATTGAGTTTTAAATCCTAGTTTGC
Organism: Metopolophium dirhodum; assembly: GCF_019925205.1. Lineage (NCBI taxonomy): Eukaryota > Metazoa > Arthropoda > Insecta > Hemiptera > Aphididae > Metopolophium > Metopolophium dirhodum. Next base: position 1,094,695 of record NW_026869896.1, on the reverse strand, counting down.
AGATCATCTAGTTAATGTATAGTGGATAAATGTATTTGCAATTGTCTGAACTCTTATTCAACAACAATTTATGTATTATTATTATTTATTTATAATATATTAATTATTGATTTTTAAATTCTAGTTTTGGGTTCAACTAATCTATCTATAGGTGACTAATGTATTTGAGGTTGTCTGAAGTCTTATTCGTCAACAAATTATGTTTTTTTTTAATTTGAAATGATGTACACCAAAAATGGAAATGTTAATATCAAAGTATTTATTGACTTCTAAATTCTAGTTTTGCGTACAACTAATCTATCTATAGTTGACTAATGTATTTGCAATTGAATAAAGTCTCATTCATCAACTTATTATGTTTTTTATAAATTTAAAATTATGTAACCCAAGACTAAAAAATGTTCATATAAGCGTTAATATTGAGTTCTAAATTCTAGTTTTCTGATCATGTTGTTTATGTATAATGGATAAATGTATTTGCAATAGTCTGAAGTCTTATTCAACAACAATTTAAGGTTTTTTTAATTTGAAATGATTTTCACTAATAATGAAAAATATTAATATAAGCGTAATTATTGAGTTTTAAATTCTAGTTTTGGGTTCAACTAATTTATCTATAGCTGACTAATGTATTTGCAGTTGACTAAAGTCTTATTCAACAACAATTTATGTATAATTATTATTTATTTATATATTAATTATTGATTTTTAAAGTCTAGTTTTGGGTTTCAACTAATCTATCCATAGGTGACTAATGTATTTGAGATTGTCTGAAGTCTTATTCGTCAACAAATTATGTTTTTTTTTAATTTGAAATGATGTACCCCAACAATGGATAATGTTAATATTTACGTAATAATTGAGTTCTAAATTCTAGTTTTTCTGATCATCTAGATAATGTATAGTGGATAAATGTGTTTGCAATTGTCTGATGTTTTTTTTTAATTTGAAATTATGTACACCAAAAATGTTAATGTTAATATCAAAGTATTTATTGAGTTCTAAATTCTAGTTTATCTGATCATCTAGTTAATGTATAGTGGATAAATGTGTTTGCAATTGTCTGATGTTTTTTTTTAATTTGAAATGATGTACACCAAAAATGGAAATGTTAATATCAAAGTATTTATTGACTTCTAAATTCTAGTTTTGCGTACAACTAATCTATCTATAGTTGACTAATGTATTTGCAATTGACTAAAGTCTCATTCATCATTTTATTATGTTTTTTATAAATTTAAAATTATGTAACCCAAAACTAAAAAATGTTCATATAAGCGTTAATATTAAGTTCTAAATTCTAGTTTTCTGATCATGTTGTTTATGTATAATGGATAAATGTATTTGCAATTGTCTGAAGTCTTATTCAACAACAATTAAAGGTTTTTTTAATTTGAAATGATTTTCCCTAATAATGAAAAATATTAATATAAGCGTAATTATTGAGTTTTAAATTTAAGTTCGCAGATCATCTAGTTAATGTATAGTGGATAAATGTATTTGCAATTGTCTGAAGTCTTAATCGTCGAAAAATTATATTTTTTTTTAATTTGAAATGATGTACCCCAACAATAAATAACGTTAATTTTACGTAATTATTGATTTCTTAATTCTAGTTATGGGTTCAACTTATCTATCTATAGGTGACTAATGTATTTGCAGTTGACTAAAGTCTTATTCAACAACAATTTATGTATTATTATTATTTGTTTTTATATTAATTATTGATTTTTAAATTCTAGTTTTGGGTTCAACTAATCTATCTATAGGTGACTAATGTATCTACAATTGTCTGAAGTCTTATTCGTCAACAAATTATGTTTTTTTTTAATTTGAAATGATGTACCCCAACAATGAAAAATATTAATATAAGTGTAATTATTGAGTTTTAAATTCTAGTTTGCAGATCATCTAGTTAATGTATAGTGGATAAATGTATTTACAATTGTCTGAACTCTTATTCAACAACAATTTATGTATTATTATTATTTATTTATAATATATTAATTATTGATTTTTAAATTCTAGTTTTGGGTTCAACTAATCTATCTATAGGTGACTAATGTATTTGAGGTTGTCTGAAGTCTTATTCGTCAACAAATTATGTTTTTTTTTAATTTGAAATGATGTACACCAAAAATGGAAATGTTAATATCAAAGTATTTATTGACTTCTAAATTCTAGTTTTGCGTACAACTAATCTATCTATAGTTGACTAATGTATTTGCAATTGAATAAAGTCTCATTCATCAACTTATTATGTTTTTTATAAATTTAAAATTATGTAACCCAAGACTAAAAAATGTTCATATAAGCGTTAATATTGAGTTCTAAATTCTAGTTTTCTGATCATGTTGTTTATGTATAATGGATAAATGTATTTGCAATAGTCTGAAGTCTTATTCAACAACAATTTAAGGTTTTTTTAATTTGAAATGATTTTCACTAATAATGAAAAATATTAATATAAGCGTAATTATTGAGTTTTAAATTCTAGTTTTGGGTTCAACTAATTTATCTATAGCTGACTAATGTATTTGCAGTTGACTAAAGTCTTATTCAACAACAATTTATGTATAATTATTATTTATTTATATATTAATTATTGATTTTTAAAGTCTAGTTTTGGGTTTCAACTAATCTATCCATAGGTGACTAATGTATTTGAGATTGTCTGAAGTCTTATTCGTCAACAAATTATGTTTTTTTTTAATTTGAAATGATGTACCCCAACAATGGATAATGTTAATATTTACGTAATAATTGAGTTCTAAATTCTAGTTTTTCTGATCATCTAGATAATGTATAGTGGATAAATGTGTTTGCAATTGTCTGATGTTTTTTTTTAATTTGAAATTGTGTACACCAAAAATGGAAATGTTAATATCAAAGTATTTATTGAGTTCTAAATTCTAGTTTATCTGATCATCTAGTTAATGTATAGTGGATAAATGTGTTTGCAATTGTCTGATGTTTTTTTTTAATTTGAAATGATGTACACCAAAAATGGAAATGTTAATATCAAAGTATTTATTGACTTCTAAATTCTAGTTTTGCGTACAACTAATCTATCTATAGTTGACTAATGTATTTGCAATTGACTAAAGTCTCATTCATCAACTTATTATGTTTTTTATAAATTTAAAATTATGTAACCCAAAACTAAAAAATGTTCATATAAGCGTTAATATTGAGTTCTAAATTCTAGTTTTCTGATCATGTTGTTTATGTATAATGGATAAATGTATTTGCAATTGTCTGAAGTCTTATTCAACAACAATTTAAGGTTTTTTTAATTTGAAATGATTTTCCCTAATAATGAAAAATGTAAATATTAACATAATAATTGAGTTCTAAATTCTAGTTTTCTGAACATCTAGTTAATTTATAGTGGATAAATGTATTTGCAATTGTCTGAAGTCTTAATCGTCGAAAAATTATATTTTTTTTTAATTTGAAATGATGTACCCCAACAATAAATAACGTTAATTTTACGTAATTATTGATTTCTTAATTCTAGTTATGGGTTCAACTTATCTATCTATAGGTGACTAATGTATTTGCAGTTGACTAAAGTCTTATTCAACAACAATTTATGTATTATTATTATTTATTTATATATTAATTATTGATTTTTATATTCTAGTTTTGGGTTTCAACTAATCTATCCATAGGTGACTAATGTATTTGAGATTGTCTGAAGTCTTATTCGTCAACAAATTATGTTTTTTTTTTAATTTGAAATGATGTACACCAACAATGGAAATGTTAATATCAAAGTATTTATTGAGTTCTAAATTCTAGTTTTGCGTACAACTAATCTATCTATAGGTGACTAATATATTTGCAATTAACTATAGTCTCATTCATCAACTTATTATGTTTTTTATAAATTTGAAATTATGTAACCCAAGACTAAAAAATGTTCATATAAGCGTTAATATTGAGTTCTAAATTCTAGTTTTCTGAACATCTAGTTAATTTATAGTAGATAAATGTATTTGCAATTGTCTGAAGTCCTAATCGTCGAAAAATAATATTTTTTTTTAATTTGAAATGATGTACCCCAACAATGGATAATGTTAATATTTACGTAATAATTGAGTTCTAAATTCTAGTTTTTCTGATCATCTAGATAATGTATAGTGGATAAATGTGTTTGCAATTGTCTGATGTTTTTTTTTTAATTTGAAATGATGTACACCAAAAATGGAAATGTTAATATCAAAGTATTTATTGAGTTCTAAATTCTAGTTTATCTGATCATCTAGTTAATGTATAGTGGATAAATGTGTTTGCAATTGTCTGATGTTTTTTTTTTAATTTGAAATGATGTACACCAAAATTGAAATGTTAATATCAAAGTATTTATTGACTTCTAAATTCTAGTTTTGCGTACAACTAATCTATCTATAGTTGACTAATGTATTTGCAATTGACTAAAGTCTCATTCATCAACTTATTATGTTTTTTATAAATTTAAAATTATGTAACCCAAAACTAAAAAATGTTCATATAAGCGTTAATATTGAGTTCTAAATTCTAGTTTTCTGATCATGTTGTTTATGTATAATGGATAAATGTATTTGCAATTGTCTGACGTCTTATTCAACAACAATTTAAGGTTTTTTTAATTTGAAATAATTTTCCCTAATAATGAAAAATGTTAATATTAACATAATAATTGAGTTCTAAATCCTAGATTTCTGAACATCTAGTTAATTTATAGTGGATAAATGTATTTGCAATTGTCTGAAGTCTTATTCATCAACATATTATGCTTTTTTTTAATTTGAAATGATGTACCCCAATAATGAAAAATATTAATATAAGCGTAATTATTGAGTTTTAAATTCTAGTTTTGGGTTCAACTAATCTATTTATAGCTGACTAATGTATTTGCAGTTGACTAAAGTCTTATTCAACAACAATTTATGTTTTATTATTATTTATTTATATATTAATTATTGATTTTTAAATTCTAGTTTTGGGTTTCAACTAATCTATCCATAGGTGACTAATGTATTTGAGATTGTCTGAAGTCTTATTCGTCAACAAATTATGTTTTATTTTAATTTGAAATGATGTACACCAACAATGGAAATGTTAATATCAAAGTATTTATTGAGTTCTAAATTCTAGTTTTGCGTACAACTAATCTATCTATAGGTGACTAATGTATTTGCAATTAACTAAAGTCTCATTCATCAACTTATTATGTTTTTTATAAATTTGAAATTATGTAACCCAAGACTAAAAAATGTTCATATAAGCGTTAATATTGAGTTCTAAATTCTAGTTTTCTGAACATCTAGTTAATTTATAGTGGATAAATGTATTTGCAATTTTCTGAAGTCTTAATCGTCAAAAAATTATATTAATTTTTAATTTGAAATGATTTACCCAAATAATGAAAAATATTAATATAAGCGTAATTATTGAGTTTTAAATTTAAGTTCGCAGATCATCTAGTTAATGTATAGTGGATAAATGTATTTGCAATTGTCTGAACTCTTATTCAACAACAATTTATGTATTATTATTATTTATTTATAATATATTAATTATTGATTTTTAAATTCTAGTTTTGGGTTCAACTAATCTATCTATAGGTGACTAATAAATTTGAGGTTGTCTGAAGTCTTATTCGTCAACAAATTATGTTTTTTTTTAATTTGAAATGATGTACACCAAAAATGGAAATGTTAATATCAAAGTATTTATTGACTTCTAAATTCTAGTTTTGCGTACAACTAATCTATCTATAGTTGACTAATGTATTTGCAATTGACTAAAGTCTCATTCATCAACTTATTATGTTTTTCATAAATTTAAAATTATGTAACCCAAAACTAAAAAATGTTCATATAAGCGTTAATATTGAGTTCTAAATTCTAGTTTTCTGATCATGTTGTTTATGTATAATGGATAAATGTATTTGCAATTGTTTGAAGTCTTATTCATCAACAATTTAAGGTTTTTTTAATTTGAAATGATTTTCCCTAATAATGAAAAATATTAATATAAGCGTAATTATTGAGTTTTAAATTTAAGTTCGCAGATCATCTAGTTAATGTATAGTGGATAAATGTATTTGCAATTGTCTGAAGTCTTAATCGTCGAAAAATTATATTTTTTTTTTAATTTGAAATGATGTACCCCAACAATAAATAACGTTAATTTTACGTAATTATTGATTTCTTAATTCTAGTTTTGGGTTCAACTAATTTATCTATAGCTGACTAATGTATTTGCAGTTGACTAAAGTCTTATTCAACAACAATTTATGTATAATTATTATTTATTTATATATTAATTATTGATTTTTAAAGTCTAGTTTTGGGTTTCAACTAATCTATCCATAGGTGACTAATGTATTTGAGATTGTCTGAAGTCTTAATCGTCGAAAAATAATATTTTTTTTTAATTTGAAATGATGTACCCCAACAACGGATAATGTTAATATTTACGTAATAATTGAGTTCTAAATTCTAGTTTTTCTGATCATCTAGATAATGTATAGTGGATAAATGTGTTTGCAATTGTCTGATGTTTTTTTTTAATTTGAACTTATGTACACCAAAAATGGAAATGTTAATATCAAAGTATTTATTGAGTTCTAAATTCTAGTTTATCTGATCATCTAGTTAATGTATAGTGGATAAATGTGTTTGCAATTGTCTGATGTTTTTTTTTAATTTGAAATGATGTACACCAAAAATGGAAATGTTAATATCAAAGTATTTATTGACTTCTAAATTCTAGTTTTGCGTACAACTAATCTATCTATAGTTGACTAATGTATTTGCAATTGACTAAAGTCTCATTCATCAACTTATTATGTTTTTTATAAATTTAAAATTATGTAACCCAAAACTAAAAAATGTTCATATAAGCGTTAATATTGAGTTCTAAATTCTAGTTTTCTGATCATGTTGTTTATGTATAATGGATAAATGTATTTGCAATTGTCTGAAGTCTTATTCAACAACAATTTAAGGTTTTTTTAATTTGAAATGATTTTCCCTAATAATGAAAAATGTTAATATTAACATAATAATTGAGTTCTAAATTCTAGTTTTCTGAACATCTAGTTAATTTATAGTGGATAAATGTATTTGCAATTGTCTGAAGTCTTAATCGTCGAAAAATTATATTTTTTTTTAATTTGAAATGATGTACCCCAACAATAAATAACGTTAATTTTACGTAATTATTGATTTCTTAATTCTAGTTATGGGTTCAACTTATCTATCTATAGGTGACTAATGTATTTGCAGTTGACTAAAGTCTTATTCAACAACAATTTATGTATTATTATTATTTGTTTTTATATTAATTATTGATTTTTAAATTCTAGTTTTGGGTTCAACTAATCTATCTATAGGTGACTAATGTATCTACAATTGTCTGAAGTCTTATTCGTCAACAAATTATGTTTTTTTTTAATTTGAAATGATGTACCCCAACAATGAAAAATATTAATATAAGTGTAATTATTGAGTTTTAAATTCTAGTTTGCAGATCATCTAGTTAATGTATAGTGGATAAATGTATTTGCAATTGTCTGAACTCTTATTCAACAACAATTTATGTATTATTATTATTTATTTATAATATATTAATTATTGATTTTTAAATTCTAGTTTTGGGTTCAACTAATCTATCTATAGGTGACTAATGTATTTGAGGTTGTCTGAAGTCTTATTCGTCAACAAATTATGTTTTTTTTTAATTTGAAATGATGTACACCAAAAATGGAAATGTTAATATCAAAGTATTTATTGACTTCTAAATTCTAGTTTTGCGTACAACTAATCTATCTATAGTTGACTAATGTATTTGCAATTGAATAAAGTCTCATTCATCAACTTATTATGTTTTTTATAAATTTAAAATTATGTAACCCAAGACTAAAAAATGTTCATATAAGCGTTAATATTGAGTTCTAAATTCTAGTTTTCTGATCATGTTGTTTATGTATAATGGATAAATGTATTTGCAATAGTCTGAAGTCTTATTCAACAACAATTTAAGGTTTTTTTAATTTGAAATGATTTTCACTAATAATGAAAAATATTAATATAAGCGTAATTATTGAGTTTTAAATTCTAGTTTTGGGTTCAACTAATTTATCTATAGCTGACTAATGTATTTGCAGTTGACTAAAGTCTTATTCAACAACAATTTATGTATAATTATTATTTATTTATATATTAATTATTGATTTTTAAAGTCTAGTTTTGGGTTTCAACTAATCTATCCATAGGTGACTAATGTATTTGAGATTGTCTGAAGTCTTATTCGTCAACAAATTATGTTTTTTTTTAATTTGAAATGATGTACCCCAACAATGGATAATGTTAATATTTACGTAATAATTGAGTTCTAAATTCTAGTTTTTCTGATCATCTAGATAATGTATAGTGGATAAATGTGTTTGCAATTGTCTGATGTTTTTTTTTAATTTGAAATTATGTACACCAAAAATGGAAATGTTAATATCAAAGTATTTATTGAGTTCTAAATTCTAGTTTTGCGTACAACTAATCTATCTATAGTTGACTAATGTATTTGCAATTGACTAAAGTCTCATTCATCAACTTATTATGTTTTTTATAAATTTAAAATTATGTAACCCAAAACTAAAAAATGTTCATATAAGCGTTAATATTGAGTTCTAAATTCTAGTTTTCTGATCATGTTGTTTATGTATAATGGATAAATGTATTTGCAATTGTCTGAAGTCTTATTCAACAACAATTTAAGGTTTTTTTAATTTGAAATGATTTTCCCTAATAATGAAAAATATTAATATAAGCGTAATTATTGAGTTTTAAATTTAAGTTCGCAGATCATCTAGTTAATGTATAGTGGATAAATGTATTTGCAATTGTCTGAAGTCTTAATCGTCGAAAAATTATATTTTTTTTTAATTTGAAATGATGTACCCCAACAATAAATAACGTTAATTTTACGTAATTATTGATTTCTTAATTCTAGTTATGGGTTCAACTAATTTATCTATAGCTGACTAATGTATTTGCAGTTGACTAAAGTCTTATTCAACAACAATTTATGTATTATTATTATTTATTTATATATTAATTATTGATTTTTAAAGTCTAGTTTTGGGTTTCAACTAATCTATCCATAGGTGACTAATGTATTTGAGATTGTCTGAAGTCTTAATCGTCGAAAAATAATATTTTTTTTTAATTTGAAATGATGTACCCCAACAACGGATAATGTTAATATTTACGTAATAATTGAGTTCTAAATTCTAGTTTTTCTGATCATCTAGATAATGTATAGTGGATAAATGTGTTTGCAATTGTCTGATGTTTTTTTTTAATTTGAAATTATGTACACCAAAAATGGAAATGTTAATATCAAAGTATTTATTGAGTTCTAAATTCTAGTTTATCTGATCATCTAGTTAATGTATAGTGGATAAATGTGTTTGCAATTGTCTGATGTTTTTTTTTAATTTGAAATGATGTACACCAAAAATGGAAATGTTAATATCAAAGTATTTATTGACTTCTAAATTCTAGTTTTGCGTACAACTAATCTATCTATAGTTGACTAATGTATTTGCAATTGACTAAAGTCTCATTCATCAACTTATTATGTTTTTTATAAATTTAAAATTATGTAACCCAAAACTAAAAAATGTTCATATAAGCGTTAATATTGAGTTCTAAATTCTAGTTTTCTGATCATGTTGTTTATGTATAATGGATAAATGTATTTGCAATTGTCTGAAGTCTTATTCAACAACAATTTAAGGTTTTTTTAATTTGAAATGATTTTCCCTAATAATGAAAAATGTTAATATTAACATAATAATTGAGTTCTAAATTCTAGTTTTCTGAACATCTAGTTAATTTATAGTGGATAAATGTATTTGCAATTGTCTGAAGTCTTAATCGTCGAAAAATTATATTTTTTTTTAATTTGAAATGATGTACCCCAACAATAAATAACGTTATTTTTACGTAATTATTGATTTCTTAATTCTAGTTATGGGTTCAACTTATCTATCTATAGGTGACTAATGTATTTGCAGTTGACTAAAGTCTTATTCAACAACAATTTATGTATTATTATTATTTGTTTTTATATTAATTATTGATTTTTAAATTCTAGTTTTGGGTTCAACTAATCTATCTATAGGTGACTAATGTATCTACAATTGTCTGAAGTCTTATTCGTCAACAAATTATGTTTTTTTTTAATTTGAAATGATGTACCCCAACAATGAAAAATATTAATATAAGTGTAATTATTGAGTTTTAAATTCTAGTTTGCAGATCATCTAGTTAATGTATAGTGGATAAATGTATTTGCAATTGTCTGAACTCTTATTCAACAACAATTTATGTATTATTATTATTTATTTATAATATATTAATTATTGATTTTTAAATTCTAGTTTTGGGTTCAACTAATCTATCTATAGGTGACTAATGTATTTGAGGTTGTCTGAAGTCTTATTCGTCAACAAATTATGTTTTTTTTTAATTTGAAATGATGTACACCAAAAATGGAAATGTTAATATCAAAGTATTTATTGACTTCTAAATTCTAGTTTTGCGTACAACTAATCTATCTATAGTTGACTAATGTATTTGCAATTGAATAAAGTCTCATTCATCAACTTATTATGTTTTTTATAAATTTAAAATTATGTAACCCAAGACTAAAAAATGTTCATATAAGCGTTAATATTGAGTTCTAAATTCTAGTTTTCTGATCATGTTGTTCATGTATAATGGATAAATGTATTTGCAATAGTCTGAAGTCTTATTCAACAACAATTTAAGGTTTTTTTAATTTGAAATGATTTTCACTAATAATGAAAAATATTAATATAAGCGTAATTATTGAGTTTTAAATTCTAGTTTTGGGTTCAACTAATTTATCTATAGCTGACTAATGTATTTGCAGTTGACTAAAGTCTTATTCAACAACAATTTATGTATAATTATTATTTATTTATATATTAATTATTGATTTTTAAAGTCTAGTTTTGGGTTTCAACTAATCTATCCATAGGTGACTAATGTATTTGAGATTGTCTGAAGTCTTATTCGTCAACAAATTATGTTTTTTTTTAATTTGAAATGATGTACCCCAACAATGGATAATGTTAATATTTACGTAATAATTGAGTTCTAAATTCTAGTTTTTCTGATCATCTAGATAATGTATAGTGGATAAATGTGTTTGCAATTGTCTGATGTTTTTTTTTAATTTGAAATTATGTACACCAAAAATGGAAATGTTAATATCAAAGTATTTATTGAGTTCTAAATTCTAGTTTATCTGATCATCTAGTTAATGTATAGTGGATAAATGTGTTTGCAATTATCTGATGTTTTTTTTTAATTTGAAATGATGTACACCAAAAATGGAAATGTTAATATCAAAGTATTTATTGACTTCTAAATTCTAGTTTTGCGTACAACTAATCTATCTATAGTTGACTAATGTATTTGCAATTGACTAAAGTCTCATTCATCAACTTATTATGTTTTTTATAAATTTAAAATTATGTAACCCAAAACTAAAAAATGTTCATATAAGCGTTAATATTGAGTTCTAAATTCTAGTTTTCTGATCATGTTGTTTATGTATAATGGATAAATGTATTTGCAATTGTCTGAAGTCTTATTCAACAACAATTTAAGGTTTTTTTAATTTGAAATGATTTTCCCTAATAATGAAAAATGTAAATATTAACATAATAATTGAGTTCTAAATTCTAGTTTTCTGAACATCTAGTTAATTTATAGTGGATAAATGTATTTGCAATTGTCTGAAGTCTTAATCGTCGAAAAATTATATTTTTTTTTAATTTGAAATGATGTACCCCAACAATAAATAACGTTAATTTTACGTAATTATTGATTTCTTAATTCTAGTTATGGGTTCAACTTATCTATCTATAGGTGACTAATGTATTTGCAGTTGACTAAAGTCTTATTCAACAACAATTTATGTATTATTATTATTTATTTATATATTAATTATTGATTTTTAAATTCTAGTTTTGGGTTCAACTAATCTATCTATAGGTGACTAATGTATTTGAGGTTGTCTGAAGTCTTATTCGTCAACAAATTATGTTTTTTTTTAATTTGAAATGATGTACACCAAAAATGGAAATGTTAATATCAAAGTATTTATTGACTTCTAAATTCTAGTTTTGCGTACAACTAATCTATCTATAGTTGACTAATGTATTTGCAATTGAATAAAGTCTCATTCATCAACTTATTATGTTTTTTATAAATTTAAAATTATGTAACCCAAGACTAAAAAATGTTCATATAAGCGTTAATATTGAGTTCTAAATTCTAGTTTTCTGATCATGTTGTTTATGTATAATGGATAAATGTATTTGCAATAGTCTGAAGTCTTATTCAACAACAATTTAAGGTTTTTTTAATTTGAAATGATTTTCACTAATAATGAAAAATATTAATATAAGCGTAATTATTGAGTTTTAAATTTAAGTTCGCAGATCATCTAGTTAATGTATAGTGGATAAATGTATTTGCAATTGTCTGAACTCTTATTCAACAACAATTTATGTATTATTATTATTTATTTATAATATATTAATTATTGATTTTTAAATTCTAGTTTTGGGTTCAACTAATCTATCTATAGGTGACTTATGTATTTGAGATTGTCTGAAGTCTTATTCGTCAACAAATTATGTTTTTTTTTTAATTTGAAATGATGTACACCAACAATGGAAATGTTAATATCAAAGTATTTATTGAGTTCTAAATTCTAGTTTTGCGTACAACTAATCTATCTATAGGTGACTAATATATTTGCAATTAACTATAGTCTCATTCATCAACTTATTATGTTTTTTATAAATTTGAAATTATGTAACCCAAGACTAAAAAATGTTCATATAAGCGTTAATATTGAGTTCTAAATTCTAGTTTTCTAAACATCTAGTTAATTTATAGTAGATAAATGTATTTGCAATTGTCTGAAGTCCTAATCGTCGAAAAATAATATTTTTTTTTTAATTTGAAATGATGTACCCCAACAATGGATAATGTTAATATTTACGTAATAATTGAGTTCTAAATTCTAGTTTTTCTGATCATCTAGATAATGTATAGTGGATAAATGTGTTTGCAATTGTCTGATGTTTTTTTTTTAATTTGAAATGATGTACACCAAAAATGGAAATGTTAATATCAAAGTATTTATTGAGTTCTAAATTCTAGTTTATCTGATCATTTAGTTAATGTATAGTGGATAAATGTGTTTGCAATTGTCTGATGTTTTTTTTTTAATTTGAAATGATGTACACCAAAATTGAAATGTTAATATCAAAGTATTTATTGACTTCTAAATTCTAGTTTTGCGTACAACTAATCTATCTATAGTTGACTAATGTATTTGCAATTGACTAAAGTCTCATTCATCAACTTATTATGTTTTTTATAAATTTAAAATTATGTAACCCAAAACTAAAAAATGTTCATATAAGCGTTAATATTGAGTTCTAAATTCTAGTTTTCTGATCATGTTGTTTATGTATAATGGATAAATGTATTTGCAATTGTCTGACGTCTTATTCAACAACAATTTAAGGTTTTTTTAATTTGAAATAATTTTCCCTAATAATGAAAAATGTTAATATTAACATAATAATTGAGTTCTAAATCCTAGATTTCTGAACATCTAGTTAATTTATAGTGGATAAATGTATTTGCAATTGTCTGAAGTCTTATTCATCAACATATTATGCTTTTTTTTAATTTGAAATGATGTACCCCAATAATGAAAAATATTAATATAAGCGTAATTATTGAGTTTTAAATTCTAGTTTTGGGTTCAACTAATCTATTTATAGCTGACTAATGTATTTGCAGTTGACTAAAGTCTTATTCAACAACAATTTATGTTTTATTATTATTTATTTATATATTAATTATTGATTTTTAAATTCTAGTTTTGGGTTTCAACTAATCTATCCATAGGTGACTAATGTATTTGAGATTGTCTGAAGTCTTATTCGTCAACAAATTATGTTTTATTTTAATTTGAAATGATGTACACCAACAATGGAAATGTTAATATCAAAGTATTTATTGAGTTCTAAATTCTAGTTTTGCGTACAACTAATCTATCTATAGGTGACTAATGTATTTGCAATTAACTAAAGTCTCATTCATCAACTTATTATGTTTTTTATAAATTTGAAATTATGTAACCCAAGACTAAAAAATGTTCATATAAGCGTTAATATTGAGTTCTAAATTCTAGTTTTCTGAACATCTAGTTAATTTATAGTGGATAAATGTATTTGCAATTTTCTGAAGTCTTAATCGTCAAAAAATTATATTAATTTTTAATTTGAAATGATTTACCCAAATAATGAAAAATATTAATATAAGCGTAATAATTGAGTTTTAAATTTAAGTTCGCAGATCATCTAGTTAATGTATAGTGGATAAATGTATTTGCAATTGTCTGAACTCTTATTCAACAACAATTTATGTATTATTATTATTTATTTATAATATATTAATTATTGATTTTTAAATTCTAGTTTTGGGTTCAACTAATCTATCTATAGGTGACTAATAAATTTGAGGTTGTCTGAAGTCTTATTCGTCAACAAATTATGTTTTTTTTTAATTTGAAATGATGTACACCAAAAATGGAAATGTTAATATCAAAGTATTTATTGACTTCTAAATTCTAGTTTTGCGTACAACTAATCTATCTATAGTTGACTAATGTATTTGCAATTGACTAAAGTCTCATTCATCAACTTATTATGTTTTTCATAAATTTAAAATTATGTAACCCAAAACTAAAAAATGTTCATATAAGCGTTAATATTGAGTTCTAAATTCTAGTTTTCTGATCATGTTGTTTATGTATAATGGATAAATGTATTTGCAATTGTTTGAAGTCTTATTCATCAACAATTTAAGGTTTTTTTAATTTGAAATGATTTTCCCTAATAATGAAAAATATTAATATAAGCGTAATTATTGAGTTTTAAATTTAATTTCGCAGATCATCTAGTTAATGTATAGTGGATAAATGTATTTGCAATTGTCTGAACTCTTATTCAACAACAATTTATGTATTATTATTATTTATTTATAATATATTAATTATTGATTTTTAAATTCTAGTTTTGGGTTCAACTAATCTATCTATAGGTGACTTATGTATTTGAGGTTGTCTGAAGTCTTATTCGTCAACAAATTATGTTTTTTTTTAATTTGAAATGATGTACACCAAAAATGGAAATGTTAATATCAAAGTATTTATTGACTTCTAAATTCTAGTTTTGCGTACAACTAATCTATCTATAGTTGACTAATGTATTTGCAATTGAATAAAGTCTCATTCATCAACTTATTATGTTTTTTATAAATTTAAAATTATGTAACCTAAGACTAAAAAATGTTTATATAAGCGTTAATATTGAGTTCTCAATTCTAGTTTTCTGATCATGTTGTTTATGTATAATGGATAAATGTATTTGCAATTGTCTGAAGTCTTATTCAACAACAATTTAAGGTTTTTTTAATTTGAAATGATTTTCCCTAATAATGAAAAATGTTAATATTAACATAATAATTGAGTTCTAAATTCTAGTTTTCTGAACATCTAGTTAATTTATAGTGGATAAATGTATTTGCAATTGTCTGAAGTCTTAATCGTCGAAAAATTATATTTTTTTTTAATATGAAATGATGTACCCCAACAATAAATAACGTTAATTTTACGTAATTATTGATTTCTTAATTCTAGTTATGGGTTCAACTAATTTATCTATAGCTGACTAATGTATTTGCAGTTGACTAAAGTTTTATTCAACAACAATTTATGTATTATTATTATTTATTTATATATTAATTATTGATTTTTAAATTCTAGTTTTGGGTTTCAACTAATCTATCCATAGGTGACTAATGTATTTGAGATTGTCTGAAGTCTTATTCGTCAACAAATTATGTTTTTTTTTTAATTTGAAATGATGTACACCAACAATGGAAATGTTAATATCAAAGTATTTATTGAGTTCTAAATTCTAGTTTTGCGTACAACTAATCTATCTATAGGTGACTAATATATTTGCAATTAACTATAGTCTCATTCATCAACTTATTATGTTTTTTATAAATTTGAAATTATGTAACCCAAGACTAAAAAATGTTCATATAAGCGTTAATATTGAGTTCTAAATTCTAGTTTTCTGAACATCTAGTTAATTTATAGTAGATAAATGTATTTGCAATTGTCTGAAGTCTTCTTCATCAACATATTATGCTTTTTTTTAATTTGAAATGATGTACCCTAACAATGAATAACGTTAATATTAACGTAATTATTGATTTTTAAATTCTAGTTTTGGGTTCAACTAATCTATGTTTAGGTGACTAATGTATCTACAATTGACTAAAGTCTTATTCATCAACTTATTATGTTTTTTATAAATTTGAAATGATGTAACCCAAGACTAAAAAATGTTCATATAAGCGTTAATATTGAGTTCTAAATTCTAGTTTACCCAAAATCTAAATTCTAGTTTTTCTGATCATCTAGATAATGTATAGTGGATAAATGTATTTGCAATTTTCTGAAGTCTTAATCGTCAAAAAATTATATTAATTTTTAATTTAAAATGATTTACCCAAATAATGAAAAATATTAATATAAGCGTAATTATTGAGTTTTAAATTTAAGTTCGCAGATCATGTAGTTAATGTATAGTGGATAAATGTATTTGCAATTGACTAAAGTCTTAATCGTCAAAAAATTTTATTTTTTTTAATTTGAAATGATGTACCCCAACAATGAATAACGTTAATTTTACGTAATTATTGATTTCTTAATTCTAGTTTTGGGTTCAACTAATCTATCTATAGGTGACTAATGTATTTGAGACTGTCTGAAGTCTTATTCGTAAACAAATTATGTTTTTTTTTTATTTGAAATGATGTACACCAACAATGGAAATGTTAATATCAAAGTATTTATTGAGTTCTAAATTCTAGTTTTGCGTATAACTAATCTATCTATAGGTGACTAATGTATTTGCAATTGACTAAAGTCTTCTTCATCAACTTATTATGTTTTTTATATATTTGAAATGATGTAACCCAAGACTAAAAAAGGTTCATATAAGCGTTAATATTGAGTTCAAAATTCTAGTTTTCTGAACATCTAGTTAATTTATAGTGGATAAATGTATTTGCAATTGTCTGAAATCTTATTCATCAACATTTTATGTTTTTTTATAAATTTGAAATGATGTAACCCAAGACTAAAAAATGTTCATATAAGCCTTAATATTGAGTTCTAAATTCTAGTTTTCTGATCATGTAGTTTATGTATAGTGGATAAATGTATTTGCGATTGTCTGAAGTCTTATTCGTCAACAAATTAGGTTTTTTATAAATTTGAAATGATGTAACCCAAGACTAAAAAATGTTCATATAAGCCTTAATATTGAGTTCTAAATTCTAGTTTTCTAATCATGTAGTTTATGTATAGTGGATAAATGTATTTGCGATTGTCTGAAGTCTTATTCGTCAACAAATTAGGTTTTTTATAAATTTGAAATGATGTACCTCAACAATGAAAAATATTAATATAAGGGAATTTATTGAGTTTTAAATTCTAGTTCGCACATCATCTAGTTAATGTATAGTGGATAAATGTATTTGCAATTGTCTGAAGTCTTATTCGTCAACATATTATGCTTTTTTTTAATTTGAAATGATGTACCCTAACAATGAATAACGTTAATATTAACGTAATTATTGATTTTTAAATTCTAGTTTTGGGTTCAACTAATCTATGTTTAGGTGACTAATGTATCTACAATTGACTAAAGTCTTATTCATCAACTTATTATGTTTTTTATAAATTTGAAATGATGTAACCCAAGACTAAAAAATGTTCATATAAGCGTTAATATTGAGTTCTAAATTCTAGTTTACCCAAAATCTAAATTCTAGTTTTTCTGATCATCTAGATAATGTATAGTGGATAAATGTATTTGCAATTTTCTGAAGTCTTAATCGTCAAAAAATTATATTAATTTTTAATTTAAAATGATTTACCCAAATAATGAAAAATATTAATATAAGCGTAATTATTGAGTTTTAAATTTAAGTTCGCAGATCATGTAGTTAATGTATAGTGGATAAATGTATTTGCAATTGACTAAAGTCTTAATCGTCAAAAAATTTTATTTTTTTTAATTTGAAATGATGTACCCCAACAATGAATAACGTTAATTTTACGTAATTATTGATTTCTTAATTCTAGTTTTGGGTTCAACTAATCTATCTATAGGTGACTAATGTATTTGAGACTGTCTGAAGTCTTATTCGTAAACAAATTATGTTTTTTTTTTATTTGAAATGATGTACACCAACAATGGAAATGTTAATATCAAAGTATTTATTGAGTTCTAAATTCTAGTTTTGCGTATAACTAATCTATCTATAGGTGACTAATGTATTTGCAATTGACTAAAGTCTTCTTCATCAACTTATTATGTTTTTTATATATTTGAAATGATGTAACCCAAGACTAAAAAAGGTTCATATAAGCGTTAATATTGGGTTCTAAATTCTAGTTTTCTGAACATCTAGTTAATTTATAGTGGATAAATGTATTTGCAATTGTCTGAAATCTTATTCATCAACATTTTATGTTTTTTTATAAATTTGAAATGATGTAACCCAAGACTAAAAAATGTTCATATAAGCCTTAATATTGAGTTATAAATTCTAGTTTTCTGATCATGTAGTTTATGTATAGTGGATAAATGTATTTGCGATTGTCTGAAGTCTTATTCGTCAACAAATTAGGTTTTTTATAAATTTGAAATGATGTAACCCAAGACTAAAAAATGTTCATATAAGCCTTAATATTGAGTTCTAAATTCTAGTTTTCTAATCATGTAGTTTATGTATAGTGGATAAATGTATTTGCGATTGTCTGAAGTCTTATTCGTCAACAAATTAGGTTTTTTATAAATTTGAAATGATGTACCTCAACAATGAAAAATATTAATATAAGGGAATTTATTGAGTTTTAAATTCTAGTTCGCACATCATCTAGTTAATGTATAGTGGATAAATGTATTTGCAATTGTCTGAAGTCTTATTCGTCAAGATATTATGTTTTTTTATAAATTTGAAATGATGTAACCCAAGGCTAAAAAATGTTCATATAAGCCTTAATATTGAGTTCTAAATTCTAGTTTTCTGATCATGTAGTTTATGTATAGTGGATAAATGTATTTGCGATTGTCTGAAGTCTTATTCGTCAACAAATTAGGTTTTTTATAAATTTGAAATGATGTACCCCAACAATGAAAATGTTAATATCTCCGTAATTATTGACTTCTAAATTCTAGTTTTCTGATCATCTAGTTAATTTATAGTGGATAAATGTATTTGCAATTGTCTGAAGTCTTATTCAACAACAACTTATGTGTTTTTTTTATTTGAAATGATTTACTCCATCAATGAAAAATATTAATATAAGCGTAATTATTGAGTTTTAAATTCTAGTCTGCAGATCATCTAGTTAATGTATAGTGGATAAATGTATTTGCAATTGTCTGAAGTCTTATTCATCAACATATTATGTTATTTTTTAATTTGAAATGATGTAACCCCATCAATGAAAAATGTTAATATAACGTAATTTTTGAGTTTTAAATTCTGGTTTTTCTGATCATCTAGTTTATGTATAGTAGATAAATGTATTTGCAATTGTCTGGAGTCTTCTTCATCAACATATTATGTTTTTTTTTTAATTTGAAATGATGTACCCCAACAATGAATAACGTTAATATTAACGTAATTATTGAGTTCTAAATTCTAGTTTTGGGTTTAACTAATCTATCTATAGGTGACCAATGTATTTGCAATTGTCTGAAGTCTTATTCAACAACAACTTATGTGTTTTTTTTATTTGAAATGATTTACCCCATCAATGAAAAATGTTTATATTAACGTTATAATTGAATTCTAAATTCTACATTTCTGAACATCTAGTTAATTTATAGTGGATAAATGTATTTGCAATTGTCTGAAGTCTTCATCATCAACATATTATGTTTTTTTTTTAATTTGAAATGATGTACCCCAACAATGAATAATGTTAATATCAATGTATTTATTGACTTCTAAATTCTAGTTTTGCGTACAACTAATCTATCTATAGGTGAGTAATGTATTTGCAATTGTCTGAAGTCTTATTCAACAACAACTTATGTGTTTTTTTTATTTGAAATGATTTACCCCATCAATGAAAAATTTTAATACTAACGTAATAATTGAGTTCTAAATTCTAGTTTTCTGAATATCTAGTTAATTTATGGTGGATAAATGTATTTTCAATTGTCTGAAATCTTATTCATCAACATATTATGTTTTTTTTTTAATTTGAAATGATGTACCCCAACAATGAATAATGTTAATATCAATGTATTTATTGACTTCTAAATTCTAGTTTTGCGTACAACTAATCTATCTATAGGTGAGTAATGTATTTGCAATTGTCTGAAGTTTTATTCAACAACAACTTATGTTTTTTTTTATTTGAAATGATTTACCCCATCAATGAAAAATGTTAATATTAACGTAATTTTTGAGGTCGAAATTCTGGTTTTTCAGATCATCTAGTTTATGTATAGTGGATAAATGTATTTGCAATTGTCTGAAGTCTTATTCATCAACATATTATGTTATTTTTTAATTTGAAATGATGTAACCCAACAATGAATAATGATAATATTAACGTAATTTTTGTGTTCTATATTCTAGTTTTGGGTTCAACTAATCTAACTAAAGGTGAGTAATGTATTTGCAATTGTCTGAAGTCTTATTCGTCAACAATTTATGTGTTTTTTTTATTTGAAATGATTTACCCCATCAATGAAAAATGTTAATATAACGTAATTTTTGAGTTTTAAATTCTGGTTTTTCTGATCATCTAGTTTATGTATAGTAGATAAATGTATTTGCAATTGTCTGAAGTCTTATTCATCAACATATTATGTTTTTTTTTTTAATTTGAAATGATGTACCCCAACAATGAATAATGTTAATATCAACGTATTTATTGACTTCTAAATTCTAGTTTTGCGTACAACTAATTTACCTATAGGTGACTAATGTATTTGCAATTGCCTGAAGTCTTGTTCAACAACAACTTATGTGTTTTTTTTATTTGAAATGATTTACCCCATCAATGAAAAATGTTATAATTAACGTAATAATTGATTTCTAAATTCTAGTTTTCTGAAAATCTAGTTAAATTATAGTGGATAAATGTATTTGCAATTGTCTGAAGTCTTCTTCATCAACATATTATGTTTTTTTTTTTAATTTGAAATGATGTACCCCAACAATGAATAATGTTAATATCAACGTATTTATTGACTTCTAAATTCTAGTTTTGCGTACAACTAATCTATCTATAGGTGACTTATGTATTTGCAATTGTCTGAAGTCTTATTCATCAACATATTATGTGTTTTTTTTTATTTGAAATGATTTACCCCATCAATGAAAAATGTTAATATTAACGTAATAATTGAGTTCTAAATTCTAGTTTTCTGAATATCTAGTTAATTTATGGTGGATAAATGTATTTGCAATTTTCTGAAGTCTTCTTCATCAACATATTATGTTTTTTTTTTAATTTGAAATGATGTACCCCAACAATGAATAATGTTAATATCAACGTATTTATTGACTTCTAAATTCTAGTTTTGCGTACAACTAATCTATCTATAGGTGACTAATGTATTTGCAATTGTCTGAAGTCTTATTCATCAACATATTATGTTTATTCTTTAATTTGAAATGATGTAACCCAACAATGAATAATGTTAATATTAACGTAATTTTTGAGTTTTAAATTCTGGTTTTTCTGATCATCTAGTTTATGTATAGTGGATAAATGTATTTGCAATTGTCTGTAGTCTTATTCATCAACATATTATGTTTTTTTTTTAATTTGAAATGATGTACCCCAACAATGAATAATGTTAATATCAATGTATTTATTGACTTCTAAATTCTAGTTTTGCGTACAACTAATCTATCTATAGGTGAGTAATGTATTTGCAATTGTCTGAAGTCTTATTCATCAACATATTATGTTTTTTTTTTAATTTGAAATGATGTACCCCAACAATGAATAATGTTAATATCAACGTATTTATTGACTTCTAAATTCTAGTTTTGCGTACAACTAATCTATCTATAGGTGAGTAATGTATTTGCAATTGTCTGAAGTCTTATTCAACAACAACTTATGTGTTTTTTTTATTTGAAATGATTTACCCCATCAATGAAAAATGTTAATACTAACGTAATAATTGAGTTCTAAATTCTAGTTTTCTGAATATCTAGTTAATTTATGGTGGATAAATGTATTTTCAATTGTCTGAAATCTTATTCATCAACATATTATGTTTTTTTTTTAATTTGAAATGATGTACCCCAACAATGAATAATGTTAATATCAATGTATTTATTGACTTCTAAATTCTAGTTTTGCGTACAACTAATCTATCTATAGGTGAGTAATGTATTTGCAATTGTCTGAAGTCTTATTCATCAACATATTATGTTTTTTTTTTTTAATTTGAAATGATGTACCCCAACAATGAATAATGTTAATATCAACGTATTTATTGACTTCTAAATTCTAGTTTTGGTACAACTAATCTATCTATAGGTGAGTAATGTATTTGCAATTGTCTGAAGTCTTATTCAACAACAACTTATGTGTTTTTTTTATTTGAAATGATTTACCCCATCAATGAAAAATGTTAATACTAACGTAATAATTGAGTTCTAAATTCTAGTTTTCTGAATATCTAGTTAATTTATGGTGGATAAATGTATTTGCAATTGTCTGAAGTCTTCTTCATCAACATATTATGTTTTTTTTTTAATTTGAAATGATGTACCCCAACAATGAATAATGTTAATATCAATGTATTTGTTGACTTCTAAATTCTAGTTTTGCGTACAACTAATCTATCTATAGGTGAGTAATGTATTTGCAATTGTCTGAAGTCTTATTCAACAACAACTTATGTGTTTTTTTTATTTGAAATGATTTACCCCATCAATGAAAAATGTTAATACTAACGTAATAATTGAGTTCTAAATTCTAGTTTTCTGAATATCTAGTTAATTTATGGTGGATAAATGTATTTTCAATTGTCTGAAGTCTTATTTAACAACAACTTATGTGTTTTTTTTATTTGAAATGATGTACCCCAACAATGAATAACGTTAATATTAACGTAATTATTGAGTTCTAAATTCTAGTTTTGGGTTTAACTAATCTATCTATAGGTGACCAATGTATTTGCAATTGTCTGAAGTCTTATTCAACAACAACTTATGTGTTTTTTTTATTTGAAATGATTTACACCATCAATGAAAAATGTTAATATTAACGTAATAATTGAATTCTAAATTCTAGTTTTCTGAACATCTAGTTAATTTATAGTGGATAAATGAATTTGCAATTGTCTGAAGTCTTCTTCATCAACATATTATGTTTTTTTTTTAATTTGAAATGATGTACCCCAACAATGAATAATGTTAATATCAACGTATTTATTGACTTCTAAATTCTAGTTTTGCGTACAACTAATCTATCTATAGGTGACTAATGTATTTGCAATTGTCTGAAGTCTTATTCATCAACATATTATGTTTATTCTTTAATTTGAAATGATGTAACCCAACAATGAATAATGTTAATATTAACGTAATTTTTGAGTTTTAAATTCTGGTTTTTCTGATCATCTAGTTTATGTATAGTGGATAAATGTATTTGCAATTGTCTGAAGTCTTCATCATCAACATATTATGTTTTTTTTTTTAATTTGAAATGATGTACCCCAACAATGAATAATGTTAATATCAATGTATTTATTGACTTCTAAATTCTAGTTTTGCGTACAACTAATCTATCTATAGGTGAGTAATGTATTTGCAATTGTCTGAAGTCTTATTCAACAACAACTTATGTGTTTTTTTTATTTGAAATGATTTACCCCATCAATGAAAAATTTTAATACTAACGTAATAATTGAGTTCTAAATTCTAGTTTTCTGAATATTTAGTTAATTTATGGTGGATAAATGTATTTTCAATTGTCTGAAATCTTATTCATCAACATATTATGTTTTTTTTTTAATTTGAAATGATGTACCCCAACAATGAATAATGTTAATATCAATGTATTTATTGACTTCTAAATTCTAGTTTTGCGTACAACTAATCTATCTATAGGTGAGTAATGTATTTGCAATTGTCTGAAGTTTTATTCAACAACAACTTATGTTTTTTTTTATTTGAAATGATTTACCCCATCAATGAAAAATGTTAATATTAACGTAATTTTTGAGGTCGAAATTCTGGTTTTTCAGATCATCTAGTTTATGTATAGTGGATAAATGTATTTGCAATTGTCTGAAGTCTTATTCATCAACATATTATGTTATTTTTTAATTTGAAATGATGTAACCCAACAATGAATAATGATAATATTAACGTAATTTTTGTGTTCTATATTCTAGTTTTGGGTTCAACTAATCTAACTAAAGGTGAGTAATGTATTTGCAATTGTCTGAAGTCTTATTCGTCAACAATTTATGTGTTTTTTTTATTTGAAATGATTTACCCCATCAATGAAAAATGTTAATATAACGTAATTTTTGAGTTTTAAATTCTGGTTTTTCTGATCATCTAGTTTATGTATAGTAGATAAATGTATTTGCAATTGTCTGAAGTCTTATTCATCAACATATTATGTTTTTTTTTTTAATTTGAAATGATGTACCCCAACAATGAATAATGTTAATATCAACGTATTTATTGACTTCTAAATTCTAGTTTTGCGTACAACTAATTTACCTATAGGTGACTAATGTATTTGCAATTGCCTGAAGTCTTGTTCAACAACAACTTATGTGTTTTTTTTATTTGAAATGATTTACCCCATCAATGAAAAATGTTATAATTAACGTAATAATTGATTTCTAAATTCTAGTTTTCTGAAAATCTAGTTAAATTATAGTGGATAAATGTATTTGCAATTGTCTGAAGTCTTCTTCATCAACATATTATGTTTTTTTTTTTAATTTGAAATGATGTACCCCAACAATGAATAATGTTAATATCAACGTATTTATTGACTTCTAAATTCTAGTTTTGCGTACAACTAATCTATCTATAGGTGACTTATGTATTTGCAATTGTCTGAAGTCTTATTCATCAACATATTATGTGTTTTTTTTTATTTGAAATGATTTACCCCATCAATGAAAAATGTTAATATTAACGTAATAATTGAGTTCTAAATTCTAGTTTTCTGAATATCTAGTTAATTTATGGTGGATAAATGTATTTGCAATTTTCTGAAGTCTTCTTCATCAACATATTATGTTTTTTTTTTAATTTGAAATGATGTACCCCAACAATGAATAATGTTAATATCAACGTATTTATTGACTTCTAAATTCTAGTTTTGCGTACAACTAATCTATCTATAGGTGACTAATGTATTTGCAATTGTCTGAAGTCTTATTCATCAACATATTATGTTTATTCTTTAATTTGAAATGATGTAACCCAACAATGAATAATGTTAATATTAACGTAATTTTTGAGTTTTAAATTCTGGTTTTTCTGATCATCTAGTTTATGTATAGTGGATAAATGTATTTGCAATTGTCTGTAGTCTTATTCATCAACATATTATGTTTTTTTTTTAATTTGAAATGATGTACCCCAACAATGAATAATGTTAATATCAATGTATTTATTGACTTCTAAATTCTAGTTTTGCGTACAACTAATCTATCTATAGGTGAGTAATGTATTTGCAATTGTCTGAAGTCTTATTCATCAACATATTATGTTTTTTTTTTAATTTGAAATGATGTACCCCAACAATGAATAATGTTAATATCAACGTATTTATTGACTTCTAAATTCTAGTTTTGCGTACAACTAATCTATCTATAGGTGAGTAATGTATTTGCAATTGTCTGAAGTCTTATTCAACAACAACTTATGTGTTTTTTTTATTTGAAATGATTTACCCCATCAATGAAAAATGTTAATACTAACGTAATAATTGAGTTCTAAATTCTAGTTTTCTGAATATCTAGTTAATTTATGGTGGATAAATGTATTTTCAATTGTCTGAAATCTTATTCATCAACATATTATGTTTTTTTTTTAATTTGAAATGATGTACCCCAACAATGAATAATGTTAATATCAATGTATTTATTGACTTCTAAATTCTAGTTTTGCGTACAACTAATCTATCTATAGGTGAGTAATGTATTTGCAATTGTCTGAAGTCTTATTCATCAACATATTATGTTTTTTTTTTTAATTTGAAATGATGTACCCCAACAATGAATAATGTTAATATCAACGTATTTATTGACTTCTAAATTCTAGTTTTGGTACAACTAATCTATCTATAGGTGAGTAATGTATTTGCAATTGTCTGAAGTCTTATTCAACAACAACTTATGTGTTTTTTTTATTTGAAATGATTTACCCCATCAATGAAAAATGTTAATACTAACGTAATAATTGAGTTCTAAATTCTAGTTTTCTGAATATCTAGTTAATTTATGGTGGATAAATGTATTTGCAATTGTCTGAAGTCTTCTTCATCAACATATTATGTTTTTTTTTTAATTTGAAATGATGTACCCCAACAATGAATAATGTTAATATCAATGTATTTGTTGACTTCTAAATTCTAGTTTTGCGTACAACTAATCTATCTATAGGTGAGTAATGTATTTGCAATTGTCTGAAGTCTTATTCAACAACAACTTATGTGTTTTTTTTATTTGAAATGATTTACCCCATCAATGAAAAATGTTAATACTAACGTAATAATTGAGTTCTAAATTCTAGTTTTCTGAATATCTAGTTAATTTATGGTGGATAAATGTATTTTCAATTGTCTGAAGTCTTATTTAACAACAACTTATGTGTTTTTTTTATTTGAAATGATGTACCCCAACAATGAATAACGTTAATATTAACGTAATTATTGAGTTCTAAATTCTAGTTTTGGGTTTAACTAATCTATCTATAGGTGACCAATGTATTTGCAATTGTCTGAAGTCTTATTCAACAACAACTTATGTGTTTTTTTTATTTGAAATGATTTACACCATCAATGAAAAATGTTAATATTAACGTAATAATTGAATTCTAAATTCTAGTTTTCTGAACATCTAGTTAATTTATAGTGGATAAATGAATTTGCAATTGTCTGAAGTCTTCTTCATCAACATATTATGTTTTTTTTTTTAATTTGAAATGATGTACCCCAACAATGAATAATGTTAATATCAACGTATTTATTGACTTCTAAATTCTAGTTTTGCGTACAACTAATCTATCTATAGGTGACTAATGTATTTGCAATTGTCTGAAGTCTTATTCATCAACATATTATGTTTATTCTTTAATTTGAAATGATGTAACCCAACAATGAATAATGTTAATATTAACGTAATTTTTGAGTTTTAAATTCTGGTTTTTCTGATCATCTAGTTTATGTATAGTGGATAAATGTATTTGCAATTGTCTGAAGTCTTATTCATCAACATATTATGTTTTTTTTTTAATTTGAAATGATGTACCCCAACAATGAATAATGTTAATATCAATGTATTTATTGACTTCTAAATTCTAGTTTTGCGTACAACTAATCTATCTATAGGTGAGTAATGTATTTGCAATTGTCTGAAGTCTTATTCAACAACAACTTATGTGTTTTTTTTATTTGAAATGATTTACCCCATCAATGAAAAATGTTAATACTAACGTAATAATTGAGTTCTAAATTCTAGTTTTCTGAATATCTAGTTAATTTATGGTGGATAAATGTATTTTCAATTGTCTGAAGTCTTATTTATCAATAACTTATGTTTTTTTTTTTTAATTTGAATTGATGTACCCCAACAATGAATAACGTTAATATTAACGTAATTATTGAGTTCTAAATTCTAGTTTTGGGTTCAACTAATCTATCTATAGGTGAGTAATGTATTTGCAATTGTCTGAAGTCTTATTCATCAACATATTATGTTTTTTTTTTTAATTTGAAATGATGTACCCCAACAATGAATAATGTTAATATCAACGTATTTATTGACTTCTAAATTCTAGTTTTGCGTACAACTAATTTACCTATAGGTGACTAATGTATTTGCAATTGCCTGAAGTCTTATTCAACAACAACTTATGTGTTTTATTTATTTGAAATGATTTACCCCATCAATGAAAAATGTTAATATTAACGTAATAATTGATTTCTAAATTCTAGTTTTCTGAAAATCTAGTTAAATTATAGTGGATAAATGTATTTGCAATTGTCTGAAGTCTTCTTCATCAACATATTATGTTTTTTTTTTTAATTTGAAATGATGTACCCCAACAATGAATAATGTTAATATCAACGTATTTATTGACTTCTAAATTCTAGTTTTGCGTACAACTAATCTATCTATAGGTGACTTATGTATTTGCAATTGTCTGAAGTCTTATTCATCAACATATTATGTGTTTTTTTTATTTGAAATGATTTACCCCATCAATGAAAAATGTTAATATTAACGTAATAATTGAGTTCTAAATTCTAGTTTTCTGAATATCTAGTTAATTTATGGTGGATAAATGTATTTGCAATTTTCTGAAGTCTTCTTCATCAACATATTATGTTTTTTTTTTAATTTGAAATGATGTACCCCAACAATGAATAATGTTAATATCAACGTATTTATTGACTTCTAAATTCTAGTTTTGCGTACAACTAATCTATCTATAGGTGACTAATGTATTTGCAATTGTCTGAAGTCTTATTCATCAACATATTATGTTTATTCTTTAATTTGAAATGATGTAACCCAACAATGAATAATGTTAATATTAACGTAATTTTTGAGTTTTAAATTCTGGTTTTTCTGATCATCTAGTTTATGTATAGTGGATAAATGTATTTGCAATTGTCTGTAGTCTTATTCATCAACATATTATGTTTTTTTTTTAATTTGAAATGATGTACCCCAACAATGAATAATGTTAATATCAATGTATTTATTGACTTCTAAATTCTAGTTTTGCGTACAACTAATCTATCTATAGGTGAGTAATGTATTTGCAATTGTCTGAAGTCTTCTTCATCAACATATTATGTTTTTTTTTTAATTTGAAATGATGTACCCCAACAATGAATAATGTTAATATCAACGTATTTATTGACTTCTAAATTCTAGTTTTGCGTACAACTAATCTATCTATAGGTGACTAATGTATTTGCAATTGTCTGAATTCTTATTCATCAACATATTATGTTTATTTTTTAATTTGAAATGATGTAACCCAACAATGAATAATGTTAATATTAACGTAATTTTTGAGTTTTAAATTCTGGTTTTTCTGATCATCTAGTTTATGTATAGTGGATAAATGTATTTGCAATTGTCTGTAGTCTTATTCATCAACATATTATGTTTTTTTTTTAATTTGAAATGATGTACCCCAACAATGAATAATGTTAATATCAATGTATTTATTGACTTCTAAATTCTAGTTTTGCGTACAACTAATCTATCTATAGGTGAGTAATGTATTTGCAATTGTCTGAAGTCTTATTCAACAACAACTTATGTGTTTTTTTTATTTGAAATGATTTACCCCATCAATGAAAAATGTTAATACTAACGTAATAATTGAGTTCTAAATTCTAGTTTTCTGAATATCTAGTTAATTTATGGTGGATAAATGTATTTTCAATTGTCTGAAGTCTTATTTATCAATAACTTATGTTTTTTTTTTTAATTTGAATTGATGTACCCCAACAATGAATAACGTTAATATTAACGTAATTATTGAGGTCTAAATTCTAGTTTTGGGTTCAACTAATCTATCTATAGGTGAGTAATGTATTTGCAATTGTCTGAAGTCTTATTCATCAACATATTATGTTTTTTTTTTTAATTTGAAATGATGTACCCCAACAATGAATAATGTTAATATCAACGTATTTATTGACTTCTAAATTCTAGTTTTGCGTACAACTAATTTACCTATAGGTGACTAATGTATTTGCAATTGCCTGAAGTCTTATTCAACAACAACTTATGTGTTTTTTTTATTTGAAATGATTTACCCCATCAATGAAAAATGTTAATATTAACGTAATAATTGATTTCTAAATTCTAGTTTTCTGAAAATCTAGTTAAATTATAGTGGATAAATGTATTTGCAATTGTCTGAAGTCTTCTTCATCAACATATTATGTTTTTTTTTTTAATTTGAAATGATGTACCCCAACAATGAATAATGTTAATATCAACGTATTTATTGACTTCTAAATTCTAGTTTTGCGTACAACTAATCTATCTATAGGTGACTTATGTATTTGCAATTGTCTGAAGTCTTATTCATCAACATATTATGTGTTTTTTTTATTTGAAATGATTTACCCCATCAATGAAAAATGTTAATATTAACGTAATAATTGAGTTCTAAATTCTAGTTTTCTGAATATCTAGTTAATTTATGGTGGATAAATGTATTTGCAATTTTCTGAAGTCTTCTTCATCAACATATTATGTTTTTTTTTTAATTTGAAATGATGTACCCCAACAATGAATAATGTTAATATCAACGTATTTATTGACTTCTAAATTCTAGTTTTGCGTACAACTAATCTATCTATAGGTGACTAATGTATTTGCAATTGTCTGAAGTCTTATTCATCAACATATTATGTTTATTCTTTAATTTGAAATGATGTAACCCAACAATGAATAATGTTAATATTAACGTAATTTTTGAGTTTTAAATTCTGGTTTTTCTGATCATCTAGTTTATGTATAGTGGATAAATGTATTTGCAATTGTCTGTAGTCTTATTCATCAACATATTATGTTTTTTTTTTAATTTGAAATGATGTACCCCAACAATGAATAATGTTAATATCAATGTATTTATTGACTTCTAAATTCTAGTTTTGCGTACAACTAATCTATCTATAGGTGAGTAATGTATTTGCAATTGTCTGAAGTCTTATTCATCAACATATTATGTTTTTTTTTTAATTTGAAATGATGTACCCCAACAATGAATAATGTTAATATCAACGTATTTATTGACTTCTAAATTCTAGTTTTGCGTACAACTAATCTATCTATAGGTGAGTAATGTATTTGCAATTGTCTGAAGTCTTATTCAACAACAACTTATGTGTTTTTTTTATTTGAAATGATTTACCCCATCAATGAAAAATGTTAATACTAACGTAATAATTGAGTTCTAAATTCTAGTCTTCTGAATATCTAGTTAATTTATGGTGGATAAATGTATTTGCATTTGTCTGAAGTCTTCTTCATCAACATATTATGTTTTTTTTTTAATTTGAAATGATGTACCCCAACAATGAATAATGTTAATATCAATGTATTTATTGACTTCTAAATTCTAGTTTTGCGTACAACTAATCTATCTATAGGTGAGTAATGTATTTGCAATTGTCTGAAGTCTTATTCGTCAACAAATTATGTGTTTTTTTTATTTGAAATGATTTACCCCATCAATGAAAAATGTTAATATAACGTAATTTTTGAGTTTTAAATTCTGGTTTTTCTGATCATCTAGTTTATGTATAGTAGATAAATGTATTTGCAATTGTCTGAAGTCTTCTTCATCAACATATTATGTTTTTTTTTTAATTTGAAATGATGTACCCCAACAATGAATAACGTTAATATTAACGTAATTATTGAGTTCTAAATTCTAGTTTTGGGTTTAACTAATCTATCTATAGGTGACCAATGTATTTGCAATTGTCTGAAGTCTTATTCAACAACAACTTATGTGTTTTTTTTATTTGAAATGATTTACCCCATCAATGAAAAATGTTTATATTAACGTTATAATTGAATTCTAAATTCTACATTTCTGAACATCTAGTTAATTTATAGTGGATAAATGTATTTGCAATTGTCTGAAGTCTTCATCATCAACATATTATGTTTTTTTTTTAATTTGAAATGATGTACCCCAACAATGAATAATGTTAATATCAATGTATTTATTGACTTCTAAATTCTAGTTTTGCGTACAACTAATCTATCTATAGGTGAGTAATGTATTTGCAATTGTCTGAAGTCTTATTCAACAACAACTTATGTGTTTTTTTTATTTGAAATGATTTACCCCATCAATGAAAAATGTTAATACTAACGTAATAATTGAATTCTAAATTCTAGTTTTCTGAACATCTAGTTAATTTATAGTGGATAAATGTATTTGCAATTGTCTGAAGTCTTCTTCATCAACATATTATGTTTTTTTTTTAATTTGAAATGATGTACCCCAACAATGAATAATGTTAATATCAACGTATTTATTGACTTCTAAATTCTAGTTTTGCGTACAACTAATCTATCTATAGGTGACTAATGTATTTGCAATTGTCTGAATTCTTATTCATCAACATATTATGTTTATTTTTTAATTTGAAATGATGTAACCCAACAATGAATAATGTTAATATTAACGTAATTTTTGAGTTTTAAATTCTGGTTTTTCTGATCATCTAGTTTATGTATAGTGGATAAATGTATTTGCAATTGTCTGTAGTCTTATTCATCAACATATTATGTTTTTTTTTTAATTTGAAATGATGTACCCCAACAATGAATAATGTTAATATCAATGTATTTATTGACTTCTAAATTCTAGTTTTGCGTACAACTAATCTATCTATAGGTGAGTAATGTATTTGCAATTGTCTGAAGTCTTATTCAACAACAACTTATGTGTTTTTTTTATTTGAAATGATTTACCCCATCAATGAAAAATGTTAATATTAACGTAATTTTTGAATTCTAAATTCTAGTTTTCTGAACATCTAGTTAATTTATAGTGGATAAATGTATTTGCAATTGTCTGAAGTCTTCTTCATCAACATATTATGTTTTTTTTTTAATTTGAAATGATGTACCCCAACAATGAATAATGTTAATATCAACGTATTTATTGACTTCTAAATTCTAGTTTTGCGTACAACTAATCTATCTATAGGTGACTAATGTATTTGCAATTGTCTGAAGTCTTATTCATCAACATATTATGTTTATTCTTTTATTTGAAATGATTTACCCCATCAATGAAAAATGTTAATACTAACGTAATAATTGAGTTCTAAATTCTAGTTTTTTGAATATCTAGTTAATTCATGGTGGATAAATGTATTTGCAATTGTCTGAAGTCTTCTTCATCAACATATTATGTTTTTTTTTTAATTTGAAATGATGTACCCCAACAATGAATAATGTTAATATCAATGTATTTATTGACTTCTAAATTCTAGTTTTGCGTACAACTAATCTATCTATAGGTGAGTAATGTATTTGCAATTGTCTGAAGTCTTATTCAACAACAACTTATGTGTTTTTTTTATTTGAAATGATTTACCCCATCAATGAAAAATTTTAATACTAACGTAATAATTGAGTTCTAAATTCTAGTTTTCTGAATATCTAGTTAATTTATGGTGGATAAATGTATTTTCAATTGTCTGAAATCTTATTCATCAACATATTATGTTTTTTTTTTTAATTTGAAATGATGTACCCCAACAATGAATAATGTTAATATCAATGTATTTATTGACTTCTAAATTCTAGTTTTGCGTACAACTAATCTATCTATAGGTGAGTAATGTATTTGCAATTGTCTGAAGTTTTATTCAACAACAACTTATGTTTTTTTTTATTTGAAATGATTTACCCCATCAATGAAAAATGTTAATATTAACGTAATTTTTGAGGTCGAAATTCTGGTTTTTCAGATCATCTAGTTTATGTATAGTGGATAAATGTATTTGCAATTGTCTGAAGTCTTATTCATCAACATATTATGTTATTTTTTAATTTGAAATGATGTAACCCAACAATGAATAATGATAATATTAACGTAATTTTTGTGTTCTATATTCTAGTTTTGGGTTCAACTAATCTAACTAAAGGTGAGTAATGTATTTGCAATTGTCTGAAGTCTTATTCGTCAACAAATTATGTGTTTTTTTTATTTGAAATGATTTACCCCATCAATGAAAAATGTTAATATAACGTAATTTTTGAGTTTTAAATTCTGGTTTTTCTGATCATCTAGTTTATGTATAGTAGATAAATGTATTTGCAATTGTCTGAAGTCTTATTCATCAACATATTATGTTTTTTTTTTTAATTTGAAATGATGTACCCCAACAATGAATAATGTTAATATCAACGTATTTATTGACTTCTAAATTCTAGTTTTGCGTACAACTAATTTACCTATAGGTGACTAATGTATTTGCAATTGCCTGAAGTCTTGTTCAACAACAACTTATGTGTTTTTTTTATTTGAAATGATTTACCCCATCAATGAAAAATGTTAATATTAACGTAATAATTGATTTCTAAATTCTAGTTTTCTGAAAATCTAGTTAAATTATAGTGGATAAATGTATTTGCAATTGTCTGAAGTCTTCTTCATCAACATATTATGTTTTTTTTTTTAATTTGAAATGATGTACCCCAACAATGAATAATGTTAATATCAACGTATTTATTGACTTCTAAATTCTAGTTTTGCGTACAACTAATCTATCTATAGGTGACTTATGTATTTGCAATTGTCTGAAGTCTTATTCATCAACATATTATGTGTTTTTTTTTATTTGAAATGATTTACCCCATCAATGAAAAATGTTAATATTAACGTAATAATTGAGTTCTAAATTCTAGTTTTCTGAATATCTAGTTAATTTATGGTGGATAAATGTATTTGCAATTTTCTGAAGTCTTCTTCATCAACATATTATGTTTTTTTTTTAATTTGAAATGATGTACCCCAACAATGAATAATGTTAATATCAACGTATTTATTGACTTCTAAATTCTAGTTTTGCGTACAACTAATCTATCTATAGGTGACTAATGTATTTGCAATTGTCTGAAGTCTTATTCATCAACATATTATGTTTATTCTTTAATTTGAAATGATGTAACCCAACAATTAATAATGTTAATATTAACGTAATTTTTGAGTTTTAAATTCTGGTTTTTCTGATCATCTAGTTTATGTATAGTGGATAAATGTATTTGCAATTGTCTGTAGTCTTATTCATCAACATATTATGTTTTTTTTTTAATTTGAAATGATGTACCCCAACAATGAATAATGTTAATATCAATGTATTTATTGACTTCTAAATTCTAGTTTTGCGTACAACTAATCTATCTATAGGTGAGTAATGTATTTGCAATTGTCTGAAGTCTTATTCATCAACATATTATGTTTTTTTTTTAATTTGAAATGATGTACCCCAACAATGAATAATGTTAATATCAACGTATTTATTGACTTCTAAATTCTAGTTTTGCGTACAACTAATCTATCTATAGGTGAGTAATGTATTTGCAATTGTCTGAAGTCTTATTCAACAACAACTTATGTGTTTTTTTTATTTGAAATGATTTACCCCATCAATGAAAAATGTTAATACTAACGTAATAATTGAGTTCTAAATTCTAGTTTTCTGAATATCTAGTTAATTTATGGTGGATAAATGTATTTTCAATTGTCTGAAATCTTATTCATCAACATATTATGTTTTTTTTTTAATTTGAAATGAT
Source organism: Metopolophium dirhodum (assembly GCF_019925205.1). Classification (NCBI taxonomy): domain Eukaryota; kingdom Metazoa; phylum Arthropoda; class Insecta; order Hemiptera; family Aphididae; genus Metopolophium; species Metopolophium dirhodum. Next base: position 1,058,892 of record NW_026869896.1, on the reverse strand, counting down.
GTACCCCAACAATGAATAATGTTAATATCAATGTATTTATTGACTTCTAAATTCTAGTTTTGCGTACAACTAATCTATCTATAGGTGAGTAATGTATTTGCAATTGTCTGAAGTCTTATTCATCAACATATTATGTTTTTTTTTTTAATTTGAAATGATGTACCCCAACAATGAATAATGTTAATATCAACGTATTTATTGACTTCTAAATTCTAGTTTTGCGTACAACTAATCTATCTATAGGTGAGTAATGTATTTGCAATTGTCTGAAGTCTTATTCAACAACAACTTATGTGTTTTTTTTATTTGAAATGATTTACCCCATCAATGAAAAATGTTAATACTAACGTAATAATTGAGTTCTAAATTCTAGTTTTCTGAATATCTAGTTAATTTATGGTGGATAAATGTATTTGCAATTGTCTGAAGTCTTCTTCATCAACATATTATGTTTTTTTTTTAATTTGAAATGATGTACCCCAACAATGAATAATGTTAATATCAATGTATTTATTGACTTCTAAATTCTAGTTTTGCGTACAACTAATCTATCTATAGGTGAGTAATGTATTTGCAATTGTCTGAAGTCTTATTCAACAACAACTTATGTGTTTTTTTTATTTGAAATGATTTACCCCATCAATGAAAAATGTTAATACTAACGTAATAATTGAGTTCTAAATTCTAGTTTTCTGAATATCTAGTTAATTTATGGTGGATAAATGTATTTTCAATTGTCTGAAGTCTTATTTAACAACAACTTATGTGTTTTTTTTATTTGAAATGATGTACCCCAACAATGAATAACGTTAATATCAACGTATTTATTGACTTCTAAATTCTAGTTTTGCGTACAACTAATCTATCTATAGGTGAGTAATGTATTTGCAATTGTCTGAAGTCTTATTCAACAACAACTTATGTGTTTTTTTTATTTGAAATGATTTACCCCATCAATGAAAAATGTTAATACTAACGTAATAATTGAGTTCTAAATTCTAGTTTTCTGAATATCTAGTTAATTTATGGTGGATAAATGTATTTTCAATTGTCTGAAATCTTATTCATCAACATATTATGTTTTTTTTTTAATTTGAAATGATGTACCCCAACAATGAATAATGTTAATATCAATGTATTTATTGACTTCTAAATTCTAGTTTTGCGTACAACTAATCTATCTATAGGTGAGTAATGTATTTGCAATTGTCTGAAGTCTTATTCATCAACATATTATGTTTTTTTTTTTAATTTGAAATGATGTACCCCAACAATGAATAATGTTAATATCAACGTATTTATTGACTTCTAAATTCTAGTTTTGCGTACAACTAATCTATCTATAGGTGACCAATGTATTTGCAATTGTCTGAAGTCTTATTCAACAACAACTTATGTGTTTTTTTTATTTGAAATGATTTACACCATCAATGAAAAATGTTAATATTAACGTAATAATTGAATTCTAAATTCTAGTTTTCTGAACATCTAGTTAATTTATAGTGGATAAATGAATTTGCAATTGTCTGAAGTCTTCTTCATCAACATATTATGTTTTTTTTTTAATTTGAAATGATGTACCCCAACAATGAATAATGTTAATATCAACGTATTTATTGACTTCTAAATTCTAGTTTTGCGTACAACTAATCTATCTATAGGTGACTAATGTATTTGCAATTGTCTGAAGTCTTATTCATCAACATATTATGTTTATTCTTTAATTTGAAATGATGTAACCCAACAATGAATAATGTTAATATTAACGTAATTTTTGAGTTTTAAATTCTGGTTTTTCTGATCATCTAGTTTATGTATAGTGGATAAATGTATTTGCAATTGTCTGAAGTCTTATTCATCAACATATTATGTTTTTTTTTTAATTTGAAATGATGTACCCTATCAATGAAAAATGTTAATACTAACGTAATAATTGAGTTCTAAATTCTAGTTTTCTGAATATCTAGTTAATTTATGGTGGATAAATGTATTTGCAATTGTCTGAAGTCTTCTTCATCAACATATTATGTTTTTTTTTTAATTTGAAATGATGTACCCCAACAATGAATAATGTTAATATCAACGTATTTATTGACTTCTAAATTCTAGTTTTGCGTACAACTAATCTATCTATAGGTGACTAATGTATTTGCAATTGTCTGAAGTCTTATTCATCAACATATTATGTTTATTCTTTAATTTGAAATGATGTAACCCAACAATTAATAATGTTAATATTAACGTAATTTTTGAGTTTTAAATTCTGGTTTTTCTGATCATCTAGTTTATGTATAGTGGATAAATGTATTTGCAATTGTCTGTAGTCTTATTCATCAACATATTATGTTTTTTTTTTAATTTGAAATGATGTACCCCAACAATGAATAATGTTAATATCAATGTATTTATTGACTTCTAAATTCTAGTTTTGCGTACAACTAATCTATCTATAGGTGAGTAATGTATTTGCAATTGTCTGAAGTCTTATTCATCAACATATTATGTTTTTTTTTTAATTTGAAATGATGTACCCCAACAATGAATAATGTTAATATCAACGTATTTATTGACTTCTAAATTCTAGTTTTGCGTACAACTAATCTATCTATAGGTGACTAATGTATTTGCAATTGTCTGAAGTCTTATTCATCAACATATTATGTTTATTCTTTAATTTGAAATGATGTACCCCAACAATGAATAATGTTAATATCAATGTATTTATTGACTTCTAAATTCTAGTTTTGCGTACAACTAATCTATCTATAGGTGAGTAATGTATTTGCAATTGTCTGAAGTCTTATTCAACAACAACTTATGTGTTTTTTTTATTTGAAATGATTTACCCCATCAATGAAAAATGTTAATACAAACGTAATAATTGAGTTCTAAATTCTAGTTTTCTGAATATCTAGTTAATTTATGGTGGATAAATGTATTTTCAATTGTCTGAAGTCTTATTTATCAATAACTTATGTTTTTTTTTTTAATTTGAATTGATGTACCCCAACAATGAATAACGTTAATATTAACGTAATTATTGAGTTCTAAATTCTAGTTTTGGGTTCAACTAATCTATCTATAGGTGAGTAATGTATTTGCAATTGTCTGAAGTCTTATTCATCAACATATTATGTTTTTTTTTTTAATTTGAAATGATGTACCCCAACAATGAATAATGTTAATATCAACGTATTTATTGACTTCTAAATTCTAGTTTTGCGTACAACTAATTTACCTATAGGTGACTAATGTATTTGCAATTGCCTGAAGTCTTATTCAACAACAACTTATGTGTTTTTTTTATTTGAAATGATTTACCCCATCAATGAAAAATGTTAATATTAACGTAATAATTGATTTCTAAATTCTAGTTTTCTGAAAATCTAGTTAAATTATAGTGGATAAATGTATTTGCAATTGTCTGAAGTCTTCTTCATCAACATATTATGTTTTTTTTTTTAATTTGAAATGATGTACCCCAACAATGAATAATGTTAATATCAACGTATTTATTGACTTCTAAATTCTAGTTTTGCGTACAACTAATCTATCTATAGGTGACTTATGTATTTGCAATTGTCTGAAGTCTTATTCATCAACATATTATGTGTTTTTTTTATTTGAAATGATTTACCCCATCAATGAAAAATGTTAATATTAACGTAATAATTGAGTTCTAAATTCTAGTTTTCTGAATATCTAGTTAATTTATGGTGGATAAATGTATTTGCAATTTTCTGAAGTCTTCTTCATCAACATATTATGTTTTTTTTTTAATTTGAAATGATGTACCCCAACAATGAATAATGTTAATATCAACGTATTTATTGACTTCTAAATTCTAGTTTTGCGTACAACTAATCTATCTATAGGTGACTAATGTATTTGCAATTGTCTGAAGTCTTATTCATCAACATATTATGTTTATTCTTTAATTTGAAATGATGTAACCCAACAATGAATAATGTTAATATTAACGTAATTTTTGAGTTTTAAATTCTGGTTTTTCTGATCATCTAGTTTATGTATAGTGGATAAATGTATTTGCAATTGTCTGTAGTCTTATTCATCAACATATTATGTTTTTTTTTTAATTTGAAATGATGTACCCCAACAATGAATAATGTTAATATCAATGTATTTATTGACTTCTAAATTCTAGTTTTGCGTACAACTAATCTATCTATAGGTGAGTAATGTATTTGCAATTGTCTGAAGTCTTATTCATCAACATATTATGTTTTTTTTTTAATTTGAAATGATGTACCCCAACAATGAATAATGTTAATATCAACGTATTTATTGACTTCTAAATTCTAGTTTTGCGTACAACTAATCTATCTATAGGTGAGTAATGTATTTGCAATTGTCTGAAGTCTTATTCAACAACAACTTATGTGTTTTTTTTATTTGAAATGATTTACCCCATCAATGAAAAATGTTAATACTAACGTAATAATTGAGTTCTAAATTCTAGTTTTCTGAATATCTAGTTAATTTATGGTGGATAAATGTATTTTCAATTGTCTGAAATCTTATTCATCAACATATTATGTTTTTTTTTTAATTTGAAATGATGTACCCCAACAATGAATAATGTTAATATCAACGTATTTATTGACTTCTAAATTCTAGTTTTGCGTACAACTAATTTACCTATAGGTGACTAATGTATTTGCAATTGCCTGAAGTCTTATTCAACAACAACTTATGTGTTTTTTTTATTTGAAATGATTTACCCCATCAATGAAAAATGTTAATATTAACGTAATAATTGATTTCTAAATTCTAGTTTTCTGAAAATCTAGTTAAATTATAGTGGATAAATGTATTTGCAATTGTCTGAAGTCTTCTTCATCAACATATTATGTTTTTTTTTTTAATTTGAAATGATGTACCCCAACAATGAATAATGTTAATATCAACGTATTTATTGACTTCTAAATTCTAGTTTTGCGTACAACTAATCTATCTATAGGTGACTTATGTATTTGCAATTGTCTGAAGTCTTATTCATCAACATATTATGTGTTTTTTTTATTTGAAATGATTTACCCCATCAATGAAAAATGTTAATATTAACGTAATAATTGAGTTCTAAATTCTAGTTTTCTGAATATCTAGTTAATTTATGGTGGATAAATGTATTTGCAATTTTCTGAAGTCTTCTTCATCAACATATTATGTTTTTTTTTTAATTTGAAATGATGTACCCCAACAATGAATAATGTTAATATCAACGTATTTATTGACTTCTAAATTCTAGTTTTGCGTACAACTAATCTATCTATAGGTGACTAATGTATTTGCAATTGTCTGAAGTCTTATTCATCAACATATTATGTTTATTCTTTAATTTGAAATGATGTAACCCAACAATGAATAATGTTAATATTAACGTAATTTTTGAGTTTTAAATTCTGGTTTTTCTGATCATCTAGTTTATGTATAGTGGATAAATGTATTTGCAATTGTCTGTAGTCTTATTCATCAACATATTATGTTTTTTTTTTAATTTGAAATGATGTACCCCAACAATGAATAATGTTAATATCAATGTATTTATTGACTTCTAAATTCTAGTTTTGCGTACAACTAATCTATCTATAGGTGAGTAATGTATTTGCAATTGTCTGAAGTCTTATTCATCAACATATTATGTTTTTTTTTTAATTTGAAATGATGTACCCCAACAATGAATAATGTTAATATCAACGTATTTATTGACTTCTAAATTCTAGTTTTGCGTACAACTAATCTATCTATAGGTGAGTAATGTATTTGCAATTGTCTGAAGTCTTATTCAACAACAACTTATGTGTTTTTTTTATTTGAAATGATTTACCCCATCAATGAAAAATGTTAATACTAACGTAATAATTGAGTTCTAAATTCTAGTTTTCTGAATATCTAGTTAATTTATGGTGGATAAATGTATTTTCAATTGTCTGAAATCTTATTCATCAACATATTATGTTTTTTTTTTAATTTGAAATGATGTACCCCAACAATGAATAATGTTAATATCAATGTATTTATTGACTTCTAAATTCTAGTTTTGCGTACAACTAATCTATCTATAGGTGAGTAATGTATTTGCAATTGTCTGAAGTCTTATTCATCAACATATTATGTTTTTTTTTTTAATTTGAAATGATGTACCCCAACAATGAATAATGTTAATATCAACGTATTTATTGACTTCTAAATTCTAGTTTTGCGTACAACTAATCTATCTATAGGTGACCAATGTATTTGCAATTGTCTGAAGTCTTATTCAATAACAACTTATGTGTTTTTTTTATTTGAAATGATTTACACCATCAATGAAAAATGTTAATATTAACGTAATAATTGAATTCTAAATTCTAGTTTTCTGAACATCTAGTTAATTTATAGTGGATAAATGAATTTGCAATTGTCTGAAGTCTTCTTCATCAACATATTATGTTTTTTTTTTAATTTGAAATGATGTACCCCAACAATGAATAATGTTAATATCAACGTATTTATTGACTTCTAAATTCTAGTTTTGCGTACAACTAATCTATCTATAGGTGACTAATGTATTTGCAATTGTCTGAAGTCTTATTCATCAACATATTATGTTTATTCTTTAATTTGAAATGATGTAACCCAACAATGAATAATGTTAATATTAACGTAATTTTTGAGTTTTAAATTCTGGTTTTTCTGATCATCTAGTTTATGTATAGTGGATAAATGTATTTGCAATTGTCTGAAGTCTTATTCATCAACATATTATGTTTTTTTTTTAATTTGAAATGATGTACCCTATCAATGAAAAATGTTAATACTAACGTAATAATTGAGTTCTAAATTCTAGTTTTCTGAATATCTAGTTAATTTATGGTGGATAAATGTATTTGCAATTGTCTGAAGTCTTCTTCATCAACATATTATGTTTTTTTTTTAATTTGAAATGATGTACCCCAACAATGAATAATGTTAATATCAACGTATTTATTGACTTCTAAATTCTAGTTTTGCGTACAACTAATCTATCTATAGGTGACTAATGTATTTGCAATTGTCTGAAGTCTTATTCATCAACATATTATGTTTATTCTTTAATTTGAAATGATGTACCCCAACAATGAATAATGTTAATATCAATGTATTTATTGACTTCTAAATTCTAGTTTTGCGTACAACTAATCTATCTATAGGTGAGTAATGTATTTGCAATTGTCTGAAGTCTTATTCAACAACAACTTATGTGTTTTTTTTATTTGAAATGATTTACCCCATCAATGAAAAATGTTAATACTAACGTAATAATTGAGTTCTAAATTCTAGTTTTCTGAATATCTAGTTAATTTATGGTGGATAAATGTATTTTCAATTGTCTGAAGTCTTATTTATCAATAACTTATGTTTTTTTTTTTAATTTGAATTGATGTACCCCAACAATGAATAACGTTAATATTAACGTAATTATTGAGTTCTAAATTCTAGTTTTGGGTTCAACTAATCTATCTATAGGTGAGTAATGTATTTGCAATTGTCTGAAGTCTTATTCATCAACATATTATGTTTTTTTTTTTAATTTGAAATGATGTACCCCAACAATGAATAATGTTAATATCAACGTATTTATTGACTTCTAAATTCTAGTTTTGCGTACAACTAATTTACCTATAGGTGACTAATGTATTTGCAATTGCCTGAAGTCTTATTCAACAACAACTTATGTGTTTTTTTTATTTGAAATGATTTACCCCATCAATGAAAAATGTTAATATTAACGTAATAATTGATTTCTAAATTCTAGTTTTCTGAAAATCTAGTTAAATTATAGTGGATAAATGTATTTGCAATTGTCTGAAGTCTTCTTCATCAACATATTATGTTTTTTTTTTTAATTTGAAATGATGTACCCCAACAATGAATAATGTTAATATCAACGTATTTATTGACTTCTAAATTCTAGTTTTGCGTACAACTAATCTATCTATAGGTGACTTATGTATTTGCAATTGTCTGAAGTCTTATTCATCAACATATTATGTGTTTTTTTTATTTGAAATGATTTACCCCATCAATGAAAAATGTTAATATTAACGTAATAATTGAGTTCTAAATTCTAGTTTTCTGAATATCTAGTTAATTTATGGTGGATAAATGTATTTGCAATTTTCTGAAGTCTTCTTCATCAACATATTATGTTTTTTTTTTAATTTGAAATGATGTACCCCAACAATGAATAATGTTAATATCAACGTATTTATTGACTTCTAAATTCTAGTTTTGCGTACAACTAATCTATCTATAGGTGACTAATGTATTTGCAATTGTCTGAAGTCTTATTCATCAACATATTATGTTTATTCTTTAATTTGAAATGATGTAACCCAACAATGAATAATGTTAATATTAACGTAATTTTTGAGTTTTAAATTCTGGTTTTTCTGATCATCTAGTTTATGTATAGTGGATAAATGTATTTGCAATTGTCTGTAGTCTTATTCATCAACATATTATGTTTTTTTTTTAATTTGAAATGATGTACCCCAACAATGAATAATGTTAATATCAATGTATTTATTGACTTCTAAATTCTAGTTTTGCGTACAACTAATCTATCTATAGGTGACTTATGTATTTGCAATTGTCTGAAGTCTTATTCATCAACATATTATGTTTTTTTTTTAATTTGAAATGATGTACCCCAACAATGAATAATGTTAATATCAACGTATTTATTGACTTCTAAATTCTAGTTTTGCGTACAACTAATCTATCTATAGGTGAGTAATGTATTTGCAATTGTCTGAAGTCTTATTCAACAACAACTTATGTGTTTTTTTTATTTGAAATGATTTACCCCATCAATGAAAAATGTTAATACTAACGTAATAATTGAGTTCTAAATTCTAGTTTTCTGAATATCTAGTTAATTTATGGTGGATAAATGTATTTTCAATTGTCTGAAATCTTATTCATCAACATATTATGTTTTTTTTTTAATTTGAAATGATGTACCCCAACAATGAATAATGTTAATATCAATGTATTTATTGACTTCTAAATTCTAGTTTTGCGTACAACTAATCTATCTATAGGTGAGTAATGTATTTGCAATTGTCTGAAGTCTTATTCATCAACATATTATGTTTTTTTTTTTAATTTGAAATGATGTACCCCAACAATGAATAATGTTAATATCAACGTATTTATTGACTTCTAAATTCTAGTTTTGCGTACAACTAATCTATCTATAGGTGACCAATGTATTTGCAATTGTCTGAAGTCTTATTCAATAACAACTTATGTGTTTTTTTTATTTGAAATGATTTACACCATCAATGAAAAATGTTAATATTAACGTAATAATTGAATTCTAAATTCTAGTTTTCTGAACATCTAGTTAATTTATAGTGGATAAATGAATTTGCAATTGTCTGAAGTCTTCTTCATCAACATATTATGTTTTTTTTTTAATTTGAAATGATGTACCCCAACAATGAATAATGTTAATATCAACGTATTTATTGACTTCTAAATTCTAGTTTTGCGTACAACTAATCTATCTATAGGTGACTAATGTATTTGCAATTGTCTGAAGTCTTATTCATCAACATATTATGTTTATTCTTTAATTTGAAATGATGTAACCCAACAATGAATAATGTTAATATTAACGTAATTTTTGAGTTTTAAATTCTGGTTTTTCTGATCATCTAGTTTATGTATAGTGGATAAATGTATTTGCAATTGTCTGAAGTCTTATTCATCAACATATTATGTTTTTTTTTTAATTTGAAATGATGTACCCTATCAATGAAAAATGTTAATACTAACGTAATAATTGAGTTCTAAATTCTAGTTTTCTGAATATCTAGTTAATTTATGGTGGATAAATGTATTTGCAATTGTCTGAAGTCTTCTTCATCAACATATTATGTTTTTTTTTTAATTTGAAATGATGTACCCCAACAATGAATAATGTTAATATCAACGTATTTATTGACTTCTAAATTCTAGTTTTGCGTACAACTAATCTATCTATAGGTGACTAATGTATTTGCAATTGTCTGAAGTCTTATTCATCAACATATTATGTTTATTCTTTAATTTGAAATGATGTACCCCAACAATGAATAATGTTAATATCAATGTATTTATTGACTTCTAAATTCTAGTTTTGCGTACAACTAATCTATCTATAGGTGAGTAATGTATTTGCAATTGTCTGAAGTCTTATTCAACAACAACTTATGTGTTTTTTTTATTTGAAATGATTTACCCCATCAATGAAAAATGTTAATACTAACGTAATAATTGAGTTCTAAATTCTAGTTTTCTGAATATCTAGTTAATTTATGGTGGATAAATGTATTTTCAATTGTCTGAAGTCTTATTTATCAATAACTTATGTTTTTTTTTTTAATTTGAATTGATGTACCCCAACAATGAATAACGTTAATATTAACGTAATTATTGAGTTCTAAATTCTAGTTTTGGGTTCAACTAATCTATCTATAGGTGAGTAATGTATTTGCAATTGTCTGAAGTCTTATTCATCAACATATTATGTTTTTTTTTTTAATTTGAAATGATGTACCCCAACAATGAATAATGTTAATATCAACGTATTTATTGACTTCTAAATTCTAGTTTTGCGTACAACTAATTTACCTATAGGTGACTAATGTATTTGCAATTGCCTGAAGTCTTATTCAACAACAACTTATGTGTTTTTTTTATTTGAAATGATTTACCCCATCAATGAAAAATGTTAATATTAACGTAATAATTGATTTCTAAATTCTAGTTTTCTGAAAATCTAGTTAAATTATAGTGGATAAATGTATTTGCAATTGTCTGAAGTCTTCTTCATCAACATATTATGTTTTTTTTTTTAATTTGAAATGATGTACCCCAACAATGAATAATGTTAATATCAACGTATTTATTGACTTCTAAATTTTAGTTTTGCGTACAACTAATTTACCTATAGGTGACTAATGTATTTGCAATTGCCTGAAGTCTTATTCAACAACAACTTATGTGTTTTTTTTATTTGAAATGATTTACCCCATCAATGAAAAATGTTAATATTAACGTAATAATTGATTTCTAAATTCTAGTTTTCTGAAAATCTAGTTAAATTATAGTGGATAAATGTATTTGCAATTGTCTGAAGTCTTCTTCATCAACATATTATGTTTTTTTTTTTAATTTGAAATGATGTACCCCAACAATGAATAATGTTAATATCAACGTATTTATTGACTTCTAAATTCTAGTTTTGCGTACAACTAATCTATCTATAGGTGACTTATGTATTTGCAATTGTCTGAAGTCTTATTCATCAACATATTATGTGTTTTTTTTATTTGAAATGATTTACCCCATCAATGAAAAATGTTAATATTAACGTAATAATTGAGTTCTAAATTCTAGTTTTCTGAATATCTAGTTAATTTATGGTGGATAAATGTATTTGCAATTTTCTGAAGTCTTCTTCATCAACATATTATGTTTTTTTTTTAATTTGAAATGATGTACCCCAACAATGAATAATGTTAATATCAACGTATTTATTGACTTCTAAATTCTAGTTTTGCGTACAACTAATCTATCTATAGGTGACTAATGTATTTGCAATTGTCTGAAGTCTTATTCATCAACATATTATGTTTATTCTTTAATTTGAAATGATGTAACCCAACAATGAATAATGTTAATATTAACGTAATTTTTGAGTTTTAAATTCTGGTTTTTCTGATCATCTAGTTTATGTATAGTGGATAAATGTATTTGCAATTGTCTGTAGTCTTATTCATCAACATATTATGTTTTTTTTTTAATTTGAAATGATGTACCCCAACAATGAATAATGTTAATATCAATGTATTTATTGACTTCTAAATTCTAGTTTTGCGTACAACTAATCTATCTATAGGTGACTTATGTATTTGCAATTGTCTGAAGTCTTATTCATCAACATATTATGTTTTTTTTTTAATTTGAAATGATGTACCCCAACAATGAATAATGTTAATATCAACGTATTTATTGACTTCTAAATTCTAGTTTTGCGTACAACTAATCTATCTATAGGTGAGTAATGTATTTGCAATTGTCTGAAGTCTTATTCAACAACAACTTATGTGTTTTTTTTATTTGAAATGATTTACCCCATCAATGAAAAATGTTAATACTAACGTAATAATTGAGTTCTAAATTCTAGTTTTCTGAATATCTAGTTAATTTATGGTGGATAAATGTATTTTCAATTGTCTGAAATCTTATTCATCAACATATTATGTTTTTTTTTTAATTTGAAATGATGTACCCCAACAATGAATAATGTTAATATCAATGTATTTATTGACTTCTAAATTCTAGTTTTGCGTACAACTAATCTATCTATAGGTGAGTAATGTATTTGCAATTGTCTGAAGTCTTATTCATCAACATATTATGTTTTTTTTTTTAATTTGAAATGATGTACCCCAACAATGAATAATGTTAATATCAACGTATTTATTGACTTCTAAATTCTAGTTTTGCGTACAACTAATCTATCTATAGGTGACCAATGTATTTGCAATTGTCTGAAGTCTTATTCAACAACAACTTATGTGTTTTTTTTATTTGAAATGATTTACACCATCAATGAAAAATGTTAATATTAACGTAATAATTGAATTCTAAATTCTAGTTTTCTGAACATCTAGTTAATTTATAGTGGATAAATGAATTTGCAATTGTCTGAAGTCTTCTTCATCAACATATTATGTTTTTTTTTTAATTTGAAATGATGTACCCCAACAATGAATAATGTTAATATCAACGTATTTATTGACTTCTAAATTCTAGTTTTGCGTACAACTAATCTATCTATAGGTGACTAATGTATTTGCAATTGTCTGAAGTCTTATTCATCAACATATTATGTTTATTCTTTAATTTGAAATGATGTAACCCAACAATGAATAATGTTAATATTAACGTAATTTTTGAGTTTTAAATTCTGGTTTTTCTGATCATCTAGTTTATGTATAGTGGATAAATGTATTTGCAATTGTCTGAAGTCTTATTCATCAACATATTATGTTTTTTTTTTAATTTGAAATGATGTACCCTATCAATGAAAAATGTTAATACTAACGTAATAATTGAGTTCTAAATTCTAGTTTTCTGAATATCTAGTTAATTTATGGTGGATAAATGTATTTGCAATTGTCTGAAGTCTTCTTCATCAACATATTATGTTTTTTTTTTAATTTGAAATGATGTACCCCAACAATGAATAATGTTAATATCAACGTATTTATTGACTTCTAAATTCTAGTTTTGCGTACAACTAATCTATCTATAGGTGACTAATGTATTTGCAATTGTCTGAAGTCTTATTCATCAACATATTATGTTTATTCTTTAATTTGAAATGATGTAACCCAACAATTAATAATGTTAATATTAACGTAATTTTTGAGTTTTAAATTCTGGTTTTTCTGATCATCTAGTTTATGTATAGTGGATAAATGTATTTGCAATTGTCTGTAGTCTTATTCATCAACATATTATGTTTTTTTTTTAATTTGAAATGATGTACCCCAACAATGAATAATGTTAATATCAATGTATTTATTGACTTCTAAATTCTAGTTTTGCGTACAACTAATCTATCTATAGGTGAGTAATGTATTTGCAATTGTCTGAAGTCTTATTCATCAACATATTATGTTTTTTTTTTAATTTGAAATGATGTACCCCAACAATGAATAATGTTAATATCAACGTATTTATTGACTTCTAAATTCTAGTTTTGCGTACAACTAATCTATCTATAGGTGACTAATGTATTTGCAATTGTCTGAAGTCTTATTCATCAACATATTATGTTTATTCTTTAATTTGAAATGATGTACCCCAACAATGAATAATGTTAATATCAATGTATTTATTGACTTCTAAATTCTAGTTTTGCGTACAACTAATCTATCTATAGGTGAGTAATGTATTTGCAATTGTCTGAAGTCTTATTCAACAACAACTTATGTGTTTTTTTTATTTGAAATGATTTACCCCATCAATGAAAAATGTTAATACTAACGTAATAATTGAGTTCTAAATTCTAGTTTTCTGAATATCTAGTTAATTTATGGTGGATAAATGTATTTTCAATTGTCTGAAGTCTTATTTATCAATAACTTATGTTTTTTTTTTTAATTTGAATTGATGTACCCCAACAATGAATAACGTTAATATTAACGTAATTATTGAGTTCTAAATTCTAGTTTTGGGTTCAACTAATCTATCTATAGGTGAGTAATGTATTTGCAATTGTCTGAAGTCTTATTCATCAACATATTATGTTTTTTTTTTTAATTTGAAATGATGTACCCCAACAATGAATAATGTTAATATCAACGTATTTATTGACTTCTAAATTCTAGTTTTGCGTACAACTAATTTACCTATAGGTGACTAATGTATTTGCAATTGCCTGAAGTCTTATTCAACAACAACTTATGTGTTTTTTTTATTTGAAATGATTTACCCCATCAATGAAAAATGTTAATATTAACGTAATAATTGATTTCTAAATTCTAGTTTTCTGAAAATCTAGTTAAATTATAGTGGATAAATGTATTTGCAATTGTCTGAAGTCTTCTTCATCAACATATTATGTTTTTTTTTTTAATTTGAAATGATGTACCCCAACAATGAATAATGTTAATATCAACGTATTTATTGACTTCTAAATTCTAGTTTTGCGTACAACTAATCTATCTATAGGTGACTTATGTATTTGCAATTGTCTGAAGTCTTATTCATCAACATATTATGTGTTTTTTTTATTTGAAATGATTTACCCCATCAATGAAAAATGTTAATATTAACGTAATAATTGAGTTCTAAATTCTAGTTTTCTGAATATCTAGTTAATTTATGGTGGATAAATGTATTTGCAATTTTCTGAAGTCTTCTTCATCAACATATTATGTTTTTTTTTTAATTTGAAATGATGTACCCCAACAATGAATAATGTTAATATCAACGTATTTATTGACTTCTAAATTCTAGTTTTGCGTACAACTAATCTATCTATAGGTGACTAATGTATTTGCAATTGTCTGAAGTCTTATTCATCAACATATTATGTTTATTCTTTAATTTGAAATGATGTAACCCAACAATGAATAATGTTAATATTAACGTAATTTTTGAGTTTTAAATTCTGGTTTTTCTGATCATCTAGTTTATGTATAGTGGATAAATGTATTTGCAATTGTCTGTAGTCTTATTCATCAACATATTATGTTTTTTTTTTAATTTGAAATGATGTACCCCAACAATGAATAATGTTAATATCAATGTATTTATTGACTTCTAAATTCTAGTTTTGCGTACAACTAATCTATCTATAGGTGAGTAATGTATTTGCAATTGTCTGAAGTCTTATTCATCAACATATTATGTTTTTTTTTTAATTTGAAATGATGTACCCCAACAATGAATAATGTTAATATCAACGTATTTATTGACTTCTAAATTCTAGTTTTGCGTACAACTAATCTATCTATAGGTGACTAATGTATTTGCAATTGTCTGAAGTCTTATTCATCAACATATTATGTTTATTCTTTAATTTGAAATGATGTAACCCAACAATGAATAATGTTAATATTAACGTAATTTTTGAGTTTTAAATTCTGGTTTTTCTGATCATCTAGTTTATGTATAGTGGATAAATGTATTTGCAATTGTCTGTAGTCTTATTCATCAACATATTATGTTTTTTTTTTAATTTGAAATGATGTACCCCAACAATGAATAATGTTAATATCAATGTATTTATTGACTTCTAAATTCTAGTTTTGCGTACAACTAATCTATCTATAGGTGAGTAATGTATTTGCAATTGTCTGAAGTCTTATTCATCAACATATTATGTTTTTTTTTTAATTTGAAATGATGTACCCCAACAATGAATAATGTTAATATCAACGTATTTATTGACTTCTAAATTCTAGTTTTGCGTACAACTAATCTATCTATAGGTGACTAATGTATTTGCAATTGTCTGAAGTCTTATTCATCAACATATTATGTTTATTCTTTAATTTGAAATGATGTAACCCAACAATGAATAATGTTAATATTAACGTAATTTTTGAGTTTTAAATTCTGGTTTTTCTGATCATCTAGTTTATGTATAGTGGATAAATGTATTTACAATTGTCTGAAGTCTTATTCATCAACATATTATGTTTTTTTTTTAATTTGAAATGATGTACCCCAACAATGAATAATGTTAATATCAATGTATTTATTGACTTCTAAATTCTAGTTTTGCGTACAACTAATCTATCTATAGGTGAGTAATGTATTTGCAATTGTCTGAAGTCTTATTCAACAACAACTTATGTGTTTTTTTTATTTGAAATGATTTACCCCATCAATGAAAAATGTTAATACTAACGTAATAATTGAGTTCTAAATTCTAGTTTTCTGAATATCTAGTTAATTTATGGTGGATAAATGTATTTTCAATTGTCTGAAGTCTTATTTATCAATAACTTATGTTTTTTTTTTTAATTTGAATTGATGTACCCCAACAATGAATAACGTTAATATTAACGTAATTATTGAGTTCTAAATTCTAGTTTTGGGTTCAACTAATCTATCTATAGGTGAGTAATGTATTTGCAATTGTCTGAAGTCTTATTCATCAACATATTATGTTTTTTTTTTTAATTTGAAATGATGTACCCCAACAATGAATAATGTTAATATCAACGTATTTATTGACTTCTAAATTTTAGTTTTGCGTACAACTAATTTACCTATAGGTGACTAATGTATTTGCAATTGCCTGAAGTCTTATTCAACAACAACTTATGTGTTTTTTTTATTTGAAATGATTTACCCCATCAATGAAAAATGTTAATATTAACGTAATAATTGATTTCTAAATTCTAGTTTTCTGAAAATCTAGTTAAATTATAGTGGATAAATGTATTTGCAATTGTCTGAAGTCTTCTTCATCAACATATTATGTTTTTTTTTTTAATTTGAAATGATGTACCCCAACAATGAATAATGTTAATATCAACGTATTTATTGACTTCTAAATTCTAGTTTTGCGTACAACTAATCTATCTATAGGTGACTTATGTATTTGCAATTGTCTGAAGTCTTATTCATCAACATATTATGTGTTTTTTTTATTTGAAATGATTTACCCCATCAATGAAAAATGTTAATATTAACGTAATAATTGAGTTCTAAATTCTAGTTTTCTGAATATCTAGTTAATTTATGGTGGATAAATGTATTTGCAATTTTCTGAAGTCTTCTTCATCAACATATTATGTTTTTTTTTTAATTTGAAATGATGTACCCCAACAATGAATAATGTTAATATCAACGTATTTATTGACTTCTAAATTCTAGTTTTGCGTACAACTAATCTATCTATAGGTGACTAATGTATTTGCAATTGTCTGATGTCTTATTCATCAACATATTATGTTTATTCTTTAATTTGAAATGATGTAACCCAACAATGAATAATGTTAATATTAACGTAATTTTTGAGTTTTAAATTCTGGTTTTTCTGATCATCTAGTTTATGTATAGTGGATAAATGTATTTGCAATTGTCTGTAGTCTTATTCATCAACATATTTTTTTTTTTTTTTTTAATTTGAAATGATGTACCCCAACAATGAATAATGTTAATATCAATGTATTTATTGACTTCTAAATTCTAGTTTTGCGTACAACTAATCTATCCATAGGTGAGTAATGTATTTGCAATTGTCTGAAGTCTTATTCATCAACATATTATGTTTTTTTTTTAATTTGAAATGATGTACCCCAACAATGAATAATGTTAATATCAACGTATTTATTGACTTCTAAATTCTAGTTTTGCGTACAACTAATCTATCTATAGGTGAGTAATGTATTTGCAATTGTCTGAAGTCTTATTCAACAACAACTTATGTGTTTTTTTTATTTGAAATGATTTACCCCATCAATGAAAAATGTTAATACTAACGTAATAATTGAGTTCTAAATTCTAGTTTTCTGAATATCTAGTTAATTTATGGTGGATAAATGTATTTTCAATTGTCTGAAGTCTTATTTATCAATAACTTATGTTTTTTTTTTTTAATTTGAATTGATGTACCCCAACAATGAATAACGTTAATATTAACGTAATAATTGAGTTCTAAATTCTAGTTTTCTGAATATCTAGTTAATTTATGGTGGATAAATGTATTTGCAATTGCCTGAAGTCTTATTCAACAACAACTTATGTGTTTTTTTTATTTGAAATGATTTACCCCATCAATGAAAAATGTTAATATTAACGTAATAATTGATTTCTAAATTCTAGTTTTCTGAAAATCTAGTTAAATTATAGTGGATAAATGTATTTGCAATTGTCTGAAGTCTTCTTCATCAACATATTATGTTTTTTTTTTTAATTTGAAATGATGTACCCCAACAATGAATAATGTTAATATCAACGTATTTATTGACTTCTAAATTCTAGTTTTGCGTACAACTAATCTATCTATAGGTGACTTATGTATTTGCAATTGTCTGAAGTCTTATTCATCAACATATTATGTGTTTTTTTTATTTGAAATGATTTACCCCATCAATGAAAAATGTTAATATTAACGTAATAATTGAGTTCTAAATTCTAGTTTTCTGAATATCTAGTTTATGTATAGTGGATAAATGTATTTGCAATTGTCTGTAGTCTTATTCATCAACATATTATGTTTTTTTTTTAATTTGAAATGATGTACCCCAACAATGAATAATGTTAATATCAATGTATTTATTGACTTCTAAATTCTAGTTTTGCGTACAACTAATCTATCTATAGGTGAGTAATGTATTTGCAATTGTCTGAAGTCTTATTCATCAACATATTATGTTTTTTTTTTAATTTGAAATGATGTACCCCAACAATGAATAATGTTAATATCAACGTATTTATTGACTTCTAAATTCTAGTTTTGCGTACAACTAATCTATCTATAGGTGAGTAATGTATTTGCAATTGTCTGAAGTCTTATTCAACAACAACTTATGTGTTTTTTTTATTTGAAATGATTTACCCCATCAATGAAAAATGTTAATACTAACGTAATAATTGAGTTCTAAATTCTAGTTTTCTGAATATCTAGTTAAATTATGGTGGATAAATGTATTTTCAATTGTCTGAAATCTTATTCATCAACATATTATGTTTTTTTTTTAATTTGAAATGATGTACCCCAACAATGAATAATGTTAATATCAATGTATTTATTGACTTCTAAATTCTAGTTTTGCGTACAACTAATCTATCTATAGGTGAGTAATGTATTTGCAATTGTCTGAAGTCTTATTCATCAACATATTATGTTTTTTTTTTTAATTTGAAATGATGTACCCCAACAATGAATAATGTTAATATCAACGTATTTATTGACTTCTAAATTCTAGTTTTGCGTACAACTAATCTATCTATAGGTGAGTAATGTATTTGCAATTGTCTGAAGTCTTATTCAACAACAACTTATGTGTTTTTTTTATTTGAAATGATTTACCCCATCAATGAAAAATGTTAATACTAACGTAATAATTGAGTTCTAAATTCTAGTTTTCTGAATATCTAGTTAATTTATGGTGGATAAATGTATTTGCAATTGTCTGAAGTCTTCTTCATCAACATATTATGTTTTTTTTTTAATTTGAAATGATGTACCCCAACAATGAATAATGTTAATATCAATGTATTTATTGACTTCTAAATTCTAGTTTTGCGTACAACTAATCTATCTATAGGTGAGTAATGTATTTGCAATTGTCTGAAGTCTTATTCAACAACAACTTATGTGTTTTTTTTATTTGAAATGATTTACCCCATCAATGAAAAATGTTAATACTAACGTAATAATTGAGTTCTAAATTCTAGTTTTCTGAATATCTAGTTAATTTATGGTGGATAAATGTATTTTCAATTGTCTGAAGTCTTATTTAACAACAACTTATGTGTTTTTTTTATTTGAAATGATGTACCCCAACAATGAATAACGTTAATATTAACGTAATTATTGAGTTCTAAATTCTAGTTTTGGGTTTAACTAATCTATCTATAGGTGACCAATGTATTTGCAATTGTCTGAAGTCTTATTCAACAACAACTTATGTGTTTTTTTTATTTGAAATGATTTACACCATCAATGAAAAATGTTAATATTAACGTAATAATTGAATTCTAAATTCTAGTTTTCTGAACATCTAGTTAATTTATAGTGGATAAATGAATTTGCAATTGTCTGAAGTCTTCTTCATCAACATATTATGTTTTTTTTTTTAATTTGAAATGATGTACCCCAACAATGAATAATGTTAATATCAACGTATTTATTGACTTCTAAATTCTAGTTTTGCGTACAACTAATCTATCTATAGGTGACTAATGTATTTGCAATTGTCTGAAGTCTTATTCATCAACATATTATGTTTATTCTTTAATTTGAAATGATGTAACCCAACAATGAATAATGTTAATATTAACGTAATTTTTGAGTTTTAAATTCTGGTTTTTCTGATCATCTAGTTTATGTATAGTGGATAAATGTATTTGCAATTGTCTGAAGTCTTATTCATCAACATATTATGTTTTTTTTTTAATTTGAAATGATGTACCCCAACAATGAATAATGTTAATATCAATGTATTTATTGACTTCTAAATTCTAGTTTTGCGTACAACTAATCTATCTATAGGTGAGTAATGTATTTGCAATTGTCTGAAGTCTTATTCAACAACAACTTATGTGTTTTTTTTATTTGAAATGATTTACCCCATCAATGAAAAATGTTAATACTAACGTAATAATTGAGTTCTAAATTCTAGTTTTCTGAATATCTAGTTAATTTATGGTGGATAAATGTATTTTCAATTGTCTGAAGTCTTATTTATCAATAACTTATGTTTTTTTTTTTAATTTGAATTGATGTACCCCAACAATGAATAACGTTAATATTAACGTAATTATTGAGTTCTAAATTCTAGTTTTGGGTTCAACTAATCTATCTATAGGTGAGTAATGTATTTGCAATTGTCTGAAGTCTTATTCATCAACATATTATGTTTTTTTTTTTAATTTGAAATGATGTACCCCAACAATGAATAATGTTAATATCAACGTATTTATTGACTTCTAAATTTTAGTTTTGCGTACAACTAATTTACCTATAGGTGACTAATGTATTTGCAATTGCCTGAAGTCTTATTCAACAACAACTTATGTGTTTTTTTTATTTGAAATGATTTACCCCATCAATGAAAAATGTTAATATTAACGTAATAATTGATTTCTAAATTCTAGTTTTCTGAAAATCTAGTTAAATTATAGTGGATAAATGTATTTGCAATTGTCTGAAGTCTTCTTCATCAACATATTATGTTTTTTTTTTTAATTTGAAATGATGTACCCCAACAATGAATAATGTTAATATCAACGTATTTATTGACTTCTAAATTCTAGTTTTGCGTACAACTAATCTATCTATAGGTGACTTATGTATTTGCAATTGTCTGAAGTCTTATTCATCAACATATTATGTGTTTTTTTTATTTGAAATGATTTACCCCATCAATGAAAAATGTTAATATTAACGTAATAATTGAGTTCTAAATTCTAGTTTTCTGAATATCTAGTTAATTTATGGTGGATAAATGTATTTGCAATTTTCTGAAGTCTTCTTCATCAACATATTATGTTTTTTTTTTAATTTGAAATGATGTACCCCAACAATGAATAATGTTAATATCAACGTATTTATTGACTTCTAAATTCTAGTTTTGCGTACAACTAATCTATCTATAGGTGACTTATGTATTTGCAATTGTCTGAAGTCTTATTCATCAACATATTATGTTTATTCTTTAATTTGAAATGATGTAACCCAACAATGAATAATGTTAATATTAACGTAATTTTTGAGTTTTAAATTCTGGTTTTTCTGATCATCTAGTTTATGTATAGTGGATAAATGTATTTGCAATTGTCTGTAGTCTTATTCATCAACATATTATGTTTTTTTTTTAATTTGAAATGATGTACCCCAACAATGAATAATGTTAATATCAATGTATTTATTGACTTCTAAATTCTAGTTTTGCGTACAACTAATCTATCTATAGGTGACTTATGTATTTGCAATTGTCTGAAGTCTTATTCATCAACATATTATGTTTTTTTTTTAATTTGAAATGATGTACCCCAACAATGAATAATGTTAATATCAACGTATTTATTGACTTCTAAATTCTAGTTTTGCGTACAATTAATCTATCTATAGGTGAGTAATGTATTTGCAATTGTCTGAAGTCTTATTCAACAACAACTTATGTGTTTTTTTTATTTGAAATGATTTACCCCATCAATGAAAAATGTTAATACTAACGTAATAATTGAGTTCTAAATTCTAGTTTTCTGAATATCTAGTTAATTTATGGTGGATAAATGTATTTTCAATTGTCTGAAATCTTATTCATCAACATATTATGTTTTTTTTTTAATTTGAAATGATGTACCCCAACAATGAATAATGTTAATATCAATGTATTTATTGACTTCTAAATTCTAGTTTTGCGTACAACTAATCTATCTATAGGTGAGTAATGTATTTGCAATTGTCTGAAGTCTTATTCATCAACATATTATGTTTTTTTTTTTAATTTGAAATGATGTACCCCAACAATGAATAATGTTAATATCAACGTATTTATTGACTTCTAAATTCTAGTTTTGCGTACAACTAATCTATCTATAGGTGAGTAATGTATTTGCAATTGTCTGAAGTCTTATTCAACAACAACTTATGTGTTTTTTTTATTTGAAATGATTTACCCCATCAATGAAAAATGTTAATATTAACGTAATTTTTGAGGTCGAAATTCTGGTTTTTCAGATCATCTAGTTTATGTATAGTGGATAAATGTATTTGCAATTGTCTGAAGTCTTCTTCATCAACATATTATGTTTTTTTTTTAATTTGAAATGATGTACCCCAACAATGAATAATGTTAATATCAACGTATTTATTGACTTCTAAATTCTAGTTTTGGGTACAACTAATCTATCTATAGGTGACTAATGTATTTGCAATTGTCTGAAGTCTTATTCAACAACAACTTATGTGTTTTTTTTATTTGAAATGATTTACCCCATCAATGAAAAATGTTAATATTAACGTAATTTTTGAGTTCGAAATTCTGGTTTTTCAGATCAACTAGTTTATGTATAGTGGATAAATGTATTTGCAATTGTCTGAAGTCTTATTCATCAACATATTATGTTTTTTTTTTAATTTGAAATGATGTACCTCAACAATGAATAATGTTAATATCAACGTATTAATTGACTTCTAAATTCTAGTTTTGCGTACAACTAATCTATCTATAGGTGACTAATATATTTGCAATTGTCTGAAGTCTTATTCATCAACATATTATGTTTATTCTTTAATTTGAAATGATGTACCCCAACAATGAATAATGTTAATATCAATGTATTTATTGACTTCTAAATTCTAGTTTTGCGTACAACTAATCTATCTATAGGTGAGTAATGTATTTGCAATTGTCTGAAGTCCTATTTATCAACATATTATGTTTTTTTTTTTAATTTGAAATGATGTACCCCAACAATGAATAATGTTAATATCAACGTATTTATTGACTTCTAAATTCTAGTTTTGCGTACAACTAATCTATCTATAGGTGAGTAATGTATTTGCAATTGTCTGAAGTCTTATTCAACAACAACTTATGTGTTTTTTTTATTTGAAATGATTTACCCCATCAATGAAAAATGTTAATACTAACGTCATAATTGAGTTCTAAATTCTAGTTTTCTGAATATCTAGTTAATTTATGGTGGATAAATGTATTTGCAATTGTCTGAAGTCTTCTTCATCAACATATTATGTTTTTTTTTTAATTTGAAATGATGTACCCCAACAATGAATAATGTTAATATCAACGTATTTATTGACTTCTAAATTCTAGTTTTGCGTACAACTAATCTATCTATAGGTGACTAATGTATTTGCAATTGTCTGAAGTCTTATTCATCAACATATTATGTTTATTCTTTAATTTGAAATGATGTAACCCAACAATGAATAATGTTAATATTAACGTAATTTTTGAGTTTTAAATTCTGGTTTTTCTGATCATCTAGTTTATGTATAGTGGATAAATGTATTTGCAATTGTCTGAAGTCTTATTCATCAACATATAATGTTTTTTTTTTAATTTGAAATGATGTACCCCAACAATGAATAATGTTAATATCAATGTATTTATTGACTTCTAAATTCTAGTTTTGCGTACAACTAATCTATCTATAGGTGAGTAATGTATTTGCAATTGTCTGAAGTCTTATTCAACAACAACTTATGTGTTTTTTTTATTTGAAATGATTTACCCCATCAATGAAAAATGTTAATACTAACGTAATAATTGAGTTCTAAATTCTAGTCTTCTGAATATCTAGTTAATTTATGGTGGATAAATGTATTTGCAATTGTCTGAAGTCTTCTTCATCAACATATTATGTTTTTTTTTTAATTTGAAATGATTTACCCCAACAATGAATAATGTTAATATCAATGTATTTATTGACTTCTAAATTCTAGTTTTGCGTACAACTAATCTATCTATAGGTGAGTAATGTATTTGCAATTGTCTGAAGTCTTATTCAACAACAACTTATGTGTTTTTTTTATTTGAAATGATTTACCCCATCAATGAAAAATGTTAATACTAACGTAATAATTGAGTTCTAAATTCTAGTTTTCTGAATATCTAGTTAATTTATGGTGGATAAATGTATTTTCAATTGTCTGAAGTCTTATTTAACAACAACTTATGTTTTTTTTTATTTGAAATGATTTACCCCATCAATGAAAAATGTTAATATTAACGTAATTTTTGAGGTCGAAATTCTGGTTTTTCAGATCATCTAGTTTATGTATAGTGGATAAATGTATTTGCAATTGTCTGAAGTCTTATTCATCAACATATTATGTTATTTTTTAATTTGAAATGATGTAACCCAACAATGAATAATGATAATATTAACGTAATTTTTGTGTTCTATATTCTAGTTTTGGGTTCAACTAATCTAACTAAAGGTGAGTAATGTATTTGCATTTGTCTGAAGTCTTATTCGTCAACAAATTATATGTTTTTTTTATTTGAAATGATTTACCCCATCAATGAAAAATGTTAATATAACGTAATTTATGAGTTTTAAATTCTGGTTTTTCTGATCATCTAGTTTATGTATAGTAGATAAATGTATTTGCAATTGTCTGAAGTCTTCTTCATCAACATATTATGGTTTTTTTTTAATTTGAAATGATGTACCCCAACAATGAATAACGTTAATATTAACGTAATTATTGAGTTCTAAATTCTAGTTTTGGGTTTAACTAATCTATCTATAGGTGACCAATGTATTTGCAATTGTCTGAAGTCTTATTCAACAACAACTTATGTGTTTTTTTTATTTGAAATGATTTACCCTATCAATGAAAAATGTTAATACTAACGTAATAATTGAGTTCTAAATTCTAGTTTTCTGAATATCTAGTTAATTTATGGTGGATAAATGTATTTGCAATTGTCTGAAGTCTTCTTCATCAACATATTATGTTTTTTTTTTAATTTGAAATGATGTACCCCAACAATGAATAATGTTAATATCAATGTATTTATTGACTTCTAAATTCTAGTTTTGCGTACAACTAATCTATCTATAGGTGAGTAATGTATTTGCAATTGTCTGAAGTCTTATTCAACAACAACTTATGTGTTTTTTTTATTTGAAATGATTTACCCCATCAATGAAAAATGTTAATACTAACGTAATAATTGAGTTCTAAATTCTAGTCTTCTGAATATCTAGTTAATTTATGGTGGATAAATGTATTTGCAATTGTCTGAAGTCTTCTTCATCAACATATTATGTTTTTTTTTTAATTTGAAATGATGTACCCCAACAATGAATAATGTTAATATCAATGTATTTATTGACTTCTAAATTCTAGTTTTGCGTACAACTAATCTATCTATAGGTGAGAAATGTATTTGCAATTGTCTGAAGTCTTATTCAACAACAACTTATGTGTTTTTTTTATTTGAAATGATTTACCCCATCAATGAAAAATGTTAATACTAACGTAATAATTGAGTTCTAAATTCTAGTTTTCTGAATATCTAGTTAATTTATGGTGGATAAATGTATTTTCAATTGTCTGAAGTCTTATTTAACAACAACTTATGTTTTTTTTTATTTGAAATGATTTACCCCATCAATGAAAAATGTTAATATTAACGTAATTTTTGAGGTCGAAATTCTGGTTTTTCAGATCATCTAGTTTATGTATAGTGGATAAATGTATTTGCAATTGTCTGAAGTCTTATTCATCAACATATTATGTTATTTTTTAATTTGAAATGATGTAACCCAACAATGAATAATGATAATATTAACGTAATTTTTGTGTTCTATATTCTAGTTTTGGCTTCAACTAATCTAACTAAAGGTGAGTAATGTATTTGCAATTGTCTGAAGTCTTATTCGTCAACAAATTATATGTTTTTTTTATTTGAAATGATTTACCCCATCAATGAAAAATGTTAATATAACGTAATTTTTGAGTTTTAAATTCTGGTTTTTCTGATCATCTAGTTTATGTATAGTAGATAAATGTATTTGCAATTGTCTGAAGTCTTCTTCATCAACATATTATGTTTTTTTTTAATTTGAAATGATGTACCCCAACAATGAATAACGTTAATATTAACGTAATTATTGAGTTCTAAATTCTAGTTTTGGGTTTAACTAATCTATCTATAGGTGACCAATGTATTTGCAATTGTCTGAAGTCTTATTCAACAACAACTTATGTGTTTTTTTTATTTGAAATGATTTACCCCATCAATGAAAAATGTTAATACTAACGTAATAATTGAGTTCTAAATTCTAGTTTTCTGAATATCTAGTTAATTTATGGTGGATAAATGTATTTGCAATTGTCTGAAGTCTTCTTCATCAACATATTATGTTTTTTTTTTAATTTGAAATGATGTACCCCAACAATGAATAATGTTAATATCAATGTATTTATTGACTTCTAAATTCTAGTTTTGCGTACAACTAATCTATCTATAGGTGAGTAATGTATTTGCAATTGTCTGAAGTCTTATTCAACAACAACTTATGTGTTTTTTTAATTTGAAATGATGTACCCCAACAATGAATAACGTTAATATTAACGTAATTATTGAGTTCTAAATTCTAGTTTTGGGTTTAACTAATCTATCTATAGGTGACCAATGTATTTGCAATTGTCTGAAGTCTTATTCAACAACAACTTATGTGTTTTTTTTATTTGAAATGATTTACCCCATCAATGAAAAATGTTAATACTAACGTAATAATTGAGTTCTAAATTCTAGTTTTCTGAATATCTAGTTAATTTATGGTGGATAAATGTATTTGCAATTGTCTGAAGTCTTCTTCATCAACATATTATGTTTTTTTTTTAATTTGAAATGATGTACCCCAACAATGAATAATGTTAATATCAATGTATTTATTGACTTCTAAATTCTAGTTTTGCGTACAACTAATCTATCTATAGGTGAGTAATGTATTTGCAATTGTCTGAAGTCTTATTCAACAACAACTTATGTGTTTTTTTTATTTGAAATGATGTACCCCAACAATGAATAATGTTAATATCAACGTATTTATTGACTTCTAAATTCTAGTTTTGCGTACAACTAATCTATCTATAGGTGAGTAATGTATTTGCAATTGTCTGAAGTCTTATTCAACAACAACTTATGTGTTTTTTTTATTTGAAATGATTTACCCCATCAATGAAAAATGTTAATACTAACGTAATAATTGAGTTCTAAATTCTAGTTTTCTGAATATCTAGTTAATTTATGTTGGATAAATGTATTTTCAATTGTCTGAAGTCTTATTTAACAACAACTTATGTGTTTTTTTTATTTGAAATGATGTACCCCAACAATGAATAACGTTAATATTAACGTAATTATTGAGTTCTAAATTCTAGTTTTGGGTTTAACTAATCTATCTATAGGTGACCAATGTATTTGCAATTGTCTGAAGTCTTATTCAACAACAACTTATGTGTTTTTTTTATTTGAAATGATTTACACCATCAATGAAAAATGTTAATATTAACGTAATAATTGAATTCTAAATTCTAGTTTTCTGAACATCTAGTTAATTTATAGTGGATAAATGAATTTGCAATTGTCTGAAGTCTTCTTCATCAACATATTATGTTTTTTTTTTAATTTGAAATGATGTACCCCAACAATGAATAATGTTAATATCAACGTATTTATTGACTTCTAAATTCTAGTTTTGCGTACAACTAATCTATCTATAGGTGACTAATGTATTTGCAATTGTCTGAAGTCTTATTCATCAACATATTATGTTTATTCTTTAATTTGAAATGATGTAACCCAACAATGAATAATGTTAATATTAACGTAATTTTTGAGTTTTAAATTCTGGTTTTTCTGATCATCTAGTTTATGTATAGTGGATAAATGTATTTGCAATTGTCTGAAGTCTTCTTCATCAACATATTATGTTTTTTTTTTTAATTTGAAATGATGTACCCCAACAATGAATAATGTTAATATCAACGTATTTATTGACTTCTAAATTCTAGTTTTGCGTACAACTAATCTACCTATAGGTGACTAATGTATTTGCAATTGCCTGAAGTCTTATTCAACAACAACTTATGTGTTTTTTTTATTTGAAATGATTTACCCCATCAATGAAAAATGTTAATATTAACGTAATAATTGATTTCTAAATTCTAGTTTTGCGTACAACTAATCTATCTATAGGTGACTAATGTATTTGCAATTGTCTGAAGTCTTATTCATCAACATATTATGTTTATTCTTTAATTTGAAATGATGTAACCCAACAATGAATAATGTTAATATTAACGTAATTTTTGAGTTTTAAATTCTGGTTTTTCTGATCATCTAGTTTATGTATAGTGGATAAATGTATTTGCAATTGTCTGAAGTCTTATTCATCAACATATTATGTTTTTTTTTTAATTTGAAATGATGTACCCCAACAATGAATAATGTTAATATCAATGTATTTATTGACTTCTAAATTCTAGTTTTGCGTACAACTAATCTATCTATAGGTGAGTAATGTATTTGCAATTGTCTGAAGTCTTATTCAACAACAACTTATGTGTTTTTTTTATTTGAAATGATTTACCCCATCAATGAAAAATGTTAATATTAACGTAATAATTGAGTTCTAAATTCTAGTTTTCTGAATATCTAGTTAATTTATGGTGGATAAATGTATTTTCAATTGTCTGAAGTCTTATTTATCAATAACTTATGTTTTTTTTTTTAATTTGAATTGATGTACCCCAACAATGAATAACGTTAATATTAACGTAATTATTGAGTTCTAAATTCTAGTTTTGGGTTCAACTAATCTATCTATAGGTGAGTAATGTATTTGCAATTGTCTGAAGTCTTATTCATCAACATATTATGTTTTTTTTTTTAATTTGAAATGATGTACCCCAACAATGAATAATGTTAATATCAACGTATTTATTGACTTCTAAATTCTAGTTTTGCGTACAACTAATCTACCTATAGGTGACTAATGTATTTGCAATTGCCTGAAGTCTTATTCAACAACAACTTATGTGTTTTTTTTATTTGAAATGATTTACCCCATCAATGAAAAATGTTAATATTAACGTAATAATTGATTTCTAAATTCTAGTTTTCTGAAAATCTAGTTAAATTATAGTGGATAAATGTATTTGCAATTGTCTGAAGTCTTCTTCATCAACATATTATGTTTTTTTTTTTAATTTGAAATGATGTACCCCAACAATGAATAATGTTAATATCAACGTATTTATTGACTTCTAAATTCTAGTTTTGCGTACAACTAATCTATCTATAGGTGACTTATGTATTTGCAATTGTCTGAAGTCTTATTCATCAACATATTATGTGTTTTTTTTATTTGAAATGATTTACCCCATCAATGAAAAATGTTAATACTAACGTAATAATTGAGTTCTAAATTCTAGTTTTCTGAATATCTAGTTAATTTATGGTGGATAAATGTATTTGCAATTTTCTGAAGTCTTCTTCATCAACATATTATGTTTTTTTTTTAATTTGAAATGATGTACCCCAACAATGAATAATGTTAATATCAATGTATTTATTGACTTCTAAATTCTAGTTTTGCGTACAACTAATCTATCTATAAGTGAGTAATGTATTTGCAATTGTCTGAAGTCTTATTCAACAACAACTTATGTGTTTTTTTTATTTGAAATGATTTACCCCATCAATGAAAAATGTTAGTACTAACGTAATAATTGAGTTCTAAATTCTAGTTTTCTGAATATCTAGTTAATTTATGGTGGATAAATGTATTTTCAATTGTCTGAAGTCTTATTTAACAACAACTTATGTTTTTTTTTTTTAATTTGAAATGATGTACCCCAACAATGAATAACGTTAATATTAACGTAATTATTGAGTTCTAAATTCTAGTTTTGGGTTCAACTAATCTATCTGTAGGTGACCAATGTATTTGCAATTGTCTGAAGTCTTATTCATCAACATATTATGTTTTTTTTTTAATTTGAAATGATTTACCCTATCAATGAAAAATGTTAATACTAACGTAATAATTGAGTTCTAAATTCTAGTTTTCTGAATATCTAGTTAATTTATGGTGGATAAATGTATTTTCAATTGTCTGAAGTCTTATTTAACAACAACTTATGTTTTAGATTCTGAGTGAAACGATGAATGTATTGATTTTACAATGATGTGTGTTTTTTTTTTTATTTTTTTTTTATTTTTTTTTTTATTTTTTTATTTTTTTATTTTTGTGTCTGTGTACACGATAAGTAGTCGAAATAATGCTTCGATTTTCGACTTCAGTATCTTGTTCGATGGGAAAGTGAATATCGTTGGTGCATTGGGGAGGTCAAAATTTTAATTTCCCAGGAGTTTTCAAAAGCGATGTGAAAAACAAAAGAAAAATTAAGGAAAAAACGGGAATTTTTACGCAAAATCGATTTTTAACAAAATCGATTTTGGTTATTGGTGTAACTCTAAAACAAATGACCGTAGATGCATGAAATTTTCACTGGTTGTTTATATTTGCATTTTCTATACACAATACAATTTTGAAAATATTTTGACTCTTTTTGAGCTGTTTACGGCCATTGTCAGTTTTCAATTTTTTTAGTTTTTTTTTCTATAAATATCAATAAAATTTTATCTGTTGAGTAAAAAAGCTTGAAAATTTAATAGAAGGCTCCTAGGTTATTGTTTCAAAGGCAGGTGAAAAAAATTAAAAATCCTTAGTCACAGTTTTTAATTATAAGCATTTAAAGTTCAAATTTTGACAAAATACGGAAAAATCACGAAAAATAGCAAATTATTTTGAGTTGAAATTCATAAAAATTTTTCTTTTTAAATCTAAGATTTGAAAATGTAATATAAGATTACTCATAAGTTTGTCTACCTTTATCAAAAAAAAAATGTCTAGAAGAAACTTAAATTAAATTTTTATGAGCGTCTGAAATTTATATTCTTACAACATTTGATATTTACTCGATTTCTCATGTAACAATTTTCTTATTTTATTGTAATTAAAAAACAAATGACTGTAGATACTTGAAAATTTCACTGAATGTTCATATTAGCATTTTCTATACACCATAAAATGTTGAAAATATTTTGACTCTTTTTGAGCTGTTTACGGACATTGTCAGTTTTCAATTTTTTTAGTTTTTTTTTTCTATAAATAACAATAAATTTTTATTTGTTGGGTAAAAAAGCGTGAAAATTTAATATAAGGCTCCTGATATATCGTTCTAATAGCAGTTGAAAAATATTAAAAATACATAGGCACAATTTTTTTTTATAAGCATTTAAAGTTCAAATTTTGACAACATTTATCAAATTTATAATTTATTAATTATTTTGTCGTTAAAAATGTATAAAATGTTTAACTTTTATGGCTAAGGATTTAAAATTTAAAACAAGGCTCCACGTAAATAGGTTATATATAAATTACTTTATTCACAATAATATCATCAAATATACTTGGTAATATCATAGGCTGACTGACCGTTTTCGCTCAGAATCGTTTTTCTTATACAATGATATTATATCATTGAATTCAAATTTAACACCATCCATTACAGTGACCCACTTGTAACCTACTGTACAGCAGAGCGACATCCACTTATCCACCTTTTTTTTTTTAATTTGAATTGATGTACCCCAACAATGAATAACGTTAATATTAACGTAATTATTGAGTTCCAAATTCTAGTTTTGGGTTCAACTAATCTATCTATAGGTGAGTAATGTATTTGCAATTGTCTGAAGTCTTATTCATCAACATATTATGTTTTTTTTTTTAATTTGAAATGATGTACCCCAACAATGAATAATGTTAATATCAACGTATTTATTGACTTCTAAATTCTAGTTTTGCGTACAACTAATCTATCTATAGGTGACTAATGTATTTGCAATTGTCTGAAGTCTTATTCAACAACAACTTATGTGTTTTTTTTATTTGAAATGATTTACCCCATCAATGAAAAATGTTAATATTAACGTTATAATTGAGTTCTAAATTCTAGTATTCTGAACATCTAGTTAATTTATTTTGGATAAATGTATTTGCAATTGTCTGTAGTCTTCTTCATCAACATATTATGTTTTTTTTTTAATTTGAAATGATGTACCCCAACAATGAATAATGTCAATATCAACGTATTTATTGACTTCTAAATTCTAGTTTTGCGTACAACTAATTTATCTATAGGTGAGTAATGTATTTGCAATTGTCTGAAGTCTTATTCAACAACAACTTATGTGTTTTTTTTATTTGAAATGATTTACCCCATCAATGAAAAATGTTAATACTAACGTAATAATTGAGTTCTAAATTCTAGTTTTCTGAATATCTAGTTAATTTATGGTGGATAAATGTATTTGCAATTGTCTGAAGTCTTCTTCATCAACATATTATGTTTTTTTTTTAATTTGAAATGATGTACCCCAACAATGAATAATGTTAATATCAACGTATTTATTGACTTCTAAATTCTAGTTTTGCGTACAACTAATCTATCTATAGGTGACTAATATATTTGCAATTGTCTGAAGTCTTATTCATCAACATATTATGTTTATTCTTTAATTTGAAATGATGTAACCCAACAATGAATAATGTTAATATTAACGTAATTTTTGAGTTCGAAATTCTGGTTTTTCAGATCATCTAGTTTATGTATAGTGGATAAATGTATTTGCAATTGTCTGAAGTCTTATTCAACAACAACTTATGTTTTTTTTTTTAATTTGAAATGATGTACCCCAAGAATGAATAACGTTAATATTAACGTAATTATTGAGTTCTAAATTCTAGTTTTGGGTTCAACTAATCTATCTATAGGTGACCAATGTATTTGCAATTGTCTGAAGTCTTATTCAACAACAACTTATGTGTTTTTTTTATTTGAAATGATTTACCCCATCAATGAAAAATGTTAATACTAACGTAATAATTGAGTTCTAAATTCTAGTTTTCTGAATATCTAGTTAATTTATGGTGGATAAATGTATTTGCAATTGTCTGAAGTCTTCTTCATCAACATATTATGTTTTTTTTTAATTTGAAATGATGTACCCCAACAATGAATAATGTTAATATCAACGTATTTATTGACTTCTAAATTCTAGTTTTGCGTACAACTAATCTATCTATAGGTGAGTAATGTATTTGCAATTGTCTGAAGTCTAATTCATCAACATATTATGTTTTTTTTTTTAATTTGAAATGATGTACCCCAACAATGAATAATGTTAATATCAACGTATTTATTGACTTCTAAATTCTAGTTTTGCGTACAACTAATCTATCTATAGGTGACTTATGTATTTGCAATTGTCTGAAGTCTTATTCATCAACATATTATGTTTTTTTTTTATTTGAAATGATTTACCCAATCAATGAAAAATGTTAATATTAACGTAATAATTGAGTTCTAAATTCTAGTTTTCTGAATATCTAGTTAATTTATGGTGGATAAATGTATTTTCAATTGTCTGAAGTCTTATTTAACAACAACTTATGTTTTTTTTTTTAATTTGAAATGATGTACCCCAACAATGAATAACGTTAATATTAACGTAATTATTGAGTTCTAAATTCTAGTTTTGGGTTCAACTAATCTATCTGTAGGTGACCAATGTATTTGCAATTGTCTGAAGTCTTATTCATCAACATATTATGTTTTTTTTTTAATTTGAAATGATTTACCCCATCAATGAAAAATGTTAATACTAACGTAATAATTGAGTTCTAAATTCTAGTTTTCTGAATATCTAGTTAATTTATGGTGGATAAATGTATTTTCAATTGTCTGAAGTCTTATTTAACAACAACTTATGTTTTTTTTTTAAATTTGAAATGATGTACCTCAACAATGAAAAACGTTAATATTAACGTAATTATTGAGTTCTAAATTCTAGTTTTGGGTTCAACTAATCTATCTATAGGTGACCAATGTATTTGCAATTGTCTGAAGTCTTATTCATCAACATATTATGTTTTTTTTTTAATTTGAAATGATGTACCCCAACAATGAATAATGTTAATATCAACGTATTTATTGACTTCTAAATTCTAGTTTTGCGTACAACTAATCTATCTATAGGTGACTAATGTATTTGCAATTGTCTGAAGTCTTATTCAACAACAACTTATGTGTTTTTTTTATTTGAAATGATTTACCCCATCAATGAAAAATGTTAATATTAACGTTATAATTGAGTTCTAAATTCTAGTATTCTGAACATCTAGTTAATTTATTTTGGATAAATGTATTTGCAATTGTCTGTAGTCTTCTTCATCAACATATTATGTTTTTTTTTTAATTTGAAATGATGTACCCCAACAATGAATAATGTCAATATCAACGTATTTATTGACTTCTAAATTCTAGTTTTGCGTACAACTAATTTATCTATAGGTGAGTAATGTATTTGCAATTGTCTGAAGTCTTATTCAACAACAACTTATGTGTTTTTTTTATTTGAAATGATTTACCCCATCAATGAAAAATGTTAATATTAACGTAATTTTTGAGTTCGAAATTCTGGTTTTTCAGATCATCTAGTTTATGTATAGTGGATAAATGTATTTGCAATTGTCTGAAGTCTTATTCAACAACATATTATGTTTTTTTTTTAATTTGAAATGATGTACCCCAACAATGAATAATGTTAATATCAACGTATTTATTGACTTCTAAATTCTAGTTTTGCGTACAACTAATCTATCTATAGGTGACTAATATATTTGCAATTGTCTGAAGTCTTATTCATCAACATATTATGTTTATTCTTTAATTTGAAATGATGTAACCCAACAATGAATAATGTTAATATTAACGTAATTTTTGAGTTCGAAATTCTGGTTTTTCAGATCATCTAGTTTATGTATAGTGGATAAATGTATTTGCAATTGTCTGAAGTCTTATTCAACAACAACTTATGTTTTTTTTTTTAATTTGAAATGATGTACCCCAAGAATGAATAACGTTAATATTAACGTAATTATTGAGTTCTAAATTCTAGTTTTGGGTTCAACTAATCTATCTATAGGTGACCAATGTATTTGCAATTGTCTGAAGTCTTATTCAACAACAACTTATGTGTTTTTTTTATTTGAAATGATTTACCCCATCAATGAAAAATGTTAATACTAACGTAATAATTGAGTTCTAAATTCTAGTTTTCTGAATATCTAGTTAATTTATGGTGGATAAATGTATTTGCAATTGTCTGAAGTCTTCTTCATCAACATATTATGTTTTTTTTTTAATTTGAAATGATGTACCCCAACAATGAATAATGTTAATATCAACGTATTTATTGACTTCTAAATTCTAGTTTTGCGTACAACTAATCTATCTATAGGTGACTTATGTATTTGCAATTGTCTGAAGTCTTATTCATCAACATATTATGTGTTTTTTTTATTTGAAATGATTTACCCAATCAATGAAAAATGTTAATATTAACGTAATAATTGAGTTCTAAATTCTAGTTTTCTGAATATCTAGATAATTTATGGTGGATAAATGTATTTTCAATTGTCTGAAGTCTTATTTAACAACAACTTATGTTTTTTTTTTTAATTTGAAATGATGTACCCCAACAATGAATAACGTTAATATTAACGTAATTATTGAGTTCTAAATTCTAGTTTTGGGTTCAACTAATCTATCTGTAGGTGACCAATGTATTTGCAATTGTCTGAAGTCTTATTCATCAACATATTATGTTTTTTTTTTAATTTGAAATGATTTACCCCATCAATGAAAAATGTTAATACTAACGTAATAATTGAGTTCTAAATTCTAGTTTTCTGAATATCTAGTTAATTTATGGTGGATAAATGTATTTTCAATTGTCTGAAGTCTTATTTAACAACAACTTATGTTTTTTTTTAAAATTTGAAATGATGTACCCCAACAATGAAAAACGTTAATATTAACGTAATTATTGAGTTCTAAATTCTAGTTTTGGGTTCAACTAATCTATCTATAGGTGACCAATGTATTTGCAATTGTCTGAAGTCTTATTCATCAACATATTATGTTTTTTTTTTAATTTGAAATGATGTACCCCAACAATGAATAATGTTAATATCAACGTATTTATTGACTTCTAAATTCTAGTTTTGCGTACAACTAATCTATCTATAGGTGAGTAATGTATTTGCAATTGTCTGAAGTCTTATTCAACAACAACTTATGTGTTTTTTTTATTTGAAATGATTTACCCCATCAATGAAAAATGTTAATACTAACGTAATAATTGAGTTCTAAATTCTAGTTTTCTGAATATCTAGTTAATTTATGGTGGATAAATGTATTTGCAATTGTCTGAAGTCTTCTTCATCAACATATTATGTTTTTTTTTTTATTTGAAATGATGTACCCCAACAATGAATAATGTTAATATCAACGTATTTATTGACTTCTAAATTCTAGTTTTGCGTACAACTAATCTATCTATAGGTGACTAATATATTTGCAATTGTCTGAAGTCTTATTCATCAACATATTATGTTTATTCTTTAATTTGAAATGATGTAACCCAACAATGAATAATGTTAATATTAACGTAATTTTTGAGTTCGAAATTCTGGTTTTTCAGATCATCTAGTTTATGTATAGTGGATAAATGTATTTGCAATTGTCTGAAGTCTTATTCATCAACATATTATGTTTTTTTTTTAATTTGAAATTATGTACCCCAACAATGAATAATGTTAATATCAATGTATTTATTGACTTCTAAATTCTAGTTTTGCGTACAACTAACCTATCTATAGGTGAGTAATGTATTTGCAATTGTCTGAAGTCTTATTCAACAACAACTTATGTGTTTTTTTTATTTGAAATGATTTACCCCATCAATGAAAAATGTTAATACTTACGTAATAATTGAGTTCTAAATTCTAGTTTTCTGAATATCTAGTTAATTTATGGTGGATAAATGTATTTTCAATTGTCTGAAGTCTTATTTAACAACAACCTATGTTTTTTTTTTTAATTTGAAATGATGTACCCCAACAATGAATAATGTTAATATCAATGTATTTATTGACTTCTAAATTCTAGTTTTGCGTACAACTAATCTATCTATAGGTGAGTAATGTATTTGCAATTGTCTGAAGTCTTATTCAACAACAACTTATGTGTTTTTTTTATTTGAAATGATTTACCCCATCAATGAAAAATGTTAATACTAACGTAATAATTGAGTTCTAAATTCTAGTTTTCTGAATATCTAGTTAATTTATGGTGGATAAATGTATTTTCAATTGTCTGAAGTCTTATTTAACAACAACTTATGTTTTTTTTTTAATTTGAAATGATGTACCCCAACAATGAATAACGTTAATATTAACGTAATTATTGAGTTCTAAATTCTAGTTTTGGGTTCAACTAATCTATCTATAGGTGACCAATGTATTTGCAATTGTCTGAAGTCTTATTCATCAACATATTATGTTTTTTTTTTAATTTGAAATGATGTACCCCAACAATGAATAATGTTAATATCAATGTATTTATTGACTTCTAAATTCTAGTTTTGCGTACAACTAATCTATCTATAGGTGAGTAATGTATTTGCAATTGTCTGAAGTCTTATTCATCAACATATTATGTTTTTTTTTTTTAATTTGAAATGATGTAACCCAACAATGAATAATGTTAATATCAACGTATTTATTGACTTCTAAATTCTAGTTTTGCGTACAACTAATCTATCTATAGGTGAGTAATGTATTTGCAATTGTCTGAAGTCTTATTCAACAACAACTTATGTGTTTTTTTTATTTGAAATGATTTACCCCATCAATGAAAAATGTTAATACTAACGTAATAATTGAGTTCTAAATTCTAGTTTTCTGAATATCTAGTTAATTTATGGTGGATAAATGTATTTGCAATTGTCTGAAGTCTTCTTCATCAACATATTATGTTTTTTTTTTTATTTGAAATGATGTACCCCAACAATGGATAATGTTAATATCAACGTATTTATTGACTTCTAAATTCTAGTTTTGCGTACAACTAATCTATCTATAGGTGACTAATATATTTGCAATTGTCTGAAGTCTTATTCATCAACATATTATGTTTATTCTTTAATTTGAAATGATGTAACCCAACAATGAATAATGTTAATATTAACGTAATTTTTGAGTTCGAAATTCTGGTTTTTCAGATCATCTAGTTTATGTATAGTGGATAAATGTATTTGCAATTGTCTGAAGTCTTATTCATCAACATATTATGTTTTTTTTTTAATTTGAAATTATGTACCCCAACAATGAATAATGTTAATATCAATGTATTTATTGACTTCTAAATTCTAGTTTTGCGTACAACTAATCTATCTATAGGTGAGTAATGTATTTGCAATTGTCTGAAGTCTTATTCAACAACAACTTATGTGTTTTTTTTATATGAAATGATTTACCCCATCAATGAAAAATGTTAATACTTACGTAATAATTGAGTTCTAAATTCTAGTTTTCTGAATATCTAGTTAATTTATGGTGGATAAATGTATTTTCAATTGTCTGAAGTCTTATTTAACAAGAACTTATGTTTTTTTTTTTTAATTTGAAATGATGTACCCCAACAATGAATAATGTTAATATCAATGTATTTATTGACTTCTAAATTCTAGTTTTGCGTACAACTAATCTATCTATAGGTGAGTAATGTATTTGCAATTGTCTGAAGTCTTATTCAACAACAACTTATGTGTTTTTTTTATTTGAAATGATTTACCCCATCAATGAAAAATGTTAATACTAACGTAATAATTGAGTTCTAAATTCTAGTTTTCTGAATATCTAGTTAATTTATGGTGGATAAATGTATTTTCAATTGTCTGAAGTCTTATTTAACAACAACTTATGTTTTTTTTTTAATTTGAAATGATGTACCCCAACAATGAATAACGTTAATATTAACGTAATTATTGAGTTCTAAATTCTAGTTTTGGGTTCAACTAATCTATCTATAGGTGACCAATGTATTTGCAATTGTCTGAAGTCTTATTCATCAACATATTATGTTTTTTTTTTAATTTGAAATGATGTACCCCAACAATGAATAATGTTAATATCAATGTATTTATTGAATTCTAAATTCTAGTTTTGCGTACAACTAATCTATCTATAGGTGAGTAATGTATTTGCAATTGTCTGAAGTCTTCTTCATCAACATATTATGTTTTTTTTTTAATTTGAAATGATGTACCCCAACAATGGATAATGTTAATATCAATGTATTTATTGACTTCTAAATTCTAGTTTTGCGTACAACTAATCTATCTATAGGTGAGTAATGTATTTGCAATTGTCTGAAGTCTTATTCAACAACAACTTATGTGTTTTTTTTTATTTGAAATGATTTACCCCATCAATGAAAAATGTTAATACTAACGTAATAATTGAGTTCTAAATTCTAGTTTTCTGAATATCTAGTTAATTTATGGTGGATAAATGTATTTTCAATTGTCTGAAGTCTTATTTAACAACAACTTATGTTTTTTTTTTAAATTTGAAATGATGTACCCCAACAATGAAAAACGTTAATATTAACGTAATTATTGAGTTCTAAATTCTAGTTTTGGGTTCAACTAATCTATCTATAGGTGACCAATGTATTTGCAATTGTCTGGAGTCTTATTCATCAACATATTATGTTTTTTTTTTAATTTGAAATGATGTACCCCAACAATGAATAATGTTAATATCAACGTATTTATTGACTTCTAAATTCTAGTTTTGCGTACAACTAATCTATCTATAGGTGAGTAATGTATTTGCAATTGTCTGAAGTCTTATTCAACCACAACTTATGTGTTTTTTTTATTTGAAATGATTTACCCCATCAATGAAAAATGTTAATACTAACGTAATAATTGAGTTCTAAATTCTAGTTTTCTGAATATCTAGTTAATTTATGGTGGATAAATGTATTTGCAATTGTCTGAAGTCTTATTCATCAACATATTATGTTTATTCTTTAATTTGAAATGATGTAACCCAACAATGAATAATGTTAATATTAACGTAATTTTTGAGTTCGAAATTCTGGTTTTTCAGATCATCTAGTTTATGTATAGTGGATAAATGTATTTGCAATTGTCTGAAGTCTTATTCATCAACATATTATGTTTTTTTTTTAATTTGAAATTATGTACCCCAACAATGAATAATGTTAATATCAATGTATTTATTGACTTCTAAATTCTAGTTTTGCGTACAACTAATCTATCTATAGGTGAGTAATGTATTTGCAATTGTCTGAAGTCTTATTCAACAACAACTTATGTGTTTTTTTTATTTGAAATGATTTACCCCATCAATGAAAAATGTTAATACTAACGTAATAATTGAGTTCTAAATTCTAGTTTTCTGAATATCTAGTTAATTTATGGTGGATAAATGTATTTTCAATTGTCTGAAGTCTTATTTAACAACAACTTATGTTTTTTTTTTAATTTGAAATGATGTACCCCAACAATGAATAATGTTAATATCAACGTATTTATTGACTTCTAAATTCTAGTTTTGCGTACAACTAATCTATCTATAGGTGACTAATGTATTTGCAATTGTCTGAAGTCTTATTCAACAACAACTTATGTGTTTTTTTTTATTTGAAATGATTTACCCCATCAATGAAAAATGTTAATACTAACGTAATAATTGAGTTCTAAATTCTAGTTTTCTGAATATCTAGTTAATTTATGGTGGATAAATGTATTTTCAATTATCTGAAGTCTTATTTAACAACAACTTATGTTTTTTTTTTTAATTTGAAATGATGTACCCCAACAATGAATAATGTTAATATCAATGTATTTATTGACTTCTAAATTCTAGTTTTGCGTACAACTAATCTATCTATAGGTGAGTAATGTATTTGCAATTTGAAGTCTTATTCAACAACAACTTATGTGTTTTTTTTATTTGAAATGATTTACCCCATCAATGAAAAATGTTAATACTAACGTAATAATTGAGTTCTAAATTCTAGTTTTCTGAATATCTAGTTAATTTATGGTGGATAAATGTATTTTCAATTGTCTGAAGTCTTATTTAACAACAACTTATGTTTTTTTTTTAATTTGAAATGATGTACCCCAACAATGAATAACGTTAATATTAACGTAATTATTGAGTTCTAAATTCTAGTTTTGGGTTCAACTAATCTATCTATAGGTGACCAATGTATTTGCAATTGTCTGAAGTCTTATTCATCAACATATTATGTTTTTTTTTTAATTTGAAATGATGTACCCCAACAATGAATAATGTTAATATCAATGTATTTATTGACTTCTAAATTCTAGTTTTGCGTACAACTAATCTATCTATAGGTGAGTAATGTATTTGCAATTGTCTGAAGTCTTATTCATCAACATATTATGTTTTTTTTTTTTAATTTGAAATGATGTAACCCAACAATGAATAATGTTAATATCAACGTATTTATTGACTTCTAAATTCTAGTTTTGCGTACAACTAATCTATCTATAGGTGAGTAATGTATTTGCAATTGTCTGAACTCTTATTCAACAACAACTTATGTGTTTTTTTTATTTGAAATGATTTACCCCATCAATGAAAAATGTTAATACTAACGTAATAATTGAGTTCTAAATTCTAGTTTTCTGAATATCTAGTTAATTTATGGTGGATAAATGTATTTGCAATTGTCTGAAGTCTTCTTCATCAACATATTATGTTTTTTTTTTTATTTGAAATGATGTACCCCAACAATGAATAATGTTAATATCAACGTATTTATTGACTTCTAAATTCTAGTTTTGCGTACAACTAATCTATCTATAGGTGACTAATATATTTGCAATTGTCTGAAGTCTTATTCATCAACATATTATGTTTATTCTTTAATTTGAAATGATGTAACCCAACAATGAATAATGTTAATATTAACGTAATTTTTGAGTTCGAAATTCTGGTTTTTCAGATCATCTAGTTTATGTATAGTGGATAAATGTATTTGCAATTGTCTGAAGTCTTATTCATCAACATATTATGTTTTTTTTTTAATTTGAAATTATGTACCCCAACAATGAATAATGTTAATATCAATGTATTTATTGACTTCTAAATTCTAGTTTTGCGTACAACTAATCTATCTATAGGTGAGTAATGTATTTGCAATTGTCTGAAGTCTTATTCAACAACAACTTATGTGTTTTTTTTATATGAAATGATTTACCCCATCAATGAAAAATGTTAATACTAACGTAATAATTGAGTTCTAAATTCTAGTTTTCTGAATATCTAGTTAATTTATGGTGGATAAATGTATTTTCAATTGTCTGAAGTCTTATTTAACAACAACTTATGTTTTTTTTTTAATTTGAAATGATGTACCCCAACAATGAATAATGTTAATATCAACGTATTTATTGACTTCTAAATTGTAGTTTTGCGTACAACTAATCTATCTATAGGTGACTAATGTATTTGCAATTGTCTGAACTCTTATTCAACAACAACTTATGTGTTTTTTTTATTTGATATGATTTACCCCATCAATGAAAAATGTTAATACTTACGTAATAATTGAGTTCTAAATTCTAGTTTTCTGAATATCTAGTTAATTTATGGTGGATAAATGTATTTTCAATTGTCTGAAGTCTTATTTAACAACAACTTATGTTTTTTTTTTATTTGAAATGATTTACCCCATCAATGAAAAATGTTAATACTTACGTAATAATTGAGTTCTAAATTCTAGTTTTCTGAATATCTAGTTAATTTATGGTGGATAAATGTATTTTCAATTGTCTGAAGTCTTATTTAACAAGAACTTATGTTTTTTTTTTTTAATTTGAAATGATGTACCCCAACAATGAATAATGTTAATATCAATGTATTTATTGACTTCTAAA
Organism: Metopolophium dirhodum; assembly: GCF_019925205.1. Taxonomy (NCBI): domain Eukaryota; kingdom Metazoa; phylum Arthropoda; class Insecta; order Hemiptera; family Aphididae; genus Metopolophium; species Metopolophium dirhodum. Next base: position 1,015,177 of record NW_026869896.1, on the reverse strand, counting down.
TTCTAGTTTTGCGTACAACTAATCTATCTATAGGTGAGTAATGTATTTGCAATTGTCTGAAGTCTTATTCAACAACAACTTATGTGTTTTTTTTATTTGAAATGATTTACCCCATCAATGAAAAATGTTAATACTAACGTAATAATTGAGTTCTAAATTCTAGTTTTCTGAATATCTAGTTAATTTATGGTGGATAAATGTATTTTCAATTGTCTGAAGTCTTATTTAACAACAACTTATGTTTTTTTTTTAATTTGAAATGATGTACCCCAACAATGAATAACGTTAATATTAACGTAATTATTGAGTTCTAAATTCTAGTTTTGGGTTCAACTAATCTATCTATAGGTGACCAATGTATTTGCAATTGTCTGAAGTCTTATTCATCAACATATTATGTTTTTTTTTTAATTTGAAATGATGTACCCCAACAATGAATAATGTTAATATCAATGTATTTATTGAATTCTAAATTCTAGTTTTGCGTACAACTAATCTATCTATAGGTGAGTAATGTATTTGCAATTGTCTGAAGTCTTCTTCATCAACATATTATGTTTTTTTTTTAATTTGAAATGATGTACCCCAACAATGGATAATGTTAATATCAATGTATTTATTGACTTCTAAATTCTAGTTTTGCGTACAACTAATCTATCTATAGGTGAGTAATGTATTTGCAATTGTCTGAAGTCTTATTCAACAACAACTTATGTGTTTTTTTTATTTGAAATGATTTACCCCATCAATGAAAAATGTTAATACTAACGTAATAATTGAGTTCTAAATTCTAGTTTTCTGAATATTTAGTTAATTTATGGTGGATAAATGTATTTTCAATTGTCTGAAGTCTTATTTAACAACAACTTATGTTTTTTTTTTAAATTTGAAATGATGTACCCCAACAATGAAAAACGTTAATATTAACGTAATTATTGAGTTCTAAATTCTAGTTTTGGGTTCAACTAATCTATCTATAGGTGACCAATGTATTTGCAATTGTCTGAAGTCTTATTCATCAACATATTATGTTTATTCTTTAATTTGAAATGATGTAACCCAACAATGAATAATGTTAATATTAACGTAATTTTTGAGTTCGAAATTCTGGTTTTTCAGATCATCTAGTTTATGTATAGTGGATAAATGTATTTGCAATTGTCTGAAGTCTTATTCATCAACATATTATGTTTTTTTTTTAATTTGAAATTATGTACCCCAACAATGAATAATGTTAATATCAATGTATTTATTGACTTCTAAATTCTAGTTTTGCGTACAACTAATCTATCTATAGGTGAGTAATGTATTTGCAATTGTCTGAAGTCTTATTCAACAACAACTTATGTGTTTTTTTTATTTGAAATGATTTACCCCATCAATGAAAAATGTTAATACTAACGTAATAATTGAGTTCTAAATTCTAGTTTTCTGAATATCTAGTTAATTTATGGTGGATAAATGTATTTTCAATTGTCTGAAGTCTTATTTAACAACAACTTAAGTTTTTTTTTTAATTTGAAATGATGTACCCCAACAATGAATAATGTTAATATCAACGTATTTATTGACTTCTAAATTCTAGTTTTGCGTACAACTAATCTATCTATAGGTGACTAATGTATTTGCAATTGTCTGAAGTCTTATTCAACAACAACTTATGTGTTTTTTTTATTTGAAATGATTTACCCCATCAATGAAAAATGTTAATACTAACGTAATAATTGAGTTCTAAATTCTAGTTTTCTGAATATCTAGTTAATTTATGGTGGATAAATGTATTTTCAATTATCTGAAGTCTTATTTAACAACAACTTATGTTTTTTTTTTTAATTTGAAATGATGTACCCCAACAATGAATAATGTTAATATCAATGTATTTATTGACTTCTAAATTCTAGTTTTGCGTACAACTAATCTATCTATAGGTGAGTAATGTATTTGCAATTGTCTGAAGTCTTATTCAACAACAACTTATGTGTTTTTTTTATTTGAAATGATTTACCCCATCAATGAAAAATGTTAATACTAACGTAATAATTGAGTTCTAAATTCTAGTTTTCTGAATATCTAGTTAATTTATGGTGGATAAATGTATTTTCAATTGTCTGAAGTCTTATTTAACAACAACTTATGTTTTTTTTTTAATTTGAAATGATGTACCCCAACAATGAATAACGTTAATATTAACGTAATTATTGAGTTCTAAATTCTAGTTTTGGGTTCAACTAATCTATCTATAGGTGACCAATGTATTTGCAATTGTCTGAAGTCTTATTCATCAACATATTATGTTTTTTTTTTAATTTGAAATGATGTACCCCAACAATGAATAATGTTAATATCAATGTATTTATTGACTTCTAAATTCTAGTTTTGCGTACAACTAATCTATCTATAGGTGAGTAATGTATTTGCAATTGTCTGAAGTCTTATTCATCAACATATTATGTTTTTTTTTTTTAATTTGAAATGATGTAACCCAACAATGAATAATGTTAATATCAACGTATTTATTGACTTCTAAATTCTAGTTTTGCGTACAACTAATCTATCTATAGGTGAGTAATGTATTTGCAATTGTCTGAAGTCTTATTCAACAACAACTTATGTGTTTTTTTTATTTGAAATGATTTACCCCATCAATGAAAAATGTTAATACTAACGTAATAATTGAGTTCTAAATTCTAGTTTTCTGAATATCTAGTTAATTTATGGTGGATAAATGTATTTGCAATTGTCTGAAGTCTTCTTCATCAACATATTATGTTTTTTTTTTTATTTGAAATGATGTACCCCAACAATGGATAATGTTAATATCAACGTATTTATTGACTTCTAAATTCTAGTTTTGCGTACAACTAATCTATCTATAGGTGACTAATATATTTGCAATTGTCTGAAGTCTTATTCATCAACATATTATGTTTATTCTTTAATTTGAAATGATGTAACCCAACAATGAATAATGTTAATATTAACGTAATTTTTGAGTTCGAAATTCTGGTTTTTCAGATCATCTAGTTTATGTATAGTGGATAAATGTATTTGCAATTGTCTGAAGTCTTATTCATCAACATATTATGTTTTTTTTTTAATTTGAAATTATGTACCCCAACAATGAATAATGTTAATATCAATGTATTTATTGACTTCTAAATTCTAGTTTTGCGTACAACTAATCTATCTATAGGTGAGTAATGTATTTGCAATTGTCTGAAGTCTTATTCAACAACAACTTATGTGTTTTTTTTATTTGAAATGATTTACCCCATCAATGAAAAATGTTAATACTAACGTAATAATTGAGTTCTAAATTCTAGTTTTCTGAATATTTAGTTAATTTATGGTGGATAAATGTATTTTCAATTGTCTGAAGTCTTATTTAACAACAACTTATGTTTTTTTTTTAAATTTGAAATGATGTACCCCAACAATGAAAAACGTTAATATTAACGTAATTATTGAGTTCTAAATTCTAGTTTTGGGTTCAACTAATCTATCTATAGGTGACCAATGTATTTTCAATTGTCTGAAGTCTTATTTAACAACAACTTATGTTTTTTTTTTTAAATTTGAAATGATGTACCCCAACAATGAAAAACGTTAATATTAACGTAATTATTGAGTTCTAAATTCTAGTTTTGGGTTCAACTAATCTATCTATAGGTGACCAATGTATTTGCAATTGTCTGAAGTCTTATTCATCAACATATTATGTTTATTCTTTAATTTGAAATGATGTAACCCAACAATGAATAATGTTAATATTAACGTAATTTTTGAGTTCGAAATTCTGGTTTTTCAGATCATCTAGTTTATGTATAGTGGATAAATGTATTTGCAATTGTCTGAAGTCTTATTCATCAACATATTATGTTTTTTTTTTAATTTGAAATTATGTACCCCAACAATGAATAATGTTAATATCAATGTATTTATTGACTTCTAAATTCTAGTTTTGCGTACAACTAATCTATCTATAGGTGAGTAATGTATTTGCAATTGTCTGAAGTCTTATTCAACAACAACTTATGTGTTTTTTTTATTTGAAATGATTTACCCCATCAATGAAAAATGTTAATACTAACGTAATAATTGAGTTCTAAATTCTAGTTTTCTGAATATCTAGTTAATTTATGGTGGATAAATGTATTTTCAATTGTCTGAAGTCTTATTTAACAACAACTTAAGTTTTTTTTTTAATTTGAAATGATGTACCCCAACAATGAATAATGTTAATATCAACGTATTTATTGACTTCTAAATTCTAGTTTTGCGTACAACTAATCTATCTATAGGTGACTAATGTATTTGCAATTGTCTGAAGTCTTATTCAACAACAACTTATGTGTTTTTTTTATTTGAAATGATTTACCCCATCAATGAAAAATGTTAATACTAACGTAATAATTGAGTTCTAAATTCTAGTTTTCTGAATATCTAGTTAATTTATGGTGGATAAATGTATTTTCAATTATCTGAAGTCTTATTTAACAACAACTTATGTTTTTTTTTTTAATTTGAAATGATGTACCCCAACAATGAATAATGTTAATATCAATGTATTTATTGACTTCTAAATTCTAGTTTTGCGTACAACTAATCTATCTATAGGTGAGTAATGTATTTGCAATTGTCTGAAGTCTTATTCAACAACAACTTATGTGTTTTTTTTATTTGAAATGATTTACCCCATCAATGAAAAATGTTAATACTAACGTAATAATTGAGTTCTAAATTCTAGTTTTCTGAATATCTAGTTAATTTATGGTGGATAAATGTATTTTCAATTGTCTGAAGTCTTATTTAACAACAACTTATGTTTTTTTTTTAATTTGAAATGATGTACCCCAACAATGAATAACGTTAATATTAACGTAATTATTGAGTTCTAAATTCTAGTTTTGGGTTCAACTAATCTATCTATAGGTGACCAATGTATTTGCAATTGTCTGAAGTCTTATTCATCAACATATTATGTTTTTTTTTTAATTTGAAATGATGTACCCCAACAATGAATAATGTTAATATCAATGTATTTATTGACTTCTAAATTCTAGTTTTGCGTACAACTAATCTATCTATAGGTGAGTAATGTATTTGCAATTGTCTGAAGTCTTATTCATCAACATATTATGTTTTTTTTTTTTAATTTGAAATGATGTAACCCAACAATGAATAATGTTAATATCAACGTATTTATTGACTTCTAAATTCTAGTTTTGCGTACAACTAATCTATCTATAGGTGAGTAATGTATTTGCAATTGTCTGAAGTCTTATTCAACAACAACTTATGTGTTTTTTTTATTTGAAATGATTTACCCCATCAATGAAAAATGTTAATACTAACGTAATAATTGAGTTCTAAATTCTAGTTTTCTGAATATCTAGTTAATTTATGGTGGATAAATGTATTTGCAATTGTCTGAAGTCTTCTTCATCAACATATTATGTTTTTTTTTTTATTTGAAATGATGTACCCCAACAATGGATAATGTTAATATCAACGTATTTATTGACTTCTAAATTCTAGTTTTGCGTACAACTAATCTATCTATAGGTGACTAATATATTTGCAATTGTCTGAAGTCTTATTCATCAACATATTATGTTTATTCTTTAATTTGAAATGATGTAACCCAACAATGAATAATGTTAATATTAACGTAATTTTTGAGTTCGAAATTCTGGTTTTTCAGATCATCTAGTTTATGTATAGTGGATAAATGTATTTGCAATTGTCTGAAGTCTTATTCATCAACATATTATGTTTTTTTTTTAATTTGAAATTATGTACCCCAACAATGAATAATGTTAATATCAATGTATTTATTGACTTCTAAATTCTAGTTTTGCGTACAACTAATCTATCTATAGGTGAGTAATGTATTTGCAATTGTCTGAAGTCTTATTCAACAACAACTTATGTGTTTTTTTTATATGAAATGATTTACCCCATCAATGAAAAATGTTAATACTAACGTAATAATTGAGTTCTAAATTCTAGTTTTCTGAATATCTAGTTAATTTATGGTGGATAAATGTATTTTCAATTGTCTGAAGTCTTATTTAACAACAACTTATGTTTTTTATTTAATTTGAAATGATGTACCCCAACAATGAATAATGTTAATATCAACGTATTTATTGACTTCTAAATTCTAGTTTTTCGTACAACTAATCTATCTATAGGTGACTAATGTATTTGCAATTGTCTGAACTCTTATTCAACAACAACTTATGTGTTTTTTTTATTTGATATGATTTACCCCATCAATGAAAAATGTTAATACTAACGTAATAATTGAGTTCTAAATTCTAGTTTTCTGAATATCTAGTTAATTTATGGTGGATAAATGTATTTTCAATTGTCTGAAGTCTTATTTAACAACAACTTATGTTTTTTTTTTATTTGAAATGATTTACCCCATCAATGAAAAATGTTAATACTTACGTAATAATTGAGTTCTAAATTCTAGTTTTCTGAATATCTAGTTAATTTATGGTGGATAAATGTATTTTCAATTGTCTGAAGTCTTATTTAACAACAACTTATGTTTTTTTTTATTTGAAATGATTTACCCCATCAATGAAAAATGTTAATATTAACGTAATTTTTGAGGTCGAAATTCTGGTTTTTCAGATCATCTAGTTTATGTATAGTGGATAAATGTATTTGCAATTGTCTGAAGTCTTATTCATCAACATATTATGTTATTTTTTAATTTGAAATGATGTAACTCAACAATGAATAATGATAATATTAACGTAATTTTTGTGTTCTATATTCTAGTTTTGGGTTCAACTAATCTAACTAAAAGTGACTAATGTATTTGCAATTGTCTGAGGTCTTATTCAACAACAACTTATGTGTTTTTTTTATTTGAAATGATTTACCCCATCAATGAAAAATGTTAATATTAACGTAATTTTTGAGTTTTAAATTCTGGTTTTTCTGATCATCTAGTTTATGTATAGTAGATAAATGTATTTGCAATTGTCTGAAGTCTTCTTCATCAACATATTATGTTTTTTTTTTAATTTGAAATGATGTACCCCAACAATGAATAACGTTAATATTAACGTAATTATTGAGTTCTAAATTCTAGTTTTGGGTTTAACTAATCTATCTATAGGTGACCAATGTATTTGCAATTGTCTGAAGTCTTATTCAACAACAACTTATGTGTTTTTTTTATTTGAAATGATTTACACCATCAATGAAAAATGTTAATATTAACGTAATAATTGAATTCTAAATTCTAGTTTTCTGAACATCTAGTTAATTTATAGTGGATAAATGTATTTGCAATTGTCTGAAGTCTTCTTCATCAACATATTATGTTTTTTTTTTTATTTGAAATGATGTACCCCAACAATGAATAATGTTAATATCAACGTATTTATTGACTTCTAAATTCTAGTTTTGCGTACAACTAATCTATCTATAGGTGACTAATATATTTGCAATTGTCTGAAGTCTTATTCATCAACATATTATGTTTATTCTTTAATTTGAAATGATGTAACCCAACAATGAATAATGTTAATATTAACGTAATTTTTGAGTTCGAAATTCTGGTTTTTCAGATCATCTAGTTTATGTATAGTGGATAAATGTATTTGCAATTGTCTGAAGTCTTATTCATCAACATATTATGTTTTTTTTTTAATTTGAAATTATGTACCCCAACAATGAATAATGTTAATATCAATGTATTTATTGACTTCTAAATTCTAGTTTTGCGTACAACTAATCTATCTATAGGTGAGTAATGTATTTGCAATTGTCTGAAGTCTTATTCAACAACAACTTATGTGTTTTTTTTATATGAAATGATTTACCCCATCAATGAAAAATGTTAATACTAACGTAATAATTGAGTTCTAAATTCTAGTTTTCTGAATATCTAGTTAATTTATGGTGGATAAATGTATTTTCAATTGTCTGAAGTCTTATTTAACAACAACTTATGTTTTTTTTTTAATTTGAAATGATGTACCCCAACAATGAATAATGTTAATATCAACGTATTTATTGACTTCTAAATTCTAGTTTTGCGTACAACTAATCTATCTATAGGTGACCAATGTATTTGCAATTGTCTGAAGTCTTATTCATCAACATATTATGTTTTTTTTTTTAATTTGAAATGATGTACCCCAACAATGAATAATGTTAATATCAATGTATTTATTGACTTCTAAATTCTAGTTTTGCGTACAACTAATCTATCTATAGGTGAGTAATGTATTTGCAATTGTCTGAAGTCTTATTCATCAACATATTATGTTTTTTTTTTTTAATTTGAAATGATGTAACCCAACAATGAATAATGTTAATATCAACGTATTTATTGACTTCTAAATTCTAGTTTTGCGTACAACTAATCTATCTATAGGTGAGTAATGTATTTGCAATTGTCTGAACTCTTATTCAACAACAACTTATGTGTTTTTTTTATTTGAAATGATTTACCCCATCAATGAAAAATGTTAATACTAACGTAATAATTGAGTTCTAAATTCTAGTTTTCTGAATATCTAGTTAATTTATGGTGGATAAATGTATTTGCAATTGTCTGAAGTCTTCTTCATCAACATATTATGTTTTTTTTTTTATTTGAAATGATGTACCCCAACAATGAATAATGTTAATATCAACGTATTTATTGACTTCTAAATTCTAGTTTTGCGTACAACTAATCTATCTATAGGTGACTAATATATTTGCAATTGTCTGAAGTCTTATTCAACAACAACTTATGTGTTTTTTTTATTTGAAATGATTTACCCCATCAATGAAAAATGTTAATACTAACGTAATAATTGAGTTCTAAATTCTAGTTTTCTGAATATCTAGTTAATTTATGGTGGATAAATGTATTTGCAATTGTCTGAAGTCTTATTCATCAACATATTATGTTTTTTTTTAATTTGAAATTATGTACCCCAACAATGAATAATGTTAATATCAATGTATTTATTGACTTCTAAATTCTAGTTTTGCGTACAACTATTCTATCTATAGGTGAGTAATGTATTTGCAATTGTCTGAAGTCTTATTCAACAACAACTTATGTGTTTTTTTTATATGAAATGATTTACCCCATCAATGAAAAATGTTAATACTAACGTAATAATTGAGTTCTAAATTCTAGGTTTCTGAATATCTAGTTAATTTATGGTGGATAAATGTATTTTCAATTGTCTGAAGTCTTATTTAACAACAACTTATGTTTTTTTTTTAATTTGAAATGATGTACCCCAACAATGAATAATGTTAATATCAACGTATTTATTGACTTCTAAATTCTAGTTTTGCGTACAACTAATCTATCTATAGGTGACTAATGTATTTGCAATTGTCTGAACTCTTATTCAACAACAACTTATGTGTTTTTTTTATTTGAAATGATTTACCCCATCAATGAAAAATGTTAATACTTACGTAATAATTGAGTTCTAAATTCTAGTTTTCTGAATATCTAGTTAATTTATGGTGGATAAATGTATTTTCAATTGTCTGAAGTCTTATTTAACAACAACTTATGTTTTTTTTTTATTTGAAATGATTTACCCCATCAATGAAAAATGTTAATACTTACGTAATAATTGAGTTCTAAATTCTAGTTTTCTGAATATCTAGTTAATTTATGGTGGATAAATGTATTTTCAATTGTCTGAAGTCTTATTTAACAAGAACTTATGTTTTTTTTTTTTAATTTGAAATGATGTACCCCAACAATGAATAATGTTAATATCAATGTATTTATTGACTTCTAAATTCTAGTTTTGCGTACAACTAATCTATCTATAGGTGAGTAATGTATTTGCAATTGTCTGAAGTCTTATTCAACAACAACTTATGTGTTTTTTTTATTTGAAATGATTTACCCCATCAATGAAAAATGTTAATACTAACGTAATAATTGAGTTCTAAATTCTAGTTTTCTGAATATCTAGTTAATTTATGGTGGATAAATGTATTTTCAATTGTCTGAAGTCTTATTTAACAACAACTTATGTTTTTTTTTTAATTTGAAATGATGTACCCCAACAATGAATAACGTTAATATTAACGTAATTATTGAGTTCTAAATTCTAGTTTTGGGTTCAACTAATCTATCTATAGGTGACCAATGTATTTGCAATTGTCTGAAGTCTTATTTAACAACAACTTATGTTTTTTTTTTTTAATTTGAAATGATGTACCCCAACAATGAATAATGTTAATATCAATGTATTTATTGACTTCTAAATTCTAGTTTTGCGTACAACTAATCTATCTATAGGTGAGTAATGTATTTGCAATTGTCTGAAGTCTTATTCAACAACAACTTATGTGTTTTTTTTATTTGAAATGATTTACCCCATCAATGAAAAATGTTAATACTAACGTAATAATTGAGTTCTAAATTCTAGTTTTCTGAATATCTAGTTATTTTATGGTGGATAAATGTATTTTCAATTGTCTGAAGTCTTATTTAACAACAACTTATGTTTTTTTTTATTTGAAATGATTTACCCCATCAATGAAAAATGTTAATATTAACGTAATTTTTGAGGTCGAAATTCTGGTTTTTCAGATCATCTAGTTTATGTATAGTGGATAAATGTATTTGCAATTGTCTGAAGTCTTATTCATCAACATATTATGTTATTTTTTAATTTGAAATGATGTAACCCAACAATGAATAATGATAATATTAACGTAATTTTTGTGTTCTATATTCTAGTTTTGGGTTCAACTAATCTAACTAAAGGTGACTAATGTATTTGCAATTGTCTGAGGTCTTATTCAACAACAACTTATGTGTTTTTTTTATTTGAAATGATTTACCCCATCAATGAAAAATGTTAATATTAACGTAATTTTTGAGTTTTAAATTCTGGTTTTTCTGATCATCTAGTTTATGTATAGTAGATAAATATATTTGCAATTGTCTGAAGTCTTCTTCATCAACATATTATGTTTTTTTTTTAATTTGAAATGATGTACCCCAACAATGAATAACGTTAATATTAACGTAATTATTGAGTTCTAAATTCTAGTTTTGGGTTTAACTAATCTATCTATAGGTGACCAATGTATTTGCAATTGTCTGAAGTCTTATTCAACAACAACTTATGTGTTTTTTTTATTTGAAATGATTTACACCATCAATGAAAAATGTTAATATTAACGTAATAATTGAATTCTAAATTCTAGTTTTCTGAACATCTAGTTAATTTATAGTGGATAAATGTATTTGCAATTGTCTGAAGTCTTCTTCATCAACATATTATGTTTTTTTTTTTATTTGAAATGATGTACCCCAACAATGAATAATGTTAATATCAACGTATTTATTGACTTCTAAATTCTAGTTTTGCGTACAACTAATCTATCTATAGGTGACTAATATATTTGCAATTGTCTGAAGTCTTATTCATCAACATATTATGTTTATTCTTTAATTTGAAATGATGTAACCCAACAATGAATAATGTTAATATTAACGTAATTTTTGAGTTCGAAATTCTGGTTTTTCAGATCATCTAGTTTATGTATAGTGGATAAATGTATTTGCAATTGTCTGAAGTCTTATTCATCAACATATTATGTTTTTTTTTTAATTTGAAATTATGTACCCCAACAATGAATAATGTTAATATCAATGTATTTATTGACTTCTAAATTCTAGTTTTGCGTACAACTAATCTATCTATAGGTGAGTAATGTATTTGCAATTGTCTGAAGTCTTATTCAACAACAACTTATGTGTTTTTTTTATTTGAAATGATTTACCCCATCAATGAAAAATGTTAATACTAACGTAATAATTGAGTTCTAAATTCTAGTTTTCTGAATATCTAGTTATTTTATGGTGGATAAATGTATTTTCAATTGTCTGAAGTCTTATTTAACAACAACTTATGTTTTTTTTTTAATTTGAAATGATGTACCCCAACAATGAATAACGTTAATATTAACGTAATTATTGAGTTCTAAATTCTAGTTTTGGGTTCAACTAATCTATCTATAGGTGACCAATGTATTTGCAATTGTCTGAAGTCTTATTCATCAACATATTATGTTTTTTTTTTAATTTGAAATGATGTACCCCAACAATGAATAATGTTAATATCAATGTATTTATTGACTTCTAAATTCTAGTTTTGCGTACAACTAATCTATCTATAGATGAGTAATGTATTTGCAATTGTCTGAAGTCTTATTCAACAACAACTTATGTGTTTTTTTTATTTGAAATGATTTACCCCATCAATGAAAAATGTTAATACTAACGTAATAATTGAGTTCTAAATTCTAGTTTTCTGAATATCTAGTTAATTTATGGTGGATAAATGTATTTGCAATTGTCTGAAGTCTTCTTCATCAACATATTATGTTTTTTTTTTTATTTGAAATGATGTACCCCAACAATGAATAATGTTAATATCAACGTATTTATTGACTTCTAAATTCTAGTTTTGCGTACAACTAATCTATCTATAGGTGACTAATATATTTGCAATTGTCTGAAGTCTTATTCAACAACAACTTATGTGTTTTTTTTATATGAAATGATTTACCCCATCAATGAAAAATGTTAATACTAACGTAATAATTGAGTTCTAAATTCTAGTTTTCTGAATATCTAGTTAATTTATGGTGGATAAATGTATTTTCAATTGTCTGAAGTCTTATTTAACAACAACTTATGTTTTTTTTTTAATTTGAAATGATGTACCCCAACAATGAATAATGTTAATATCAACGTATTTATTGACTTCTAAATTCTAGTTTTGCGTACAACTAATCTATCTATAGGTGACTAATGTATTTGCAATTGTCTGAAGTCTTATTCAACAACAACTTATGTGTTTTTTTTATTTGAAATGATTTACCCCATCAATGAAAAATGTTAATACTTACGTAATAATTGAGTTCTAAATTCTAGTTTTCTGAATATCTAGTTAATTTATGGTGGATAAATGTAATTTCAATTGTCTGAAGTCTTATTTAACAACAACTTATGTTTTTTTTTTTAATTTGAAATGATGTACCCCAACAATGAATAATGTTAATATCAATGTATTTATTGACTTCTAAATTCTAGTTTTGCGTACAACTAATCTATCTATAGGTGAGTAATGTATTTGCAATTGTCTGAAGTCTTATTCAACAACAACTTATGTGTTTTTTTTATTTGAAATGATTTACCCCATCAATGAAAAATGTTAATATCAATGTATTTATTGACTTCTAAATTCTAGTTTTGCGTACAACTAATCTATCTATAGGTGAGTAATGTATTTGCAATTGTCTGAAGCCTTATTCATCAACATATTATGTTTTTTTTTTTAATTTGAAATGATGTAACCCAACAATGAATAATGTTAATATCAACGTATTTATTGACTTCTAAATTCTAGTTTTGCGTACAACTAATCTATCTATAGGTGAGTAATGTATTTGCAATTGTCTGAAGTCTTATTCAACAACAACTTATGTGTTTTTTTTATTTGAAATGATTTACCCCATCAATGAAAAATGTTAATACTAACGTAATAATTGAGTTCTAAATTCTAGTTTTCTGAATATCTAGTTAATTTATGGTGGATAAATGTATTTGCAATTGTCTGAAGTCTTCTTCATCAACATATTATGTTTTTTTTTTTATTTGAAATGATGTACCCCAACAATGAATAATGTTAATATCAACGTATTTATTGACTTCTAAATTCTAGTTTTGCGTACAACTAATCTATCTATAGGTGACTAATATATTTGCAATTGTCTGAAGTCTTATTCATCAACATATTATGTTTATTCTTTAATTTGAAATGATGTAACCCAACAATGAATAATGTTAATATTAACGTAATTTTTGAGTTCGAAATTCTGGTTTTTCAGATCATCTAGTTTATGTATAGTGGATAAATGTATTTGCAATTGTCTGAAGTCTTATTCATCAACATATTATGTTTTTTTTTTTAATTTGAAATTATGTACCCCAACAATGAATAATGTTAATATCAATGTATTTATTGACTTCTAAATTCTAGTTTTGCGTACAACTAATCTATCTATAGGTGAGTAATGTATTTGCAATTGTCTGAAGTCTTATTCAACAACAACTTATGTGTTTTTTTTATTTGAAATGATTTACCCCATCAATGAAAAATGTTTATATTAACGTAATTTTTGAGGTCGAAATTCTGGTTTTTCAGATCATCTAGTTTATGTATAGTGGATAAATGTATTTGCAATTGTCTGAAGTCTTATTCATCAACATATTATGTTATTTTTTAATTTGAAATGATGTAACCCAACAATGAATAATGATAATATTAACGTAATTTTTGTGTTCTATATTCTAGTTTTGGGTTCAACGAATCTAACTAAAGGTGACTAATGTATTTGCAATTGTCTGAGGTCTTATTCAACAACAACTTATGTGTTTTTTATATTTGAAATGATTTACCCCATCAATGAAAAATGTTAATATTAACGTAATTTTTGAGTTTTAAATTCTGGTTTTTCTGATCATCTAGTTTATGTATAGTAGATAAATGTATTTGCAATTGTCTGAAGTCTTCTTCATCAACATATTATGTTTTTTTTTTAATTTGAAATGATGTACCCCAACAATGAATAACGTTAATATTAACGTAATTATTGAGTTCTAAATTCTAGTTTTGGGTTTAACTAATCTATCTATAGGTGACCAATGTATTTGCAATTGTCTGAAGTCTTATTCAACAACAACTTATGTGTTTTTTTTATTTGAAATGATTTACACCATCAATGAAAAATGTTAATATTAACGTAATAATTGAATTCTAAATTCTAGTTTTCTGAACATCTAGTTAATTTATAGTGGATAAATGTATTTGCAATTGTCTGAAGTCTTCTTCATCAACATATTATGTTTTTTTTTTAATTTGAAATGATGTACCCCAACAATGAATAATGTTAATATCAACGTATTTATTGACTTCTAAATTCTAGTTTTGCGTACAACTAATCTATCTATAGGTGACTAATGTATTTGCAATTGTCTGAAGTCTTATTCATCAACATATTATGTTTTTTTTTTAATTTGAAATGATGTACCCCAACAATGAATAATGTTAATATCAACGTCTTTATTGACTTCTAAATTCTAGTTTAGCGTACAACTAATCTATCTATAGGTGACTAATGTATTTGCAATTGTCTGAAGTCTTATTCAACAACAACTTATGTGTTTTTTTTATTTGAAATGATTTACCCCATCAATGAAAAATGTTAATATTAACGTTATAATTGAGTTCTAAATTCTAGTTTTCTGAACATCTAGTTAATTTGTGGTGGATAAATGTATTTGCAATTTTCTGAAGTCTTCTTCATCAACATATTATGTTTTTTTTTTAATTTGAAATGATGTACCCCAACAATGAATAATGTTAATATCAATGTATTTATTGACTTCTAAATTCTAGTTTTGCGTACAACTAATCTATCTATAAGTGAGTAATGTATTTGCAATTGTCTGAAGTCTTATTCAACAACAACTTATGTGTTTTTTTTATTTGAAATGATTTACCCCATCAATGAAAAATGTTAATACTAACGTAATAATTGAGTTCTAAATTCTAGTTTTCTGAATATCTAGTTAATTTATGGTGGATAAATGTATTTTCAATTGTCTGAAGTCTTATTTAACAACAACTTATGTTTTTTTTTTTTAATTTGAAATGATGTACCCCAACAATGAATAATGTTAATATCAATGTATTTATTGACTTCTAAATTCTAGTTTTGCGTACAACTAATCTATCTATAGGTGAGTAATGTATTTGCAATTGTCTGAAGTCTTATTCATCAACATATTATGTTTTTTTTTTAATTTGAAATGATGTACCCCAACAATGAATAATGTTAATATCAACGTATTTATTGACTTCTAAATTCTAGTTTTGCGTACAACTAATCTATCTATAGGTGAGTAATGTATTTGCAATTGTCTGAAGTCTTATTCAACAACAACTTATGTGTTTTTTTTATTTGAAATGATTTACCCCATCAATGAAAAATGTTAATACTAACGTAATAATTGAGTTCTAAATTCTAGTTTTCTGAATATCTAGTTAATTTATGGTGGATAAATGTATTTGCAATTGTCTGAAGTCTTCTTCATCAACATATTATGTTTTTTTTTAAATTTGAAATGATGTACCCCAACAATGAATAATGTTAATATCAACGTATTTATTGATTTCTAAATTCTAGTTTTGTGTACAACTAATCTATCTATAGGTGACTAATATATTTGCAATTGTCTGAAGTCTTATTCAACAACAACTTATGTGTTTTTTTTATTTGAAATGATTTACCCCATCAATGAAAAATATTAATACGAACGTAATAATTGAGTTCTAAATTCTAGTTTTCTGAATATCTAGTTAATTTATGGTGGATAAATGTATTTTCAATTGTCTGAAGTCTTATTTAACAACAACTTATGTTTTTTTTTTTTAATTTGAAATGATGTACCCCAACAATGAATAACGTTAATATTAACGTAATTATTGAGTTCTAAATTCTAGTTTTGGGTTCAACTAATCTATCTATAGGTGACCAATGTATTTGCAATTGTCTGAAGTCTTATTCAACAACAACTTATGTTTTTTTTTTTAATTTGAAATGATGTACCCCAAGAATGAATAACGTTAATATTAACGTAATTATTGAGTTCTAAATTCTAGTTTTGGGTTCAACTAATCTATCTATAGGTGACCAATGTATTTGCAATTGTCTGAAGTCTTATTCAACAACAACTTATGTGTTTTTTTTATTTGAAATGATTTACCCCATCAATGAAAAATGTTAATACTTACGTAATAATTGAGTTCTAAATTCTAGTTTTCTGAATATCTAGTTAATTTATGGTGGATAAATGTATTTTCAATTGTCTGAAGTCTTATTTAACAACAACTTATGTTTTTTTTTTAAATTTGAAATGATGTACCCCAACAATGAAAAACGTTAATATTAACGTAATTATTGAGTTCTAAATTCTAGTTTTGGGTTCAACTAATCTATCTATAGGTGACCAATGTATTTGCAATTGTCTGAAGTCTTATTCATCAACATATTATGTTTTTTTTTTAATTTGAAATGATGTACCCCAACAATGAATAATGTTAATATCAACGTATTTATTGACTTCTAAATTCTAGTTTTGCGTACAACTAATCTATCTATAGGTGAGTAATGTATTTGCAATTGTCTGAAGTCTTATTCAACAACAACTTATGTGTTTTTTTTATTTGAAATGATTTACCCCATCAATGAAAAATGTTAATACTAACGTAATAATTGAGTTCTAAATTCTAGTTTTCTGAATATCTAGTTAATTTATGGTGGATAAATGTATTTGCAATTGTCTGAAGTCTTCTTCATCAACATATTATGTTTTTTTTTTTATTTGAAATGATGTACCCCAACAATGAATAATGTTAATATCAACGTATTTATTGACTTCTAAATTCTAGTTTTGCGTACAACTAATCTATCTATAGGTGACTAATATATTTGCAATTGTCTGAAGTCTTATTCATCAACATATTATGTTTATTCTTTAATTTGAAATGATGTAACCCAACAATGAATAATGTTAATATTAACGTAATTTTTGAGTTCGAAATTCTGGTTTTTCAGATCATCTAGTTTATGTATAGTGGATAAATGTATTTGCAATTGTCTGAAGTCTTATTCATCAACATATTATGTTTTTTTTTTAATTTGAAATTATGTACCCCAACAATGAATAATGTTAATATCAATGTATTTATTGACTTCTAAATTCTAGTTTTGCGTACAACTAACCTATCTATAGGTGAGTAATGTATTTGCAATTGTCTGAAGTCTTATTCAACAACAACTTATGTGTTTTTTTTATTTGAAATGATTTACCCCATCAATGAAAAATGTTAATACTTACGTAATAATTGAGTTCTAAATTCTAGTTTTCTGAATATCTAGTTAATTTATGGTGGATAAATGTATTTTCAATTGTCTGAAGTCTTATTTAACAACAACTTATGTTTTTTTTTTAATTTGAAATGATGTACCCCAACAATGAATAATGTTAATATCAACGTATTTATTGACTTCTAAATTCTAGTTTTGCGTACAACTAATCTATCTATAGGTGACTAATGTATTTGCAATTGTCTGAAGTCTTATTCAACAACAACTTATGTGTTTTTTTTATTTGAAATGATTTACCCCATCAATGAAAAATGTTAATACTAACGTAATAATTGAGTTCTAAATTCTAGTTTTCTGAATATCTAGTTAATTTATGGTGGATAAATGTATTTTCAATTGTCTGAAGTCTTCTTCATCAACATATTATGTTTTTTTTTTAATTTGAAATGATGTACCCCAACAATGAATAATGTTAATATCAACGTATTTATTGACTTCTAAATTCTAGTTTTGCGTACAACTAATCTATCTATAGGTGACTAATGTATTTGCAATTGTCTGAAGTCTTATTCATCAACATATTATGTTTTTTTTTTAATTTGAAATGATGTACCCCAACAATGAATAATGTTAATATCAACGTATTTATTGACTTCTAAATTCTAGTTTAGCGTACAACTAATCTATCTATAGGTGACTAATGTATTTGCAATTGTCTGAAGTCTTATTCAACAACAACTTATGTGTTTTTTTTATTTGAAATGATTTACCCCATCAATGAAAAATGTTAATATTAACGTTATAATTGAGTTCTAAATTCTAGTTTTCTGAACATCTAGTTAATTTGTGGTGGATAAATGTATTTGCAATTTTCTGAAGTCTTCTTCATCAACATATTATGTTTTTTTTTTAATTTGAAATGATGTACCCCAACAATGAATAATGTTAATATCAATGTATTTATTGACTTCTAAATTCTAGTTTTGCGTACAACTAATCTATCTATAAGTGAGTAATGTATTTGCAATTGTCTGAAGTCTTATTCAACAACAACTTATGTGTTTTTTTTATTTGAAATGATTTACCCCATCAATGAAAAATGTTAATACTAACGTAATAATTGAGTTCTAAATTCTAGTTTTCTGAATATCTAGTTAATTTATGGTGGATAAATGTATTTTCAATTGTCTGAAGTCTTATTTAACAACAACTTATGTTTTTTTTTTTTAATTTGAAATGATGTACCCCAACAATGAATAATGTTAATATCAATGTATTTATTGACTTCTAAATTCTAGTTTTGCGTACAACTAATCTATCTATAGGTGAGTAATGTATTTGCAATTGTCTGAAGTCTTATTCATCAACATATTATGTTTTTTTTTTAATTTGAAATGATGTACCCCAACAATGAATAATGTTAATATCAACGTATTTATTGACTTCTAAATTCTAGTTTTGCGTACAACTAATCTATCTATAGGTGAGTAATGTATTTGCAATTGTCTGAAGTCTTATTCAACAACAACTTATGTGTTTTTTTTATTTGAAATGATTTACCCCATCAATGAAAAATGTTAATACTAACGTAATAATTGAGTTCTAAATTCTAGTTTTCTGAATATCTAGTTAATTTATGGTGGATAAATGTATTTGCAATTGTCTGAAGTCTTCTTCATCAACATATTATGTTTTTTTTTAAATTTGAAATGATGTACCCCAACAATGAATAATGTTAATATCAACGTATTTATTGATTTCTAAATTCTAGTTTTGTGTACAACTAATCTATCTATAGGTGACTAATATATTTGCAATTGTCTGAAGTCTTATTCAACAACAACTTATGTGTTTTTTTTATTTGAAATGATTTACCCCATCAATGAAAAATATTAATACGAACGTAATAATTGAGTTCTAAATTCTAGTTTTCTGAATATCTAGTTAATTTATGGTGGATAAATGTATTTTCAATTGTCTGAAGTCTTATTTAACAACAACTTATGTTTTTTTTTTTTAATTTGAAATGATGTACCCCAACAATGAATAACGTTAATATTAACGTAATTATTGAGTTCTAAATTCTAGTTTTGGGTTCAACTAATCTATCTATAGGTGACCAATGTATTTGCAATTGTCTGAAGTCTTATTCATCAACATATTATGTTTTTTTTTTAATTTGAAATGATGTACCCCAACAATGAATAATGTTAATATCAACGTATTTATTGACTTCTAAATTCTAGTTTTGCGTACAACTAATCTATCTATAGGTGACTAATATATTTGCAATTGTCTGAAGTCTTATTCATCAACATATTATGTTTATTCTTTAATTTGAAATGATGTAACCCAACAATGAATAATGTTAATATTAACGTAATTTTTGAGTTCGAAATTCTGGTTTTTCAGATCATCTAGTTTATGTATAGTGGATAAATGTATTTGCAATTGTCTGAAGTCTTATTCAACAACAACTTATGTTTTTTTTTTTAATTTGAAATGATGTACCCCAAGAATGAATAACGTTAATATTAACGTAATTATTGAGTTCTAAATTCTAGTTTTGGGTTCAACTAATCTATCTATAGGTGACCAATGTATTTGCAATTGTCTGAAGTCTTATTCAACAACAACTTATGTGTTTTTTTTATTTGAAATGATTTACCCCATCAATGAAAAATGTTAATACTTACGTAATAATTGAGTTCTAAATTCTAGTTTTCTGAATATCTAGTTAATTTATGGTGGATAAATGTATTTTCAATTGTCTGAAGTCTTATTTAACAACAACTTATGTTTTTTTTTTAAATTTGAAATGATGTACCCCAACAATGAAAAACGTTAATATTAACGTAATTATTGAGTTCTAAATTCTAGTTTTGGGTTCAACTAATCTATCTATAGGTGACCAATGTATTTGCAATTGTCTGAAGTCTTATTCATCAACATATTATGTTTTTTTTTTAATTTGAAATGATGTACCCCAACAATGAATAATGTTAATATCAACGTATTTATTGACTTCTAAATTCTAGTTTTGCGTACAACTAATCTATCTATAGGTGAGTAATGTATTTGCAATTGTCTGAAGTCTTATTCAACAACAACTTATGTGTTTTTTTTATTTGAAATGATTTACCCCATCAATGAAAAATGTTAATACTAACGTAATAATTGAGTTCTAAATTCTAGTTTTCTGAATATCTAGTTAATTTATGGTGGATAAATGTATTTGCAATTGTCTGAAGTCTTCTTCATCAACATATTATGTTTTTTTTTTTATTTGAAATGATGTACCCCAACAATGAATAATGTTAATATCAACGTATTTATTGACTTCTAAATTCTAGTTTTGCGTACAACTAATCTATCTATAGGTGACTAATATATTTGCAATTGTCTGAAGTCTTATTCATCAACATATTATGTTTATTCTTTAATTTGAAATGATGTAACCCAACAATGAATAATGTTAATATTAACGTAATTTTTGAGTTCGAAATTCTGGTTTTTCAGATCATCTAGTTTATGTATAGTGGATAAATGTATTTGCAATTGTCTGAAGTCTTAATCATCAACATATTATGTTTTTTTTTTAATTTGAAATTATGTACCCCAACAATGAATAATGTTAATATCAATGTATTTATTGACTTCTAAATTCTAGTTTTGCGTACAACTAACCTATCTATAGGTGAGTAATGTATTTGCAATTGTCTGAAGTCTTATTCAACAACAACTTATGTGTTTTTTTTATTTGAAATGATTTACCCCATCAATGAAAAATGTTAATACTTACGTAATAATTGAGTTCTAAATTCTAGTTTTCTGAATATCTAGTTAATTTATGGTGGATAAATGTATTTTCAATTGTCTGAAGTCTTATTTAACAACAACTTATGTTTTTTTTTTAATTTGAAATGATGTACCCCAACAATGAATAATGTTAATATCAACGTATTTATTGACTTCTAAATTCTAGTTTTGCGTACAACTAATCTATCTATAGGTGACTAATGTATTTGCAATTGTCTGAAGTCTTATTCAACAACAACTTATGTGTTTTTTTTATTTGAAATGATTTACCCCATCAATGAAAAATGTTAATACTAACGTAATAATTGAGTTCTAAATTCTAGTTTTCTGAATATCTAGTTAATTTATGGTGGATAAATGTATTTTCAATTGTCTGAAGTCTTATTTAACAACAACCTATGTTTTTTTTTTTAATTTGAAATGATGTACCCCAACAATGAATAATGTTAATATCAATGTATTTATTGACTTCTAAATTCTAGTTTTGCGTACAACTAATCTATCTATAGGTGAGTAATGTATTTGCAATTGTCTGAAGTCTTATTCAACAACAACTTATGTGTTTTTTTTATTTGAAATGATTTACCCCATCAATGAAAAATGTTAATACTAACGTAATAATTGAGTTCTAAATTCTAGTTTTCTGAATATCTAGTTAATTTATGGTGGATAAATGTATTTGCAATTGTCTGAAGTCTTCTTCATCAACATATTATGTTTTTTTTTTAATTTGAAATGATGTACCCCAACAATGAATAACGTTAATATTAACGTAATTATTGAGTTCTAAATTCTAGTTTTGGGTTCAACTAATCTATCTATAGGTGACCAATGTATTTGCAATTGTCTGAAGTCTTATTCATCAACATATTATGTTTTTTTTTTAATTTGAAATGATGTACCCCAACAATGAATAATGTTAATATCAATGTATTTATTGACTTCTAAATTCTAGTTTTGCGTACAACTAATCTATCTATAGGTGAGTAATGTATTTGCAATTGTCTGAAGTCTTATTCATCAACATATTATGTTTTTTTTTTTTAATTTGAAATGATGTAACCCAACAATGAATAATGTTAATATCAACGTATTTATTGACTTCTAAATTCTAGTTTTGCGTACAACTAATCTATCTATAGGTGAGTAATGTATTTGCAATTGTCTGAAGTCTTATTCAACAACAACTTATGTGTTTTTTTTATTTGAAATGATTTACCCCATCAATGAAAAATGTTAATACTAACGTAATAATTGAGTTCTAAATTCTAGTTTTCTGAATATCTAGTTAATTTATGGTGGATAAATGTATTTGCAATTGTCTGAAGTCTTCTTCATCAACATATTATGTTTTTTTTTTTATTTGAAATGATGTACCCCAACAATGGATAATGTTAATATCAACGTATTTATTGACTTCTAAATTCTAGTTTTGCGTACAACTAATCTATCTATAGGTGACTAATATATTTGCAATTGTCTGAAGTCTTATTCATCAACATATTATGTTTATTCTTTAATTTGAAATGATGTAACCCAACAATGAATAATGTTAATATTAACGTAATTTTTGAGTTCGAAATTCTGGTTTTTCAGATCATCTAGTTTATGTATAGTGGATAAATGTATTTGCAATTGTCTGAAGTCTTATTCATCAACATATTATGTTTTTTTTTTAATTTGAAATTATGTACCCCAACAATGAATAATGTTAATATCAATGTATTTATTGACTTCTAAATTCTAGTTTTGCGTACAACTAACCTATCTATAGGTGAGTAATGTATTTGCAATTGTCTGAAGTCTTATTCAACAACAACTTATGTGTTTTTTTTATTTGAAATGATTTACCCCATCAATGAAAAATGTTAATACTTACGTAATAATTGAGTTCTAAATTCTAGTTTTCTGAATATCTAGTTAATTTATGGTGGATAAATGTATTTTCAATTGTCTGAAGTCTTATTTAACAACAACTTATGTTTTTTTTTTAATTTGAAATGATGTACCCCAACAATGAATAATGTTAATATCAACGTATTTATTGACTTCTAAATTCTAGTTTTGCGTACAACTAATCTATCTATAGGTGACTAATGTATTTGCAATTGTCTGAAGTCTTATTCAACAACAACTTATGTGTTTTTTTTATTTGAAATGATTTACCCCATCAATGAAAAATGTTAATACTAACGTAATAATTGAGTTCTAAATTCTAGTTTTCTGAATATCTAGTTAATTTATGGTGGATAAATGTATTTTCAATTGTCTGAAGTCTTATTTAACAACAACTTATGTTTTTTTTTTAAATTTGAAATGATGTACCCCAACAATGAAAAACGTTAATATTAACGTAATTATTGAGTTCTAAATTCTAGTTTTGGGTTCAACTAATCTATCTATAGGTGACCAATGTATTTGCAATTGTCTGAAGTCTTATTCATCAACATATTATGTTTTTTTTTTAATTTGAAATGATGTACCCCAACAATGAATAATGTTAATATCAACGTATTTATTGACTTCTAAATTCTAGTTTTGCGTACAACTAATCTATCTATAGGTGAGTAATGTATTTGCAATTGTCTGAAGTCTTATTCAACAACAACTTATGTGTTTTTTTTATTTGAAATGATTTACCCCATCAATGAAAAATGTTAATACTAACGTAATAATTGAGTTCTAAATTCTAGTTTTCTGAATATCTAGTTAATTTATGGTGGATAAATGTATTTGCAATTGTCTGAAGTCTTCTTCATCAACATATTATGTTTTTTTTTTTATTTGAAATGATGTACCCCAACAATGAATAATGTTAATATCAACGTATTTATTGACTTCTAAATTCTAGTTTTGCGTACAACTAATCTATCTATAGGTGACTAATATATTTGCAATTGTCTGAAGTCTTATTCATCAACATATTAGGTTTATTCTTTAATTTGAAATGATGTAACCCAACAATGAATAATGTTAATATTAACGTAATTTTTGAGTTCGAAATTCTGGTTTTTCAGATCATCTAGTTTATGTATAGTGGATAAATGTATTTGCAATTGTCTGAAGTCTTATTCATCAACATATTATGTTTTTTTTTTAATTTGAAATTATGTACCCCAACAATGAATAATGTTAATATCAATGTATTTATTGACTTCTAAATTCTAGTTTTGCGTACAACTAACCTATCTATAGGTGAGTAATGTATTTGCAATTGTCTGAAGTCTTATTCAACAACAACTTATGTGTTTTTTTTATTTGAAATGATTTACCCCATCAATGAAAAATGTTAATACTTACGTAATAATTGAGTTCTAAATTCTAGTTTTCTGAATATCTAGTTAATTTATGGTGGATAAATGTATTTTCAATTGTCTGAAGTCTTATTTAACAACAACTTATGTTTTTTTTTTTAATTTGAAATGATGTACCCCAACAATGAATAATGTTAATATCAACGTATTTATTGACTTCTAAATTCTAGTTTTGCGTACAACTAATCTATCTATAGGTGACTAATGTATTTGCAATTGTCTGAAGTCTTATTCAACAACAACTTATGTGTTTTTTTTATTTGAAATGATTTACCCCATCAATGAAAAATGTTAATACTAACGTAATAATTGAGTTCTAAATTCTAGTTTTCTGAATATCTAGTTAATTTATGGTGGATAAATGTATTTTCAATTGTCTGAAGTCTTATTTAACAACAACCTATGTTTTTTTTTTTAATTTGAAATGATGTACCCCAACAATGAATAATGTTAATATCAATGTATTTATTGACTTCTAAATTCTAGTTTTGCGTACAACTAATCTATCTATAGGTGAGTAATGTATTTGCAATTGTCTGAAGTCTTATTCAACAACAACTTATGTGTTTTTTTTATTTGAAATGATTTACCCCATCAATGAAAAATGTTAATACTAACGTAATAATTGAGTTCTAAATTCTAGTTTTCTGAATATCTAGTTAATTTATGGTGGATAAATGTATTTTCAATTGTCTGAAGTCTTATTTAACAACAACTTATGTTTTTTTTTTAATTTGAAATGATGTACCCCAACAATGAATAACGTTAATATTAACGTAATTATTGAGTTCTAAATTCTAGTTTTGGGTTCAACTAATCTATCTATAGGTGACCAATGTATTTGCAATTGTCTGAAGTCTTATTCATCAACATATTATGTTTTTTTTTTAATTTGAAATGATGTACCCCAACAATGAATAATGTTAATATCAATGTATTTATTGACTTCTAAATTCTAGTTTTGCGTACAACTAATCTATCTATAGGTGAGTAATGTATTTGCAATTGTCTGAAGTCTTATTCATCAACATATTATGTTTTTTTTTTTTTAATTTGAAATGATGTAACCCAACAATGAATAATGTTAATATCAACGTATTTATTGACTTCTAAATTCTAGTTTTGCGTACAACTAATCTATCTATAGGTGAGTAATGTATTTGCAATTGTCTGAAGTCTTATTCAACAACAACTTATGTGTTTTTTTTTATTTGAAATGATTTACCCCATCAATGAAAAATGTTAATACTAACGTAATAATTGAGTTCTAAATTCTAGTTTTCTGAATATCTAGTTAATTTATGGTGGGTAAATGTATTTGCAATTGTCTGAAGTCTTCTTCATCAACATATTATGTTTTTTTTTTTATTTGAAATGATGTACCCCAACAATGGATAATGTTAATATCAACGTATTTATTGACTTCTAAATTCTAGTTTTGCGTACAACTAATCTATCTATAGGTGACTAATATATTTGCAATTGTCTGAAGTCTTATTCATCAACATATTATGTTTATTCTTTAATTTGAAATGATGTAACCCAACAATGAATAATGTTAATATTAACGTAATTTTTGAGTTCGAAATTCTGGTTTTTCAGATCATCTAGTTTATGTATAGTGGATAAATGTATTTGCAATTGTCTGAAGTCTTATTCATCAACATATTATGTTTTTTTTTTTAATTTGAAATTATGTACCCCAACAATGAATAATGTTAATATCAATGTATTTATTGACTTCTAAATTCTAGTTTTGCGTACAACTAACCTATCTATAGGTGAGTAATGTATTTGCAATTGTCTGAAGTCTTATTCAACAACAACTTATGTGTTTTTTTTATTTGAAATGATTTACCCCATCAATGAAAAATGTTAATACTTACGTAATAATTGAGTTCTAAATTCTAGTTTTCTGAATATCTAGTTAATTTATGGTGGATAAATGTATTTTCAATTGTCTGAAGTCTTATTTAACAACAACTTATGTTTTTTTTTTAATTTGAAATGATGTACCCCAACAATGAATAATGTTAATATCAACGTATTTATTGACTTCTAAATTCTAGTTTTGCGTACAACTAATCTATCTATAGGTGACTAATGTATTTGCAATTGTCTGAAGTCTTATTCAACAACAACTTATGTGTTTTTTTTATTTGAAATGATTTACCCCATCAATGAAAAATGTTAATACTAACGTAATAATTGAGTTCTAAATTCTAGTTTTCTGAATATCTAGTTAATTTATGGTGGATAAATGTATTTTCAATTGTCTGAAGTCTTATTTAACAACAACCTATGTTTTTTTTTTTTAATTTGAAATGATGTACCCCAACAATGAATAATGTTAATATCAATGTATTTATTGACTTCTAAATTCTAGTTTTGCGTACAACTAATCTATCTATAGGTGAGTAATGTATTTGCAATTGTCTGAAGTCTTATTCAACAACAACTTATGTGTTTTTTTTATTTGAAATGATTTACCCCATCAATGAAAAATGTTAATACTAACGTAATAATTGAGTTCTAAATTCTAGTTTTCTGAATATCTAGTTAATTTATGGTGGATAAATGTATTTTCAATTGTCTGAAGTCTTATTTAACAACAACTTATGTTTTTTTTTTAATTTGAAATGATGTACCCCAACAATGAATAACGTTAATATTAACGTAATTATTGAGTTCTAAATTCTAGTTTTGGGTTCAACTAATCTATCTATAGGTGACCAATGTATTTGCAATTGTCTGAAGTCTTATTCATCAACATATTATGTTTTTTTTTTAATTTGAAATGATGTACCCCAACAATGAATAATGTTAATATCAATGTATTTATTGACTTCTAAATTCTAGTTTTGCGTACAACTAATCTATCTATAGGTGAGTAATGTATTTGCAATTGTCTGAAGTCTTATTCATCAACATATTATGTTTTTTTTTTTTAATTTGAAATGATGTAACCCAACAATGAATAATGTTAATATCAACGTATTTATTGACTTCTAAATTCTAGTTTTGCGTACAACTAATCTATCTATAGGTGAGTAATGTATTTGCAATTGTCTGAAGTCTTATTCAACAACAACTTATGTGTTTTTTTTATTTGAAATGATTTACCCCATCAATGAAAAATGTTAATACTAACGTAATAATTGAGTTCTAAATTCTAGTTTTCTGAATATCTAGTTAATTTATGGTGGATAAATGTATTTGCAATTGTCTGAAGTCTTCTTCATCAACATATTATGTTTTTTTTTTTTATTTGAAATGATGTACCCCAACAATGGATAATGTTAATATCAACGTATTTATTGACTTCTAAATTCTAGTTTTGCGTACAACTAATCTATCTATAGGTGACTAATATATTTGCAATTGTCTGAAGTCTTATTCATCAACATATTATGTTTATTCTTTAATTTGAAATGATGTAACCCAACAATGAATAATGTTAATATTAACGTAATTTTTGAGTTCGAAATTCTGGTTTTTCAGATCATCTAGTTTATGTATAGTGGATAAATGTATTTGCAATTGTCTGAAGTCTTATTCATCAACATATTATGTTTTTTTTTTAATTTGAAATTATGTACCCCAACAATGAATAATGTTAATATCAATGTATTTATTGACTTCTAAATTCTAGTTTTGCGTACAACTAATCTATCTATAGGTGAGTAATGTATTTGCAATTGTCTGAAGTCTTATTCAACAACAACTTATGTGTTTTTTTTATATGAAATGATTTACCCCATCAATGAAAAATGTTAATACTAACGTAATAATTGAGTTCTAAATTCTAGTTTTCTGAATATCTAGTTAATTTATGGTGGATAAATGTATTTTCAATTGTCTGAAGTCTTATTTAACAACAACTTATGTTTTTTTTTTAATTTGAAATGATGTACCCCAACAATGAATAATGTTAATATCAACGTATTTATTGACTTCTAAATTCTAGTTTTGCGTACAACTAATCTATCTATAGGTGACTAATGTATTTGCAATTGTCTGAACTCTTATTCAACAACAACTTATGTGTTTTTTTTATTTGATATGATTTACCCCATCAATGAAAAATGTTAATACTTACGTAATAATTGAGTTCTAAATTCTAGTTTTCTGAATATCTAGTTAATTTATGGTGGATAAATGTATTTTCAATTGTCTGAAGTCTTATTTAACAACAACTTATGTTTTTTTTTTATTTGAAATGATTTACCCCATCAATGAAAAATGTTAATACTTACGTAATAATTGAGTTCTAAATTCTAGTTTTCTGAATATCTAGTTAATTTATGGTGGATAAATGTATTTTCAATTGTCTGAAGTCTTATTTAACAAGAACTTATGTTTTTTTTTTTTAATTTGAAATGATGTACCCCAACAATGAATAATGTTAATATCAATGTATTTATTGACTTCTAAATTCTAGTTTTGCGTACAACTAATCTATCTATAGGTGAGTAATGTATTTGCAATTGTCTGAAGTCTTATTCAACAACAACTTATGTGTTTTTTTTATTTGAAATGATTTACCCCATCAATGAAAAATGTTAATACTAACGTAATAATTGAGTTCTAAATTCTAGTTTTCTGAATATCTAGTTAATTTATGGTGGATAAATGTATTTTCAATTGTCTGAAGTCTTATTTAACAACAACTTATGTTTTTTTTTTAATTTGAAATGATGTACCCCAACAATGAATAACGTTAATATTAACGTAATTATTGAGTTCTAAATTCTAGTTTTGGGTTCAACTAATCTATCTATAGGTGACCAATGTATTTGCAATTGTCTGAAGTCTTATTCATCAACATATTATGTTTTTTTTTTAATTTGAAATGATGTACCCCAACAATGAATAATGTTAATATCAATGTATTTATTGAATTCTAAATTCTAGTTTTGCGTACAACTAATCTATCTATAGGTGAGTAATGTATTTGCAATTGTCTGAAGTCTTCTTCATCAACATATTATGTTTTTTTTTTAATTTGAAATGATGTACCCCAACAATGGATAATGTTAATATCAATGTATTTATTGACTTCTAAATTCTAGTTTTGCGTACAACTAATCTATCTATAGGTGAGTAATGTATTTGCAATTGTCTGAAGTCTTATTCAACAACAACTTATGTGTTTTTTTTATTTGAAATGATTTACCCCATCAATGAAAAATGTTAATACTAACGTAATAATTGAGTTCTAAATTCTAGTTTTCTGAATATCTAGTTAATTAATGGTGGATAAATGTATTTTCAATTGTCTGAAGTCTTATTTAACAACAACTTATGTTTTTTTTTTAAATTTGAAATGATGTACCCCAACAATGAAAAACGTTAATATTAACGTAATTATTGAGTTCTAAATTCTAGTTTTGGGTTCAACTAATCTATCTATAGGTGACCAATGTATTTGCAATTGTCTGGAGTCTTATTCATCAACATATTATGTTTTTTTTTTAATTTGAAATGATGTACCCCAACAATGAATAATGTTAATATCAACGTATTTATTGACTTCTAAATTCTAGTTTTGCGTACAACTAATCTATCTATAGGTGAGTAATGTATTTGCAATTGTCTGAAGTCTTATTCAACAACAACTTATGTGTTTTTTTTATTTGAAATGATTTACCCCATCAATGAAAAATGTTAATACTAACGTAATAATTGAGTTCTAAATTCTAGTTTTCTGAATATCTAGTTAATTTATGGTGGATAAATGTATTTGCAATTGTCTGAAGTCTTCTTCATCAACATATTATGTTTTTTTTTTTATTTGAAATGATGTACCCCAACAATGAATAATGTTAATATCAACGTATTTATTGACTTCTAAATTCTAGTTTTGCGTACAACTAATCTATCTATAGGTGACTAATATATTTGCAATTGTCTGAAGTCTTATTCATCAACATATTATGTTTATTCTTTAATTTGAAATGATGTAACCCAACAATGAATAATGTTAATATTAACGTAATTTTTGAGTTCGAAATTCTGGTTTTTCAGATCATCTAGTTTATGTATAGTGGATAAATGTATTTGCAATTGTCTGAAGTCTTATTCATCAACATATTATGTTTTTTTTTTAATTTGAAATGATGTACCCCAACAATGAATAATGTTAATATCAATGTATTTATTGACTTCTAAATTCTAGTTTTGCGTACAACTAATCTATCTATAGGTGAGTAATGTATTTGCAATTGTCTGAAGTCTTATTCAACAACAACTTATGTGTTTTTTTTATTTGAAATGATTTACCCCATCAATGAAAAATGTTAATACTTACGTAATAATTGAGTTCTAAATTCTAGTTTTCTGAATATCTAGTTAATTTATGGTGGATAAATGTAATTTTCAATTGTCTGAAGTCTTATTTAACAACAACTTATGTTTTTTTTTTAATTTGAAATGATGTACCCCAACAATGAATAATGTTAATATCAACGTATTTATTGACTTCTAAATTCTAGTTATGCGTACAACTAATCTATCTATAGGTGACTAATGTATTTGCAATTGTCTGAAGTCTTATTCAACAACAACTTATGTGTTTTTTTTATTTGAAATGATTTACCCCATCAATGAAAAATGTTAATACTAACGTAATAATTGAGTTCTAAATTCTAGTTTTCTGAATATCTAGTTAATTTATGGTGGATAAATGTATTTTCAATTGTCTGAAGTCTTATTTAACAACAACCTATGTTTTTTTTTTTAATTTGAAATGATGTACCCCAACAATGAATAATGTTAATATCAATGTATTTATTGACTTCTAAATTCTAGTTTTGCGTACAACTAATCTATCTATAGGTGAGTAATGTATTTGCAATTGTCTGAAGTCTTATTCAACAACAACGTATGTGTTTTTTTTATTTGAAATGATTTACCCCATCAATGAAAAATGTTAATACTAACGTAATAATTGAGTTCTAAATTCTAGTTTTCTGAATATCTAGTTAATTTATGGTGGATAAATGTATTTTCAATTGTCTGAAGTCTTATTTAACAACAACTTATGTTTTTTTTTTAATTTGAAATGATGTACCCCAACAATGAATAACGTTAATATTAACGTAATTATTGAGTTCTAAATTCTAGTTTTGGGTTCAACTAATCTATCTATAGGTGACCAATGTATTTGCAATTGTCTGAAGTCTTATTCATCAACATATTATGTTTTTTTTTTAATTTGAAATGATGTACCCCAACAATGAATAATGTTAATATCAATGTATTTATTGACTTCTAAATTCTAGTTTTGCGTACAACTAATCTATCTATAGGTGAGTAATGTATTTGCAATTGTCTGAAGTCTTATTCATCAACATATTATGTTTTTTTTTTTTTAATTTGAAATGATGTAACCCAACAATGAATAATGTTAATATCAACGTATTTATTGACTTCTAAATTCTAGTTTTGCGTACAACTAATCTATCTATAGGTGAGTAATGTATTTGCAATTGTCTGAAGTCTTATTCAACAACAACTTATGTGTTTTTTTTATTTGAAATGATTTACCCCATCAATGAAAAATGTTAATACTAACGTAATAATTGAGTTCTAAATTCTAGTTTTCTGAATATCTAGTTAATTAATGGTGGATAAATGTATTTTCAATTGTCTGAAGTCTTATTTAACAACAACTTATGTTTTTTTTTTAAATTTGAAATGATGTACCCCAACAATGAAAAACGTTAATATTAACGTAATAATTGAGTTCTAAATTCTAGTTTTGGGTTCAACTAATCTATCTATAGGTGACCAATGTATTTGCAATTGTCTGGAGTCTTATTCATCAACATATTATGTTTTTTTTTTAATTTGAAATGATGTACCCCAACAATGAATAATGTTAATATTAACGTAATTTTTGAGTTCGAAATTCTGGTTTTTCAGATCATCTAGTTTATGTATAGTGGATAAATGTATTTGCAATTGTCTGAAGTCTTATTCATCAACATATTATGTTTTTTTTTTAATTTGAAATTATGTACCCCAACAATGAATAATGTTAATATCAATGTATTTATTGACTTCTAAATTCTAGTTTTGCGTACAACTAATCTATCTATAGGTGAGTAATGTATTTGCAATTGTCTGAAGTCTTATTCAACAACAACTTATGTGTTTTTTTTATATGAAATGATTTACCCCATCAATGAAAAATGTTAATACTAACGTAATAATTGAGTTCTAAATTCTAGTTTTCTGAATATCTAGTTAATTTATGGTGGATAAATGTATTTTCAATTGTCTGAAGTCTTATTTAACAACAACTTATGTTTTTTTTTTAATTTGAAATGATGTACCCCAACAATGAATAATGTTAATATCAACGTATTTATTGACTTCTAAATTCTAGTTTTGCGTACAACTAATCTATCTATAGGTGACTAATGTATTTGCAATTGTCTGAACTCTTATTCAACAACAACTTATGTGTTTTTTTTATTTGATATGATTTACCCCATCAATGAAAAATGTTAATACTTACGTAATAATTGAGTTCTAAATTCTAGTTTTCTGAATATCTAGTTAATTTATGGTGGATAAATGTATTTTCAATTGTCTGAAGTCTTATTTAACAACAACTTATGTTTTTTTTTTATTTGAAATGATTTACCCCATCAATGAAAAATGTTAATACTTACGTAATAATTGAGTTCTAAATTCTAGTTTTCTGAATATCTAGTTAATTTATGGTGGATAAATGTATTTTCAATTGTCTGAAGTCTTATTTAACAAGAACTTATGTTTTTTTTTTTTAATTTGAAATGATGTACCCCAACAATGAATAATGTTAATATCAATGTATTTATTGACTTCTAAATTCTAGTTTTGCGTACAACTAATCTATCTATAGGTGAGTAATGTATTTGCAATTGTCTGAAGTCTTATTCAACAACAACTTATGTGTTTTTTTTATTTGAAATGATTTACCCCATCAATGAAAAATGTTAATACTAACGTAATAATTGAGTTCTAAATTCTAGTTTTCTGAATATCTAGTTAATTTATGGTGGATAAATGTATTTTCAATTGTCTGAAGTCTTATTTAACAACAACTTATGTTTTTTTTTTAATTTGAAATGATGTACCCCAACAATGAATAACGTTAATATTAACGTAATTATTGAGTTCTAAATTCTAGTTTTGGGTTCAACTAATCTATCTATAGGTGACCAATGTATTTGCAATTGTCTGAAGTCTTATTCATCAACATATTATGTTTTTTTTTTTAATTTGAAATGATGTACCCCAACAATGAATAATGTTAATATCAATGTATTTATTGAATTCTAAATTCTAGTTTTGCGTACAACTAATCTATCTATAGGTGAGTAATGTATTTGCAATTGTCTGAAGTCTTCTTCATCAACATATTATGTTTTTTTTTTAATTTGAAATGATGTACCCCAACAATGGATAATGTTAATATCAATGTATTTATTGACTTCTAAATTCTAGTTTTGCGTACAACTAATCTATCTATAGGTGAGTAATGTATTTGCAATTGTCTGAAGTCTTATTCAACAACAACTTATGTGTTTTTTTTATTTGAAATGATTTACCCCATCAATGAAAAATGTTAATACTAACGTAATAATTGAGTTCTAAATTCTAGTTTTCTGAATATCTAGTTAATTAATGGTGGATAAATGTATTTTCAATTGTCTGAAGTCTTATTTAACAACAACTTATGTTTTTTTTTTAAATTTGAAATGATGTACCCCAACAATGAAAAACGTTAATATTAACGTAATTATTGAGTTCTAAATTCTAGTTTTGGGTTCAACTAATCTATCTATAGGTGACCAATGTATTTGCAATTGTCTGGAGTCTTATTCATCAACATATTATGTTTTTTTTTTAATTTGAAATGATGTACCCCAACAATGAATAATGTTAATATCAACGTATTTATTGACTTCTAAATTCTAGTTTTGCGTACAACTAATCTATCTATAGGTGAGTAATGTATTTGCAATTGTCTGAAGTCTTATTCAACAACAACTTATGTGTTTTTTTTATTTGAAATGATTTACCCCATCAATGAAAAATGTTAATACTAACGTAATAATTGAGTTCTAAATTCTAGTTTTCTGAATATCTAGTTAATTTATGGTGGATAAATGTATTTGCAATTGTCTGAAGTCTTCTTCATCAACATATTATGTTTTTTTTTTTATTTGAAATGATGTACCCCAACAATGAATAATGTTAATATCAACGTATTAATTGACTTCTAAATTCTAGTTTTGCGTACAACTAATCTATCTATAGGTGACTAATATATTTGCAATTGTCTGAAGTCTTATTCATCAACATATTATGTTTATTCTTTAATTTGAAATGATGTAACCCAACAATGAATAATGTTAATATTAACGTAATTTTCGAGTTCGAAATTCTGGTTTTTCAGATCATCTAGTTTATGTATAGTGGATAAATGTATTTGCAATTGTCTGAAGTCTTATTCATCAACATATTATGTTTTTTTTTTAATTTGAAATGATGTACCCCAACAATGAATAATGTTAATATCAATGTATTTATTGACTTCTAAATTCTAGTTTTGCGTACAACTAATCTATCTATAGGTGAGTAATGTATTTGCAATTGTCTGAAGTCTTATTCATCAACATATTATGTTTTTTTTTTTTAATTTGAAATGATGTAACCCAACAATGAATAATGTTAATATCAACGTATTTATTGACTTCTAAATTCTAGTTTAGCGTACAACTAATCTATCTATAGGTGAGTAATGTATTTGCAATTGTCTGAAGTCTTATTCAACAACAACTTATGTGTTTTTTTTATTTGAAATGATTTACCCCATCAATGAAAAATGTTAATACTAACGTAATAATTGAGTTCTAAAATCTAGTTTTCTGAATATCTAGTTAATTTATGGTGGATAAATGTATTTGCAATTGTCTGAAGTCTTCTTCATCAACATATTATGTTTTTTTTTTTATTTGAAATGATGTACCCCAACAATGGATAATGTTAATATCAACGTATTTATTGACTTCTAAATTCTAGTTTTGCGTACAACTAATCTATCTATAGGTGACTAATATATTTGCAATTGTCTGAAGTCTTATTCATCAACATATTATGTTTATTCTTTAATTTGAAATGATGTAACCCAACAATGAATAATGTTAATATTAACGTAATTTTTGAGTTCGAAATTCTGGTTTTTCAGATCATCTAGTTTATGTATAGTGGATAAATGTATTTGCAATTGTCTGAAGTCTTATTCATCAACATATTATGTTTTTTTTTTAATTTGAAATTATGTACCCCAACAATGAATAATGTTAATATCAATGTATTTATTGACTTCTAAATTCTAGTTTTGCGTACAACTAATCTATCTATAGGTGAGTAATGTATTTGCAATTGTCTGAAGTCTTATTCAACAACAACTTATGTGTTTTTTTTATATGAAATGATTTACCCCATCAATGAAAAATGTTAATACTAACGTAATAATTGAGTTCTAAATTCTAGTTTTCTGAATATCTAGTTAATTTATGGTGGATAAATGTATTTTCAATTGTCTGAAGTCTTATTTAACAACAACTTATGTTTTTTTTTTAATTTGAAATGATGTACCCCAACAATGAATAATGTTAATATCAACGTATTTATTGACTTCTAAATTGTAGTTTTGCGTACAACTAATCTATCTATAGGTGACTAATGTATTTGCAATTGTCTGAACTCTTATTCAACAACAACTTATGTGTTTTTTTTATTTGATATGATTTACCCCATCAATGAAAAATGTTAATACTTACGTAATAATTGAGTTCTAAATTCTAGTTTTCTGAATATCTAGTTAATTTATGGTGGATAAATGTATTTTCAATTGTCTGAAGTCTTATTTAACAACAACTTATGTTTTTTTTTTATTTGAAATGATTTACCCCATCAATGAAAAATGTTAATACTTACGTAATAATTGAGTTCTAAATTCTAGTTTTCTGAATATCTAGTTAATTAATGGTGGATAAATGTATTTTCAATTGTCTGAAGTCTTATTTAACAAGAACTTATGTTTTTTTTTTTTAATTTGAAATGATGTACCCCAACAATGAATAATGTTAATATCAATGTATTTATTGACTTCTAAATTCTAGTTTTGCGTACAACTAATCTATCTATAGGTGAGTAATGTATTTGCAATTGTCTGAAGTCTTATTCAACAACAACTTATGTGTTTTTTTTATTTGAAATGATTAACCCCATCAATGAAAAATGTTAATACTAACGTAATAATTGAGTTCTAAATTCTAGTTTTCTGAATATCTAGTTAATTTATGGTGGATAAATGTATTTTCAATTGTCTGAAGTCTTATTTAACAACAACTTATGTTTTTTTTTTAATTTGAAATGATGTACCCCCAACAATGAATAACGTTAATATTAACGTAATTATTGAGTTCTAAATTCTAGTTTTGGGTTCAACTAATCTATCTATAGGTGACCAATGTATTTGCAATTGTCTGAAGTCTTATTCATCAACATATTATGTTTTTTTTTTAATTTGAAATGATGTACCCCAACAATGAATAATGTTAATATCAATGTATTTATTGAATTCTAAATTCTAGTTTTGCGTACAACTAATCTATCTATAGGTGAGTAATGTATTTGCAATTGTCTGAAGTCTTCTTCATCAACATATTATGTTTTTTTTTTAATTTGAAATGATGTACCCCAACAATGGATAATGTTAATATCAATGTATTTATTGACTTCTAAATTCTAGTTTTGCGTACAACTAATCTATCTATAGGTGAGTAATGTATTTGCAATTGTCTGAAGTCTTATTCAACAACAACTTATGTGTTTTTTTTATTTGAAATGATTTACCCCATCAATGAAAAATGTTAATACTAACGTAATAATTGAGTTCTAAATTCTAGTTTTCTGAATATCTAGTTAATTTATGGTGGATAAATGTATTTTCAATTGTCTGAAGTCTTATTTAACAACAACTTATGTTTTTTTTTTAAATTTGAAATGATGTACCCCAACAATGAAAAACGTTAATATTAACGTAATTATTGAGTTCTAAATTCTAGTTTTGGGTTCAACTAATCTATCTATAGGTGACCAATGTATTTGCAATTGTCTGGAGTCTTATTCATCAACATATTATGTTTTTTTTTTAATTTGAAATGATGTACCCCAACAATGAATAATGTTAATATCAACGTATTTATTGACTTCTAAATTCTAGTTTTGCGTACAACTAATCTATCTATAGGTGAGTAATGTATTTGCAATTGTCTGAAGTCTTATTCAACAACAACTTATGTGTTTTTTTTATTTGAAATGATTTACCCCATCAATGAAAAATGTTAATACTAACGTAATAATTGAGTTCTAAATTCTAGTTTTCTGAATATCTAGTTAATTTATGGTGGATAAATGTATTTGCAATTGTCTGAAGTCTTCTTCATCAACATATTATGTTTTTTTTTTTATTTGAAATGATGTACCCCAACAATGAATAATGTTAATATCAACGTATTTATTGACTTCTAAATTCTAGTTTTGCGTACAACTAATCTATCTATAGGTGACTAATATATTTGCAATTGTCTGAAGTCTTATTCATCAACATATTATGTTTATTCTTTAATTTGAAATGATTTACCCCATCAATGAAAAATGTTAATACTAACGTAATAATTGAGTTCTAAATTCTAGTTTTCTGAATATCTAGTTAATTTATGGTGGATAAATGTATTTTCAATTGTCTGAAGTCTTATTTAACAACAACTTATGTTTTTTTTTTAATTTGAAATGATGTACCCCAACAATGAATAATGTTAATATCAACGTATTTATTGACTTCTAAATTCTAGTTTTGCGTACAACTAATCTATCTATAGGTGACTAATGTATTTGCAATTGTCTGAAGTCTTATTCAACAACAACTTATGTGTTTTTTTTATTTGAAATGATTTACCCCATCAATGAAAAATGTTAATACTAACTTAATAATTGAGTTCTAAATTCTAGTTTTCTGAATATCTAGTTAATTTATGGTGGATAAATGTATTTTCAATTATCTGAAGTCTTATTTAACAACAACTTATGTTTTTTTTTTTTAATTTGAAATGATGTACCCCAACAATGAATAATGTTAATATCAATGTATTTATTGACTTCTAAATTCTAGTTTTGCGTACAACTAATCTATCTATAGGTGAGTAATGTATTTGCAATTGTCTGAAGTCTTATTCAACAACAACTTATGTGTTTTTTTTATTTGAAATGATTTACCCCATCAATGAAAAATGTTAATACTAACGTAATAATTGAGTTCTAAATTCTAGTTTTCTGAATATCTAGTTAATTTATGGTGGATAAATGTATTTTCAATTGTCTGAAGTCTTATTTAACAACAACTTATGTTTTTTTTTTAATTTGAAATGATGTACCCCAACAATGAATAACGTTAATATTAACGTAATTATTGAGTTCTAAATTCTAGTTTTGGGTTCAACTAATCTATCTATAGGTGACCAATGTATTTGCAATTGTCTGAAGTCTTATTCATCAACATATTATGTTTTTTTTTTAATTTGAAATGATGTACCCCAACAATGAATAATGTTAATATCAATGTATTTATTGACTTCTAAATTCTAGTTTTGCGTACAACTAATCTATCTATAGGTGAGTAATGTATTTGCAATTGTCTGAAGTCTTATTCATCAACATATTATGTTTTTTTTTTTTAATTTGAAATGATGTAACCCAACAATGAATAATGTTAATATCAACGTATTTATTGACTTCTAAATTCTAGTTTTGCGTACAACTAATCTATCTATAGGTGAGTAATGTATTTGCAATTGTCTGAAGTCTTATTCAACAACAACTTATGTGTTTTTTTTTATTTGAAATGATTTACCCCATCAATGAAAAATGTTAATACTAACGTAATAATTGAGTTCTAAATTCTAGTTTTCTGAATATCTAGTTAATTTATGGTGGATAAATGTATTTTCAATTGTCTGAAGTCTTATTTAACAACAACTTATGTTTTTTTTTTAATTTGAAATGATGTACCCCAACAATGAATAACGTTAATATTAACGTAATTATTGAGTTCTAAATTCTAGTTTTGGGTTCAACTAATCTATCTATAGGTGACCAATGTATTTGCAATTGTCTGAAGTCTTATTCATCAACATATTATGTTTTTTTTTTAATTTGAAATGATGTACCCCAACAATGAATAATGTTAATATCAATGTATTTATTGAATTCTAAATTCTAGTTTTGCGTACAACTAATCTATCTATAGGTGAGTAATGTATTTGCAATTGTCTGAAGTCTTCTTCATCAACATATTATGTTTTTTTTTTAATTTGAAATGATGTACCCCAACAATGGATAATGTTAATATCAATGTATTTATTGACTTCTAAATTCTAGTTTTGCGTACAACTAATCTATCTATAGGTGAGTAATGTATTTGCAATTGTCTGAAGTCTTATTCAACAACAACTTATGTGTTTTTTTTATTTGAAATGATTTACCCCATCAATGAAAAATGTTAATACTAACGTAATAATTGAGTTCTAAATTCTAGTTTTCTGAATATCTAGTTAATTTATGGTGGATAAATGTATTTTCAATTGTCTGAAGTCTTATTTAACAACAACTTATGTTTTTTTTTTAAATTTGAAATGATGTACCCCAACAATGAAAAACGTTAATATTAACGTAATTATTGAGTTCTAAATTCTAGTTTTGGGTTCAACTAATCTATCTATAGGTGACCAATGTATTTGCAATTGTCTGGAGTCTTATTCATCAACATATTATGTTTTTTTTTTAATTTGAAATGATGTACCCCAACAATGAATAATGTTAATATCAACGTATTTATTGACTTCTAAATTCTAGTTTTGCGTACAACTAATCTATCTATAGGTGAGTAAT
Organism: Metopolophium dirhodum; assembly: GCF_019925205.1. Classification (NCBI taxonomy): domain Eukaryota; kingdom Metazoa; phylum Arthropoda; class Insecta; order Hemiptera; family Aphididae; genus Metopolophium; species Metopolophium dirhodum. The sequence goes on along the minus strand of NW_026869896.1, from coordinate 974,057 downwards.
GTATTTGCAATTGTCTGAAGTCTTATTCAACAACAACTTATGTGTTTTTTTTTATTTGAAATGATTTACCCCATCAATGAAAAATGTTAATACTAACGTAATAATTGAGTTCTAAATTCTAGTTTTCTGAATATCTAGTTAATTTATGGTGGATAAATGTATTTGCAATTGTCTGAAGTCTTCTTCATCAACATATTATGTTTTTTTTTTTATTTGAAATGATGTACCCCAACAATGAATAATGTTAATATCAACGTATTTATTGACTTCTAAATTCTAGTTTTGCGTACAACTAATCTATCTATAGGTGACTAATATATTTGCAATTGTCTGAAGTCTTATTCATCAACATATTATGTTTATTCTTTAATTTGAAATGATTTACCCCATCAATGAAAAATGTTAATACTAACGTAATAATTGAGTTCTAAATTCTAGTTTTCTGAATATCTAGTTAATTTATGGTGGATAAATGTATTTTCAATTGTCTGAAGTCTTATTTAACAACAACTTATGTTTTTTTTTTTTAATTTGAAATGATGTACCCCAACAATGAATAATGTTAATATCAACGTATTTATTGACTTCTAAATTCTAGTTTTGCGTACAACTAATCTATCTATAGGTGACTAATGTATTTGCAATTGTCTGAAGTCTTATTCAACAACAACTTATGTGTTTTTTTTATTTGAAATGATTTACCCCATCAATGAAAAATGTTAATACTAACTTAATAATTGAGTTCTAAATTCTAGTTTTCTGAATATCTAGTTAATTTATGGTGGATAAATGTATTTTCAATTATCTGAAGTCTTATTTAACAACAACTTATGTTTTTTTTTTTAATTTGAAATGATGTACCCCAACAATGAATAATGTTAATATCAATGTATTTATTGACTTCTAAATTCTAGTTTTGCGTACAACTAATCTATCTATAGGTGAGTAATGTATTTGCAATTGTCTGAAGTCTTATTCAACAACAACTTATGTGTTTTTTTTATTTGAAATGATTTACCCCATCAATGAAAAATGTTAATACTAACGTAATAATTGAGTTCTAAATTCTAGTTTTCTGAATATCTAGTTAATTTATGGTGGATAAATGTATTTTCAATTGTCTGAAGTCTTATTTAACAACAACTTATGTTTTTTTTTTAATTTGAAATGATGTACCCCAACAATGAATAACGTTAATATTAACGTAATTATTGAGTTCTAAATTCTAGTTTTGGGTTCAACTAATCTATCTATAGGTGACCAATGTATTTGCAATTGTCTGAAGTCTTATTCATCAACATATTATGTTTTTTTTTTAATTTGAAATGATGTACCCCAACAATGAATAATGTTAATATCAATGTATTTATTGACTTCTAAATTCTAGTTTTGCGTACAACTAATCTATCTATAGGTGAGTAATGTATTTGCAATTGTCTGAAGTCTTATTCATCAACATATTATGTTTTTTTTTTTTAATTTGAAATGATGTAACCCAACAATGAATAATGTTAATATCAACGTATTTATTGACTTCTAAATTCTAGTTTTGCGTACAACTAATCTATCTATAGGTGAGTAATGTATTTGCAATTGTCTGAAGTCTTATTCAACAACAACTTATGTGTTTTTTTTATTTGAAATGATTTACCCCATCAATGAAAAATGTTAATACTAACGTAATAATTGAGTTCTAAATTCTAGTTTTCTGAATATCTAGTTAATTTATGGTGGATAAATGTATTTGCAATTGTCTGAAGTCTTCTTCATCAACATATTATGTTTTTTTTTTTATTTGAAATGATGTACCCCAACAATGGATAATGTTAATATCAACGTATTTATTGAATTCTAAATTCTAGTTTTGCGTACAACTAATCTATCTATAGGTGACTAATATATTTGCAATTGTCTGAAGTCTTATTCATCAACATATTATGTTTATTCTTTAATTTGAAATGATGTAACCCAACAATGAATAATGTTAATATTAACGTAATTTTTGAGTTCGAAATTCTGGTTTTTCAGATCATCTAGTTTATGTATAGTGGATAAATGTATTTGCAATTGTCTGAAGTCTTATTCATCAACATATAATGTTTTTTTTTTAATTTGAAATTATGTACCCCAACAATGAATAATGTTAATATCAATGTATTTATTGACTTCTAAATTCTAGTTTTGCGTACAACTAATCTATCTATAGGTGAGTAATGTATTTGCAATTGTCTGAAGTCTTATTCAACAACAACTTATGTGTTTTTTTTATATGAAATGATTTACCCCATCAATGAAAAATGTTAATACTAACGTAATAATTGAGTTCTAAATTCTAGTTTTCTGAATATCTAGTTAATTTATGGTGGATAAATGTATTTTCAATTGTCTGAAGTCTTATTTAACAACAACTTATGTTTTTTTTTTAATTTGAAATGATGTACCCCAACAATGAATAATGTTAATATCAACGTATTTATTGACTTCTAAATTCTAGTTTTGCGTACAACTAATCTATCTATAGGTGACTAATGTATTTGCAATTGTCTGAACTCTTATTCAACAACAACTTATGTGTTTTTTTTATTTGAAATGATTTACCCCATCAATGAAAAATGTTAATACTAACGTAATAATTGAGTTCTAAATTCTAGTTTTCTGAATATCTAGTTAATTTATGGTGGATAAATGTATTTTCAATTGTCTGAAGTCTTATTTAACAACAACTTATGTTTTTTTTTTAATTTGAAATGATGTACCCCAACAATGAATAACGTTAATATTAACGTAATTATTGAGTTCTAAATTCTAGTTTTGGGTTCAACTAATCTATCTATAGGTGACCAATGTATTTGCAATTGTCTGAAGTCTTATTCATCAACATATTATGTTTTTTTTTTAATTTGAAATGATGTACCCCAACAATGAATAATGTTAATATCAATGTATTTATTGAATTCTAAATTCTAGTTTTGCGTACAACTAATCTATCTATAGGTGAGTAATGTATTTGCAATTGTCTGAAGTCTTCTTCATCAACATATTATGTTTTTTTTTTAATTTGAAATGATGTACCCCAACAATGGATAATGTTAATATCAATGTATTTATTGACTTCTAAATTCTAGTTTTGCGTACAACTAATCTATCTATAGGTGAGTAATGTATTTGCAATTGTCTGAAGTCTTATTCAACAACAACTTATGTGTTTTTTTTATTTGAAATGATTTACCCCATCAATGAAAAATGTTAATACTAACGTAATAATTGAGTTCTAAATTCTAGTTTTCTGAATATCTAGTTAATTTATGGTGGATAAATGTATTTTCAATTGTCTGAAGTCTTATTTAACAACAACTTATGTTTTTTTTTATTTGAAATGATTTACCCCATCAATGAAAAATGTTAATATTAACGTAATTTTTGAGGTCGAAATTCTGGTTTTTCAGATCATCTAGTTTATGTATAGTGGATAAATGTATTTGCAATTGTCTGAAGTCTTATTCATCAACATATTATGTTATTTTTTAATTTGAAATGATGTAACTCAACAATGAATAATGATAATATTAACGTAATTTTTGTGTTCTATATTCTAGTTTTGGGTTCAACTAATCTAACTAAAGGTGACTAATGTATTTGCAATTGTCTGAGGTCTTATTCAACAACAACTTATGTGTTTTTTTTTATTTGAAATGATTTACCCCATCAATGAAAAATGTTAATATTAACGTAATTTTTGAGTTTTAAATTCTGGTTTTTCTGATCATCTAGTTTATGTATAGTAGATAAATGTATTTGCAACTGTCTGAAGTCTTCTTCATCAACATATTATGTTTTTTTTTTAATTTGAAATGATGTACCCCAACAATGAATAACGTTAATATTAACGTAATTATTGAGTTCTAAATTCTAGTTTTGGGTTTAACTAATCTATCTATAGGTGACCAATGTATTTGCAATTGTCTGAAGTCTTATTCAACAACAACTTATGTGTTTTTTTTATTTGAAATGATTTACACCATCAATGAAAAATGTTAATATTAACGTAATAATTGAATTCTAAATTCTAGTTTTCTGAACATCTAGTTAATTTATAGTGGATAAATGTATTTGCAATTGTCTGAAGTCTTCTTCATCAACATATTATGTTTTTTTTTTTATTTGAAATGATGTACCCCAACAATGAATAATGTTAATATCAACGTATTTATTGACTTCTAAATTCTAGTTTTGCGTACAACTAATCTATCTATAGGTGACTAATGTATTTGCAATTGTCTGAACTCTTATTCAACAACAACTTATGTGTTTTTTTTTATTTGATATGATTTACCCCATCAATGAAAAATGTTAATACTTACGTAATATTTGAGTTCTAAATTCTAGTTTTCTGAATATCTAGTTAATTTATGGTGGATAAATGTATTTTCAATTGTCTGAAGTCTTATTTAACAACAACTTATGTTTTTTTTTTATTTGAAATGATTTACCCCAACAATGAAAAATGTTAATACTTACGTAATAATTGAGTTCTAAATTCTAGTTTTCTGAATATCTAGTTAATTTATGGTGGATAAATGTATTTTCAATTGTCTGAAGTCTTATTTAACAAGAACTTATGTTTTTTTTTTTTAATTTGAAATGATGTACCCCAACAATGAATAATGTTAATATCAATGTATTTATTGACTTCTAAATTCTAGTTTTGCGTACAACTAATCTATCTATAGGTGAGTAATGTATTTGCAATTGTCTGAAGTCTTATTCAACAACAACTTATGTGTTTTTTTTTATTTGAAATGATTTACCCCATCAATGAAAAATGTTAATACTAACGTAATAATTGAGTTCTAAATTCTAGTTTTCTGAATATCTAGTTAATTTATGGTGGATAAATGTATTTTCAATTGTCTGAAGTCTTATTTAACAACAACTTATGTTTTTTTTTTAATTTGAAATGATGTACCCCAACAATGAATAACGTTAATATTAACGTAATTATTGAGTTCTAAATTCTAGTTTTGGGTTCAACTAATCTATCTATAGGTGACCAATGTATTTGCAATTGTCTGAAGTCTTATTCATCAACATATTATGTTTTTTTTTTTAATTTGAAATGATGTACCCCAACAATGAATAATGTTAATATCAATGTATTTATTGAATTCTAAATTCTAGTTTTGCGTACAACTAATCTATCTATAGGTGAGTAATGTATTTGCAATTGTCTGAAGTCTTCTTCATCAACATATTATGTTTTTTTTTTAATTTGAAATGATGTACCCCAACAATGGATAATGTTAATATCAATGTATTTATTGACTTCTAAATTCTAGTTTTGCGTACAACTAATCTATCTATAGGTGAGTAATGTATTTGCAATTGTCTGAAGTCTTATTCAACAACAACTTATGTGTTTTTTTTATTTGAAATGATTTACCCCATCAATGAAAAATGTTAATACTAACGTAATAATTGAGTTCTAAATTCTAGTTTTCTGAATATCTAGTTAATTTATGGTGGATAAATGTATTTTCAATTGTCTGAAGTCTTATTTAACAACAACTTATGTTTTTTTTTATTTGAAATGATTTACCCCATCAATGAAAAATGTTAATATTAACGTAATTTTTGAGGTCGAAATTCTGGTTTTTCAGATCATCTAGTTTATGTATAGTGGATAAATGTATTTGCAATTGTCTGAAGTCTTATTCATCAACATATTATGTTATTTTTTAATTTGAAATGATGTAACTCAACAATGAATAATGATAATATTAACGTAATTTTTGTGTTCTATATTCTAGTTTTGGGTTCAACTAATCTAACTAAAGGTGACTAATGTATTTGCAATTGTCTGAGGTCTTATTCAACAACAACTTATGTGTTTTTTTTATTTGAAATGATTTACCCCATCAATGAAAAATGTTAATATTAACGTAATTTTTGAGTTTTAAATTCTGGTTTTTCTGATCATCTAGTTTATGTATAGTAGATAAATGTATTTGCAATTGTCTGAAGTCTTCTTCATCAACATATTATGTTTTTTTTTTAATTTGAAATGATGTACCCCAACAATGAATAACGTTAATATTAACGTAATTATTGAGTTCTAAATTCTAGTTTTGGGTTTAACTAATCTATCTATAGGTGACCAATGTATTTGCAATTGTCTGAAGTCTTATTCAACAACAACTTATGTGTTTTTTTTTATTTGAAATGATTTACACCATCAATGAAAAATGTTAATATTAACGTAATAATTGAATTCTAAATTCTAGTTTTCTGAACATCTAGTTAATTTATAGTGGATAAATGTATTTGCAATTGTCTGAAGTCTTCTTCATCAACATATTATGTTTTTTTTTTTATTTGAAATGATGTACCCCAACAATGAATAATGTTAATATCAACGTATTTATTGACTTCTAAATTCTAGTTTTGCGTACAACTAATCTATCTATAGGTGACTAATATATTTGCAATTGTCTGAAGTCTTATTCATCAACATATTATGTTTATTCTTTAATTTGAAATGATGTAACCCAACAATGAATAATGTTAATATTAACGTAATTTTTGAGTTCGAAATTCTGGTTTTTCAGATCATCTAGTTTATGTATAGTGGATAAATGTATTTGCAATTGTCTGAAGTCTTATTCATCAACATATTATGTTTTTTTTTTAATTTGAAATTATGTACCCCAACAATGAATAATGTTAATATCAATGTATTTATTGACTTCTAAATTCTAGTTTTGCGTACAACTAATCTATCTATAGGTGAGTAATGTATTTGCAATTGTCTGAAGTCTTATTCAACAACAACTTATGTGTTTTTTTTATATGAAATGATTTACCCCATCAATGAAAAATGTTAATACTAACGTAATAATTGAGTTCTAAATTCTAGTTTTCTGAATATCTAGTTAATTTATGGTGGATAAATGTATTTTCAATTGTCTGAAGTCTTATTTAACAACAACTTATGTTTTTTTTTTAATTTGAAATGATGTACTCCAACAATGAATAATGTTAATATCAACGTATTTATTGACTTCTAAATTCTAGTTTTGCGTACAACTAATCTATCTATAGGTGACCAATGTATTTGCAATTGTCTGAAGTCTTATTCATCAACATATTATGTTTTTTTTTTTAATTTGAAATGATGTACCCCAACAATGAATAATGTTAATATCAATGTATTTATTGACTTCTAAATTCTAGTTTTGCGTACAACTAATCTATCTATAGGTGAGTAATGTATTTTCAATTGTCTGAAGTCTTATTTAACAACAACTTATGTTTTTTTTTTAATTTGAAATGATGTACCCCAACAATGAATAATGTTAATATCAACGTATTTATTGACTTCTAAATTCTAGTTTTGCGTACAACTAATCTATCTATAGGTGACTAATGTATTTGCAATTGTCTGAAGTCTTATTCAACAACAACTTATGTGTTTTTTTTATTTGAAATGATTTACCCCATCAATGAAAAATGTTAATACTAACGTAATAATTGAGTTCTAAATTCTAGTTTTCTGAATATCTAGTTAATTAATGGTGGATAAATGTATTTTCAATTGTCTGAAGTCTTATTTAACAACAACTTATGTTTTTTTTTTTAAATTTGAAATGATGTACCCCAACAATGAAAAACGTTAATATTAACGTAATTATTGAGTTCTAAATTCTAGTTTTGGGTTCAACTAATCTATCTATAGGTGACCAATGTATTTTCAATTGTCTGAAGTCTTATTTAACAACAACTTATGTTTTTTTTTTATTTGAAATGATTTACCCCATCAATGAAAAATGTTAATACTTACGTAATAATTGAGTTCTAAATTCTAGTTTTCTGAATATCTAGTTAATTTATGGTGGATAAATGTATTTTCAATTGTCTGAAGTCTTATTTAACAAGAACTTATGTTTTTTTTTTTTTAATTTGAAATGATGTACCCCAACAATGAATAATGTTAATATCAATGTATTTATTGACTTCTAAATTCTAGTTTTGCGTACAACTAATCTATCTATAGGTGAGTAATGTATTTGCAATTGTCTGAAGTCTTATTCAACAACAACTTATGTGTTTTTTTTATTTGAAATGATTTACCCCATCAATGAAAAATGTTAATACTAACGTAATAATTGAGTTCTAAATTCTAGTTTTCTGAATATCTAGTTAATTTATGGTGGATAAATGTATTTTCAATTGTCTGAAGTCTTATTTAACAACAACTTATGTTTTTTTTTTAATTTGAAATGATGTACCCCAACAATGAATAACGTTAATATTAACGTAATTATTGAGTTCTAAATTCTAGTTTTGGGTTCAACTAATCTATCTATAGGTGACCAATGTATTTGCAATTGTCTGAAGTCTTATTCATCAACATATTATGTTTTTTTTTTAATTTGAAATGATGTACCCCAACAATGAATAATGTTAATATCAATGTATTTATTGAATTCTAAATTCTAGTTTTGCGTACAACTAATCTATCTATAGGTGAGTAATGTATTTGCAATTGTCTGAAGTCTTCTTCATCAACATATTATGTTTTTTTTTTTAATTTGAAATGATGTACCCCAACAATGGATAATGTTAATATCAATGTATTTATTGACTTCTAAATTCTAGTTTTGCGTACAACTAATCTATCTATAGGTGAGTAATGTATTTGCAATTGTCTGAAGTCTTATTCAACAACAACTTATGTGTTTTTTTTTATTTGAAATGATTTACCCCATCAATGAAAAATGTTAATACTAACGTAATAATTGAGTTCTAAATTCTAGTTTTCTGAATATCTAGTTAATTTATGGTGGATAAATGTATTTTCAATTGTCTGAAGTCTTATTTAACAACAACTTATGTTTTTTTTTATTTGAAATGATTTACCCCATCAATGAAAAATGTTAATATTAACGTAATTTTTGAGGTCGAAATTCTGGTTTTTCAGATCATCTAGTTTATGTATAGTGGATAAATGTATTTGCAATTGTCTGAAATCTTATTCATCAACATATTATGTTATTTTTTAATTTGAAATGATGTAACTCAACAATGAATAATGATAATATTAACGTAATTTTTGTGTTCTATATTCTAGTTTTGGGTTCAACTAATCTAACTAAAGGTGACTAATGTATTTGCAATTGTCTGAGGTCTTATTCAACAACAACTTATGTGTTTTTTTTATTTGAAATGATTTACCCCATCAATGAAAAATGTTAATATTAACGTAATTTTTGAGTTTTAAATTCTGGTTTTTCTGATCATCTAGTTTATGTATAGTAGATAAATGTATTTGCAATTGTCTGAAGTCTTCTTCATCAACATATTATGTTTTTTTTTTTAATTTGAAATGATGTACCCCAACAATGAATAACGTTAATATTAACGTAATTATTGAGTTCTAAATTCTAGTTTTGGGTTTAACTAATCTATCTATAGGTGACCAATGTATTTGCAATTGTCTGAAGTCTTATTCAACAACAACTTATGTGTTTTTTTTATTTGAAATGATTTACACCATCAATGAAAAATGTTAATATTAACGTAATAATTGAATTCTAAATTCTAGTTTTCTGAACATCTAGTTAATTTATAGTGGATAAATGTATTTGCAATTGTCTGAAGTCTTCTTCATCAACATATTATGTTTTTTTTTTTATTTGAAATGATGTACCCCAACAATGAATAATGTTAATATCAACGTATTTATTGACTTCTAAATTCTAGTTTTGCGTACAACTAATCTATCTATAGGTGACTAATGTATTTGCAATTGTCTGAACTCTTATTCAACAACAACTTATGTGTTTTTTTTATTTGATATGATTTACCCCATCAATGAAAAATGTTAATACTTACGTAATATTTGAGTTCTAAATTCTAGTTTTCTGAATATCTAGTTAATTTATGGTGGATAAATGTATTTTCAATTGTCTGAAGTCTTATTTAACAACAACTTATGTTTTTTTTTTATTTGAAATGATTTACCCCATCAATGAAAAATGTTAATACTTACGTAATAATTGAGTTCTAAATTCTAGTTTTCTGAATATCTAGTTAATTTATGGTGGATAAATGTATTTTCAATTGTCTGAAGTCTTATTTAACAAGAACTTATGTTTTTTTTTTTTTAATTTGAAATGATGTACCCCAACAATGAATAATGTTAATATCAATGTATTTATTGACTTCTAAATTCTAGTTTTGCGTACAACTAATCTATCTATAGGTGAGTAATGTATTTGCAATTGTCTGAAGTCTTATTCAACAACAACTTATGTGTTTTTTTTATTTGAAATGATTTACCCCATCAATGAAAAATGTTAATACTAACGTAATAATTGAGTTCTAAATTCTAGTTTTCTGAATATCTAGTTAATTTATGGTGGATAAATGTATTTTCAATTGTCTGAAGTCTTATTTAACAACAACTTATGTTTTTTTTTTAATTTGAAATGATGTACCCCAACAATGAATAACGTTAATATTAACGTAATTATTGAGTTCTAAATTCTAGTTTTGGGTTCAACTAATCTATCTATAGGTGACCAATGTATTTGCAATTGTCTGAAGTCTTATTCATCAACATATTATGTTTTTTTTTTAATTTGAAATGATGTACCCCAACAATGAATAATGTTAATATCAATGTATTTATTGAATTCTAAATTCTAGTTTTGCATACAACTAATCTATCTATAGGTGAGTAATGTATTTGCAATTGTCTGAAGTCTTCTTCATCAACATATTATGTTTTTTTTTTAATTTGAAATGATGTACCCCAACAATGGATAATGTTAATATCAATGTATTTATTGACTTCTAAATTCTAGTTTTGCGTACAACTAATCTATCTATAGGTGAGTAATGTATTTGCAATTGTCTGAAGTCTTATTCAACAACAACTTATGTGTTTTTTTTATTTGAAATGATTTACCCCATCAATGAAAAATGTTAATACTAACGTAATAATTGAGTTCTAAATTCTAGTTTTCTGAATATCTAGTTAATTTATGGTGGATAAATGTATTTTCAATTGTCTGAAGTCTTATTTAACAACAACTTATGTTTTTTTTTATTTGAAATGATTTACCCCATCAATGAAAAATGTTAATATTAACGTAATTTTTGAGGTCGAAATTCTGGTTTTTCAGATCATCTAGTTTATGTATAGTGGATAAATGTATTTGCAATTGTCTGAAGTCTTATTCATCAACATATTATGTTATTTTTTAATTTGAAATGATGTAACTCAACAATGAATAATGATAATATTAACGTAATTTTTGTGTTCTATATTCTAGTTTTGGGTTCAACTAATCTAACTAAAGGTGACTAATGTATTTGCAATTGTCTGAGGTCTTATTCAACAACAACTTATGTGTTTTTTTTATTTGAAATGATTTACCCCATCAATGAAAAATGTTAATATTAACGTAATTTTTGAGTTTTAAATTCTGGTTTTTCTGATCATCTAGTTTATGTATAGTAGATAAATGTATTTGCAATTGTCTGAAGTCTTCTTCATCAACATATTATGTTTTTTTTTTAATTTGAAATGATGTACCCCAACAATGAATAACGTTAATATTAACGTAATTATTGAGTTCTAAATTCTAGTTTTGGGTTTAACTAATCTATCTATAGGTGACCAATGTATTTGCAATTGTCTGAAATCTTATTCAACAACAACTTATGTGTTTTTTTTATTTGAAATGATTTACACCATCAATGAAAAATGTTAATATTAACGTAATAATTGAATTCTAAATTCTAGTTTTCTGAACATCTAGTTAATTTATAGTGGATAAATGTATTTGCAATTGTCTGAAGTCTTCTTCATCAACATATTATGTTTTTTTTTTTATTTGAAATGATGTACCCCAACAATGAATAATGTTAATATCAACGTATTTATTGACTTCTAAATTCTAGTTTTGCGTACAACTAATCTATCTATAGGTGACTAATATATTTGCAATTGTCTGAAGTCTTATTCATCAACATATTATGTTTATTCTTTAATTTGAAATGATGTAACCCAACAATGAATAATGTTAATATTAACGTAATTTTTGAGTTCGAAATTCTGGTTTTTCAGATCATCTAGTTTATGTATAGTGGATAAATGTATTTGCAATTGTCTGAAGTCTTATTCATCAACATATTATGTTTTTTTTTTAATTTGAAATTATGTACCCCAACAATGAATAATGTTAATATCAATGTATTTATTGACTTCTAAATTCTAGTTTTGCGTACAACTAATCTATCTATAGGTGAGTAATGTATTTGCAATTGTCTGAAGTCTTATTCAACAACAACTTATGTGTTTTTTTTATATGAAATGATTTACCCCATCAATGAAAAATGTTAATACTAACGTAATAATTGAGTTCTAAATTCTAGTTTTCTGAATATCTAGTTAATTTATGGTGGATAAATGTATTTTCAATTGTCTGAAGTCTTATTTAACAACAACTTATGTTTTTTTTTTAATTTGAAATGATGTACCCCAACAATGAATAATGTAAATATCAACGTATTTATTGACTTCTAAATTCTAGTTTTGCGTACAACTAATCTATCTATAGGTGACCAATGTATTTGCAATTGTCTGAAGTCTTATTCATCAACATATTATGTTTTTTTTTTAATTTGAAATGATGTACCCCAACAATGAATAATGTTAATATCAATGTATTTATTGACTTCTAAATTCTAGTTTTGCGTACAACTAATCTATCTATAGGTGAGTAATGTATTTGCAATTGTCTGAAGTCTTATTCATCAACATATTATGTTTTTTTTTTTTAATTTGAAATGATGTAACCCAACAATGAATAATGTTAATATCAACGTATTTATTGACTTCTAAATTCTAGTTTTGCGTACAACTAATCTATCTATAGGTGAGTAATGTATTTGCAATTGTCTGAAGTCTTATTCAACAACAACTTATGTGTTTTTTTTATTTGAAATGATTTACCCCATCAATGAAAAATGTTAATACTAACGTAATAATTGAGTTCTAAATTCTAGTTTTCTGAATATCTAGTTAATTTATGGTGGATAAATGTATTTGCAATTGTCTGAAGTCTTCTTCATCAACATATTATGTTTTTTTTTTTATTTGAAATGATGTACCCCAACAATGAATAATGTTAATATCAACGTATTTATTGACTTCTAAATTCTAGTTTTGCGTACAACTAATCTATCTATAGGTGACTAATATATTTGCAATTGTCTGAAGTCTTATTCAACAACAACTTATGTGTTTTTTTTTATTTGAAATGATTTACCCCATCAATGAAAAATGTTAATACTTACGTAATAATTGAGTTCTAAATTCTAGTTTTCTGAATATCTAGTTAATTTATGGTGGATAAATGTATTTGCAATTGTCTGAAGTCTTATTCATCAACATATTATGTTTTTTTTTAATTTGAAATTATGTACCCCAACAATGAATAATGTTAATATCAATGTATTTATTGACTTCTAAATTCTAGTTTTGCGTACAACTAATCTATCTATAGGTGAGTAATGTATTTGCAATTGTCTGAAGTCTTATTCAACAACAACTTATGTGTTTTTTTTATATGAAATGATTTACCCCATCAATGAAAAATGTTAATACTAACGTAATAATTGAGTTCTAAATTCTAGTTTTCTGAATATCTAGTTAATTTATGGTGGATAAATGTATTTTCAATTGTCTGAAGTCTTATTTAACAACAACTTATGTTTTTTTTTTAATTTGAAATGATGTACCCCAACAATGAATAATGTTAATATCAACGTATTTATTGACTTCTAAATTCTAGTTTTGCGTACAACTAATCTATCTATAGGTGACTAATGTATTTGCAATTGTCTGAACTCTTATTCAACAACAACTTATGTGTTTTTTTTATTTGAAATGATTTACCCCATCAATGAAAAATGTTAATACTTACGTAATAATTGAGTTCTAAATTCTAGTTTTCTGAATATCTAGTTAATTTATGGTGGATAAATGTATTTTCAATTGTCTGAAGTCTTATTTAACAACAACTTATGTTTTTTTTTTATTTGAAATGATTTACCCCATCAATGAAAAATGTTAATACTTACGTAATAATTGAGTTCTAAATTCTAGTTTTCTGAATATCTAGTTAATTTATGGTGGATAAATGTATTTTCAATTGTCTGAAGTCTTATTTAACAAGAACTTATGTTTTTTTTTTTTAATTTGAAATGATGTACCCCAACAATGAATAATGTTAATATCAATGTATTTATTGACTTCTAAATTCTAGTTTTGCGTACAACTAATCTATCTATAGGTGAGTAATGTATTTGCAATTGTCTGAAGTCTTATTCAACAACAACTTATGTGTTTTTTTTATTTGAAATGATTTACCCCATCAATGAAAAATGTTAATACTAACGTAATAATTGAGTTCTAAATTCTAGTTTTCTGAATATCTAGTTAATTTATGGTGGATAAATGTATTTTCAATTGTCTGAAGTCTTATTTAACAACAACTTATGTTTTTTTTTTAATTTGAAATGATGTACCCCAACAATGAATAACGTTAATATTAACGTAATTATTGAGTTCTAAATTCTAGTTTTGGGTTCAACTAATCTATCTATAGGTGACCAATGTATTTGCAATTGTCTGAAGTCTTATTCATCAACATATTATGTTTTTTTTTTAATTTGAAATGATGTACCCCAACAATGAATAATGTTAATATCAATGTATTTATTGAATTCTAAATTCTAGTTTTGCGTACAACTAATCTATCTATAGGTGAGTAATGTATTTGCAATTGTCTGAAGTCTTCTTCATCAACATATTATGTTTTTTTTTTAATTTGAAATGATGTACCCCAACAATGGATAATGTTAATATCAATGTATTTATTGACTTCTAAATTCTAGTTTTGCGTACAACTAATCTATCTATAGGTGAGTAATGTATTTGCAATTGTCTGAAGTCTTATTCAACAACAACTTATGTGTTTTTTTTATTTGAAATGATTTACCCCATCAATGAAAAATGTTAATACTAACGTAATAATTGAGTTCTAAATTCTAGTTTTCTGAATATCTAGTTAATTTATGGTGGATAAATGTATTTTCAATTGTCTGAAGTCTTATTTAACAACAACTTATGTTTTTTTTTATTTGAAATGATTTACCCCATCAATGAAAAATGTTAATATTAACGTAATTTTTGAGGTCGAAATTCTGGTTTTTCAGATCATCTAGTTTATGTATAGTGGATAAATGTATTTGCAATTGTCTGAAGTCTTATTCATCAACATATTATGTTATTTTTTAATTTGAAATGATGTAACCCAACAATGAATAATGATAATATTAACGTAATTTTTGTGTTCTATATTCTAGTTTTGGGTTCAACTAATCTAACTAAAGGTGACTAATGTATTTGCAATTGTCTGAGGTCTTATTCAACAACAACTTATGTGTTTTTTTTATTTGAAATGATTTACCCCATCAATGAAAAATGTTAATATTAACGTAATTTTTGAGTTTTAAATTCTGGTTTTTCTGATCATCTAGTTTATGTATAGTAGATAAATGTATTTGCAATTGTCTGAAGTCTTCTTCATCAACATATTATGTTTTTTTTTTAATTTGAAATGATGTACCCCAACAATGAATAACGTTAATATTAACGTAATTATTGAGTTCTAAATTCTAGTTTTGGGTTTAACTAATCTATCTATAGGTGACCAATGTATTTGCAATTGTCTGAAGTCTTATTCAACAACAACTTATGTGTTTTTTTTATTTGAAATGATTTACACCATCAATGAAAAATGTTTATATTAACGTAATAATTGAATTCTAAATTCTAGTTTTCTGAACATCTAGTTAATTTATAGTGGATAAATGTATTTGCAATTGTCTGAAGTCTTCTTCATCAACATATTATGTTTTTTTTTTTATTTGAAATGATGTACCCCAACAATGAATAATGTTAATATCAACGTATTTATTGACTTCTAAATTCTAGTTTTGCGTACAACTAATCTATCTATAGGTGACTAATATATTTGCAATTGTCTGAAGTCTTATTCATCAACATATTATGTTTATTCTTTAATTTGAAATGATGTAACCCAACAATGAATAATGTTAATATTAACGTAATTTTTGAGTTCGAAATTCTGGTTTTTCAGATCATCTAGTTTATGTATAGTGGATAAATGTATTTGCAATTGTCTGAAGTCTTATTCATCAACATATTATGTTTTTTTTTTAATTTGAAATTATGTACCCCAACAATGAATAATGTTAATATCAATGTATTTATTGACTTCTAAATTCTAGTTTTGCGTACAACTAATCTATCTATAGGTGAGTAATGTATTTGCAATTGTCTGAAGTCTTATTCAACAACAACTTATGTGTTTTTTTTATTTGAAATGATTTACCCCATCAAAGAAAAATGTTAATACTAACGTAATAATTGAGTTCTAAATTCTAGTTTTCTGAATATCTAGTTAATTTATGGTGGATAAATGTATTTTCAATTGTCTGAAGTCTTATTTAACAACAACTTATGTTTTTTTTTTTAATTTGAAATGATGTACCCCAACAATGAATAATGTTAATATCAATGTATTTATTGACTTCTAAATTCTAGTTTTGCGTACAACTAATCTATCTATAGGTGAGTAATGTATTTGCAATTGTCTGAAGTCTTATTCAACAACAACGTATGTGTTTTTTTTATTTGAAATGATTTACCCCATCAATGAAAAATGTTAATACTAACGTAATAATTGAGTTCTAAATTCTAGTTTTCTGAATATCTAGTTATTTTATGGTGGATAAATGTATTTTCAATTGTCTGAAGTCTTATTTAACAACAACTTATGTTTTTTTTTATTTGAAATGATTTACCCTATCAATGAAAAATGTTAATATTAACGTAATTTTTGAGGTCGAAATTCTGGTTTTTCAGATCATCTTGTTTATGTATAGTGGATAAATGTATTTGCAATTGTCTGAAGTCTTATTCATCAACATATTATGTTATTTTTTAATTTGAAATGATGTAACCCAACAATGAATAATGATAATATTAACGTAATTTTTGTGTTCTATATTCTAGTTTTGGGTTCAACTAATCTAACTAAAGGTGACTAATGTATTTGCAATTGTCTGAGGTCTTATTCAACAACAACTTATGTGTTTTTTTTATTTGAAATGATTTACCCCATCAATGAAAAATGTTAATATTAACGTAATTTTTGAGTTTTAAATTCTGGTTTTTCTGATCATCTAGTTTATGTATAGTAGATAAATGTATTTGCAATTGTCTGAAGTCTTCTTCATCAACATATTATGTTTTTTTTTTAATTTGAAATGATGTACCCCAACAATGAATAACGTTAATATTAACGTAATTATTGAGTTCTAAATTCTAGTTTTGGGTTTAACTAATCTATCTATAGGTGACCAATGTATTTGCAATTGTCTGAAGTCTTATTCAACAACAACTTATGTGTTTTTTTTATTTGAAATGATTTACACCATCAATGAAAAATGTTAATATTAACGTAATAATTGAATTCTAAATTCTAGTTTTCTGAACATCTAGTTAATTTATAGTGGATAAATGTATTTGCAATTGTCTGAAGTCTTCTTCATCAACATATTATGTTTTTTTTTTTTATTTGAAATGATGTACCCCAACAATGAATAACGTTAATATTAACGTAATTATTGAGTTCTAAATTCTAGTTTTTCAGATCATCTAGTTTATGTATAGTGGATAAATGTATTTGCAATTGTCTGAAGTCTTATTCATCAACATATTATGTTTTTTTTTTTAATTTGAAATTATGTACCCCAACAATGAATAATGTTAATATCAATGTATTTATTGACTTCTAAATTCTAGTTTTGCGTACAACTAATCTTTCTATAGATGAGTAATGTATTTGCAATTGTCTGAAGTCTTATTCAACAACAACTTATGTGTTTTTTTTATTTGAAATGATTTACCCCATCAATGAAAAATGTTAATACTAACGTAATAATTGAGTTCTAAATTCTAGTTTTCTGAATATCTAGTTAATTTATGGTGGATAAATGTATTTGCAATTGTCTGAAGTCTTCTTCATCAACATATTATGTTTTTTTTTTTTATTTGAAATGATGTACCCCAACAATGAATAATGTTAATATCAACGTATTTATTGACTTCTAAATTCTAGTTTTGCGTACAACTAATCTATCTATAGGTGACTAATATATTTGCAATTGTCTGAAGTCTTATTCATCAACATATTATGTTTATTCTTTAATTTGAAATGATGTAACCCAACAATGAATAATGTTAATATTAACGTAATTTTTGAGTTCGAAATTCTGGTTTTTCTGATCATCTAGTTTATGTATAGTGGATAAATGTATTTGCAACTGTCTGAAGTCTTATTCATCAACATATTATGTTTTTTTTTTAATTTGAAATTATGTACCCCAACAATGAATAATGTTAATATCAATGTATTTATTGACTTCTAAATTCTAGTTTTGCGTACAACTAATCTATCTATAGGTGAGTAATGTATTTGCAATTGTCTGAAGTCTTATTCATCAACATATTATGTTTTTTTTTTAATTTGAAATGATGTACCCCAACAATGAATAATGTTAATATCAACGTATTTATTGACTTCTAAATTCTAGTTTTGCGTACAACTAATCTATCTATAGGTGAGTAATGTATTTGCAATTGTCTGAAGTCTTATTCAACAACAACTTATGTGTTTTTTTTATTTGAAATGATTTACCCCATCAATGAAAAATGTTAATACTAACGTAATAATTGAGTTCTAAATTCTAGTTTTCTGAATATCTAGTTAATTTATGGTGGATAAATGTATTTTCAATTGTCTGAAATCTTATTCATCAACATATTATGTTTTTTTTTTAATTTGAAATGATGTACCCCAACAATGAATAATGTTAATATCAATGTATTTATTGACTTCTAAATTCTAGTTTTGCGTACAACTAATCTATCTATAGGTGAGTAATGTATTTGCAATTGTCTGAAGTCTTATTCAACAACAACTTATGTGTTTTTTTTATATGAAATGATTTACCCCATCAATGAAAAATGTTAATACTAACGTAATAATTGAGTTCTAAATTCTAGTTTTCTGAATATCTAGTTAATTTATGGTGGATAAATGTATTTTCAATTGTCTGAAGTCTTATTTAACAACAACTTATGTTTTTTTTTTAATTTGAAATGATGTACCCCAACAATGAATAATGTTAATATCAACGTATTTATTGACTTCTAAATTCTAGTTTTGCGTACAACTAATCTATCTATAGGTGACTAATGTATTTGCAATTGTCTGAAGTCTTATTCAACAACAACTTATGTGTTTTTTTTATTTGAAATGATTTACCCCATCAATGAAAAATGTTAATACTTACGTAATAATTGAGTTCTAAATTCTAGTTTTCTGAATATCTAGTTAATTTATGGTGGATAAATGTAATTTCAATTGTCTGAAGTCTTATTTAACAACAACTTATGTTTTTTTTTTTAATTTGAAATGATGTACCCCAACAATGAATAATGTTAATATCAATGTATTTATTGACTTCTAAATTCTAGTTTTCTGAAAATCTAGTTAAATTATAGTGGATAAATGTATTTGCAATTGTCTGAAGTCTTCTTCATCAACATATTATGTTTTTTTTTTAATTTGAAATGATGTACCCCAACAATGAATAATGTTAATATCAACGTATTTATTGACTTCTAAATTCTAGTTTTGCGTACAACTAATCTATCTATAGGTGAGTAATGTATTTGCAATTGTCTGAAGTCTTATTCAACAACAACATATGTGTTTTTTTTATTTGAAATGATGTAACCCAACAATGAATAATGTTAATATTAACGTAATTTTTGAGTTCGAAATTCTGGTTTTTCAGATCATCTAGTTTATGTATAGTGGATAAATGTATTTGCAATTGTCTGAAGTCTTATTCATCAACATATTATGTTTTTTTTTTAATTTGAAATGATGTACCCCAACAATGAATAATGTTAATATCAATGTATTTATTGACTTCTAAATTCTAGTTTTGCGTACAACTAATCTATCTATAGGTGAGTAATGTATTTTCAATTGTCTGAAGTCTTATTTAACAACAACTTATGTTTTTTTTTTTAATTTGAAATGATGTACCCCAACAATGAATAACGTTAATATTAACGTAATTATTGAGTTCTAAATTCTAGTTTTGGGTTCAACTTGTCTATCTATAGGTGACCAATGTATTTGCAATTGTCTGAAGTCTTATTCATCAACATATTATGTTTTTTTTTTAATTTGAAATGATGTACCCCAACAATGAATAATGTTAATATCAATGTATTTATTGAATTCTAAATTCTAGTTTTGCGTACAACTAATCTATCTATAGGTGAGTAATGTATTTGCAATTGTCTGAAGTCTTCTTCATCAACATATTATGTTTTTTTTTTAATTTGAAATGATGTACCCCAACAATGGATAATGTTAATATCAATGTATTTATTGACTTCTAAATTCTAGTTTTGCGTACAACTAATCTATCTATAGGTGAGTAATGTATTTGCAATTGTCTGAAGTCTTATTCAACAACAACTTATGTGTTTTTTTTATTTGAAATGATTTACCCCATCAATGAAAAATGTTAATACTAACGTAATAATTGAGTTCTAAATTCTAGTTTTCTGAATATCTAGTTAATTTATGGTGGATAAATGTATTTTCAATTGTCTGAAGTCTTATTTAACAACAACTTATGTTTTTTTTTATTTGAAATGATTTACCCCATCAATGAAAAATGTTAATATTAACGTAATTTTTGAGGTCGAAATTCTGGTTTTTCAGATCATCTAGTTTATGTATAGTGGATAAATGTATTTGCAATTGTCTGAAGTCTTATTCATCAACATATTATGTTATTTTTTAATTTGAAATGATGTAACCCAACAATGAATAATGATAATATTAACGTAATTTTTGTGTTCTATATTCTAGTTTTGCTTACAACTAATCTATCTATAGGTGACTAATGTATTTGCAATTGTCTGAGGTCTTATTCAACAACAACTTATGTGTTTTTTTTATTTGAAATGATTTACCCCATCAATGAAAAATGTTAATATTAACGTAATTTTTGAGTTTTAAATTCTGGTTTTTCTGATCATCTAGTTTATGTATAGTAGATAAATGTATTTGCAATTGTCTGAAGTCTTCTTCATCAACATATTATGTTTTTTTTTTAATTTGAAATGATGTACCCCAACAATGAATAACGTTAATATTAACGTAATTATTGAGTTCTAAATTCTAGTTTTGGGTTTAACTAATCTATCTATAGGTGACCAATGTATTTGCAATTGTCTGAAGTCTTATTCAACAACAACTTATGTGTTTTTTTTATTTGAAATGATTTACACCATCAATGAAAAATGTTAATATTAACGTAATAATTGAATTCTAAATTCTAGTTTTCTGAACATCTAGTTAATTTATAGTGGATAAATGTATTTGCAATTGTCTGAAGTCTTCTTCATCAACATATTATGTTTTTTTTTTTATTTGAAATGATGTACCCCAACAATGAATAACGTTAATATTAACGTAATTATTGAGTTCTAAATTCTAGTTTTTCAGATCATCTAGTTTATGTATAGTGGATAAATGTATTTGCAATTGTCTGAAGTCTTATTCATCAACATATTATGTTTTTTTTTTTAATTTGAAATTATGTACCCCAACAATGAATAATGTTAATATCAATGTATTTATTGACTTCTAAATTCTAGTTTTGCGTACAACTAATCTTTCTATAGATGAGTAATGTATTTGCAATTGTCTGAAGTCTTATTCAACAACAACTTATGTGTTTTTTTTATTTGAAATGATTTACCCCATCAATGAAAAATGTTAATACTAACGTAATAATTGAGTTCTAAATTCTAGTTTTCTGAATATCTAGTTAATTTATGGTGGATAAATGTATTTGCAATTGTCTGAAGTCTTCTTCATCAACATATTATGTTTTTTTTTTTTATTTGAAATGATGTACCCCAACAATGAATAATGTTAATATCAACGTATTTATTGACTTCTAAATTCTAGTTTTGCGTACAACTAATCTATCTATAGGTGACTAATATATTTGCAATTGTCTGAAGTCTTATTCATCAACATATTATGTTTATTCTTTAATTTGAAATGATGTAACCCAACAATGAATAATGTTAATATTAACGTAATTTTTGAGTTCGAAATTCTGGTTTTTCTGATCATCTAGTTTATGTATAGTGGATAAATGTATTTGCAACTGTCTGAAGTCTTATTCATCAACATATTATGTTTTTTTTTTAATTTGAAATTATGTACCCCAACAATGAATAATGTTAATATCAATGTATTTATTGACTTCTAAATTCTAGTTTTGCGTACAACTAATCTATCTATAGGTGAGTAATGTATTTGCAATTGTCTGAAGTCTTATTCAACAACAACTTATGTGTTTTTTTTATATGAAATGATTTACCCCATCAATGAAAAATGTTAATACTAACGTAATAATTGAGTTCTAAATTCTAGTTTTCTGAATATCTAGTTAATTTATGGTGGATAAATGTATTTTCAATTGTCTGAAGTCTTATTTAACAACAACTTATGTTTTTTTTTTAATTTGAAATGATGTACCCCAACAATGAATAATGTTAATATCAACGTATTTATTGACTTCTAAATTCTAGTTTTGCGTACAACTAATCTATCTATAGGTGACTAATGTATTTGCAATTGTCTGAAGTCTTATTCAACAACAACTTATGTGTTTTTTTTATTTGAAATGATTTACCCCATCAATGAAAAATGTTAATACTTACGTAATAATTGAGTTCTAAATTCTAGTTTTCTGAATATCTAGTTAATTTATGGTGGATAAATGTAATTTCAATTGTCTGAAGTCTTATTTAACAACAACTTATGTTTTTTTTTTTAATTTGAAATGATGTACCCCAACAATGAATAATGTTAATATCAATGTATTTATTGACTTCTAAATTCTAGTTTTCTGAAAATCTAGTTAAATTATAGTGGATAAATGTATTTGCAATTGTCTGAAGTCTTCTTCATCAACATATTATGTTTTTTTTTTAATTTGAAATGATGTACCCCAACAATGAATAATGTTAATATCAACGTATTTATTGACTTCTAAATTCTAGTTTTGCGTACAACTAATCTATCTATAGGTGAGTAATGTATTTGCAATTGTCTGAAGTCTTATTCAACAACAACATATGTGTTTTTTTTATTTGAAATGATGTAACCCAACAATGAATAATGTTAATATTAACGTAATTTTTGAGTTCGAAATTCTGGTTTTTCAGATCATCTAGTTTATGTATAGTGGATAAATGTATTTGCAATTGTCTGAAGTCTTATTCATCAACATATTATGTTTTTTTTTTAATTTGAAATGATGTACCCCAACAATGAATAATGTTAATATCAATGTATTTATTGACTTCTAAATTCTAGTTTTGCGTACAACTAATCTATCTATAGGTGAGTAATGTATTTTCAATTGTCTGAAGTCTTATTTAACAACAACTTATGTTTTTTTTTTTAATTTGAAATGATGTACCCCAACAATGAATAACGTTAATATTAACGTAATTATTGAGTTCTAAATTCTAGTTTTGGGTTCAACTTGTCTATCTATAGGTGACCAATGTATTTGCAATTGTCTGAAGTCTTATTCATCAACATATTATGTTTTTTTTTTAATTTGAAATGATGTACCCCAACAATGAATAATGTTAATATCAATGTATTTATTGAATTCTAAATTCTAGTTTTGCGTACAACTAATCTATCTATAGGTGAGTAATGTATTTGCAATTGTCTGAAGTCTTCTTCATCAACATATTATGTTTTTTTTTTAATTTGAAATGATGTACCCCAACAATGGATAATGTTAATATCAATGTATTTATTGACTTCTAAATTCTAGTTTTGCGTACAACTAATCTATCTATAGGTGAGTAATGTATTTGCAATTGTCTGAAGTCTTATTCAACAACAACTTATGTGTTTTTTTTATTTGAAATGATTTACCCCATCAATGAAAAATGTTAATACTAACGTAATAATTGAGTTCTAAATTCTAGTTTTCTGAATATCTAGTTAATTTATGGTGGATAAATGTATTTTCAATTGTCTGAAGTCTTATTTAACAACAACTTATGTTTTTTTTTATTTGAAATGATTTACCCCATCAATGAAAAATGTTAATATTAACGTAATTTTTGAGGTCGAAATTCTGGTTTTTCAGATCATCTAGTTTATGTATAGTGGATAAATGTATTTGCAATTGTCTGAAGTCTTATTCATCAACATATTATGTTATTTTTTAATTTGAAATGATGTAACCCAACAATGAATAATAATAATATTAACGTAATTTTTGTGTTCTATATTCTAGTTTTGCTTACAACTAATCTATCTATAGGTGACTAATGTATTTGCAATTGTCTGAGGTCTTATTCAACAACAACTTATGTGTTTTTTTTATTTGAAATGATTTACCCCATCAATGAAAAATGTTAATATTAACGTAATTTTTGAGTTTTAAATTCTGGTTTTTCTGATCATCTAGTTTATGTATAGTAGATAAATGTATTTGCAATTGTCTGAAGTCTTCTTCATCAACATATTATGTTTTTTTTTTAATTTGAAATGATGTACCCCAACAATGAATAACGTTAATATCAACGTATTTATTGACTTCTAAATTCTAGTTTTGCGTACAACTAATCTATCTATAGGTGACTAATATATTTGCAATTGTCTGAAGTCTTATTCATCAACATATTATGTTTATTCTTTAATTTGAAATGATGTAACCCAACAATGAATAATGTTAATATTAACGTAATTTTTGAGTTCGAAATTCTGGTTTTTCAGATCATCTAGTTTATGTATAGTGGATAAATGTATTTGCAATTGTCTGAAGTCTTATTCATCAACATATTATGTTTTTTTTTTAATTTGAAATTATGTACCCCAACAATGAATAATGTTAATATCAATGTATTTATTGACTTCTAAATTCTAGTTTTGCGTACAACTAATCTATCTATAGGTGAGTAATGTATTTGCAATTGTCTGAAGTCTTATTCAACAACAACTTATGTGTTTTTTTTATTTGAAATGATTTACCCCATCAATGAAAAATGTTAATACTAACGTAATAATTGAGTTCTAAATTCTAGTTTTCTGAATATCTAGTTAATTTATGGTGGATAAATGTATTTTCAATTGTCTGAAGTCTTATTTAACAACAACTTATGTTTTTTTTTTTAATTTGAAATGATGTACCCCAACAATGAATAATGTTAATATCAATGTATTTATTGACTTCTAAATTCTAGTTTTGCGTACAACTAATCTATCTATAGGTGAGTAATGTATTTGCAATTGTCTGAAGTCTTATTCAACAACAACTTATGTGTTTTTTTTATTTGAAATGATTTACCCCATCAATGAAAAATGTTAATACTAACGTAATAATTGAGTTCTAAATTCTAGTTTTCTGAATATCTAGTTATTTTATGGTGGATAAATGTATTTTCAATTGTCTGAAGTCTTATTTAACAACAACTTATGTTTTTTTTTATTTGAAATGATTTACCCCATCAATGAAAAATGTTAATATTAACGTAATTTTTGAGGTCGAAATTCTGGTTTTTCAGATCATCTAGTTTATGTATAGTGGATAAATGTATTTGCAATTGTCTGAAGTCTTATTCATCAACATATTATGTTATTTTTTAATTTGAAATGATGTAACCCAACAATGAATAATGATAATATTAACGTAATTTTTGTGTTCTATATTCTAGTTTTGGGTTCAACTAATCTAACTAAAGGTGACTAATGTATTTGCAATTGTCTGAGGTCTTATTCAACAACAACTTATGTGTTTTTTTTATTTGAAATGATTTACCCCATCAATGAAAAATGTTAATATTAACGTAATTTTTGAGTTTTAAATTCTGGTTTTTCTGATCATCTAGTTTATGTATAGTAGATAAATGTATTTGCAATTGTCTGAAGTCTTCTTCATCAACATATTATGTTTTTTTTTTAATTTGAAATGATGTACCCCAACAATGAATAACGTTAATATTAACGTAATTATTGAGTTCTAAATTCTAGTTTTGGGTTTAACTAATCTATCTATAGGTGACCAATGTATTTGCAATTGTCTGAAGTCTTATTCAACAACAACTTATGTGTTTTTTTTATTTGAAATGATTTACACCATCAATGAAAAATGTTAATATTAACGTAATAATTGAATTCTAAATTCTAGTTTTCTGAACATCTAGTTAATTTATAGTGGATAAATGTATTTGCAATTGTCTGAAGTCTTCTTCATCAACATATTATGTTTTTTTTTTTATTTGAAATGATGTACCCCAACAATGAATAATGTTAATATCAACGTATTTATTGACTTCTAAATTCTAGTTTTGCGTACAACTAATCTATCTATAGGTGACTAATATATTTGCAATTTTCTGAAGTCTTATTCATCAACATATTATGTTTATTCTTTAATTTGAAATGATGTAACCCAACAATGAATAATGTTAATATTAACGTAATTTTTGAGTTCGAAATTCTGGTTTTTCAGATCATCTAGTTTATGTATAGTGGATAAATGTATTTGCAAGTGTCTGAAGTCTTATTCATCAACATATTATGTTTTTTTTTTAATTTGAAATAATGTACCCCAACAATGAATAATGTTAATATCAATGTATTTATTGACTTCTAAATTCTAGTTTTGCGTACAACTAATCTATCTATAGGTGAGTAATGTATTTGCAATTGTCTGAAGTCTTATTCAACAACAACTTATGTGTTTTTTTTATTTGAAATGATTTACCCCATCAATGAAAAATGTTAATACTAACGTAATAATTGAGTTCTAAATTCTAGTTTTCTGAATATCTAGTTAATTTATGGTGGATAAATGTATTTTCAATTGTCTGAAGTCTTATTTAACAACAACTTATGTTTTTTTTTTTAATTTGAAATGATGTACCCCAACAATGAATAATGTTAATATCAATGTATTTATTGACTTCTAAATTCTAGTTTTGCGTACAACTAATCTATCTATAGGTGAGTAATGTATTTGCAATTGTCTGAAGTCTTATTCAACAACAACTTATGTGTTTTTTTTATTTGAAATGATTTACCCCATCAATGAAAAATGTTAATACTAACGTAATAATTGAGTTCTAAATTCTAGTTTTCTGAATATCTAGTTATTTTATGGTGGATAAATGTATTTTCAATTGTCTGAAGTCTTATTTAACAACAACTTATGTTTTTTTTTTAATTTGAAATGATGTACCCCAACAATGAATAACGTTAATATTAACGTAATTATTGAGTTCTAAATTCTAGTTTTTCAGATCATCTAGTTTATGTATAGTGGATAAATGTATTTGCAATTGTCTGAAGTCTTATTCATCAACATATTATGTTTTTTTTTTAATTTGAAATTATGTACCCCAACAATGAATAATGTTAATATCAATGTATTTATTGACTTCTAAATTCTAGTTTTGCGTACAACTAATCTTTCTATAGATGAGTAATGTATTTGCAATTGTCTGAAGTCTTATTCAACAACAACTTATGTGTTTTTTTTATTTGAAATGATTTACCCCATCAATGAAAAATGTTAATACTAACGTAATAATTGAGTTCTAAATTCTAGTTTTCTGAATATCTAGTTAATTTATGGTGGATAAATGTATTTGCAATTGTCTGAAGTCTTCTTCATCAACATATTATGTTTTTTTTTTTATTTGAAATGATGTACCCCAACAATGAATAATGTTAATATCAACGTATTTATTGACTTCTAAATTCTAGTTTTGCGTACAACTAATCTATCTATAGGTGACTAATATATTTGCAATTGTCTGAAGTCTTATTCATCAACATATTATGTTTATTCTTTAATTTGAAATGATGTAACCCAACAATGAATAATGTTAATATTAACGTAATTTTTGAGTTCGAAATTCTGGTTTTTCAGATCATCTAGTTTATGTATAGTGGATAAATGTATTTGCAACTGTCTGAAGTCTTATTCATCAACATATTATGTTTTTTTTTTAATTTGAAATTATGTACCCCAACAATGAATAATGTTAATATCAATGTATTTATTGACTTCTAAATTCTAGTTTTGCGTACAACTAATCTATCTATAGGTGAGTAATGTATTTGCAATTGTCTGAAGTCTTATTCAACAACAACTTATGTGTTTTTTTTATATGAAATGATTTACCCCATCAATGAAAAATGTTAATACTAACGTAATAATTGAGTTCTAAATTCTAGTTTTCTGAATATCTAGTTAATTTATGGTGGATAAATGTATTTTCAATTGTCTGAAGTCTTATTTAACAACAACTTATGTTTTTTTTTTAATTTGAAATGATGTACCCCAACAATGAATAATGTTAATATCAACGTATTTATTGACTTCTAAATTCTAGTTTTGCGTACAACTAATCTATCTATAGGTGACTAATGTATTTGCAATTGTCTGAAGTCTTATTCAACAACAACTTATGTGTTTTTTTTATTTGAAATGATTTACCCCATCAATGAAAAATGTTAATACTTACGTAATAATTGAGTTCTAAATTCTAGTTTTCTGAATATCTAGTTAATTTATGGTGGATAAATGTATTTGCAATTGTCTGAAGTCTTCTTCATCAACATATTATGTTTTTTTTTTTATTTGAAATGATGTACCCCAACAATGAATAATGTTAATATCAACGTATTTATTGACTTCTAAATTCTAGTTTTGCGTACAACTAATCTATCTATAGGTGACTAATATATTTGCAATTGTCTGAAGTCTTATTCATCAACATATTATGTTTATTCTTTAATTTGAAATGATGTAACCCAACAATGAATAATGTTAATATTAACGTAATTTTTGAGTTCGAAATTCTGGTTTTTCAGATCATCTAGTTTATGTATAGTGGATAAATGTATTTGCAACTGTCTGAAGTCTTATTCATCAACATATTATGTTTTTTTTTTAATTTGAAATTATGTACCCCAACAATGAATAATGTTAATATCAATGTATTTATTGACTTCTAAATTCTAGTTTTGCGTACAACTAATCTATCTATAGGTGAGTAATGTATTTGCAATTGTCTGAAGTCTTATTCAACAACAACTTATGTGTTTTTTTTATATGAAATGATTTACCCCATCAATGAAAAATGTTAATACTAACGTAATAATTGAGTTCTAAATTCTAGTTTTCTGAATATCTAGTTAATTTATGGTGGATAAATGTATTTTCAATTGTCTGAAGTCTTATTTAACAACAACTTATGTTTTTTTTTTAATTTGAAATGATGTACCCCAACAATGAATAATGTTAATATCAACGTATTTATTGACTTCTAAATTCTAGTTTTGCGTACAACTAATCTATCTATAGGTGACTAATGTATTTGCAATTGTCTGAAGTCTTATTCAACAACAACTTATGTGTTTTTTTTATTTGAAATGATTTACCCCATCAATGAAAAATGTTAATACTTACGTAATAATTGAGTTCTAAATTCTAGTTTTCTGAATATCTAGTTAATTTATGGTGGATAAATGTAATTTCAATTGTCTGAAGTCTTATTTAACAACAACTTATGTTTTTTTTTTTAATTTGAAATGATGTACCCCAACAATGAATAATGTTAATATCAATGTATTTATTGACTTCTAAATTCTAGTTTTCTGAAAATCTAGTTAAATTATAGTGGATAAATGTATTTGCAATTGTCTGATGTCTTCTTCATCAACATATTATGTTTTTTTTTTAATTTGAAATGATGTACCCCAACAATGGATAATGTTAATATCAATGTATTTATTGACTTCTAAATTCTAGTTTTGCGTACAACTAATCTATCTATAGGTGAGTAATGTATTTGCAATTGTCTGAAGTCTTATTCAACAACAACTTATGTGTTTTTTTTATTTGAAATGATTTACCCCATCAATGAAAAATGTTAATACTAACGTAATAATTGAGTTCTAAATTCTAGTTTTCTGAATATCTAGTTAATTTATGGTGGATAAATGTATTTTCAATTGTCTGAAGTCTTATTTAACAACAACTTATGTTTTTTTTTATTTGAAATGATTTACCCCATCAATGAAAAATGTTAATATTAACGTAATTTTTGAGGTCGAAATTCTGGTTTTTCAGATCATCTAGTTTATGTATAGTGGATAAATGTATTTGCAATTGTCTGAAGTCTTATTCATCAACATATTATGTTATTTTTTAATTTGAAATGATGTAACCCAACAATGAATAATGATAATATTAACGTAATTTTTGTGTTCTATATTCTAGTTTTGCGTACAACTAATCTATCTATAGGTGACTAATGTATTTGCAATTGTCTGAGGTCTTATTCAACAACAACTTATGTGTTTTTTTTATTTGAAATGATTTACCCCATCAATGAAAAATGTTAATATTAACGTAATAATTGAATTCTAAATTCTAGTTTTCTGAACATCTAGTTAATTTATAGTGGATAAATGTATTTGCAATTGTCTGAAGTCTTCTTCATCAACATATTATGTTTTTTTTTTTATTTGAAATGATGTACCCCAACAATGAATAATGTTAATATCAACGTATTTATTGACTTCTAAATTCTAGTTTTGCGTACAACTAATCTATCTATAGGTGACTAATATATTTGCAATTGTCTGAAGTCTTATTCATCAACATATTATGTTTATTCTTTAATTTGAAATGATGTAACCCAACAATGAATAATGTTAATATTAACGTAATTTTTGAGTTCGAAATTCTGGTTTTTCAGATCATCTAGTTTATGTATAGTGGATAAATGTATTTGCAATTGTCTGAAGTCTTATTCAACAACAATTTTTTTTTTTTTTTATTTGAAATGATTTACCCCATCAATGAAAAATGTTAATACTAACGTAATAATTGAGTTCTAAATTCTAGTTTTCTGAATATCTAGTTAATTTATGGTGGATAAATGTATTTTCAATTGTCTGAAGTCTTATTTAACAACAACTTATGTTTTTTTTTTTAATTTGAAATGATGTACCCCAACAATGAATAATGTTAATATCAATGTATTTATTGACTTCTAAATTCTAGTTTTGCGTACAACTAATCTATCTATAGGTGAGTAATGTATTTGCAATTGTCTGAAGTCTTATTCAACAACAACTTATGTGTTTTTTTTATTTGAAATGATTTACCCCATCAATGAAAAATGTTAATACTAACGTAATAATTGAGTTCTAAATTCTAGTTTTCTGAATATCTAGTTATTTTATGGTGGATAAATGTATTTTCAATTGTCTGAAGTCTTATTTAACAACAACTTATGTTTTTTTTTTAATTTGAAATGATGTACCCCAACAATGAATAACGTTAATATTAACGTAATTATTGAGTTCTAAATTCTAGTTTTGGGTTCAACTAATCTATCTATAGGTGACCAATGTATTTGCAATTGTCTGAAGTCTTATTCATCAACATATTATGTTTTTTTTTTAATTTGAAATGATGTACCCCAACAATGAATAATGTTAATATCAATGTATTTATTGACTTCTAAATTCTAGTTTTGCGTACAACTAATCTATCTATAGATGAGTAATGTATTTGCAATTGTCTGAAGTCTTATTCAACAACAACTCATGTGTTTTTTTATTTGAAATGATTTACCCCATCAATGAAAAATGTTAATACTAACGTAATAATTGAGTTCTAAATTCTAGTTTTCTGAATATCTAGTTAATTTATGGTGGATAAATGTATTTGCAATTGTCTGAAGTCTTCTTCATCAACATATTATGTTTTTTTTTTAATTTGAAATGATGTACCCCAACAATGAATAATGTTAATATCAACGTATTTATTGACTTCTAAATTCTAGTTTTGCGTACAACTAATCTATCTATAGGTGACTAATGTATTTGCAATTGTCTGAAGTCTTATTCAACAACAACTTATGTGTTTTTTTTATTTGAAATGATTTACCCCATCAATGAAAAATGTTAATACTTACGTAATAATTGAGTTCTAAATTCTAGTTTTCTGAATATCTAGTTAATTTATGGTGGATAAATGTAATTTCAATTGTCTGAAGTCTTATTTAACAACAACTTATGTTTTTTTTTTTAATTTGAAATGATGTACCCCAACAATGAATAATGTTAATATCAATGTATTTATTGACTTCTAAATTCTAGTTTTGCGTACAACTAATCTATCTATAGGTGAGTAATGTATTTGCAATTGTCTGAAGTCTTATTCATCAACATATTATGTTTTTTTTTTTAATTTGAAATGATGTAACCCAACAATGAATAATGTTAATATCAACGTATTTATTGACTTCTAAATTCTAGTTTTGCGTACAACTAATCTATCTATAGGTGAGTAATGTATTTGCAATTGTCTGAAGTCTTATTCAACAACAACTTATGTGTTTTTTTTATTTGAAATGATTTACCCCATCAATGAAAAATGTTAATACTAACGTAATAATTGAGTTCTAAATTCTAGTTTTCTGAATATCTAGTTAATTTATGGTGGATAAATGTATTTGCAATTGTCTGAAGTCTTCTTCATCAACATATTATGTTTTTTTTTTTATTTGAAATGATGTACCCCAACAATGAATAATGTTAATATCAACGTATTTATTGACTTCTAAATTCTAGTTTTGCGTACAACTAATCTATCTATAGGTGACTAATATATTTGCAATTGTCTGAAGTCTTATTCATCAACATATTATGTTTATTCTTTAATTTGAAATAATGTAACCCAACAATGAATAATGTTAATATTAACGTAATTTTTGAGTTCGAAATTCTGGTTTTTCAGATCATCTAGTTTATGTATAGTGGATAAATGTATTTGCAATTGTCTGAAGTCTTATTCATCAACATATTATGTTTTTTTTTTTAATTTGAAATTATGTACCCCAACAATGAATAATGTTAATATCAATGTATTTATTGACTTCTAAATTCTAGTTTTGCGTACAACTAATCTATCTATAGGTGAGTAATGTATTTGCAATTGTCTGAAGTCTTATTCAACAACAACTTATGTGTTTTTTTTATTTGAAATGATTTACCCCATCAATGAAAAATGTTAATACTAACGTAATAATTGAGTTCTAAATTATAGTTTTCTGAATATCTAGTTAATTTATGGTGGATAAATGTATTTTCAATTGTCTGAAGTCTTATTTAACAACAACTTATGTTTTTTTTTTAATTTGAAATGATGTACCCCAACAATGAATAATGTTAATATCAACGTATTTATTGACTTCTAAATTCTAGTTTTGCGTACAACTAATCTATCTATAGGTGACTAATGTATTTGCAATTGTCTGAGGTCTTATTCAACAACAACTTATGTGTTTTTTATATTTGAAATGATTTACCCCATCAATGAAAAATGTTAATATTAACGTAATTTTTGAGTTTTAAATTCTGGTTTTTCTGATCATCTAGTTGTAACGGGATAAACCGTCACTGTATTAAAGTGGTCCTTTTCAGGACCACCAAACACAACAGTATGGCAACATAATGCGACACAAGTAATAGACGCGACATATTAGAATAAGTAGTTTACCAACAGGAAAATTTCACGGAAATAACAAACGAGAACCACATTAACAAAGCGAACACCAACGGGTCGAGGTGTGGTTATTGCTTATCAAAGCAACCATCCTCGACCAATCACAGGACAACAAAGGGAAACAAATAGTATATATACCGGGACAGTTCACCGGTCAAATCATCCACCACACCAGTCTTCAACATATCTTCTACAAGTCAACAAGCACTATAGAAGACCCGAAGACCTGAAGACCCGAAGACTATCAACGCAGCAGCAACACCGACCTGAACGACACCGGCGAAGCTGATCCGACCTAACCAGTCCACGACGACGCACCCTGAACGCACCGATCTAACGTGATCGCCCGATACCGCCGAGACTCAACAGTACCCGGCACACCTGG
The DNA here is from genome assembly GCF_019925205.1 of Metopolophium dirhodum. Classification (NCBI taxonomy): domain Eukaryota; kingdom Metazoa; phylum Arthropoda; class Insecta; order Hemiptera; family Aphididae; genus Metopolophium; species Metopolophium dirhodum. The sequence continues at coordinate 939,778 of NW_026869896.1, read as the reverse complement.
CTAATAAGCGCCACTTCACGGACCGACGACGCCAAGCCTACCGTGTACATCCAGCGATCGACGACAACGGATAGCCGCCACACCGGGACCTGATTGACCCACCGACGGCAGCGTATAATATAATTATACTCCGGCGATCCATTACTGACAGTCCACCCGTTCAATCGAGTCCAGTCACACCGTTGGACGAATACCAAGACACGCCGGGAACCGACTTCGCGACGTAACTTGGCCAATCGACTATTCAGCAAGCCGACAAGTAGTACCACGTTTCCCCCTACGGCGAGCTATTTCGAGTTTCGCCGCGAGGAAGAACCGAACCCACACGACTTGCTCGAGTCCGTGCACGGACGGTTTCTACTCTCCCCTATTATTGTATTACTTCTACGAAACGGATAGGCAAGTCCCGACTATTGTTTTGCTCGCGCCTCTTCAGGCCCGAACCCGCCCGCCGCGGCCGCTTCCTTAAGCCTGCCGCGCGGCTCGGGATAACTTGCCCCGATCATTATAAACATAACTTATTGGTTATATAATAAACGAATCATAACAATACACAACGCATTGGTATTTACGACACGGGACGTCACGAACAGACGCTCCGTATCATAGTTTATGTATAGTAGATAAATGTATTTGCAATTGTCTGAAGTCTTCTTCATCAACATATTATGTTTTTTTTTTAATTTGAAATGATGTACCCCAACAATGAATAACGTTAATATTAACGTAATTATTGAGTTCTAAATTCTAGTTTTGGGTTTAACTAATCTATCTATAGGTGACCAATGTATTTGCAATTGTCTGAAGTCTTATTCAACAACAACTTATGTGTTTTTTTTATTTGAAATGATTTACACCATCAATGAAAAATGTTAATATTAACGTAATAATTGAATTCTAAATTCTAGTTTTCTGAACATCTAGTTAATTTATAGTGGATAAATGTATTTGCAATTGTCTGAAGTCTTCTTCATCAACATATTATGTTTTTTTTTTAATTTGAAATGATGTACCCCAACAATGAATAATGTTAATATCAACGTATTTATTGACTTCTAAATTCTAGTTTTGCGTACAACTAATCTATCTATAGGTGACTAATGTATTTGCAATTGTCTGAAGTCTTATTCATCAACATATTATGTTTTTTTTTTAATTTGAAATGATGTACCCCAACAATGAATAACGTTAATATTAACGTAATTATTGAGTTCTAAATTCTAGTTTTTGGTTTAACTAATCTATCTATAGGTGACCAATGTATTTGCAATTGTCTGAAGTCTTATTCAACAACAACTTATGTGTTTTTTTTATTTGAAATGATTTACCCCATCAATGAAAAATGTTAATACTAACGTAATAATTGAGTTCTAAATTCTAGTTTTCTGAATATCTAGTTTATTTATGGTGGATAAATGTATTTTCAATTGTCTGAAGTCTTATTTAACAACAACTTATGTTTTTTTTTTTTAATTTGAATTGATGTACCCCAACAATGAATAACGTTAATATTAACGTAATTATTGAGTTCAAATTCTAGTTTTGGGTTCAACTAATCTATCTATAGGTGAGTAATGTATTTGCAATTGTCTGAAGTCTTATTCATCAACATATTATGTTTATTCTTTAATTTGAAATGATGTAACCCAACAATGAATAATGTTAATATTAACGTAATTTTTGAGTTCGAAATTCTGGTTTTTCAGATCATCTAGTTTATGTATAGTGGATAAATGTATTTGCAATTGTCTGAAGTCTTATTCATCAACATATTATGTTTTTTTTTTTAATTTGAAATTATGTACCCCAACAATGAATAATGTTAATATCAATGTATTTATTGACTTCTAAATTCTAGTTTTGCGTACAACTCATCTATCTATAGGTGAGTAATGTATTTGCAATTGTCTGAAGTCTTATTCAACAACAACTTATGTGTTTTTTTTATTTGAAATGATTTACCCCATCAATGAAAAATGTTAATACTAACGTAATAATTGAGTTCTAAATTATAGTTTTCTGAATATCTAGTTAATTTATGGTGGATAAATGTATTTTCAATTGTCTGAAGTCTTATTTAACAACAACTTATGTTTTTTTTTTAATTTGAAATGATGTACCCCAACAATGAATAATGTTAATATCAACGTATTTATTGACTTCTAAATTCTAGTTTTGCGTACAACTAATCTATCTATAGGTGACTAATGTATTTTCAATTGTCTGAGGTCTTATTCAACAACAACTTATGTGTTTTTTATATTTGAAATGATTTACCCCATCAATGAAAAATGTTAATATTAACGTAATTTTTGAGTTCTAAATTCTAGTTTTGGGTTTAACTAATCTATCTATAGGTGACCAATGTATTTGCAATTGTCTGAAGTCTTATTCAACAACAACTTATGTGTTTTTTTTATTTGAAATGATTTACACCATCAATGAAAAATGTTAATATTAACGTAATAATTGAATTCTAAATTCTAGTTTTCTGAACATCTAGTTAATTTATAGTGGATAAATGTATTTGCAATTGTCTGAAGTCTTCTTCATCAACATATTATGTTTTTTTTTTAATTTGAAATGATGTACCCCAACAATGAATAATGTTAATATCAACGTATTTATTGACTTCTAAATTCTAGTTTTGCGTACAACTAATCTATCTATAGGTGACTAATGTATTTGCAATTGTCTGAAGTCTTATTCATCAACATATTATGTTTTTTTTTTAATTTGAAATGATGTACCCCAACAATGAATAATGTTAATATCAACGTATTTATTGACTTCTAAATTCTAGTTTAGCGTACAACTAATCTATCTATAGGTGACTAATGTATTTGCAATTGTCTGAAGTCTTATTCAACAACAACTTATGTGTTTTTTTTATTTGAAATGATTTACCCCATCAATGAAAAATGTTAATATTAACGTTATAATTGAGTTCTAAATTCTAGTTTTCTGAACATCTAGTTAATTTGTGGTGGATAAATGTATTTGCAATTTTCTGAAGTCTTCTTCATCAACATATTATGTTTTTTTTTTAATTTGAAATGATGTACCCCAACAATGAATAATGTTAATATCAATGTATTTATTGACTTCTAAATTCTAGTTTTGCGTACAACTAATCTATCTATAAGTGAGTAATGTATTTGCAATTGTCTGAAGTCTTATTCAACAACAACTTATGTGTTTTTTTTATTTGAAATGATTTACCCCATCAATGAAAAATGTTAATACTAACGTAATAATTGAGTTCTAAATTCTAGTTTTCTGAATATCTAGTTAATTTATGGTGGATAAATGTATTTTCAATTGTCTGAAGTCTTATTTAACAACAACTTATGTTTTTTTTTTTAATTTGAAATGATGTACCCCAACAATGAATAATGTTAATATCAATGTATTTATTGACTTCTAAATTCTAGTTTTGCGTACAACTAATCTATCTATAGGTGAGTAATGTATTTGCAATTGTCTGAAGTCTTATTCATCAACATATTATGTTTTTTTTTTAATTTGAAATGATGTACCCCAACAATGAATAATGTTAATATCAACGTATTTATTGACTTCTAAATTCTAGTTTTGCGTACAACTAATCTATCTATAGGTGAGTAATGTATTTGCAATTGTCTGAAGTCTTATTCAACAACAACTTATGTGTTTTTTTTATTTGAAATGATTTACCCCATCAATGAAAAATGTTAATACTAACGTAATAATTGAATTCTAAATTCTAGTTTTCTGAATATCTAGTTAATTTATGGTGGATAAATGTATTTGCAATTGTCTGAAGTCTTCTTTATCAACATATTATGTTTTTTTTTAAATTTGAAATGATGTACCCCAACAATGAATAATGTTAATATCAACGTATTTATTGATTTCTAAATTCTAGTTTTGCGTACAACTAATCTATCTATAGGTGACTAATATATTTGCAATTGTCTGAAGTCTTATTCATCAACATATTATGTTTATTCTTTAATTTGAAATGATGTAACCCAACAATGAATAATGTTAATATTAACGTAATTTTTGAGTTCGAAATTCTGGTTTTTCAGATCATCTAGATTATGTATAGTGGATAAATGTATTTGCAATTGTCTGAAGTCTTATTCAACAACAACTTATGTGTTTTTTTTATTTGAAATGATTTACCCCATCAATGAAAAATGTTAATACTAACGTAACAATTGAGTTCTAAATTCTAGTTTTCTGAATATCTAGTTAATTTATGGTGGATAAATGTATTTTCAATTGTCTGAAGTCTTATTTAACAACAACTTATGTTTTTTTTTTTTAATTTGAAATGATGTACCCCAACAATGAATAACGTTAATATTAACGTAATTATTGAGTTCTAAATTCTAGTTTTGGGTTCAACTAATCTATCTATAGGTGACCAATGTATTTGCAATTGTCTGAAGTCTTATTCATCAACATATTATGTTTTTTTTTTAATTTGAAATGATGTACCCCAACAATGAATAATGTTAATATCAACGTATTTATTGACTTCTAAATTCTAGTTTTGCGTACAACTAATCTATCTATAGGTGAGTAATGTATTTGCAATTGTCTGAAGTCTTATTCAACAACAACTTATGTGTTTTTTTTATTTGAAATGATTTACCCCATCAATGAAAAATGTTAATACTAACGTAATAATTGAGTTATAAATTCTAATTTTCTGAATATCTAGTTTATGTATAGTGGATAAATGTATTTGCAATAGTCTGAAGTCTTATTCATCAACATATTATGTTTTTTTTTTAATTTGAAATTATGTACTCCAACAATGAATAATGTTAATATCAATGTATTTATTGACTTCTAAATTCTAGTTTTGCGTACAACTAATCTATCTATAGGTGAGTAATGTATTTGCAATTGTCTGAAGTCTTATTCAACAACAACTTATGTGTTTTTTTTATTTGAAATGATTTACCCCATCAATGAAAAATGTTAATACTAAAGTTATAATTGAGTTCTAAATTCTAGTTTTCTGAATATCTAGTTAATTTATGGTGGATAAATGTATTTTCAATTGTCTGAAGTCTTATTTAACAACAACTTATGTTTTTTTTTTAATTTGAAATGATGTACCCCAACAATGAATAATGTTAATATCAACGTATTTATTGACTTCTAAATTCTAGTTTTGCGTACAACTAATCTATCTATAGGTGACTAATGTATTTGCAATTGTCTGAAGTCTTATTCAACAACAACTTATGTGTTTTTTTTATTTGAAATGATTTACCCCATCAATGAAAAATGTTAATACTAACGTAATAATTGAGTTCTAAATTCTAGTTTTCTGAATATCTAGTTAATTTATGGTGGATAAATGTATTTTCAATTGTCTGAAGTCTTATTTAACAACAACTTATGTTTTTTTTTTTTAATTTGAAATGATGTACCCCAACAATGAATAACGTTAATATTAACGTAATTATTGAGTTCTAAATTCTAGTTTTGGGTTCAACTAATCTATCTATAGGTGACCAATGTATTTGCAATTGTCTGAAGTCTTATTCATCAACATATTATGTTTTTTTTTTAATTTGAAATGATGTACCCCAACAATGAATAATGTTAATATCAATGTATTTATAGACTTCTAAATTCTAGTTTTGCGTACAACTAATATATCTATAGGTGAGTAATGTATTTGCAATTGTCTGAAGTCTTATTCATCAACATATTATGTTTTTTTTTTAATTTGAAATGATGTACCCCAACAATGAATAATGTTAATATCAACGTATTTATTGACTTCTAAATTCTAGTTTTGCGTACAACTAATCTATCTATAGGTGACTAATGTATTTGCAATTGTCTGAAGTCTTATTCATCAACATATTATGTTTATTCTTTAATTTGAAATGATGTAACCCAACAATGAATAATGTTAATATTAACGTAATTTTTGAGTTTTAAATTCTGGTTTTTCTGATCATCTAGTTTATGTATAGTGGATAAATGTATTTGCAATTGTCTGTAGTCTTATTCATCAACATATTATGTTTTTTTTTTAATTTGAAATGATGTACCCCAACAATGAATAATGTTAATATCAATGTATTTATTGACTTCTAACTTCTAGTTTTGCGTACAACTAATCTATCTATAGGCGAGTAATGTATTTGCAATTGTCTGAAGTCTTATTCAACAACAACTTATGTGTTTTTTTTATTTGAAATGATTTACCCCATCAATGAAAAATGTTAATACTAACGTAATAATTGAGTTCTAAATTCTAGTTTTCTGAATATCTAGTTAATTTATGGTGGATAAATGTATTTTCAATTGTCTGAAGTCTTATTTAACAACAACTTATGTTTTTTTTTTTAATTTGAAATGATGTACCCCAACAATGAATAATGTTAATATCAACGTATTTATTGACTTCTAAATTCTAGTTTTGCGTACAACTAATCTATCTATAGGTGACTTATGTATTTGCAATTGTCTGAAGTCTTATTCATCAACATATTATGTGTTTTTTTTATTTGAAATGATTTACCCCATCAATGAAAAATGTTAATATTAACGTAATAATTGAGTTCTAAATTCTAGTTTTCTGAATATCTAGTTAATTTATGGTGGATAAATGTATTTGCAATTTTCTGAAGTCTTCTTCATCAACATATTATGTTTTTTTTTTAATTTGAAATGATGTACCCCAACAATGAATAATGTTAATATCAATGTATTTATTGACTTCTAAATTCTAGTTTTGCGTACAACTAATCTATCTATAAGTGAGTAATGTATTTGCAATTGTCTGAAGTCTTATTCAACAACAACTTATGTGTTTTTTTTATTTGAAATGATTTACCCCATCAATGAAAAATGTTAATACTAACGTAATAATTGAGTTCTAAATTCTTGTTTTCTGAATATCTAGTTAATTAATGGTGGATAAATGTATTTTCAATTGTCTGAAGTCTTATTTAACAACAACTTATGTTTTTTTTTTTAATTTGAAATGATGTACCCCAACAATGAATAACGTTAATATTAACGTAATTATTGAGTTCTAAATTCTAGTTTTGGGTTCAACTAATCTATCTGTAGGTGACCAATGTATTTGCAATTGTCTGAAGTCTTATTCATCAACATATTATGTTTTTTTTTTAATTTGAAATGATGTACCCCAACAATGAATAATGTTAATATCAATGTATTTATTGACTTCTAAATTCTAGTTTTGCGTACAACTAATCTATCTATAGGTGAGTAATGTATTTGCAATTGTCTGAAGTCTTATTCATCAACATATTATGTTTATTCTTTAATTTGAAATGATGTAACCCAACAATGAATAATGTTAATATTAACGTAATTTTTGAGTTCGAAATTCTGGTTTTTCAGATCATCTAGATTATGTATAGTGGATAAATGTATTTGCAATTGTCTGAAGTCTTATTCATCAACATATTATGTTTTTTTTTTAATTTGAAATGATGTACCCCAACAATGAATAATGTTAATATCAATGTATTTATTGACTTCTAAATTCTAGTTTTGCGTACAACTAATCTATCTATAGGGGACCAATGTATTTGCAATTGTATGAAGTCTTATTCAACAACAACTTATGTGTTTTTTTTATTTGAAATGATTTACCCCATCAATGAAAAATGTTAATACTAACGTAATAATTGAGTTCTAAATTCTAGTTTTCTGAATATCTAGTTAATTTATGGTGGATAAATGTATTTTCAATTGTCTGAAGTCTTATTTAACAACAACTTATGTTTTTTTTTTAATTTGAAATGATGTACCCCAACAATGAATAACGTTAATATTAACGTAATTATTGAGTTCTAAATTCTAGTTTTGGGTTCAACTAATCTATCTATAGGTGACCAATGTATTTGCAATTGTCTGAAGTCTTATTCATCAACATATTATGTTTTTTTTTTTAATTTGAAATGATGTACCCCAACAATGAATAATGTTAATATCAATGTATTTATTGACTTCTAAATTCTAGTTTTGCGTATAACTAATCTATCTATAGGTGAGTAATGTATTTGCAATTGTCTGAAGTCTTATTCATCAACATATTATGTTTTTTTTTTTAATTTGAAATGATGTACCCCAACAATGAATAATGTTAATATCAATGTATTTATTGACTTCTAAATTCTAGTTTTGCGTATAACTAATCTATCTATAGGTGAGTAATGTATTTGCAATTGTCTGAAGTCTTATTCATCAACATATTATGTTTTTTTTTTTAATTTGAAATGATGTACCCCAACAATGAATAATGTTAATATCAACGTATTTATTGACTTCTAAATTCTAGTTTTGCGTACAACTAATCTATCTATAGGTGACTTATGTATTTGCAATTGTCTGAAGTCTTATTCATCAACATATTATGTGGTTTTTTTATTTGAAATGATTTACCCCATCAATGAAAAATGTTAATATTAACGTAATAATTGAGTTCTAAATTCTAGTTTTCTGAATATCTAGTTAATTTATGGTGGATAAATGTATTTGCAATTGTCTGAAGTCTTCTTCATCAACATATTATGTTTTTTTTTTAATTTGAAATGATGTACCCCAACAATGAATAATGTATTTATTGACTTCTAAATTCTAGTTTTGCGTACAACTAATCTATCTATAGGTGAGTAATGTATTTGCAATTGTCTGAAGTCTTATTCAACAACAACTTATGTGTTTTTTTTATTTGAAATGATTTACCCCATCAATGAAAAATGTTAATACTAACGTAACAATTGAGTTCTAAATTCTAGTTTTCTGAATATCTAGTTAATTTATGGTGGATAAATGTATTTTCAATTGTCTGAAGTCTTATTTAACAACAACTTATGTTTTTTTTTTTTAATTTGAAATGATGTACCCCAACAATGAATAACGTTAATATTAACGTAATTATTGAGTTCTAAATTCTAGTTTTGGGTTCAACTAATCTATCTATAGGTGACCAATGTATTTGCAATTGTCTGAAGTCTTATTCATCAACATATTATGTTTTTTTTTTAATTTGAAATGATGTACCCCAACAATGAATAATGTTAATATCAACGTATTTATTGACTTCTAAATTCTAGTTTTGCGTACAACTAATCTATCTATAGGTGAGTAATGTATTTGCAATTGTCTGAAGTCTTATTCAACAACAACTTATGTGTTTTTTTTATTTGAAATGATTTACCCCATCAATGAAAAATGTTAATACTAACGTAATAATTGAGTTATAAATTCTAATTTTCTGAATATCTAGTTTATGTATAGTGGATAAATGTATTTGCAATAGTCTGAAGTCTTATTCATCAACATATTATGTTTATTCTTTAATTTGAAATGATGTAACCCAACAATGAATAACGTTAATATTAACGTAATTATTGAGTTCTAAATTCTAGTTTTGGGTTCAACTAATCTATCTGTAGGTGACCAATGTATTTGCAATTGTCTGAAGTCTTATTCATCAACATATTATGTTTTTTTTTTAATTTGAAATGATGTACCCCAACAATGAATAATGTTAATATCAATGTATTTATTGACTTCTAAATTCTAGTTTTGCGTACAACTAATCTATCTATAGGTGAGTAATGTATTTGCAATTGTCTGAAGTCTTATTCATCAACATATTATGTTTTTTTTTTAATTTGAAATGATGTACCCCAACAATGAATAATGTTAATATCAACGTATTTATTGACTTCTAAATTCTAGTTTTGCGTACAACTAATCTATCTATAGGTGAGTAATGTATTTGCAATTGTCTGAAGTCTTATTCAACAACAACTTATGTGTTTTTTTTATTTGAAATGATTTACCCCATCAATGAAAAATGTTAATACTAACGTAATAATTGAGTTCTAAATTCTAGTTTTCTGAATATCTAGTTAATTTATGGTGGATAAATGTATTTTCAATTGTCTGAAGTCTTATTTAACAACAACTTATGTTTTTTTTTTTTTAATTTGAAATGATGTACCCCAACAATGAATAATGTTAATATCAACGTATTTATTGACTTCTAAATTCTAGTTTTGCGTACAACTAATCTATCTATAGGTGACTTATGTATTTGCAATTGTCTGAAGTCTTATTCATCAACATATTATGTGTTTTTTTTATTTGAAATGATTTACCCCATCAATGAAAAATGTTAATATTAACGTAATAATTGAGTTCTAAATTCTAGTTTTCTGAATATCTAGTTAATTTATGGTGGATAAATGTATTTGCAATTGTCTGAAGTCTTCTTCATCAACATATTATGTTTTTTTTTTAATTTGAAATGATGTACCCCAACAATGAATAATGTATTTATTGACTTCTAAATTCTAGTTTTGCGTACAACTAATCTATCTATAGGTGAGTAATGTATTTGCAATTGTCTGAAGTCTTATTCAACAACAACTTATGTGTTTTTTTTATTTGAAATGATTTACCCCATCAATGAAAAATGTTAATACGAACGTAATAATTGAGTTCTAAATTCTAGTTTTCTGAATATCTAGTTAATTTATGGTGGATAAATGTATTTTCAATTGTCTGAAGTCTTATTTAACAACAACTTATGTTTTTTTTTTTTAATTTGAAATGATGTACCCCAACAATGAATAACGTTAATATTAACGTAATTATTGAGTTCTAAATTCTAGTTTTGGGTTCAACTAATCTATCTATAGGTGACCAATGTATTTGCAATTGTCTGAAGTCTTATTCATCAACATATTATGTTTTTTTTTTAATTTGAAATGATGTACCCCAACAATGAATAATGTTAATATCAACGTATTTATTGACTTCTAAATTCTAGTTTTGCGTACAACTAATCTATCTATAGGTGAGTAATATATTTGCAATTGTCTGAAGTCTTATTCAACAACAACTTATGTGTTTTTTTTATTTGAAATGATTTACCCCATCAATGAAAAATGTTAATACTAACGTAATAATTGAGTTCTAAATTCTAGTTTTCTGAATATCTAGTTAATTTATGGTGGATAAATGTATTTGCAATTGTCTGAAGTCTTCTTCATCAACATATTATGTTTTTTTTTTAATTTGAAATGATGTACCCCAACAATGAATAATGTTAATATCAACGTATTTATTGACTTCTAAATTCTAGTTTTGCGTACAACTAATCTATCTATAGGTGACTAATATATTTGCAATTGTCTGAAGTCTTATTCATCAACATATTATGTTTATTCTTTAATTTGAAATGATGTAACCCAACAATGAATAATGTTAATATTAACGTAATTTTTGAGTTCGAAATTCTGGTTTTTCAGATCATCTAGTTTATGTATAGTGGATAAATGTATTTGCAATTGTCTGAAGTCTTATTCATCAACATATTATGTTTTTTTTTTTAATTTGAAATGATGTACCCCAACAATGAATAATATTAATATCAATGTATTTATTGACTTCTAAATTCTAGTTTTGCGTACAACTAATCTATCTATAGGTGAGTAATGTATTTGCAATTTTCTGAAGTCTTCTTCATCAACATATTATGTTTTTTTTTTAATTTGAAATGATGTACCCCAACAATGAATAATGTTAATATCAATGTATTTATTGACTTCTAAATTCTAGTTTTGCGTACAACTAATCTATCTATAAGTGAGTAATGTATTTGCAATTGTCTGAAGTCTTATTCAACAACAACTTATGTGTTTTTTTTATTTGAAATGATTTACCCCATCAATGAAAAATGTTAATACTAACGTAATAATTGAGTTCTAAATTCTTGTTTTCTGAATATCTAGTTAATTTATGGTGGATAAATGTATTTTCAATTGTCTGAAGTCTTATTTAACAACAACTTATGTTTTTTTTTTTAATTTGAAATGATGTACCCCAACAATGAATAACGTTAATATTAACGTAATTATTGAGTTCTAAATTCTAGTTTTGGGTTCAACTAATCTATCTGTAGGTGACCAATGTATTTGCAATTGTCTGAAGTCTTATTCATCAACATATTATGTTTTTTTTTTAATTTGAAATGATGTACCCCAACAATGAATAATGTTAATATCAATGTATTTATTGACTTCTAAATTCTAGTTTTGCGTACAACTAATCTATCTATAGGTGAGTTATGTATTTGCAATTGTCTGAAGTCTTATTCATCAACATATTATGTTTTTTTTTTAATTTGAAATGATGTACCCCAACAATGAATAATGTTAATATCAACGTATTTATTGACTTCTAAATTCTAGTTTTGCGTACAACTAATCTATCTATAGGTGAGTAATGTATTTGCAATTGTCTGAAGTCTTATTCATCAACATATTATGTTTATTCTTTAATTTGAAATGATGTAACCCAACAATGAATAATGTTAATATTAACGTAATTTTTGAGTTCGAAATTCTGGTTTTTCAGATCATCTAGATTATGTATAGTGGATAAATGTATTTGCAATTGTCTGAAGTCTTATTCATCAACATATTATGTTTTTTTTTTAATTTGAAATGATGTACCCCAACAATGAATAATGTTAATATCAATGTATTTATTGACTTCTAAATTCTAGTTTTGCGTACAACTAATCTATCTATAGGTGACCAATGTATTTGCAATTGTCTGAAGTCTTATTCAACAACAACTTATGTGTTTTTTTTATTTGAAATGATTTACCCCATCAATGAAAAATGTTAATACTAACGTAATAATTGAGTTCTAAATTCTAGTTTTCTGAATATCTAGTTAATTTATGGTGGATAAATGTATTTTCAATTGTCTGAAGTCTTATTTAACAACAACTTATGTTTTTTTTTTTAATTTGAAATGATGTACCCCAACAATGAATAACGTTAATATTAACGTAATTATTGAGTTCTAAATTCTAGTTTTGGGTTCAACTAATCTATCTATAGGTGACCAATGTATTTGCAATTGTCTGAAGTCTTATTCATCAACATATTATGTTTTTTTTTTAATTTGAAATGATGTACCCCAACAATGAATAATGTTAATATCAATGTATTTATTGACTTCTAAATTCTAGTTTTGCGTATAACTAATCTATCTATAGGTGAGTAATGTATTTGCAATTGTCTGAAGTCTTATTCATCAACATATTATGTTTTTTTTTTTAATTTGAAATGATGTACCCCAACAATGAATAATGTTAATATCAATGTATTTATTGACTTCTAAATTCTAGTTTTGCGTATAACTAATCTATCTATAGGTGAGTAATGTATTTGCAATTGTCTGAAGTCTTATTCATCAACATATTATGTTTTTTTTTTTAATTTGAAATGATGTACCCCAACAATGAATAATGTTAATATCAACGTATTTATTGACTTCTAAATTCTAGTTTTGCGTACAACTAATCTATCTATAGGTGACTTATGTATTTGCAATTGTCTGAAGTCTTATTCATCAACATATTATGTGGTTTTTTTATTTGAAATGATTTACCCCATCAATGAAAAATGTTAATATTAACGTAATAATTGAGTTCTAAATTCTAGTTTTCTGAATATCTAGTTAATTTATGGTGGATAAATGTATTTGCAATTGTCTGAAGTCTTCTTCATCAACATATTATGTTTTTTTTTTAATTTGAAATGATGTACCCCAACAATGAATAATGTATTTATTGACTTCTAAATTCTAGTTTTGCGTACAACTAATCTATCTATAGGTGAGTAATGTATTTGCAATTGTCTGAAGTCTTATTCAACAACAACTTATGTGTTTTTTTTATTTGAAATGATTTACCCCATCAATGAAAAATGTTAATACTAACGTAACAATTGAGTTCTAAATTCTAGTTTTCTGAATATCTAGTTAATTTATGGTGGATAAATGTATTTTCAATTGTCTGAAGTCTTATTTAACAACAACTTATGTTTTTTTTTTTTAATTTGAAATGATGTACCCCAACAATGAATAACGTTAATATTAACGTAATTATTGAGTTCTAAATTCTAGTTTTGGGTTCAACTAATCTATCTATAGGTGACCAATGTATTTGCAATTGTCTGAAGTCTTATTCATCAACATATTATGTTTTTTTTTTTAATTTGAAATGATGTACCCCAACAATGAATAATGTTAATATCAACGTATTTATTGACTTCTAAATTCTAGTTTTGCGTACAACTAATCTATCTATAGGTGAGTAATGTATTTGCAATTGTCTGAAGTCTTATTCAACAACAACTTATGTGTTTTTTTTATTTGAAATGATTTACCCCATCAATGAAAAATGTTAATACTAACGTAATAATTGAGTTATAAATTCTAATTTTCTGAATATCTAGTTTATGTATAGTGGATAAATGTATTTGCAATAGTCTGAAGTCTTATTCATCAACATATTATGTTTTTTTTTTAATTTGAAATGATGTACCCCAACAATGAATAACGTTAATATTAACGTAATTATTGAGTTCTAAATTCTAGTTTTGGGTTCAACTAATCTATCTATAGGTGACCAATGTATTTGCAATTGTCTGAAGTCTTATTCATCAACATATTATGTTTTTTTTTTTAATTTGAAATGATGTACCCCAACAATGAATAATGTTAATATCAATGTATTTATAGACTTCTAAATTCTAGTTTAGCGTACAACTAATATATCTATAGGTGAGTAATGTATTTGCAATTGTCTGAAGTCTTATTCATCAACATATTATGTTTTTTTTTTAATTTGAAATGATGTACCCCAACAATGAATAATGTTAATATCAACGTATTTATTGACTTCTAAATTCTAGTTTTGCGTACAACTAATCTATCTATAGGTGACTAATGTATTTGCAATTGTCTGAAGTCTTATTCATCAACATATTATGTTTATTCTTTAATTTGAAATGATGTAACCCAACAATGAAAAATGTTAATATTAACGTAATTTTTGAGTTTTAAATTCTGGTTTTTCTGATCATCTAGTTTATGTATAGTGGATAAATGTATTTGCAATTGTCTGTAGTCTTATTCATCAACATATTATGTTTTTTTTTTTAATTTGAAATGATGTACCCCAACAATGAATAATGTTAATATCAATGTATTTATTGACTTCTAACTTCTAGTTTTGCGTACAACTAATCTATCTATAGGCGAGTAATGTATTTGCAATTGTCTGAAGTCTTATTCAACAACAACTTATGTGTTTTTTTTATTTGAAATGATTTACCCCATCAATGAAAAATGTTAATACTAACGTAATAATTGAGTTCTAAATTCTAGTTTTCTGAATATCTAGTTAATTTATGGTGGATAAATGTATTTTCAATTGTCTGAAGTCTTATTTAACAACAACTTATGTTTTTTTTTTTAATTTGAAATGATGTACCCCAACAATGAATAATGTTAATATCAACGTATTTATTGACTTCTAAATTCTAGTTTTGCGTACAACTAATCTATCTATAGGTGACTTATGTATTTGCAATTGTCTGAAGTCTTATTCATCAACATATTATGTGTTTTTTTTATTTGAAATGATTTACCCCATCAATGAAAAATGTTAATATTAACGTAATAATTGAGTTCTAAATTCTAGTTTTCTGAATATCTAGTTAATTTATGGTGGATAAATGTATTTGCAATTTTCTGAAGTCTTCTTCATCAACATATTATGTTTTTTTTTTAATTTGAAATGATGTACCCCAACAATGAATAATGTTAATATCAATGTATTTATTGACTTCTAAATTCTAGTTTTGCGTACAACTAATCTATCTATAAGTGAGTAATGTATTTGCAATTGTCTGAAGTCTTATTCAACAACAACTTATGTGTTTTTTTTATTTGAAATGATTTACCCCATCAATGAAAAATGTTAATACTAACGTAATAATTGAGTTCTAAATTCTTGTTTTCTGAATATCTAGTTAATTTATGGTGGATAAATGTATTTTCAATTGTCTGAAGTCTTATTTAACAACAACTTATGTTTTTTTTTTTAATTTGAAATGATGTACCCCAACAATGAATAACGTTAATATTAACGTAATTATTGAGTTCTAAATTCTAGTTTTGGGTTCAACTAATCTATCTGTAGGTGACCAATGTATTTGCAATTGTCTGAAGTCTTATTCATCAACATATTATGTTTTTTTTTTAATTTGAAATGATGTACCCCAACAATGAATAATGTTAATATCAATGTATTTATTGACTTCTAAATTCTAGTTTTGCGTACAACTAATCTATCTATAGGTGAGTAATGTATTTGCAATTGTCTGAAGTCTTATTCATCAACATATTATGTTTTTTTTTTAATTTGAAATGATGTACCCCAACAATGAATAATGTTAATATCAACGTATTTATTGACTTCTAAATTCTAGTTTTGCGTACAACTAATCTATCTATAGGTGAGTAATGTATTTGCAATTGTCTGAAGTCTTATTCAACAACAACTTATGTGTTTTTTTTATTTGAAATGATTTACCCCATCAATGAAAAATGTTAATACTAACGTAATAATTGAGTTCTAAATTCTAGTTTTCTGAATATCTAGTTAATTTATGGTGGATAAATGTATTTGCAATTGTCTGAAGTCTTCTTCATCAACATATTATGTTTTTTTTTTAATTTGAAATGATGTACCCCAACAATGAATAATGTTAATATCAACGTATTTATTGACTTCTAAATTCTAGTTTTGCGTACAACTAATCTATCTATAGGTGACTAATGTATTTGCAATTGTCTGAAGTCTTATTCAACAACAACTTATGTGTTTTTTTTATTTGAAATGATTTACCCCATCAATGAAAAATGTTAATACTAACGTAATAATTGAGTTCTAAATTCTAGTTTTCTGAATATCTAGTTAATTTATGGTGGATAAATGTATTTTCAATTGTCTGAAGTCTTATTTAACAACAACTTATGTTTTTTTTTTTTAATTTGAAATGATGTACCCCAACAATGAATAATGTTAATATCAACGTATTTATTGACTTCTAAATTCTAGTTTTGCGTACAACTAATCTATCTATAGGTGACTTATGTATTTGCAATTGTCTGAAGTCTTATTCATCAACATATTATGTGTTTTTTTTATTTGAAATGATTTACCCCATCAATGAAAAATGTTAATATTAACGTAATAATTGAGTTCTAAATTCTAGTTTTCTGAATATCTAGTTAATTTATGGTGGATAAATGTATTTGCAATTGTCTGAAGTCTTCTTCATCAACATATTATGTTTTTTTTTTAATTTGAAATGATGTACCCCAACAATGAATAATGTATTTATTGACTTCTAAATTCTAGTTTTGCGTACAACTAATCTATCTATAGGTGAGTAATGTATTTGCAATTGTCTGAAGTCTTATTCAACAACAACTTATGTGTTTTTTTTATTTGAAATGATTTACCCCATCAATGAAAAATGTTAATACGAACGTAATAATTGAGTTCTAAATTCTAGTTTTCTGAATATCTAGTTAATTTATGGTGGATAAATGTATTTTCAATTGTCTGAAGTCTTATTTAACAACAACTTATGTTTTTTTTTTTTAATTTGAAACGATGTACCCCAACAATGAATAATGTTAATATCAACGTATTTATTGACTTCTAAATTCTAGTTTTGCGTACAACTAATCTATCTATAGGTGAGTAATATATTTGCAATTGTCTGAAGTCTTATTCAACAACAACTTATGTGTTTTTTTTATTTGAAATGATTTACCCCATCAATGAAAAATGTTAATACTAACGTAATAATTGAGTTCTAAATTCTAGTTTTCTGAATATCTAGTTAATTTATGGTGGATAAATGTATTTGCAATTGTCTGAAGTCTTCTTCATCAACATATTATGTTTTTTTTTTTAATTTGAAATGATGTACCCCAACAATGAATAATGTTAATATCAACGTATTTATTGACTTCTAAATTCTAGTTTTGCGTACAACTAATCTATCTATAGGTGACTAATATATTTGCAATTGTCTGAAGTCTTATTCATCAACATATTATGTTTATTCTTTAATTTGAAATGATGTAACCCAACAATGAATAATGTTAATATTAACGTAATTTTTGAGTTCGAAATTCTGGTTTTTCATATCATCTAGTTTATGTATAGTGGATAAATGTATTTGCAATTGTCTGAAGTCTTATTCATCAACATATTATGTTTTTTTTTTAATTTGAAATGATGTACCCCAACAATGAATAATATTAATATCAATGTATTTATTGACTTCTAAATTCTAGTTTTGCGTACAACTAATCTATCTATAGGTGAGTAATGTATTTGCAATTGTCTGAAGTCTTATTCAACAACGACTTATGTGTTTTTTTATTTGAAATGATTTACCCCATCAATGAAAAATGTTAATACTAACGTAATAATTGAATTCTAAATTCTAGTTTTCTGAACATCTAGTTAATTTATAGTGGATAAATGTATTTGCAATTGTCTGAAGTCTTATTTAACAACAACTTATGTTTTTCTTTTAATTTGAAATGATGTACCCCAACAATGAATAATGTTAATATCAACGTATTTATTGACTTCTAAATTCTAGTTTTGCGTACAACTAATCTATCTATAGGTGACTAATGTATTTGCAATTGTCTGAAGTCTTATTCAACAACAACTTATGTGTTTTTTTTATTTGAAATGATTTACCCCATCAATGAAAAATGTTAATACTAACGTAATAATTGAGTTCTAAATTCTAGTTTTCTGAATATCTAGTTAATTTATGGTGGATAAATGTATTTTCAATTGTCTGAAGTCTTATTTAACAACAACTTATGTTTTTTTTTTTTTAATTTGAAATGATGTACCCCAACAATGAATAATGTTAATATCAACGTATTTATTGACTTCTAAATTCTAGTTTTGCGTACAACTAATCTATCTATAGGTGACTTATGTATTTGCAATTGTCTGAAGTCTTATTCATCAACATATTATGTGTTTTTTTTATTTGAAATGATTTACCCCATCAATGAAAAATGTTAATATTAACGTAATAATTGAGTTCTAAATTCTAGTTTTCTGAATATCTAGTTAATTTATGGTGGATAAATGTATTTGCAATTGTCTGAAGTCTTCTTCATCAACATATTATGTTTTTTTTTTAATTTGAAATGATGTACCCCAACAATGAATAATGTTAATATCAATGTATTTATTGACTTCTAAATTCTAGTTTTGCGTACAACTAATCTATCTATAAGTGAGTAATGTATTTGCAATTGTCTGAAGTCTTATTCAACAACAACTTATGTGTTTTTTTTATTTGAAATGATTTACCCCATCAATGAAAAATGTTAATACTAACGTAATAATTGAGTTCTAAATTCTTGTTTTCTGAATATCTAGTTAATTTATGGTGGATAAATGTATTTTCAATTGTCTGAAGTCTTATTTAACATCAACTTATGTTTTTTTTTTTAATTTGAAATGATGTACCCCAACAATGAATAACGTTAATATTAACGTAATTATTGAGTTCTAAATTCTAGTTTTGGGTTCAACTAATCTATCTGTAGGTGACCAATGTATTTGCAATTGTCTGAAGTCTTATTCATCAACATATTATGTTTTTTTTTTAATTTGAAATGATGTACCCCAACAATGAATAATGTTAATATCAATGTATTTATTGACTTCTAAATTCTAGTTTTGCGTACAACTAATCTATCTATAGGTGAGTAATGTATTTGCAATTGTCTGAAGTCTTATTCATCAACATATTATGTTTTTTTTTTAATTTGAAATGATGTACCCCAACAATGAATAATGTTAATATCAACGTATTTATTGACTTCTAAATTCTAGTTTTGCGTACAACTAATCTATCTATAGGTGAGTAATGTATTTGCAATTGTCTGAAGTCTTATTCAACAACAACTTATGTGTTTTTTTTATTTGAAATGATTTACCCCATCAATGAAAAATGTTAATACTAACGTAATAATTGAGTTCTAAATTCTAGTTTTCTGAATATCTAGTTAATTTATGGTGGATAAATGTATTTGCAATTGTCTGAAGTCTTCTTCATCAACATATTATGTTTTTTTTTTAATTTGAAATGATGTACCCCAACAATGAATAATGTTAATATCAACGTATTTATTGACTTCTAAATTCTAGTTTTGCGTACAACTAATCTATCTATAGGTGACTAATATATTTGCAATTGTCTGAAGTCTTATTCATCAACATATTATGTTTATTCTTTAATTTGAAATGATGTAACCCAACAATGAATAATGTTAATATTAACGTAATTTTTGAGTTCGAAATTCTGGTTTTTCAGGTCATCTAGTTTATGTATAGTGGATAAATGTATTTGCAATTGTCTGAAGTCTTATTCATCAACATATTATGTTTTTTTTTTAATTTGAAATGATGTACCCCAACAATGAATAATATTAATATCAATGTATTTATTGACTTCTAAATTCTAGTTTTGCGTACAACTAATCTATCTATAGGTGAGTAATGTATTTGCAATTGTCTGAAGTCTTATTCAACAACGACTTATGTGTTTTTTTTATTTGAAATGATTTACCCCATCAATGAAAAATGTTAATACTAACGTAATAATTGAATTCTAAATTCTAGTTTTCTGAACATCTAGTTAATTTATAGTGGATAAATGTATTTGCAATTGTCTGAAGTCTTCTTCATCAACAAATTATGTTTTTTTTTTAATTTGAAATGATGTACCCCAACAATGAATAATGTTAATATCAACGTATTTATTGACTTCTAAATTCTAGTTTTGCGTACAACTAATCTATCTATAGGTGACTTATGTATTTGCAATTGTCTGAAGTCTTATTCATCAACATATTATGTGTTTTTTTTATTTGAAATGATTTACCCCATCAATGAAAAATGTTAATATTAACGTAATAATTGAGTTCTAAATTCTAGTTTTCTGAATATCTAGTTAATTTATGGTGGATAAATGTATTTGCAATTGTCTGAAGTCTTCTTCATCAACATATTATGTTTTTTTTTTAATTTGAAATGATGTACCCCAACAATGAATAATGTTAATATCAATGTATTTATTGACTTCTAAATTCTAGTTTTGCGTACAACTAATCTATCTATAAGTGAGTAATGTATTTGCAATTGTCTGAAGTCTTATTCAACAACAACTTATGTGTTTTTTTTATTTGAAATGATTTACCCCATCAATGAAAAATGTTAATACTAACGTAATAATTGAGTTCTAAATTCTTGTTTTCTGAATATCTAGTTAATTTATGGTGGATAAATGTATTTTCAATTGTCTGAAGTCTTATTTAACAACAACTTATGTTTTTTTTTTTAATTTGAAATGATGTACCCCAACAATGAATAACGTTAATATTAACGTAATTATTGAGTTCTAAATTCTAGTTTTGGGTTCAACTAATCTATCTGTAGGTGACCAATGTATTTGCAATTGTCTGAAGTCTTATTCATCAACATATTATGTTTTTTTTTTAATTTGAAATGATGTACCCCAACAATGAATAATGTTAATATCAATGTATTTATTGACTTCTAAATTCTAGTTTTGCGTACAACTAATCTATCTATAGGTGAGTAATGTATTTGCAATTGTCTGAAGTCTTATTCATCAACATATTATGTTTTTTTTTTAATTTGAAATGATGTACCCCAACAATGAATAATGTTAATATCAACGTATTTATTGACTTCTAAATTCTAGTTTTGCGTACAACTAATCTATCTATAGGTGAGTAATGTATTTGCAATTGTCTGAAGTCTTATTCAACAACAACTTATGTGTTTTTTTTATTTGAAATGATTTACCCCATCAATGAAAAATGTTAATACGAACGTAATAATTGAGTTCTAAATTCTAGTTTTCTGAATATCTAGTTAATTTATGGTGGATAAATGTATTTTCAATTGTCTGAAGTCTTATTTAACAACAACTTATGTTTTTTTTTTTTAATTTGAAATGATGTACCCCAACAATGAATAATGTTAATATCAACGTATTTATTGACTTCTAAATTCTAGTTTTGCGTACAACTAATCTATCTATAGGTGAGTAATATATTTGCAATTGTCTGAAGTCTTATTCAACAACAACTTATGTGTTTTTTTTATTTGAAATGATTTACCCCATCAATGAAAAATGTTAATACTAACGTAATAATTGAGTTCTAAATTCTAGTTTTCTGAATATCTAGTTAATTTATGGTGGATAAATGTATTTGCAATTGTCTGAAGTCTTCTTCATCAACATATTATGTTTTTTTTTTAATTTGAAATGATGTACCCCAACAATGAATAATGTTAATATCAACGTATTTATTGACTTCTAAATTCTAGTTTTGCGTACAACTAATCTATCTATAGGTGACTAATATATTTGCAATTGTCTGAAGTCTTATTCATCAACATATTATGTTTATTCTTTAATTTGAAATGATGTAACCCAACAATGAATAATGTTAATATTAACGTAATTTTTGAGTTCGAAATTCTGGTTTTTCAGATCATCTAGTTTATGTATAGTGGATAAATGTATTTGCAATTGTCTGAAGTCTTATTCATCAACATATTATGTTTTTTTTTTAATTTGAAATGATGTACCCCAACAATGAATAATATTAATATCAATGTATTTATTGACTTCTAAATTCTAGTTTTGCGTACAACTAATCTATCTATAGGTGAGTAATGTATTTGCAATTGTCTGAAGTCTTATTCAACAACGACTTATGTGTTTTTTTATTTGAAATGATTTACCCCATCAATGAAAAATGTTAATACTAACGTAATAATTGAATTCTAAATTCTAGTTTTCTGAACATCTAGTTAATTTATAGTGGATAAATGTATTTGCAATTGTCTGAAGTCTTATTTAACAACAACTTATGTTTTTTTTTTAATTTGAAATGATGTACCCCAACAATGAATAATGTTAATATCAACGTATTTATTGACTTCTAAATTCTAGTTTTGCGTACAACTAATCTATCTATAGGTGACTAATGTATTTGCAATTGTCTGAAGTCTTATTCAACAACAACTTATGTGTTTTTTTTATTTGAAATGATTTACCCCATCAATGAAAAATGTTAATACTAACGTAATAATTGAGTTCTAAATTCTAGTTTTCTGAATATCTAGTTAATTTATGGTGGATAAATGTATTTTCAATTGTCTGAAGTCTTATTTAACAACAACTTATGTTTTTTTTTTTTAATTTGAAATGATGTACCCCAACAATGAATAATGTTAATATCAACGTATTTATTGACTTCTAAATTCTAGTTTTGCGTACAACTAATCTATCTATAGGTGACTTATGTATTTGCAATTGTCTGAAGTCTTATTCATCAACATATTATGTGTTTTTTTTATTTGAAATGATTTACCCCATCAATGAAAAATGTTAATATTAACGTAATAATTGAGTTCTAAATTCTAGTTTTCTGAATATCTAGTTAATTTATGGTGGATAAATGTATTTGCAATTGTCTGAAGTCTTCTTCATCAACATATTATGTTTTTTTTTTAATTTGAAATGATGTACCCCAACAATGAATAATGTTAATATCAATGTATTTATTGACTTCTAAATTCTAGTTTTGCGTACAACTAATCTATCTATAAGTGAGTAATGTATTTGCAATTGTCTGAAGTCTTATTCAACAACAACTTATGTGTTTTTTTTATTTGAAATGATTTACCCCATCAATGAAAAATGTTAATACTAACGTAATAATTGAGTTCTAAATTCTTGTTTTCTGAATATCTAGTTAATTTATGGTGGATAAATGTATTTTCAATTGTCTGAAGTCTTATTTAACAACAACTTATGTTTTTTTTTTTAATTTGAAATGATGTACCCCAACAATGAATAACGTTAATATTAACGTAATTATTGAGTTCTAAATTCTAGTTTTGGGTTCAACTAATCTATCTGTAGGTGACCAATGTATTTGCAATTGTCTGAAGTCTTATTCATCAACATATTATGTTTTTTTTTTAATTTGAAATGATGTACCCCAACAATGAATAATGTTAATATCAATGTATTTATTGACTTCTAAATTCTAGTTTTGCGTACAACTAATCTATCTATAGGTGAGTAATGTATTTGCAATTGTCTGAAGTCTTATTCATCAACATATTATGTTTTTTTTTTAATTTGAAATGATGTACCCCAACAATGAATAATATTAATATCAATGTATTTATTGACTTCTAAATTCTAGTTTTGCGTACAACTAATCTATCTATAGGTGAGTAATGTATTTGCAATTGTCTGAAGTCTTATTCAACAACGACTTATGTGTTTTTTTTATTTGAAATGATTTACCCCATCAATGAAAAATGTTAATACTAACGTAATAATTGAATTCTAAATTCTAGTTTTCTGAACATCTAGTTAATTTATAGTGGATAAATGTATTTGCAATTGTCTGAAGTCTTCTTCATCAACATATTATGTTTTTTTTTTAATTTGAAATGATGTACCCCAACAATGAATAATGTTAATATCAACGTATTTATTGACTTCTAAATTCTAGTTTTGCGTACAACTAATCTATCTATAGGTGACTTATGTATTTGCAATTGTCTGAAGTCTTATTCATCAACATATTATGTGTTTTTTTTATTTGAAATGATTTACCCCATCAATGAAAAATGTTAATATTAACGTAATAATTGAGTTCTAAATTCTAGTTTTCTGTATATCTAGTTAATTTATGGTGGATAAATGTATTTGCAATTGTCTGAAGTCTTCTTCATCAACATATTATGTTTTTTTTTTAATTTGAAATGATGTACCCCAACAATGAATAATGTTAATATCAATGTATTTATTGACTTCTAAATTCTAGTTTTGCGTACAACTAATCTATCTATAAGTGAGTAATGTATTTGCAATTGTCTGAAGTCTTATTCAACAACAACTTATGTGTTTTTTTTATTTGAAATGATTTACCCCATCAATGAAAAATGTTAATACTAACGTAATAATTGAGTTCTAAATTCTTGTTTTCTGAATATCTAGTTAATTTATGGTGGATAAATGTATTTTCAATTGTCTGAAGTCTTATTTAACAACAACTTATGTTTTTTTTTTTAATTTGAAATGATGTACCCCAACAATGAATAACGTTAATATTAACGTAATTATTGAGTTCTAAATTCTAGTTTTGGGTTCAACTAATCTATCTGTAGGTGACCAATGTATTTGCAATTGTCTGAAGTCTTATTCATCAACATATTATGTTTTTTTTTTAATTTGAAATGATGTACCCCAACAATGAATAATGTTAATATCAATGTATTTATTGACTTCTAAATTCTAGTTTTGCGTACAACTAATCTATCTATAGGTGAGTAATGTATTTGCAATTGTCTGAAGTCTTATTCATCAACATATTATGTTTTTTTTTTAATTTGAAATGATGTACCCCAACAATGAATAATGTTAATATCAACGTATTTATTGACTTCTAAATTCTAGTTTTGCGTACAACTAATCTATCTATAGGTGAGTAATGTATTTGCAATTGTCTGAAGTCTTATTCAACAACAACTTATGTGTTTTTTTTATTTGAAATGATTTACCCCATCAATGAAAAATGTTAATACTAACGTAATAATTGAGTTCTAAATTCTAGTTTTCTGAATATCTAGTTAATTTATGGTGGATAAATGTATTTGCAATTGTCTGAAGTCTTCTTCATCAACATATTATGTTTTTTTTTTAATTTGAAATGATGTACCCCAACAATGAATAATGTTAATATCAACGTATTTATTGACTTCTAAATTCTAGTTTTGCGTACAACTAATCTATCTATAGGTGACTAATATATTTGCAATTGTCTGAAGTCTTATTCATCAACATATTATGTTTATTCTTTAATTTGAAATGATGTAACCCAACAATGAATAATGTTAATATTAACGTAATTTTTGAGTTCGAAATTCTGGTTTTTCAGGTCATCTAGTTTATGTATAGTGGATAAATGTATTTGCAATTGTCTGAAGTCTTATTCATCAACATATTATGTTTTTTTTTTAATTTGAAATGATGTACCCCAACAATGAATAATATTAATATCAATGTATTTATTGACTTCTAAATTCTAGTTTTGCGTACAACTAATCTATCTATAGGTGAGTAATGTATTTGCAATTGTCTGAAGTCTTATTCAACAACGACTTATGTGTTTTTTTTATTTGAAATGATTTACCCCATCAATGAAAAATGTTAATACTAACGTAATAATTGAATTCTAAATTCTAGTTTTCTGAACATCTAGTTAATTTATAGTGGATAAATGTATTTGCAATTGTCTGAAGTCTTCTTCATCAACATATTATGTTTTTTTTTTAATTTGAAATGATGTACCCCAACAATGAATAATGTTAATATCAACGTATTTATTGACTTCTAAATTCTAGTTTTGCGTACAACTAATCTATCTATAGGTGACTAATGTATTTGCAATTGTCTGAAGTCTTATTCATCAACATATTATGTTTATTCTTTAATTTGAAATGATGTAACCCAACAATGAATAATGTTAATATTAACGTAATTTTTGAGTTTTAAATTCTGGTTTTTCTGATCATCTAGTTTATGTATAGTGGATAAATGTATTTGCAATTGTCTGAAGTCTTATTCATCAACATATTATGTTTTTTTTTTAATTTGAAATGATGTACCCCAACAATGAATAATGTTAATATCAATGTATTTATTGACTTCTAAATTCTAGTTTTGCGTACAACTAATCTATCTATAGGTGACCAATGTATTTGCAATTGTCTGAAGTCTTATTCAACAACAACTTATGTGTTTTTTTTATTTGAAATGATTTACCCCATCAATGAAAAATGTTAATACTAACGTAATAATTGAGTTCTAAATTCTAGTTTTCTGAATATCTAGTTAATTTATGGTGGATAAATGTATTTTCAATTGTCTGAAGTCTTATTTAACAACAACTTATGTTTTTTTTTTTAATTTGAAATGATGTACCCCAACAATGAATAACGTTAATATTAACGTAATTATTGAGTTCTAAATTCTAGTTTTGGGTTCAACTAATCTATCTATAGGTGACCAATGTATTTGCAATTGTCTGAAGTCTTATTCATCAACATATTATGTTTTTTTTTTAATTTGAAATGATGTACCCCTACAATGAATAATGTTAATATCAATGTATTTATTGACTTCTAAATTCTAGTTTTGCGTATAACTAATCTATCTATAGGTGAGTAATGTATTTGCAATTGTCTGAAGTCTTATTCATCAACATATTATGATTTTTTTTTAATTTGAAATGATGTACCCCAACAATGAATAATGTTAATATCAACGTATTTATTGACTTCTAAATTCTAGTTTTGCGTACAACTAATCTATCTATAGGTGACTTATGTATTTGAAATTGTCTGAAGTCTTATTCATCAACATATTATGTGTTTTTTTTATATGAAATGATTTACCCCATCAATGAAAAATGTTAATATTAACGTAATAATTGAGTTCTAAATTCTAGTTTTCTGAATATCTAGTTAATTTATGGTGGATAAATGTATTTGCAATTGTCTGAAGTCTTCTTCATCAACATATTATGTTTTTTTTTTAATTTGAAATGATGTACCCCAACAATGAATAATGTTAATATCAATGTATTTATTGACTTCTAAATTCTAGTTTTGCGTACAACTAATCTATCTATAGGTGAGTAATGTATTTGCAATTGTCTGAAGTCTTATTCAACAACAACATATGTGTTTTTTTTATTTGAAATGATTTACCCCATCAATGAAAAATGTTAATACTAACGTAATAATTGAGTTCTAAATTCTAGTTTTCTGAATATCTAGTTAATTTATGGTGGATAAATGTATTTTCAATTGTCTGAAGTCTTCTTCATCAACATATTATGTTTTTTTTTTAATTTGAAATGATGTACCCCAACAATGAATAATGTTAATATCAACGTATTTATTGACTTCTAAATTCTAGTTTTGCGTACAACTAATCTATCTATAGGTGACTAATATATTTGCAATTGTCTGAAGTCTTATTCATCAACATATTATGTTTATTCTTTAATTTGAAATGATGTAACCCAACAATGAATAATGTTAATATTAACGTAATTTTTGAGTTCGAAATTCTGGTTTTTCAGATCATCTAGTTTATGTATAGTGGATAAATGTATTTGCAATTGTCTGAAGTCTTATTCATCAACATATTATGTTTTTTTTTTAATTTGAAATGATGTACCCCAACAATGAATAATATTAATATCAATGTATTTATTGACTTCTAAATTCTAGTTTTGCGTACAACTAATCTATCTATAGGTGAGTAATGTATTTGCAATTGTCTGAAGTCTTATTCAACAACGACTTATGTGTTTTTTTATTTGAAATGATTTACCCCATCAATGAATAATGTTAATACTAACGTAATAATTGAATTCTAAATTCTAGTTTTCTGAACATCTAGTTAATTTATAGTGGATAAATGTATTTGCAATTGTCTGAAGTCTTATTTAACAACAACTTATGTTTTTTTTTTAATTTGAAATGATGTACCCCAACAATGAATAATGTTAATATCAACGTATTTATTGACTTCTAAATTCTAGTTTTGCGTACAACTAATCTATCTATAGGTGACTAATGTATTTGCAATTGTCTGAAGTCTTATTCAACAACAACTTATGTGTTTTTTTTATTTGAAATGATTTACCCCATCAATGAAAAATGTTAATACTAACGTAATATTTGAGTTCTAAATTCTAGTTTTCTGAATATCTAGTTAATTTATGGTGGATAAATGTATTTTCAATTGTCTGAAGTCTTATTTAACAACAACTTATGTTTTTTTTTTTTTTGAAATGATGTACCCCAACAATGAATAATGTTAATATCAACGTATTTATTGACTTCTAAATTCTAGTTTTGCGTACAACTAATCTATCTATAGGTGACTACTGTATTTGCAATTGTCTGAAGTCTTATTCAACAACAACTTATGTGTTTTTTTTATTTGAAATGATTTACCCCATCAATGAAAAATGTTAATACTAACGTAATAATTGAGTTCTAAATTCTAGTTTTCTGAATATCTAGTTAATTTATGGTGGATAAATGTATTTTCAATTGTCTGAAGTCTTATTTAACAACAACTTATGTTTTTTTTTTTAATTTGAAATGATGTACCCCAACAATGAATAACGTTAATATTAACGTAATTATTGAGTTCTAAATTCTAGTTTTGGGTTCAACTAATCTATCTATAGGTGACCAATGTATTTGCAATTGTCTGAAGTCTTATTCATCAACATATTATGTTTTTTTTTTAATTTGAAATGATGTACCCCAACAATGAATAATGTTAATATCAATGTATTTATAGACTTCTAAATTCTAGTTTTGCGTACAACTAATATATCTATAGGTGAGTAATGTATTTGCAATTGTCTGAAGTCTTATTCATCAACATATTATGTTTTTTTTTTAATTTGAAATGATGTACCCCAACAATGAATAATGTTAATATCAACGTATTTATTGACTTCTAAATTCTAGTTTTGCGTACAACTAATCTATCTATAGGTGACTAATGTATTTGCAATTGTCTGAAGTCTTATTCATCAACATATTATGTTTATTCTTTAATTTGAAATGATGTAACCCAACAATGAATAATGTTAATATTAACGTAATTTTTGAGTTTTAAATTCTGGTTTTTCTGATCATCTAGTTTATGTATAGTGGATAAATGTATTTGCAATTGTCTGTAGTCTTATTCATCAACATATTATGTTTTTTTTTTAATTTGAAATGATGTACCCCAACAATGAATAATGTTAATATCAATGTATTTATTGACTTCTAACTTCTAGTTTTGCGTACAACTAATCTATCTATAGGCGAGTAATGTATTTGCAATTGTCTGAAGTCTTATTCAACAACAACTTATGTGTTTTTTTTATTTGAAATGATTTACCCCATCAATGAAAAATGTTAATACTAACGTAATAATTGAGTTCTAAATTCTAGTTTTCTGAATATCTAGTTAATTTATGGTGGATAAATGTATTTTCAATTGTCTGAAGTCTTATTTAACAACAACTTATGTTTTTTTTTTTAATTTGAAATGATGTACCCCAACAATGAATAATGTTAATATCAACGTATTTATTGACTTCTAAATTCTAGTTTTGCGTACAACTAATCTATCTATAGGTGACTTATGTATTTGCAATTGTCTGAAGTCTTATTCATCAACATATTATGTGTTTTTTTTATTTGAAATGATTTACCCCATCAATGAAAAATGTTAATATTAACGTAATAATTGAGTTCTAAATTCTAGTTTTCTGAATATCTAGTTAATTTATGGTGGATAAATGTATTTGCAATTTTCTGAAGTCTTCTTCATCAACATATTATGTTTTTTTTTTAATTTGAAATGATGTACCCCAACAATGAATAATGTTAATATCAATGTATTTATTGACTTCTAAATTCTAGTTTTGCGTACAACTAATCTATCTATAAGTGAGTAATGTATTTGCAATTGTCTGAAGTCTTATTCAACAACAACTTATGTGTTTTTTTTATTTGAAATGATTTACCCCATCAATGAAAAATGTTAATACTAACGTAATAATTGAGTTCTAAATTCTTGTTTTCTGAATATCTAGTTAATTTATGGTGGATAAATGTATTTTCAATTGTCTGAAGTCTTATTTAACAACAACTTATGTTTTTTTTTTTAATTTGAAATGATGTACCCCAACAATGAATAACGTTAATATTAACGTAATTATTGAGTTCTAAATTCTAGTTTTGGGTTCAACTAATCTATCTGTAGGTGACCAATGTATTTGCAATTGTCTGAAGTCTTATTCATCAACATATTATGTTTTTTTTTTAATTTGAAATGATGTACCCCAACAATGAATAATGTTAATATCAACGTATTTATTGACTTCTAAATTCTAGTTTTGCGTACAACTAATCTATCTATAGGTGAGTAATGTATTTGCAATTGTCTGAAGTCTTATTCAACAACAACTTATGTGTTTTTTTTATTTGAAATGATTTACCCCATCAATGAAAAATGTTAATACTAACGTAATAATTGAGTTCTAAATTCTAGTTTTCTGAATATCTAGTTTATGTATAGTGGATAAATGTATTTGCAATTGTCTGAAGTCTTATTCATCAACATATTATGTTTTTTTTTTAATTTGAAATGATGTACCCCAACAATGAATAATATTAATATCAATGTATTTATTGACTTCTAAATTCTAGTTTTGCGTACAACTAATCTATCTATAGGTGAGTAATGTATTTGTAATTGTCTGAAGTCTTATTCAACAACGACTTATGTGTTTTTTTTATTTGAAATGATTTACCCCATCAATGAAAAATGTTAATACTAACGTAATAATTGAATTCTAAATTCTAGTTTTCTGAACATCTAGTTAATTTATAGTGGATAAATGTATTTGCAATTGTCTGAAGTCTTATTTAACAACAACTTATGTTTTTTTTTTTAATTTGAAATGATGTACCCCAACAATGAATAATGTTAATATCAACGTATTTATTGACTTCTAAATTCTAGTTTTGCGTACAACTAATCTATCTATAGTTGACTTATGTATTTGCAATTGTCTGAAGTCTTATTCATCAACATATTATGTGTTTTTTTTATTTGAAATGATTTACCCCATCAATGAAAAATGTTAATATTAACGTAATAATTGAGTTCTAAATTCTAGTTTTCTGAATATCTAGTTAATTTATGGTGGATAAATGTATTTGCAATTGTCTGAAGTCTTCTTCATCAACATATTATGTTTTTTTTTTAATTTGAAATGATGTACCCCAACAATGAATAATGTATTTATTGACTTCTAAATTCTAGTTTTGCGTACAACTAATCTATCTATAGGTGAGTAATGTATTTGCAATTGTCTGAAGTCTTATTCAACAACAACTTATGTGTTTTTTTTATTTGAAATGATTTACCCCATCAATGAAAAATATTAATACGAACGTAATAATTGAGTTCTAAATTCTAGTTTTCTGAATATCTAGTTAATTTATGGTGGATAAATGTATTTTCAATTGTCTGAAGTCTTATTTAACAACAACTTATGTTTTTTTTTTTTAATTTGAAATGATGTACCCCAACAATGAATAACGTTAATATTAACGTAATTTTTGAGTTCGAAATTCTGGTTTTTCAGATCATCTAGTTTATGTATAGTGGATAAATGTATTTGCAATTGTCTGAAGTCTTATTCATCAACATATTATGTTTTTTTTTTAATTTGAAATGATGTACCCCAACAATGAATAATATTAATATCAATGTATTTATTGACTTCTAAATTCTAGTTTTGCGTACAACTAATCTATCTATAGGTGAGTAATGTATTTGCAATTGTCTGAAGTCTTATTCAACAACGACTTATGTGTTTTTTTTATTTGAAATGATTTACCCCATCAATGAAAAATGTTAATACTAACGTAATAATTGAATTCTAAATTCTAGTTTTCTGAACATCTAGTTAATTTATAGTGGATAAATGTATTTGCAATTGTCTGAAGTCTTATTTAAAAACAACTTATGTTTTTTTTTTAATTTGAAATGATGTACCCCAACAATGAATAATGTTAATATCAACGTATTTATTGACTTCTAAATTCTAGTTTTGCGTACAACTAATCTATCTATAGGTGACTAATGTATTTGCAATTGTCTGAAGTCTTATTCAACAACAACTTATGTGTTTTTTTTATTTGAAATGATTTACCCCATCAATGAAAAATGTTAATACTAACGTAATAATTGAGTTCTAAATTCTAGTTTTCTGAATATCTAGTTAATTTATGGTGGATAAATGTATTTTCAATTGTCTGAAGTCTTATTTAACAACAACTTATGTTTTTTTTTTAATTTGAAATGATGTACCCCAACAATGAATAATGTTAATATCAACGTATTTATTGACTTCTAAATTCTAGTTTTGCGTACAACTAATCTATCTATAGGTGACTTATGTATTTGCAATTGTCTGAAGTCTTATTCATCAACATATTATGTGTTTTTTTTATTTGAAATGATTTACCCCATCAATGAAAAATGTTAATATTAACGTAATAATTGAGTTCTAAATTCTAGTTTTCTGAATATCTAGTTAATTTATGGTGGATAAATGTATTTGCAATTGTCTGAAGTCTTCTTCATCAACATATTATGTTTTTTTTTTAATTTGAAATGATGTACCCCAACAATGAATAATGTATTTATTGACTTCTAAATTCTAGTTTTGCGTACAACTAATCTATCTATAGGTGAGTAATGTATTTGCAATTGTCTGAAGTCTTATTCAACAACAACTTATGTGTTTTTTTTATTTGAAATGATTTACCCCATCAATGAAAAATATTAATACGAACGTAATAATTGAGTTCTAAATTCTAGTTTTCTGAATATCTAGTTAATTTATGGTGGATAAATGTATTTTCAATTGTCTGAAGTCTTATTTAACAACAACTTATGTTTTTTTTTTTTAATTTGAAATGATGTACCCCAACAATGAATAACGTTAATATTAACGTAATTATTGAGTTCAAAATTCTAGTTTTGGGTTCAACTAATCTATCTATAGGTGACCAATGTATTTGCAATTGTCTGAAGTCTTATTCATCAACATATTATGTTTTTTTTTTAATTTGAAATGATGTACCCCAACAATGAATAATGTTAATATCAACGTATTTATTGACTTCTAAATTCTAGTTTTGCGTACAACTAATCTATCTATAGGTGAGTAATGTATTTGCAATTGTCTGAAGTCTTATTCAACAACAACTTATGTGTTTTTTTTATTTGAAATGATTTACCCCATCAATGAAAAATGTTAATACTAACGTAATAATTGAGTTCTAAATTCTAGTTTTCTGAATATCTAGTTAATTTATGGTGGATAAATGTATTTGCAATTGTCTGAAGTCTTCTTCATCAACATATTATGTTTTTTTTTTAATTTGAAATGATGTACCCCCAACAATGAATAATGTTAATATCAACGTATTTATTGACTTCTAAATTCTAGTTTTGCGTACAACTAATCTATCTATAGGTGACTAATATATTTGCAACTGTCTGAAGTCTTATTCATCAACATATTATGTTTATTCTTTAATTTGAAATGATGTAACCCAACAATGAATAATGTTAATATTAACGTAATTTTTGAGTTCGAAATTCTGGTTTTTCAGATCATCTAGTTTATGTATAGTGGATAAATGTATTTGCAATTGTCTGAAGTCTTATTCATCAACATATTATGTTTTTTTTTTTAATTTGAAATGATGTACCCCAACAATGAATAATATTAATATCAATGTATTTATTGACTTCTAAATTCTAGTTTTGCGTACAACTAATCTATCTATAGGTGAGTAATGTATTTGCAATTGTCTGAAGTCTTATTCATCAACATATTATGTTTTTTTTTTAATTTGAAATGATGTACCCCAACAATGAATAATATTAATATCAATGTATTTATTGACTTCTAAATTCTAGTTTTGCGTACAACTAATCTATCTATAGGTGAGTAATGTATTTGCAATTGTCTGAAGTCTTATTCAACAACGACTTATGTGTTTTTTTTATTTGAAATGATTTACCCCATCAATAAAAAATGTTAATACTAACGTAATAATTGAATTCTAAATTCTAGTTTTTCAGATCATCTAGTTAATTTATAGTGGATAAATGTATTTGCAATTGTCTGAAGTCTTATTTAACAACAACTTATGTTTTTTTTTTAATTTGAAATGATGTACCCCAACAATGAATAATGTTAATATCAACGTATTTATTGACTTCTAAATTCTAGTTTTGCGTACAACTAATCTATCTATAGGTGACTAATGTATTTGCAATTGTCTGAAGTCTTATTCAACAACAACTTATGTGTTTTTTTTATTTGAAATGATTTACCCCATCAATGAAAAATGTTAATACTAACGTAATAATTGAGTTCTAAATTCTAGTTTTCTGAATATCTAGTTAATTTATGGTGGATAAATGTATTTTCAATTGTCTGAAGTCTTATTTAACAACAACTTATGTTTTTTTTTTAATTTGAAATGATGTACCCCAACAATGAATAATGTTAATATCAACGTATTTATTGACTTCTAAATTCTAGTTTTGCGTACAACTAATCTATCTATAGTTGACTTATGTATTTGCAATTGTCTGAAGTCTTATTCATCAACATATTATGTGTTTTTTTTATTTGAAATGATTTACCCCATCAATGAAAAATGTTAATATTAACGTAATAATTGAGTTCTAAATTCTAGTTTTCTGAATATCTAGTTAATTTATGGTGGATAAATGTATTTGCAATTGTCTGAAGTCTTCTTCATCAACATATTATGTTTTTTTTTTAATTTGAAATGATGTACCCCAACAATGAATAATGTATTTATTGACTTCTAAATTCTAGTTTTGCGTACAACTAATCTATCTATAGGTGAGTAATGTATTTGCAATTGTCTGAAGTCTTATTCAACAACAACTTATGTGTTTTTTTTATTTGAAATGATTTACCCCATCAATGAAAAATATTAATACGAACGTAATAATTGAGTTCTAAATTCTAGTTTTCTGAATATCTAGTTAATTTATGGTGGATAAATGTATTTTCAATTGTCTGAAGTCTTATTTAACAACAACTTATGTTTTTTTTTTTTAATTTGAAATGATGTACCCCAACAATGAATAACGTTAATATTAACGTAATTTTTGAGTTCGAAATTCTGGTTTTTCAGATCATCTAGTTTATGTATAGTGGATAAATGTATTTGCAATTGTCTGAAGTCTTATTCATCAACATATTATGTTTTTTTTTTAATTTGAAATGATGTACCCCAACAATGAATAATGTTAATATCAACGTATTTATTGACTTCTAAATTCTAGTTTTGCGTACAACTAATCTATCTATAGTTGACTTATGTATTTGCAATTGTCTGAAGTCTTATTCATCAACATATTATGTGTTTTTTTTATTTGAAATGATTTACCCCATCAATGAAAAATGTTAATATTAACGTAATAATTGAGTTCTAAATTCTAGTTTTCTGAATATCTAGTTAATTTATGGTGGATAAATGTATTTGCAATTGTCTGAAGTCTTCTTCATCAACATATTATGTTTTTTTTTTAATTTGAAATGATGTACCCCAACAATGAATAATGTATTTATTGACTTCTAAATTCTAGTTTTGCGTACAACTAATCTATCTATAGGTGAGTAATGTATTTGCAATTGTCTGAAGTCTTATTCAACAACAACTTATGTGTTTTTTTTATTTGAAATGATTTACCCCATCAATGAAAAATATTAATACGAACGTAATAATTGAGTTCTAAATTCTAGTTTTGTGAATATCTAGTTAATTTATGGTGGATAAATGTATTTTCAATTGTCTGAAGTCTTATTTAACAACAACTTATGTTTTTTTTTTAATTTGAAATGATGTACCCCAACAATGAATAATGTTAATATCAACGTATTTATTGACTTCTAAATTCTAGTTTTGCGTACAACTAATCTATCTATAGGTGACTTATGTATTTGCAATTGTCTGAAGTCTTATTCATCAACATATTATGTGTTTTTTTTATTTGAAATGATTTACCCCATCAATGAAAAATGTTAATATTAACGTAATAATTGAGTTCTAAATTCTAGTTTTCTGAATATCTAGTTAATTTATGGTGGATAAATGTATTTGCAATTGTCTGAAGTCTTCTTCATCAACATATTATGTTTTTTTTTTAATTTGAAATGATGTACCCCAACAATGAATAATGTATTTATTGACTTCTAAATTCTAGTTTTGCGTACAACTAATCTATCTATAGGTGAGTAATGTATTTGCAATTGTCTGAAGTCTTATTCAACAACAACTTATGTGTTTTTTTTATTTGAAATGATTTACCCCATCAATGAAAAATATTAATACGAACGTAATAATTGAGTTCTAAATTCTAGTTTTCTGAATATCTAGTTAATTTATGGTGGATAAATGTATTTTCAATTGTCTGAAGTCTTATTTAACAACAACTTATGTTTTTTTTTTTTAATTTGAAATGATGTACCCCAACAATGAATAACGTTAATATTAACGTAATTATTGAGTTCAAAATTCTAGTTTTGGGTTCAACTAATCTATCTATAGGTGACCAATGTATTTGCAATTGTCTGAAGTCTTATTCATCAACATATTATGTTTTTTTTTTAATTTGAAATGATGTACCCCAACAATGAATAATGTTAATATCAACGTATTTATTGACTTCTAAATTCTAGTTTTGCGTACAACTAATCTATCTATAGGTGAGTAATGTATTTGCAATTGTCTGAAGTCTTATTCAACAACAACTTATGTGTTTTTTTTATTTGAAATGATTTACCCCATCAATGAAAAATGTTAATACTAACGTAATAATTGAGTTCTAAATTCTAGTTTTCTGAATATCTAGTTAATTTATGGTGGATAAATGTATTTGCAATTGTCTGAAGTCTTCTTCATCAACATATTATGTTTTTTTTTTAATTTGAAATGATGTACCCCAACAATGAATAATGTTAATATCAACGTATTTATTGACTTCTAAATTCTAGTTTTGCGTACAACTAATCTATCTATAGGTGACTAATATATTTGCAACTGTCTGAAGTCTTATTCATCAACATATTATGTTTATTCTTTAATTTGAAATGATGTAACCCAACAATGAATAATGTTAATATTAACGTAATTTTTGAGTTCGAAATTCTGGTTTTTCAGATCATCTAGTTTATGTATAGTGGATAAATGTATTTGCAATTGTCTGAAGTCTTATTCATCAACATATTATGTTTTTTTTTTAATTTGAAATGATGTACCCCAACAATGAATAATATTAATATCAATGTATTTATTGACTTCTAAATTCTAGTTTTGCGTACAACTAATCTATCTATAGGTGAGTAATGTATTTGCAATTGTCTGAAGTCTTATTCATCAACATATTATGTTTTTTTTTTAATTTGAAATGATGTACCCCAACAATGAATAATATTAATATCAATGTATTTATTGACTTCTAAATTCTAGTTTTGCGTACAACTAATCTATCTATAGGTGAGTAATGTATTTGCAATTGTCTGAAGTCTTATTCAACAACGACTTATGTGTTTTTTTTATTTGAAATGATTTACCCCATCAATAAAAAATGTTAATACTAACGTAATAATTGAATTCTAAATTCTAGTTTTTCAGATCATCTAGTTAATTTATAGTGGATAAATGTATTTGCAATTGTCTGAAGTCTTATTTAACAACAACTTATGTTTTTTTTTTAATTTGAAATGATGTACCCCAACAATGAATAATGTTAATATCAACGTATTTATTGACTTCTAAATTCTAGTTTTGCGTACAACTAATCTATCTATAGGTGACTAATGTATTTGCAATTGTCTGAAGTCTTATTCAACAACAACTTATGTGTTTTTTTTATTTGAAATGATTTACCCCATCAATGAAAAATGTTAATACTAACGTAATAATTGAGTTCTAAATTCTAGTTTTCTGAATATCTAGTTAATTTATGGTAGATAAATGTATTTTCAATTGTCTGAAGTCTTATTTAACAACAACTTATGTTTTTTTTTTTAATTTGAAATGATGTACCCCAACAATGAATAATGTTAATATCAACGTATTTATTGACTTCTAAATTCTAGTTTTGCGTACAACTAATCTATCTATAGTTGACTTATGTATTTGCAATTGTCTGAAGTCTTATTCATCAACATATTATGTGTTTTTTTTATTTGAAATGATTTACCCCATCAATGAAAAATGTTAATATTAACGTAATAATTGAGTTCTAAATTCTAGTTTTCTGAATATCTAGTTAATTTATGGTGGATAAATGTATTTGCAATTGTCTGAAGTCTTCTTCATCAACATATTATGTTTTTTTTTTAATTTGAAATGATGTACCCCAACAATGAATAATGTATTTATTGACTTCTAAATTCTAGTTTTGCGTACAACTAATCTATCTATAGGTGAGTAATGTATTTGCAATTGTCTGAAGTCTTATTCAACAACAACTTATGTGTTTTTTTTATTTGAAATGATTTACCCCATCAATGAAAAATATTAATACGAACGTAATAATTGAGTTCTAAATTCTAGTTTTCTGAATATCTAGTTAATTTATGGTGGATAAATGTATTTTCAATTGTCTGAAGTCTTATTTAACAACAACTTATGTTTTTTTTTTTTTAATTTGAAATGATGTACCCCAACAATGAATAACGTTAATATTAACGTAATTTTTGAGTTCGAAATTCTGGTTTTTCAGATCATCTAGTTTATGTATAGTGGATAAATGTATTTGCAATTGTCTGAAGTCTTATTCATCAACATATTATGTTTTTTTTTTAATTTGAAATGATGTACCCCAACAATGAATAATATTAATATCAATGTATTTATTGACTTCTAAATTCTAGTTTTGCGTACAACTAATCTATCTATAGGTGAGTAATGTATTTGCAATTGTCTGAAGTCTTATTCAACAACGACTTATGTGTTTTTTTTATTTGAAATGATTTACCCCATCAATGAAAAATGTTAATACTAACGTAATAATTGAATTCTAAATTCTAGTTTTCTGAACATCTAGTTAATTTATAGTGGATAAATGTATTTGCAATTGTCTGAAGTCTTATTTAACAACAACTTATGTTTTTTTTTTAATTTGAAATGATGTACCCCAACAATGAATAATGTTAATATCAACGTATTTATTGACTTCTAAATTCTAGTTTTGCGTACAACTAATCTATCTATAGGTGACTAATGTATTTGCAATTGTCTGAAGTCTTATTCAACAACAACTTATGTGTTTTTTTTATTTGAAATGATTTACCCCATCAATGAAAAATGTTAATACTAACGTAATAATTGAGTTCTAAATTCTAGTTTTCTGAATATCTAGTTAATTTATGGTGGATAAATGTATTTTCAATTGTCTGAAGTCTTATTTAACAACAACTTATGTTTTTTTTTTTTTAATTTGAAATGATGTACCCCAACAATGAATAACGTTAATATTAACGTAATTTTTGAGTTCGAAATTCTGGTTTTTCAGATCATCTAGTTTATGTATAGTGGATAAATGTATTTGCAATTGTCTGAAGTCTTATTCATCAACATATTATGTTTTTTTTTTAATTTGAAATGATGTACCCCAACAATGAATAATGTTAATATCAACGTATTTATTGACTTCTAAATTCTAGTTTTGCGTACAACTAATCTGTCTATAGTTGACTTATGTATTTGCAATTGTCTGAAGTCTTATTCATCAACATATTATGTGTTTTTTTTATTTGAAATGATTTACCCCATCAATGAAAAATGTTAATATTAACGTAATAATTGAGTTCTAAATTCTAGTTTTCTGAATATCTAGTTAATTTATGGTGGATAAATGTATTTGCAATTGTCTGAAGTCTTCTTCATCAACATATTATGTTTTTTTTTTAATTTGAAATGATGTACCCCAACAATGAATAATGTATTTATTGACTTCTAAATTCTAGTTTTGCGTACAACTAATCTATCTATAGGTGAGTAATGTATTTGCAATTGTCTGAAGTCTTATTCAACAACAACTTATGTGTTTTTTTTATTTGAAATGATTTACCCCATCAATGAAAAATATTAATACGAACGTAATAATTGAGTTCTAAATTCTAGTTTTCTGAATATCTAGTTAATTTATGGTGGATAAATGTATTTTCAATTGTCTGAAGTCTTATTTAACAACAACTTATGTTTTTTTTTTTTAATTTGAAATGATGTACCCCAACAATGAATAACGTTAATATTAACGTAATTTTTGAGTTCGAAATTCTGGTTTTTCAGATCATCTAGTTTATGTATAGTGGATAAATGTATTTGCAATTGTCTGAAGTCTTATTCATCAACATATTATGTTTTTTTTTTAATTTGAAATGATGTACCCCAACAATGAATAATATTAATATCAATGTATTTATTGACTTCTAAATTCTAGTTTTGCGTACAACTAATCTATCTATAGGTGAGTAATGTATTTGCAATTGTCTGAAGTCTTATTCAACAACGACTTATGTGTTTTTTTTATTTGAAATGATTTACCCCATCAATGAAAAATGTTAATACTAACGTAATAATTGAATTCTAAATTCTAGTTTTCTGAACATCTAGTTAATTTATAGTGGATAAATGTATTTGCAATTGTCTGAAGTCTTATTTAACAACAACTTATGTTTTTTTTTTAATTTGAAATGATGTACCCCAACAATGAATAATGTTAATATCAACGTATTTATTGACTTCTAAATTCTAGTTTTGCGTACAACTAATCTATCTATAGGTGACTAATGTATTTGCAATTGTCTGAAGTCTTATTCAACAACAACTTATGTGTTTTTTTTATTTGAAATGATTTACCCCATCAATGAAAAATGTTAATACTAACGTAATAATTGAGTTCTAAATTCTAGTTTTCTGAATATCTAGTTAATTTATGGTGGATAAATGTATTTTCAATTGTCTGAAGTCTTATTTAACAACAACTTATGTTTTTTTTTTAATTTGAAATGATGTACCCCAACAATGAATAATGTTAATATCAACGTATTTATTGACTTCTAAATTCTAGTTTTGCGTACAACTAATCTATCTATAGGTGACTTATGTATTTGCAATTGTCTGAAGTCTTATTCATCAACATATTATGTGTTTTTTTTATTTGAAATGATTTACCCCATCAATGAAAAATGTTAATATTAACGTAATAATTGAGTTCTAAATTCTAGTTTTCTGAATATCTAGTTAATTTATGGTGGATAAATGTATTTGCAATTGTCTGAAGTCTTCTTCATCAACATATTATGTTTTTTTTTTAATTTGAAATGATGTACCCCAACAATGAATAATGTATTTATTGACTTCTAAATTCTAGTTTTGCGTACAACTAATCTATCTATAGGTGAGTAATGTATTTGCAATTGTCTGAAGTCTTATTCAACAACAACTTATGTGTTTTTTTTATTTGAAATGATTTACCCCATCAATGAAAAATATTAATACGAACGTAATAATTGAGTTCTAAATTCTAGTTTTCTGAATATCTAGTTAATTTATGGTGGATAAATGTATTTTCAATTGTCTGAAGTCTTATTTAACAACAACTTATGTTTTTTTTTTTTAATTTGAAATGATGTACCCCAACAATGAATAACGTTAATATTAACGTAATTATTGAGTTCAAAATTCTAGTTTTGGGTTCAACTAATCTATCTATAGGTGACCAATGTATTTGCAATTGTCTGAAGTCTTATTCATCAACATATTATGTTTTTTTTTTAATTTGAAATGATGTACCCCAACAATGAATAATGTTAATATCAACGTATTTATTGACTTCTAAATTCTAGTTTTGCGTACAACTAATCTATCTATAGGTGAGTAATGTATTTGCAATTGTCTGAAGTCTTATTCAACAACAACTTATGTGTTTTTTTTATTTGAAATGATTTACCCCATCAATGAAAAATATTAATACGAACGTAATAATTGAGTTCTAAATTCTAGTTTTCTGAATATCTAGTTAATTTATGGTGGATAAATGTATTTTCAATTGTCTGAAGTCTTATTTAACAACAACTTATGTTTTTTTTTTTTTAATTTGAAATGATGTACCCCAACAATGAATAACGTTAATATTAACGTAATTATTGAGTTCAAAATTCTAGTTTTGGGTTCAACTAATCTATCTATAGGTGACCAATGTATTTGCAATTGTCTGAAGTCTTATTCATCAACATATTATGTTTTTTTTTTAATTTGAAATGATGTACCCCAACAATGAATAATGTTAATATCAACGTATTTATTGACTTCTAAATTCTAGTTTTGCGTACAACTAATCTATCTATAGGTGAGTAATGTATTTGCAATTGTCTGAAGTCTTATTCAACAACAACTTATGTGTTTTTTTTATTTGAAATGATTTACCCCATCAATGAAAAATGTTAATACTAACGTAATAATTGAGTTCTAAATTCTAGTTTTCTGAATATCTAGTTAATTTATGGTGGATAAATGTATTTGCAATTGTCTGAAGTCTTCTTCATCAACATATTATGTTTTTTTTTTAATTTGAAATGATGTAACCCAACAATGAATAATGTTAATATTAACGTAATTTTTGAGTTCGAAATTCTGGTTTTTCAGATCATCTAGTATATGTATAGTGGATAAATGTATTTGCAATTGTCTGAAGTCTTATTCATCAACATATTATGTTTTTTTTTTAATTTGAAATGATGTACCCCAACAATGAATAATATTAATATCAATGTATTTATTGACTTATAAATTCTAGTTTTGCGTACAACTAATCTATCTATAGGTGAGTAATGTATTTGCAATTGTCTGAAGTCTTATTCATCAACATATTATGTTTTTTTTTTAATTTGAAATGATGTACCCCAACAATGAATAATATTAATATCAATGTATTTATTGACTTCTAAATTCTAGTTTTGCGTACAACTAATCTATCTATAGGTGAGTAATGTATTTGCAATTGTCTGAAGTCTTATTCAACAACGACTTATGTGTTTTTTTTATTTGAAATGATTTACCCCATCAATAAAAAATGTTAATACTAACGTAATAATTGAATTCTAAATTCTAGTTTTTCAGATCATCTAGTTAATTTATAGTGGATAAATGTATTTGCAATTGTCTGAAGTCTTATTTAACAACAACTTATGTTTTTTTTTTAATTTGAAATGATGTACCCCAACAATGAATAATGTTAATATCAACGTATTTATTGACTTCTAAATTCTAGTTTTGCGTACAACTAATCTATCTATAGGTGACTAATGTATTTGCAATTGTCTGAAGTCTTATTCAACAACAACTTATGTGTTTTTTTTATTTGAAATGATTTACCCCATCAATGAAAAATGTTAATACTAACGTAATAATTGAGTTCTAAATTCTAGTTTTCTGAATATCTAGTTAATTTATGGTGGATAAATGTATTTTCAATTGTCTGAAGTCTTATTTAACAACAACTTATGTTTTTTTTTTTAATTTGAAATGATGTACCCCAACAATGAATAATGTTAATATCAACGTATTTATTGACTTCTAAATTCTAGTTTTGCGTACAACTAATCTATCTATAGGTGACTTATGTATTTGCAATTGTCTGAAGTCTTATTCATCAACATATTATGTGTTTTTTTTATTTGAAATGATTTACCCCATCAATGAAAAATGTTAAAATTAACGTAATAATTGAGTTCTAAATTCTAGTTTTCTGAATATCTAGTTAATTTATGGTGGATAAATGTATTTGCAATTGTCTGAAGTCTTCTTCATCAACATATTATGT
Source organism: Metopolophium dirhodum (assembly GCF_019925205.1). Taxonomy (NCBI): domain Eukaryota; kingdom Metazoa; phylum Arthropoda; class Insecta; order Hemiptera; family Aphididae; genus Metopolophium; species Metopolophium dirhodum. The sequence goes on along the minus strand of NW_026869896.1, from coordinate 895,169 downwards.
TTTTTTTTTAATTTGAAATGATGTACCCCAACAATGAATAATGTATTTATTGACTTCTAAATTCTAGTTTTGCGTACAACTAATCTATCTATAGGTGAGTAATGTATTTGCAATTGTCTGAAGTCTTATTCAACAACAACTTATGTGTTTTTTTTTATTTGAAATGATTTACCCCATCAATGAAAAATATTAATACGAACGTAATAATTGAGTTCTAAATTCTAGTTTTCTGAATATCTAGTTAATTTATGGTGGATAAATGTATTTTCAATTGTCTGAAGTCTTATTTAACAACAACTTATGTTTTTTTTTTTTAATTTGAAATGATGTACCCCAACAATGAATAACGTTAATATTAACGTAATTATTGAGTTCTAAATTCTAGTTTTGGGTTCAACTAATGTATCTATAGGTGAGTAATGTATTTGCAATTGTCTGAAGTCTTATTCAACAACAACTTATGTGTTTTTTTTTATTTGAAATGATTTACCCCATCAATGAAAAATGTTAATACTAACGTAATAATTGAGTTCTAAATTCTAGTTTTCTGAATATCTAGTTAATTTATGGTGGATAAATGTATTTGCAATTGTCTGAAGTCTTCTTCATCAACATATTATGTTTTTTTTTTAATTTGAAATGATGTACCCCAACAATGAATAATGTTAATATCAACGTATTTATTGACTTCTAAATTCTAGTTTTGCGTACAACTAATCTATCTATAGGTGACTAATATATTTGCAATTGTCTGAAGTCTTATTCATCAACATATTATGTTTATTCTTTAATTTGAAATGATGTAACCCAACAATGAATAATGTTAATATTAACGTAATTTTTGAGTTCGAAATTCTGGTTTTTCAGATCATCTAGTTTATGTATAGTGGATAAATGTATTTGCAATTGTCTGAAGTCTTATTCATCAACATATTATGTTTTTTTTTTAATTTGAAATGATGTACCCCAACAATGAATAATATTAATATCAATGTATTTATTGACTTCTAAATTCTAGTTTTGCGTACAACTAATCTATCTATAGGTGAGTAATGTATTTGCAATTGTCTGAAGTCTTATTCAACAACGACTTATGTGTTTTTTTATTTGAAATGATTTACCCCATCAATGAAAAATGTTAATACTAACGTAATAATTGAATTCTAAATTCTAGTTTTCTGAACATCTAGTTAATTTATAGTGGATAAATGTATTTGCAATTGTCTGAAGTCTTATTTAACAACAACTTATGTTTTTTTTTTAATTTGAAATGATGTACCCCAACAATGAATAATGTTAATATCAACGTATTTATTGACTTCTAAATTCTAGTTTTGCGTACAACTAATCTATCTATAGGTGACTAATGTATTTGCAATTGTCTGAAGTCTTATTCAACAACAACTTATGTGTTTTTTTTATTTGAAATGATTTACCCCATCAATGAAAAATGTTAATACTAACGTAATAATTGAGTTCTAAATTCTAGTTTTCTGAATATCTAGTTAATTTATGGTGGATAAATGTATTTTCAATTGTCTGAAGTCTTATTTAACAACAACTTATGTTTTTTTTTTTAATTTGAAATGATGTACCCAACAATGAATAACGTTAATATTAACGTAATTATTGAGTTCTAAATTCTAGTTTTGGGTTCAACTAATCTATCTATAGGTGACCAATGTATTTGCAATTGTCTGAAGTCTTATTCATCAACATATTATGTTTTTTTTTTAATTTGAAATGATGTACCCCAACAATGAATAATGTTAATATCAATGTATTTATAGACTTCTAAATTCTAGTTTTGCGTACAACTAATATATCTATAGGTGAGTAATGTATTTGCAATTGTCTGAAGTCTTATTCATCAACATATTATGTTTTTTTTTTAATTTGAAATGATGTACCCCAACAATGAATAATGTTAATATCAACGTATTTATTGACTTCTAAATTCTAGTTTTGCGTAAAACTAATCTATCTATAGGTGAGTAATGTATTTGCAATTGTCTGAAGTCTTATTCAACAACAACTTATGTGTTTTTTTTATTTGAAATGATTTACCCCATCAATGAAAAATGTTAATACTAACGTAATAATTGAGTTCTAAATTCTAGTTTTCTGAATATCTAGTTAATTTATGGTGGATAAATGTATTTGCAATTGTCTGAAGTCTTCTTCATCAACATATTATGTTTTTTTTTTTATTTGAAATGATGTACCCCAACAATGAATAATGTTAATATCAACGTATTTATTGACTTCTAAATTCTAGTTTTGCGTACAACTAATCTATCTATAGGTGACTAATATATTTGCAATTGTCTGAAGTCTTATTCATCAACATATTATGTTTATTCTTTAATTTGAAATGATGTAACCCAACAATGAATAATGTTAATATTAACGTAATTTTTGAGTTCGAAATTCTGGTTTTTCATATCATCTAGTTTATGTATAGTGGATAAATGTATTTGCAATAGTCTGAAGTCTTATTCATCAACATATTATGTTTTTTTTTTAATTTGAAATTATGTACCCCAACAATGAATAATGTTAATATCAATGTATTTATTGACTTCTAAATTCTAGTTTTGCGTACAACTAATCTATCTATAGGTGAGTAATGTATTTGCAATTGTCTGAAGTCTTATTTAACAACAACTTATGTGTTTTTTTTATTTGAAATGATTTACCCCATCAATGAAAAATGTTAATACTAACGTAATAATTGAGTTCTAAATTCTAGTTTTCTGAATATCTAGTTAATTTATGGTGGATAAATGTATTTTCAATTGTCTGAAGTCTTATTTAACAACAACTTATGTTTTTTTTTTTAATTTGAAATGATGTACCCAACAATGAATAACGTTAATATTAACGTAATTATTGAGTTCTAAATTCTAGTTTTGGGTTCAACTAATCTATCTATAGGTGACCAATGTATTTGCAATTGTCTGAAGTCTTATTCATCAACATATTATGTTTTTTTTTTAATTTGAAATGATGTACCCCAACAATGAATAATGTTAATATCAATGTATTTATAGACTTCTAAATTCTAGTTTTGCGTACAACTAATATATCTATAGGTGAGTAATGTATTTGCAATTGTCTGAAGTCTTATTCATCAACATATTATGTTTTTTTTTTAATTTGAAATGATGTACCCCAACAATGAATAATGTTAATATCAACGTATTTATTGACTTCTAAATTCTAGTTTTGCGTACAACTAATCTATCTATAGGTGACTTATGTATTTGCAATTGTCTGAAGTCTTATTCATCAACATATTATGTGTTTTTTTTTATTTGAAATGATTTACCCCATCAATGAAAAATGTTAATATTAACGTAATAATTGAGTTCTAAATTCTAGTTTTCTGAATATCTAGTTAATTTATGGTGGATAAATGTATTTGCAATTGTCTGAAGTCTTCTTCATCAACATATTATGTTTTTTTTTTAATTTGAAATGATGTACCCCAACAATGAATAATGTTAATATCAATGTATTTATTGACTTCTAAATTCTAGTTTTGCGTACAACTAATCTATCTATAAGTGAGTAATGTATTTGCAATTGTCTGAAGTCTTATTCAACAACAACTTATGTGTTTTTTTTATTTGAAATGATTTACCCCATCAATGAAAAATGTTAATACTAACGTAATAATTGAGTTCTAAATTCTTGTTTTCTGAATATCTAGTTAATTTATGGTGGATAAATGTATTTTCAATTGTCTGAAGTCTTATTTAACAACAACTTATGTTTTTTTTTTTAATTTGAAATGATGTACCCCAACAATGAATAACGTTAATATTAACGTAATTATTGAGTTCTAAATTCTAGTTTTGGGTTCAACTAATCTATCTGTAGGTGACCAATGTATTTGCAATTGTCTGAAGTCTTATTCATCAACATATTATGTTTTTTTTTTAATTTGAAATGATGTACCCCAACAATGAATAATGTTAATATCAATGTATTTATTGACTTCTAAATTCTAGTTTTGCGTACAACTAATCTATCTATAGGTGAGTAATGTATTTGCAATTGTCTGAAGTCTTATTCATCAACATATTATGTTTTTTTTTTAATTTGAAATGATGTACCCCAACAATGAATAATGTTAATATCAACGTATTTATTGACTTCTAAATTCTAGTTTTGCGTACAACTAATCTATCTATAGGTGAGTAATGTATTTGCAATTGTCTGAAGTCTTATTCAACAACAACATATGTGTTTTTTTTTATTTGAAATGATTTACCCCATCAATGAAAAAATGTTAATACTAACGTAATAATTGAAATCTAAATTCTAGTTTTCTGAATATCTAGTTAATTTATGGTGGATAAATGTATTTTCAATTGTCTGAAGTCTTATTTAACAACAACTTATGTTTTTTTTTTAATTTGAAATGATGTACCCCAACAATGAATAATGTTAATATCAACGTATTTATTGACTTCTAAATTCTAGTTTTGCGTACAACTAATCTATCTATAGGTGAGTAATGTATTTGCAATTGTCTGAAGTCTTATTCAACAACAACTTATGTGTTTTTTTTATTTGAAATGATTTACCCCATCAATGAAAAATGTTAATACTAACGTAATAATTGAGTTCTAAATTCTAGTTTTCTGAATATCTAGTTAATTTATGGTGGATAAATGTATTTGCAATTGTCTGAAGTCTTCTTCATCAACATATTATGTTTTTTTTTTAATTTGAAATGATGTACCCCAACAATGAATAATGTTAATATCAACGTATTTATTGACTTCTAAATTCTAGTTTTGCGTACAACTAATCTATCTATAGGTGACTAATGTATTTGCAATTGTCTGAAGTCTTATTCATCAACATATTATGTTTATTCTTTAATTTGAAATGATGTAACCCAACAATGAATAATGTTAATATTAACGTAATTTTTGAGTTTTAAATTCTGGTTTTTCTGATCATCTAGTTTATGTATAGTGGATAAATGTATTTGCAATTATCTGTAGTCTTATTCATCAACATATTATGTTTTTTTTTTAATTTGAAATGATGTACCCCAACAATGAATAATGTTAATATCAATGTATTTATTGACTTCTAAATTCTAGTTTTGCGTACAACTAATCTATCTATAGGTGAGTAATGTATTTGCAATTGTCTGAAGTCTTATTCAACAACAACTTATGTGTTTTTTTTATTTGAAATGATTTACCCCATCAATGAAAAATGTTAATACTAACGTAATAATTGAGTTCTAAATTCTAGTTTTCTGAATATCTAGTTAATTTATGGTGGATAAATGTATTTGCAATTGTCTGAAGTCTTCTTCATCAACATATTATGTTTTTTTTTTTAATTTGAAATGATGTACCCCAACAATGAATAATGTTAATATCAACGTATTTATTGACTTCTAAATTCTAGTTTTGCGTACAACTAATCTATCTATAGGTGACTAATGTATTTGCAATTGTCTGAAGTCTTATTCATCAACATATTATGTTTATTCTTTAATTTGAAATGATGTAACCCAACAATGAATAATGTTAATATTAACGTAATTTTTGAGTTTTAAATTCTGGTTTTTCTGATCATCTAGTTTATGTATAGTGGATAAATGTATTTGCAATTGTCTGTAGTCTTATTCATCAACATATTATGTTTTTTTTTTAATTTGAAATGATGTACCCCAACAATGAATAATGTTAATATCAATGTATTTATTGACTTCTAACTTCTAGTTTTGCGTACAACTAATCTATCTATAGGCGAGTAATGTATTTGCAATTGTCTGAAGTCTTATTCAACAACAACTTATGTGTTTTTTTTATTTGAAATGATTTACCCCATCAATGAAAAATGTTAATACTAACGTAATAATTGAGTTCTAAATTCTAGTTTTCTGAATATCTAGTTAATTTATGGTGGATAAATGTATTTTCAATTGTCTGAAGTCTTATTTAACAACAACTTATGTTTTTTTTTTTAATTTGAAATGATGTACCCCAACAATGAATAATGTTAATATCAACGTATTTATTGACTTCTAAATTCTAGTTTTGCGTACAACTAATCTATCTATAGGTGACTTATGTATTTGCAATTGTCTGAAGTCTTATTCATCAACATATTATGTGTTTTTTTTATTTGAAATGATTTACCCCATCAATGAAAAATGTTAATATTAACGTAATAATTGAGTTCTAAATTCTAGTTTTCTGAATATCTAGTTAATTTATGGTGGATAAATGTATTTGCAATTTTCTGAAGTCTTCTTCATCAACATATTATGTTTTTTTTTTAATTTGAAATGATGTACCCCAACAATGAATAATGTTAATATCAATGTATTTATTGACTTCTAAATTCTAGTTTTGCGTACAACTAATCTATCTATAAGTGAGTAATGTATTTGCAATTGTCTGAAGTCTTATTCAACAACAACTTATGTGTTTTTTTTATTTGAAATGATTTACCCCATCAATGAAAAATGTTAATACTAACGTAATAATTGAGTTCTAAATTCTTGTTTTCTGAATATCTAGTTAATTTATGGTGGATAAATGTATTTTCAATTGTCTGAAGTCTTATTTAACAACAACTTATGTTTTTTTTTTTAATTTGAAATGATGTACCCCAACAATGAATAACGTTAATATTAACGTAATTATTGAGTTCTAAATTCTAGTTTTGGGTTCAACTAATCTATCTGTAGGTGACCAATGTATTTGCAATTGTCTGAAGTCTTATTCATCAACATATTATGTTTTTTTTTTAATTTGAAATGATGTACCCCAACAATGAATAATGTTAATATCAATGTATTTATTGACTTCTAAATTCTAGTTTTGCGTACAACTAATCTATCTATAGGTGAGTAATGTATTTGCAATTGTCTGAAGTCTTATTCATCAACATATTATGTTTTTTTTTTTAATTTGAAATGATGTACCCCAACAATGAATAATGTTAATATCAACGTATTTATTGACTTCTAAATTCTAGTTTTGCGTACAACTAATCTATCTATAGGTGAGTAATGTATTTGCAATTGTCTGAAGTCTTATTCAACAACAACTTATGTGTTTTTTTTATTTGAAATGATTTACCCCATCAATGAAAAATGTTAATACTAACGTAATAATTGAGTTCTAAATTCTAGTTTTCTGAATATCTAGTTAATTTATGGTGGATAAATGTATTTGCAATTGTCTGAAGTCTTCTTCATCAACATATTATGTTTTTTTTTTAATTTGAAATGATGTACCCCAACAATGAATAATGTTAATATCAACGTATTTATTGACTTCTAAATTCTAGTTTTGCGTACAACTAATCTATCTATAGGTGACTAATGTATTTGCAATTGTCTGAAGTCTTATTCATCAACATATTATGTTTATTCTTTAATTTGAAATGATGTAACCCAACAATGAATAATGTTAATATTAACGTAATTTTTGAGTTTTAAATTCTGGTTTTTCTGATCATCTAGTTTATGTATAGTGGATAAATGTATTTGCAATTGTCTGTAGTCTTATTCATCAACATATTATGTTTTTTTTTTTAATTTGAAATGATGTACCCCAACAATGAATAATGTTAATATCAATGTATTTATTGACTTCTAACTTCTAGTTTTGCGTACAACTAATCTATCTATAGGCGAGTAATGTATTTGCAATTGTCTGAAGTCTTATTCAACAACAACTTATGTGTTTTTTTTATTTGAAATGATTTACCCCATCAATGAAAAATGTTAATACTAACGTAATAATTGAGTTCTAAATTCTAGTTTTCTGAATATCTAGTTAATTTATGGTGGATAAATGTATTTTCAATTGTCTGAAGTCTTATTTAACAACAACTTATGTTTTTTTTTTTAATTTGAAATGATGTACCCCAACAATGAATAATGTTAATATCAACGTATTTATTGACTTCTAAATTCTAGTTTTGCGTACAACTAATCTATCTATAGGTGACTTATGTATTTGCAATTGTCTGAAGTCTTATTCATCAACATATTATGTGTTTTTTTTATTTGAAATGATTTACCCCATCAATGAAAAATGTTAATATTAACGTAATAATTGAGTTCTAAATTCTAGTTTTCTGAATATCTAGTTAATTTATGGTGGATAAATGTATTTGCAATTTTCTGAAGTCTTCTTCATCAACATATTATGTTTTTTTTTTAATTTGAAATGATGTACCCCAACAATGAATAATGTTAATATCAATGTATTTATTGACTTCTAAATTCTAGTTTTGCGTACAACTAATCTATCTATAAGTGAGTAATGTATTTGCAATTGTCTGAAGTCTTATTCAACAACAACTTATGTGTTTTTTTTATTTGAAATGATTTACCCCATCAATGAAAAATGTTAATACTAACGTAATAATTGAGTTCTAAATTCTTGTTTTCTGAATATCTAGTTAATTTATGGTGGATAAATGTATTTTCAATTGTCTGAAGTCTTATTTAACAACAACTTATGTTTTTTTTTTTTAATTTGAAATGATGTACCCCAACAATGAATAACGTTAATATTAACGTAATTATTGAGTTCTAAATTCTAGTTTTGGGTTCAACTAATCTATCTGTAGGTGACCAATGTATTTGCAATTGTCTGAAGTCTTATTCATCAACATATTATGTTTTTTTTTTAATTTGAAATGATGTACCCCAACAATGAATAATGTTAATATCAATGTATTTATTGACTTCTAAATTCTAGTTTTGCGTACAACTAATCTATCTATAGGTGAGTAATGTATTTGCAATTGTCTGAAGTCTTATTCATCAACATATTATGTTTTTTTTTTAATTTGAAATGATGTACCCCAACAATGAATAATGTTAATATCAACGTATTTATTGACTTCTAAATTCTAGTTTTGCGTACAACTAATCTATCTATAGGTGAGTAATGTATTTGCAATTGTCTGAAGTCTTATTCAACAACAACTTATGTGTTTTTTTTATTTGAAATGATTTACCCCATCAATGAAAAATGTTAATACTAACGTAATAATTGAGTTCTAAATTCTAGTTTTCTGAATATCTAGTTAATTTATGGTGGATAAATGTATTTGCAATTGTCTGAAGTCTTTTTCATCAACATATTATGTTTTTTTTTTAATTTGAAATGATGTACCCCAACAATGAATAATGTTAATATCAATGTATTTATTGACTTCTAAATTCTAGTTTTGCGTACAACTAATCTATCTATAGGTGAGTAATGTATTTGCAATTGTCTGAAGTCTTATTCAACAACAACTTATGTGTTTTTTTTATTTGAAATGATTTACCCCATCAATGAAAAATGTTAATACTAACGTAATAATTGAGTTCTAAATTCTTGTTTTCTGAATATCTAGTTAATTTATGGTGGATAAATGTATTTTCAATTGTCTGAAGTCTTATTTAACAACAACTTATGTTTTTTTTTTTAATTTGAAATGATGTACCCCAACAATGAATAACGTTAATATTAACGTAATTATTGAGTTCTAAATTCTAGTTTTGGGTTCAACTAATCTATCTGTAGGTGACCAATGTATTTGCAATTGTCTGAAGTCTTATTCATCAACATATTATGTTTTTTTTTTAATTTGAAATGATGTACCCCAACAATGAATAATGTTAATATCAATGTATTTATTGACTTCTAAATTCTAGTTTTGCGTACAACTAATCTATCTATAGGTGAGTAATGTATTTGCAATTGTCTGAAGTCTTATTCATCAACATATTATGTTTTTTTTTTAATTTGAAATGATGTACCCCAACAATGAATAATGTTAATATCAACGTATTTATTGACTTCTAAATTCTAGTTTTGCGTACAACTAATCTATCTATAGGTGAGTAATGTATTTGCAATTGTCTGAAGTCTTATTCAACAACAACTTATGTGTTTTTTTTATTTGAAATGATTTACCCCATCAATGAAAAATGTTAATACTAACGTAATAATTGAGTTCTAAATTCTAGTTTTCTGAATATCTAGTTAATTTATGGTGGATAAATGTATTTGCAATTGTCTGAAGTCTTCTTCATCAACATATTATGTTTTTTTTTTAATTTGAAATGATGTACCCCAACAATGAATAATGTTAATATCAACGTATTTATTGACTTCTAAATTCTAGTTTTGCGTACAACTAATCTATCTATAGGTGACTAATGTATTTGCAATTGTCTGAAGTCTTATTCATCAACATATTATGTTTATTCTTTAATTTGAAATGATGTAACCCAACAATGAATAATGTTAATATTAACGTAATTTTTGAGTTTTAAATTCTGGTTTTTCTGATCATCTAGTTTATGTATAGTGGATAAATGTATTTGCAATTGTCTGTAGTCTTATTCATCAACATATTATGTTTTTTTTTTTAATTTGAAATGATGTACCCCAACAATGAATAATGTTAATATCAATGTATTTATTGACTTCTAACTTCTAGTTTTGCGTACAACTAATCTATCTATAGGCGAGTAATGTATTTGCAATTGTCTGAAGTCTTATTCAACAACAACTTATGTGTTTTTTTTATTTGAAATGATTTACCCCATCAATGAAAAATGTTAATACTAACGTAATAATTGAGTTCTAAATTCTAGTTTTCTGAATATCTAGTTAATTTATGGTGGATAAATGTATTTTCAATTGTCTGAAGTCTTATTTAACAACAACTTATGTTTTTTTTTTTAATTTGAAATGATGTACCCCAACAATGAATAATGTTAATATCAACGTATTTATTGACTTCTAAATTCTAGTTTTGCGTACAACTAATCTATCTATAGGTGACTTATGTATTTGCAATTGTCTGAAGTCTTATTCATCAACATATTATGTGTTTTTTTTATTTGAAATGATTTACCCCATCAATGAAAAATGTTAATATTAACGTAATAATTGAGTTCTAAATTCTAGTTTTCTGAATATCTAGTTAATTTATGGTGGATAAATGTATTTGCAATTTTCTGAAGTCTTCTTCATCAACATATTATGTTTTTTTTTTAATTTGAAATGATGTACCCCAACAATGAATAATGTTAATATCAATGTATTTATTGACTTCTAAATTCTAGTTTTGCGTACAACTAATCTATCTATAAGTGAGTAATGTATTTGCAATTGTCTGAAGTCTTATTCAACAACAACTTATGTGTTTTTTTTATTTGAAATGATTTACCCCATCAATGAAAAATGTTAATACTAACGTAATAATTGAGTTCTAAATTCTTGTTTTCTGAATATCTAGTTAATTTATGGTGGATAAATGTATTTTCAATTGTCTGAAGTCTTATTTAACAACAACTTATGTTTTTTTTTTTAATTTGAAATGATGTACCCCAACAATGAATAACGTTAATATTAACGTAATTATTGAGTTCTAAATTCTAGTTTTGGGTTCAACTAATCTATCTGTAGGTGACCAATGTATTTGCAATTGTCTGAAGTCTTATTCATCAACATATTATGTTTTTTTTTTAATTTGAAATGATGTACCCCAACAATGAATAATGTTAATATCAATGTATTTATTGACTTCTAAATTCTAGTTTTGCGTACAACTAATCTATCTATAGGTGAGTAATGTATTTGCAATTGTCTGAAGTCTTATTCATCAACATATTATGTTTTTTTTTTAATTTGAAATGATGTACCCCAACAATGAATAATGTTAATATCAACGTATTTATTGACTTCTAAATTCTAGTTTTGCGTACAACTAATCTATCTATAGGTGAGTAATGTATTTGCAATTGTCTGAAGTCTTATTCAACAACAACTTATGTGTTTTTTTTATTTGAAATGATTTACCCCATCAATGAAAAATGTTAATACTAACGTAATAATTGAGTTCTAAATTCTAGTTTTCTGAATATCTAGTTAATTTATGGTGGATAAATGTATTTGCAATTGTCTGAAGTCTTCTTCATCAACATATTATGTGTTTTTTTTAATTTGAAATGATGTACCCCAACAATGAATAATGTTAATATCAACGTATTTATTGACTTCTAAATTCTAGTTTTGCGTACAACTAATCTATCTATAGGTGACTAATGTATTTGCAATTGTCTGAAGTCTTATTCATCAACATATTATGTTTATTCTTTAATTTGAAATGATGTAACCCAACAATGAATAATGTTAATATTAACGTAATTTTTGAGTTTTAAATTCTGGTTTTTCTGATCATCTAGTTTATGTATAGTGGATAAATGTATTTGCAATTATCTGTAGTCTTATTCATCAACATATTATGTTTTTTTTTTAATTTGAAATGATGTACCCCAACAATGAATAATGTTAATATCAATGTATTTATTGACTTCTAAATTCTAGTTTTGCGTACAACTAATCTATCTATAGGTGAGTAATGTATTTGCAATTGTGTGAAGTCTTATTCAACAACAACTTATGTGTTTTTTTTATTTGAAATGATTTACCCCATCAATGAAAAATGTTAATACTAACGTAATAATTGAGTTCTAAATTCTAGTTTTCTGAATATCTAGTTAATTTATGGTGGATAAATGTATTTTCAATTGTCTGAAGTCTTATTTAACAACAACTTATGTTTTTTTTTTTAATTTGAAATGATGTACCCCAACAATGAATAATGTTAATATCAACGTATTTATTGACTTCTAAATTCTAGTTTTGCGTACAACTAATCTATCTATAGGTGACTTATGTATTTGCAATTGTCTGAAGTCTTAATCATCAACATATTATGTGTTTTTTTTATTTGAAATGATTTACCCCATCAATGAAAAATGTTAATATTAACGTAATAATTGAGTTCTAAATTCTAGTTTTCTGAATATCTAGTTAATTTATGGTGGATAAATGTATTTGCAATTTTCTGAAGTCTTCTTCATCAACATATTATGTTTTTTTTTTAATTTGAAATGATGTACCCCAACAATGAATAATGTTAATATCAATGTATTTATTGACTTCTAAATTCTAGTTTTGTACAACTAATCTATCTATAAGTGAGTAATGTATTTGCAATTGTCTGAAGTCTTATTCAACAACAACTTATGTGTTTTTTTTATTTGAAATGATTTACCCCATCAATGAAAAATGTTAATACTAACGTAATAATTGAGTTCTAAATTCTAGTTTTCTGAATATCTAGTTAATTTATGGTGGATAAATGTATTTTCAATTGTCTGAAGTCTTATTTAACAACAACTTATGTTTTTTTTTTAATTTGAAATGATGTACCCCAACAATGAATAATGTTAATATCAACGTATTTATTGACTTCTAAATTCTAGTTTTGCGTACAACTAATCTATCTATAGGTGACTAATGTATTTGCAATTGTCTGAAGTCTTATTCAACAACAACTTATGTGTTTTTTTTATTTGAAATGATTTACCCCATCAATGAAAAATGTTAATACTAACGTAATAATTGAGTTCTAAATTCTAGTTTTCTGAATATCTAGTTAATTTATGGTGGATAAATGTATTTTCAATTGTCTGAAGTCTTATTTAACAACAACTTATGTTTTTTTTTTTAATTTGAAATGATGTACCTCAACAATGAATAACGTTAATATTAACGTAATTATTGAGTTCTAAATTCTAGTTTTGGGTTCAACTAATCTATCTATAGGTGACCAATGTATTTGCAATTGTCTGAAGTCTTATTCATCAACATATTATGTTTTTTTTTTAATTTGAAATGATGTACCCCAACAATGAATAATGTTAATATCAATGTATTTATTGACTTCTAAATTCTAGTTTTGCGTACAACTAATCTATCTATAGGTGAGTAATGTATTTGCAATTGTCTGAAGTCTTATTCATCAACATATTATGTTTTTTTTTTAATTTGAAATGATGTACCCCAACAATGAATAATGTTAATATCAACGTATTTATTGACTTCTAAATTCTAGTTTTGCGTACAACTAATCTATCTATAGGTGAGTAATGTATTTGCAATTGTCTGAAGTCTTATTCAACAACAACTTATGTGTTTTTTTTATTTGAAATGATTTACCCCATCAATGAAAAATGTTAATACTAACGTAATAATTGAGTTCTAAATTCTAGTTTTCTGAATATCTAGTTAATTTATGGTGGATAAATGTATTTTCAATTGTCTGAAGTCTTATTTAACAACAACTTATGTTTTTTTTTTAATTTGAAATGATGTACCCCAACAATGAATAATGTTAATATCAACGTATTTATTGACTTCTAAATTCTAGTTTTGCGTACAACTAATCTATCTATAGGTGACTAATGTATTTGCAATTGTCTGAAGTCTTATTCAACAACAACTTATGTGTTTTTTTTATTTGAAATGATTTACCCCATCAATGAAAAATGTTAATACTAACGTAATAATTGAGTTCTAAATTCTAGTTTTCTGAATATCTAGTTAATTTATGGTGGATAAATGTATTTTCAATTGTCTGAAGTCTTATTTAACAACAACTTATGTTTTTTTTTTTAATTTGAAATGATGTACCCCAACAATGAATAACGTTAATATTAACGTAATTATTGAGTTCTAAATTCTAGTTTTGGGTTCAACTAATCTATCTATAGGTGACCAATGTATTTGCAATTGTCTGAAGTCTTATTCATCAACATATTATGTTTTTTTTTTAATTTGAAATGATGTACCCCAACAATGAATAATGTTAATATCAATGTATTTATTGACTTCTAAATTCTAGTTTTGCGTACAACTAATCTATCTATAGGTGAGTAATGTATTTGCAATTGTCTGAAGTCTTATTCATCAACATATTATGTTTTTTTTTTAATTTGAAATGATGTACCCCAACAATGAATAATGTTAATATCAACGTATTTATTGACTTCTAAATTCTAGTTTTGCGTACAACTAATCTATCTATAGGTGAGTAATGTATTTGCAATTGTCTGAAGTCTTATTCAACAACAACTTATGTGTTTTTTTTATTTGAAATGATTTACCCCATCAATGAAAAATGTTAATACTAACGTAATAATTGAGTTCTAAATTCTAGTTTTCTGAATATCTAGTTAATTTATGGTGGATAAATGTATTTGCAATTGTCTGAAGTCTTCTTCATCAACATATTATGTTTTTTTTTTTTAATTTGAAATGATGTACCCCAACAATGAATAATGTTAATATCAACGTATTTATTGACTTCTAAATTCTAGTTTTGCGTACAACTAATCTATCTATAGGTGACTAATGTATTTGCAATTGTCTGAAGTCTTATTCATCAACATATTATGTTTATTCTTTAATTTGAAATGATGTAACCCAACAATGAATAATGTTAATATTAACGTAATTTTTGAGTTTTAAATTCTGGTTTTTCTGATCATCTAGTTTATGTATAGTGGATAAATGTATTTGCAATTGTCTGTAGTCTTATTCATCAACATATTATGTTTTTTTTTTTAATTTGAAATGATGTACCCCAACAATGAATGATGTTAATATCAATGTATTTATTGACTTCTAAATTCTAGTTTTGCGTACAACTAATCTATCTATAGGTGAGTAATGTATTTGCAATTGTCTGAAGTCTTATTCAACAACAACTTATGTGTTTTTTTTATTTGAAATGATTTACCCCATCAATGAAAAATGTTAATATTAACGTAATAATTGAGTTCTAAATTCTAGTTTTCTGAATATCTAGTTAATTTATGGTGGATAAATGTATTTGCAATTTTCTGAAGTCTTCTTCATCAACATATTATGTTTTTTTTTTTAATTTGAAATGATGTACCCCAATAATGAATAATGTTAATATCAATGTATTTATTGACTTCTAAATTCTAGTTTTGTACAACTAATCTATCTATAAGTGAGTAATGTATTTGCAATTGTCTGAAGTCTTATTCAACAACAACTTATGTGTTTTTTTTATTTGAAATGATTTACCCCATCAATGAAAAATGTTAATACTAACGTAATAATTGAGTTCTAAATTCTAGTTTTCTGAATATCTAGTTAATTTATGGTGGATAAATGTATTTTCAATTGTCTGAAGTCTTATTTAACAACAACTTATGTTTTTTTTTTTAATTTGAAATGATGTACCCCAACAATGAATAACGTTAATATTAACGTAATTATTGAGTTCTAAATTCTAGTTTTGGGTTCAACTAATCTATCTGTAGGTGACCAATGTATTTGCAATTGTCTGAAGTCTTATTCATCAACATATTATGTTTTTTTTTTAATTTGAAATGATGTACCCCAACAATGAATAATGTTAATATCAATGTATTTATTGACTTCTAAATTCTAGTTTTGCGTACAACTAATATATCTATAGGTGAGTAATGTATTTGCAATTGTCTGAAGTCTTATTCATCAACATATTATGTTTTTTTTTTAATTTGAAATGATGTACCCCAACAATGAATAATGTTAATATTAACGTAATTTTTGAGTTCGAAATTCTGGTTTTTCAGATCATCTAGTTTATGTATAGTGGATAAATGTATTTGCAATTGTCTGAAGTCTTATTCAACAACAACTTATGTGTTTTTTTTATTTGAAATGATTTACCCCATCAATGAAAAATGTTAATACTAACGTAATAATTGAGTTCTAAATTCTAGTTTTCTGAATATCTAGTTAATTTATGGTGGATAAATGTATTTTCAATTGTCTGAAGTCTTATTTAACAACAACTTATGTTTTTTTTTTTAATTTGAAATGATGTACCCCAACAATGAATAATGTTAATATTAACGTAATTATTGAGTTCTAAATTCTAGTTTTGGGTTCAACTAATCTATCTGTAGGTGACCAATGTATTTGCAATTGTCTGAAGTCTTATTCATCAACATATTATGTTTTTTTTTTTAATTTGAAATGATGTACCCCAACAATGAATAATGTTAATATCAATGTATTTATTGACTTCTAAATTCTAGTTTTGCGTACAACTAATATATCTATAGGTGAGTAATGTATTTGCAATTGTCTGAAGTCTTATTCATCAACATATTATGTTTTTTTTTTAATTTGAAATGATGTACCCCAACAATGAATAATGTTAATATCAACGTATTTATTGACTTCTAAATTCTAGTTTTGCGTACAACTAATCTATCTATAGGTGAGTAATGTATTTGCAATTGTCTGAAGTCTTATTCAACAACAACTTATGTGTTTTTTTATTTGAAATGATTTACCCCATCAATGAAAAATGTTAATACTAACGTAATAATTGAGTTCTAAATTCTAGTTTTCTGAATATCTAGTTAATTTATGGTGGATAAATGTATTTGCAATTGTCTGAAGTCTTCTTCATCAACATATTATGTTTTTTTTTTAATTTGAAATGATGTACCCCAACAATGAATAATGTTAATATCAACGTATTTATTGACTTCTAAATTCTAGTTTTGCGTACAACTAATCTATCTATAGGTGACTAATATATTTGTAATTGTCTGAAGTCTTATTCATCAACATATTATGTTTATTCTTTAATTTGAAATGATGTAACCCAACAATGAATAATGTTAATATTAACGTAATTTTTGAGTTCGAAATTCTGGTTTTTCAGATCATCTAGTTTATGTATAGTGGATAAATGTATTTGCAATTGTCTGAAGTCTTAATCATCAACATATTATGTGTTTTTTTTATTTGAAATGATTTACCCCATCAATGAAAAATGTTAATATTAACGTAATGATTGAGTTCTAAATTCTAGTTTTCTGAATATCTAGTTAATTTATGGTGGATAAATGTATTTGCAATTTTCTGAAGTCTTCTTCATCAACATATTATGTTTTTTTTTTAATTTGAAATGATGTACCCCAATAATGAATAATGTTAATATCAATGTATTTATTGACTTCTAAATTCTAGTTTTGTACAACTAATCTATCTATAAGTGAGTAATGAATTTGCAATTGTCTGAAGTCTTATTCAACAACAACTTATGTGTTTTTTTTATTTGAAATGATTTACCCCATCAATGAAAAATGTTAATACTAACGTAATAATTGAGTTCTAAATTCTAGTTTTCTGAATATCTAGTTAATTTATGGTGGATAAATGTATTTTCAATTGTCTGAAGTCTTATTTAACAACAACTTATGTTTTTTTTTTTAATTTGAAATGATGTACCCCAACAATGAATAACGTTAATATTAACGTAATTATTGAGTTCTAAATTCTAGTTTTGGGTTCAACTAATCTATCTGTAGGTGACCAATGTATTTGCAATTGTCTGAAGTCTTATTCATCAACATATTATGTTTTTTTTTTTAATTTGAAATGATGTACCCCAACAATGAATAATGTTAATATCAACGTATTTATTGACTTCTAAATTCTAGTTTTGCGTACAACTAATCTATCTATAGGTGAGTAATGTATTTGCAATTGTCTGAAGTCTTATTCAACAACAACTTATGTGTTTTTTTTATTTGAAATGATTTACCCCATCAATGAAAAATGTTAATACTAACGTAATAATTGAGTTCTAAATTCTAGTTTTCTGAATATCTAGTTAATTTATGGTGGATAAATGTATTTGCAATTGTCTGAAGTCTTCTTCATCAACATATTATGTTTATTTTTTAATTTGAAATGATGTACCCCAACAATGAATAATGTTAATATCAACGTATTTATTGACTTCTAAATTCTAGTTTTGCGTACAACTAATCTATCTATAGGTGACTTATGTATTTGCAATTGTCTGAAGTCTTATTCATCAACATATTATGTGTTTTTTTTATTTGAAATGATTTACCCCATCAATGAAAAATGTTAATATTAACGTAATAATTGAGTTCTAAATTCTAGTTTTCTGAAT
The DNA here is from genome assembly GCF_019925205.1 of Metopolophium dirhodum. Taxonomy (NCBI): domain Eukaryota; kingdom Metazoa; phylum Arthropoda; class Insecta; order Hemiptera; family Aphididae; genus Metopolophium; species Metopolophium dirhodum. Next base: position 876,296 of record NW_026869896.1, on the reverse strand, counting down.
ATCTAGTTAATTTATGGTGGATAAATGTATTTGCAATTGTCTGAAGTCTTCTTCATCAACATATTATGTTTTTTTTTTAATTTGAAATGATGTACCCCAACAATGAATAATGTTAATATCAACGTATTTATTGACTTCTAAATTCTAGTTTTGCGTACAACTAATCTATCTATAGGTGACTAATATATTTGTAATTGTCTGAAGTCTTATTCATCAACATATTATGTTTATTCTTTAATTTGAAATGATGTAACCCAACAATGAAAAATGTTAATACTAACGTAATAATTGAGTTCTAAATTCTAGTTTTCTGAATATCTAGTTAATTTATGGTGGATAAATGTATTTTCAATTGTCTGAAGTCTTATTTAACAACAACTTATGTTTTTTTTTTTTAATTTGAAATGATGTACCCCAACAATGAATAACGTTAATATTAACGTAATTATTGAGTTCTAAATTCTAGTTTTGGGTTCAACTAATCTATCTATAGGTGACCAATGTATTTGCAATTGTCTGAAGTCTTATTCATCAACATATTATGTTTTTTTTTTAATTTGAAATGATGTACCCCAACAATGAATAATGTTAATATCAACGTATTTATTGACTTCTAAATTCTAGTTTTGCGTACAACTAATCTATCTATAGGTGAGTAATGTATTTGCAATTGTCTGAAGTCTTATTCAACAACAACTTATGTGTTTTTTTAATTTGAAATGATGTACCCCAACAATGAATAATGTTAATATTAACGTAATTTTTGAGTTTTAAATTCTGGTTTTTCTGATCATCTAGTTTATGTATAGTGGATAAATGTATTTGCAATTGTCTGTAGTCTTATTCATCAACATATTATGTTTTTTTTTTAATTTGAAATGATGTACCCCAACAATGAATGATGTTAATATCAATGTATTTATTGACTTCTAAATTCTAGTTTTGCGTACAACTAATCTATCTATAGGTGAGTAATGTATTTGCAATTGTCTGAAGTCTTATTCAACAACAACTTATGTATTTTTTTTATTTGAAATGATTTACCCCATCAATGAAAAATGTTAATATTAACGTAATAATTGAGTTCTAAATTCTAGTTTTCTGAATATCTAGTTAATTTATGGTGGATAAATGTATTTGCAATTTTCTGAAGTCTTCTTCATCAACATATTATGTTTTTTTTTTAATTTGAAATGATGTACCCCAATAATGAATAATGTTAATATCAATGTATTTATTGACTTCTAAATTCTAGTTTTGTACAACTAATCTATCTATAAGTGAGTAATGTATTTGCAATTGTCTGAAGTCTTATTCAACAACAACTTATGTGTTTTTTTTATTTGAAATGATTTACCCCATCAATGAAAAATGTTAATACTAACGTAATAATTGAGTTCTAAATTCTAGTTTTCTGAATATCTAGTTAATTTATGGTGGATAAATGTATTTTCAATTGTCTGAAGTCTTATTTAACAACAACTTATGTTTTTTTTTTTAATTTGAAATGATGTACCCCAACAATGAATAACGTTAATATTAACGTAATTATTGAGTTCTAAATTCTAGTTTTGGGTTCAACTAATCTATCTGTAGGTGACCAATGTATTTGCAATTGTCTGAAGTCTTATTCATCAACATATTATGTTTTTTTTTTAATTTGAAATGATGTACCCCAACAATGAATAATGTTAATATCAATGTATTTATTGACTTCTAAATTCTAGTTTTGCGTACAACTAATATATCTATAGGTGAGTAATGTATTTGCAATTGTCTGAAGTCTTATTCATCAACATATTATGTTTTTTTTTTAATTTGAAATGATGTACCCCAACAATGAATAATGTTAATATTAACGTAATTTTTGAGTTCGAAATTCTGGTTTTTCAGATCATCTAGTTTATGTATAGTGGATAAATGTATTTGCAATTGTCTGAAGTCTTATTCAACAACAACTTATGTGTTTTTTTTATTTGAAATGATTTACCCCATCAATGAAAAATGTTAATACTAACGTAATAATTGAGTTCTAAATTCTAGTTTTCTGAATATCTAGTTAATTTATGGTGGATAAATGTATTTTCAATTGTCTGAAGTCTTATTTAACAACAACTTATGTTTTTTTTTTTTAATTTGAAATGATGTACCCTAACAATGAATAATGTTAATATTAACGTAATTATTGAGTTCTAAATTCTAGTTTTGGGTTCAACTAATCTATCTGTAGGTGACCAATGTATTTGCAATTGTCTGAAGTCTTATTCATCAACATATTATGTTTTTTTTTTAATTTGAAATGATGTACCCCAACAATGAATAATGTTAATATCAATGTATTTATTGACTTCTAAATTCTAGTTTTGCGTACAACTAATATATCTATAGGTGAGTAATGTATTTGCAATTGTCTGAATTCTTATTCATCAACATATTATGTTTTTTTTTTAATTTGAAATGATGTACCCCAACAATGAATAATGTTAATATCAACGTATTTATTGACTTCTAAATTCTAGTTTTGCGTACAACTAATCTATCTATAGGTGAGTAATGTATTTGCAATTGTCTGAAGTCTTATTCAACAACAACTTATGTGTTTTTTTATTTGAAATGATTTACCCCATCAATGAAAAATGTTAATACTAACGTAATAATTGAGTTCTAAATTCTAGTTTTCTGAATATCTAGTTAATTTATGGTGGATAAATGTATTTGCAATTGTCTGAAGTCTTCTTCATCAACATATTATGTTTTTTTTTTAATTTGAAATGATGTACCCCAACAATGAATAATGTTAATATCAACGTATTTATTGACTTCTAAATTCTAGTTTTGCGTACAACTAATCTATCTATAGGTGACTAATATATTTGTAATTGTCTGAAGTCTTATTCATCAACATATTATGTTTATTCTTTAATTTGAAATGATGTAACCCAACAATGAATAATGTTAATATTAACGTAATTTTTGAGTTCGAAATTCTGGTTTTTCAGATCATCTAGTTTATGTATAGTGGATAAATGTATTTGCAATTGTCTGAAGTCTTAATCATCAACATATTATGTGTTTTTTTTATTTGAAATGATTTACCCCATCAATGAAAAATGTTAATATTAACGTAATGATTGAGTTCTAAATTCTAGTTTTCTGAATATCTAGTTAATTTATGGTGGATAAATGTATTTGCAATTTTCTGAAGTCTTCTTCATCAACATATTATGTTTTTTTTTTTAATTTGAAATGATGTACCCCAATAATGAATAATGTTAATATCAATGTATTTATTGACTTCTAAATTCTAGTTTTGTACAACTAATCTATCTATAAGTGAGTAATGAATTTGCAATTGTCTGAAGTCTTATTCAACAACAACTTATGTGTTTTTTTTATTTGAAATGATTTACCCCATCAATGAAAAATGTTAATACTAACGTAATAATTGAGTTCTAAATTCTAGTTTTCTGAATATCTAGTTAATTTATGGTGGATAAATGTATTTTCAATTGTCTGAAGTCTTATTTAACAACAACTTATGTTTTTTTTTTTAATTTGAAATGATGTACCCCAACAATGAATAACGTTAATATTAACGTAATTATTGAGTTCTAAATTCTAGTTTTGGGTTCAACTAATCTATCTGTAGGTGACCAATGTATTTGCAATTGTCTGAAGTCTTATTCATCAACATATTATGTTTTTTTTTTTAATTTGAAATGATGTACCCCAACAATGAATAATGTTAATATCAACGTATTTATTGACTTCTAAATTCTAGTTTTGCGTACAACTAATCTATCTATAGGTGAGTAATGTATTTGCAATTGTCTGAAGTCTTATTCAACAACAACTTATGTGTTTTTTTTATTTGAAATGATTTACCCCATCAATGAAAAATGTTAATACTAACGTAATAATTGAGTTCTAAATTCTAGTTTTCTGAATATCTAGTTAATTTATGGTGGATAAATGTATTTGCAATTGTCTGAAGTCTTCTTCATCAACATATTATGTTTATTTTTTAATTTGAAATGATGTACCCCAACAATGAATAATGTTAATATCAACGTATTTATTGACTTCTAAATTCTAGTTTTGCGTACAACTAATCTATCTATAGGTGACTTATGTATTTGCAATTGTCTGAAGTCTTATTCATCAACATATTATGTGTTTTTTTTATTTGAAATGATTTACCCCATCAATGAAAAATGTTAATATTAACGTAATAATTGAGTTCTAAATTCTAGTTTTCTGAATATCTAGTTAATTTATGGTGGATAAATGTATTTGCAATTGTCTGAAGTCTTCTTCATCAACATATTATGTTTTTTTTTTAATTTGAAATGATGTACCCCAACAATGAATAATGTTAATATCAATGTATTTATTGACTTCTAAATTCTAGTTTTGCGTACAACTAATCTATCTATAGGTGAGTAATGTATTTGCAATTGTCTGAAGTCTTATTCAACAACAACTTATGTGTTTTTTTTATTTGAAATGATTTACCCCATCAATGAAAAATGTTAATACTAACGTAATAATTGAGTTCTAAATTCTAGTTTTCTGAATATCTAGTTAATTTATGGTGGATAAATGTATTTTCAATTGTCTGAAGTCTTATTTAACAACAACTTATGTTTTTTTTTTTTAATTTGAAATGATGTACCCCAACAATGAATAACGTTAATATTAACGTAATTATTGAGTTCTAAATTCTAGTTTTGGGTTCAACTAATCTATCTATAGGTGACCAATGTATTTGCAATTGTCTGAAGTCTTATTCATCAACATATTATGTTTTTTTTTTAATTTGAAATGATGTACCCCAACAATGAATAATGTTAATATCAACGTATTTATTGACTTCTAAATTCTAGTTTTGCGTACAACTAATCTATCTATAGGTGAGTAATGTATTTGCAATTGTCTGAAGTCTTATTCAACAACAACTTATGTGTTTTTTTAATTTGAAATGATGTACCCCAACAATGAATAATGTTAATATCAACGTATTTATTGACTTCTAAATTCTAGTTTTGCGTACAACTAATCTATCAATAGGTGACTAATATATTTGTAATTGTCTGAAGTCTTCTTCATCAACATATTATGTTTTTTTTTTTAATTTGAAATGATGTACCCCAACAATGAATAATGTTAATATCAATGTATTTATTGACTTCTAAATTCTAGTTTTGCGTACAACTAATCTATCAATAGGTGACTAATATATTTGTAATTGTCTGAAGTCTTCTTCATCAACATATTATGTTTTTTTTTTTTAATTTGAAATGATGTACCCCAACAATGAATAATGTTAATATCAATGTATTTATTGACTTCTAAATTCTAGTTTTGCGTACAACTAATCTATCTATAGGTGAGTAATGTATTTGCAATTGTCTGAAGTCTTATTCATCAACATATTATGTTTTTTTTTTAATTTGAAATGATGTACCCCAACAATGAATAATGTTAATATCAACGTATTTATTGACTTCTAAATTCTAGTTTTGCGTACAACTAATCTATCTATAGGTGAGTAATGTATTTGCAATTGTCTGAAGTCTTATTCAACAACAACTTATGTGTTTTTTTTATTTGAAATGATTTACCCCATCAATGAAAAATGTTAATACTAACGTAATAATTGAGTTCTAAATTCTAGTTTTCTGAATATCTAGTTAATTTATGGTGGATAAATGTATTTGCAATTGTCTGAAGTCTTCTTCATCAACATATTATGTTTTTTTTTTAATTTGAAATGATGTACCATAACAATGAATAATGTTAATATCAACGTATTTATTGACTTCTAAATTCTAGTTTTGCGTACAACTAATCTATCTATAGGTGACTTATGTATTTGCAATTGTCTGAAGTCTTATTCATCAACATATTATGTGTTTTTTTTATTTGAAATGATTTACCCCATCAATGAAAAATGTTAATATTAACGTAATAATTGAGTTCTAAATTCTAGTTTTCTGAATATCTAGTTAATTTATGGTGGATAAATGTATTTGCAATTGTCTGAAGTCTTCTTCATCAACATATTATGTTTTTTTTTTAATTTGAAATGATGTACCCCAACAATGAATAATGTTAATATCAATGTATTTATTGACTTCTAAATTCTAGTTTTGCGTACAACTAATCTATCTATAGGTGAGTAATGTATTTGCAATTGTCTGAAGTCTTATTCAACAACAACTTATGTGTTTTTTTTATTTGAAATGATTTACCCCATCAATGAAAAATGTTAATACTAACGTAATAATTGAGTTCTAAATTCTAGTTTTCTGAATATCTAGTTAATTTATGGTGGATAAATGTATTTTCAATTGTCTGAAGTCTTATTTAACAACAACTTATGTTTTTTTTTTTTAATTTGAAATGATGTACCCCAACAATGAATAACGTTAATATTAACGTAATTATTGAGTTCTAAATTCTAGTTTTGGGTTCAACTAATCTATCTATAGGTGACCAATGTATTTGCAATTGTCTGAAGTCTTATTCATCAACATATTATGTTTTTTTTTTAATTTGAAATGATGTACCCCAACAATGAATAATGTTAATATCAACGTATTTATTGACTTCTAAATTCTAGTTTTGCGTACAACTAATCTATCTATAGGTGAGTAATGTATTTGCAATTGTCTGAAGTCTTATTCAACAACAACTTATGTGTTTTTTTAATTTGAAATGATGTACCCCAACAATGAATAATGTTAATATCAACGTATTTATTGACTTCTAAATTCTAGTTTTGCGTACAACTAATCTATCTATAGGTGACTAATATATTTGTAATTGTCTGAAGTCTTATTCATCAACATATTATGTTTATTCTTTAATTTGAAATGATGTAACCCAACAATGAATAATGTTAATATTAACGTAATTTTTGAGTTCGAAATTCTGGTTTTTCAGATCATCTAGTTTATGTATAGTGGATAAATGTATTTGTAATTGTCTGAAGTCTTATTCATCAACATATTATGTTTATTCTTTAATTTGAAATGATGTAACCCAACAATGAATAATGTTAATATTAACGTAATTTTTGAGTTCGAAATTCTGGTTTTTCAGATCATCTAGTTTATGTATAGTGGATAAATGTATTTGCAATTGTCTGAAGTCTTAATCATCAACATATTATGTGTTTTTTTTATTTGAAATGATTTACCCCATCAATGAAAAATGTTAATATTAACGTAATGATTGAGTTCTAAATTCTAGTTTTCTGAATATCTAGTTAATTTATGGTGGATAAATGTATTTGCAATTTTCTGAAGTCTTCTTCATCAACATATTATGTTTTTTTTTTAATTTGAAATGATGTACCCCAATAATGAATAATGTTAATATCAATGTATTTATTGACTTCTAAATTCTAGTTTTGTACAACTAATCTATCTATAAGTGAGTAATGAATTTGCAATTGTCTGAAGTCTTATTCAACAACAACTTATGTGTTTTTTTTATTTGAAATGATTTACCCCATCAATGAAAAATGTTAATACTAACGTAATAATTGAGTTCTAAATTCTAGTTTTCTGAATATCTAGTTAATTTATGGTGGATAAATGTATTTTCAATTGTCTGAAGTCTTATTTAACAACAACTTATGTTTTTTTTTTTAATTTGAAATGATGTACCCCAACAATGAATAACGTTAATATTAACGTAATTATTGAGTTCTAAATTCTAGTTTTGGGTTCATCTAATCTATCTGTAGGTGACCAATGTATTTGCAATTGTCTGAAGTCTTATTCATCAACATATTATGTTTTTTTTTTTAATTTGAAATGATGTACCCCAACAATGAATAATGTTAATATCAACGTATTTATTGACTTCTAAATTCTAGTTTTGCGTACAACTAATCTATCTATAGGTGAGTAATGTATTTGCAATTGTCTGAAGTCTTATTCAACAACAACTTATGTGTTTTTTTTTATTTGAAATGATTTACCCCATCAATGAAAAATGTTAATACTAACGTAATAATTGAGTTCTAAATTCTAGTTTTCTGAATATCTAGTTAATTTATGGTGGATAAATGTATTTGCAATTGTCTGAAGTCTTCTTCATCAACATATTATGTTTTTTTTTTAATTTGAAATGATGTACCCCAACAATGAATAATGTTAATATCAACGTATTTATTGACTTCTAAATTCTAGTTTTGCGTACAACTAATCTATCTATAGGTGACTTATGTATTTGCAATTGTCTGAAGTCTTATTCATCAACATATTATGTGTTTTTTTTATTTGAAATGATTTACCCCATCAATGAAAAATGTTAATATTAACGTAATAATTGAGTTCTAAATTCTAGTTTTCTGAATATCTAGTTAATTTATGGTGGATAAATGTATTTGCAATTGTCTGAAGTCTTCTTCATCAACATATTATGTTTTTTTTTTAATTTGAAATGATGTACCCCAACAATGAATAATGTTAATATCAATGTATTTATTGACTTCTAAATTATAGTTTTGCGTACAACTAATCTATCTATAGGTGAGTAATGTATTTGCAATTGTCTGAAGTCTTATTCAACAACAACTTATGTGTTTTTTTTATTTGAAATGATTTACCCCATCAATGAAAAATGTTAATACTAACGTAATAATTGAGTTCTAAATTCTAGTTTTCTGAATATCTAGTTAATTTATGGTGGATAAATGTATTTTCAATTGTCTGAAGTCTTATTTAACAACAACTTATGTTTTTTTTTTTTAATTTGAAATGATGTACCCCAACAATGAATAACGTTATATTAACGTAATTATTGAGTTCTAAATTCTAGTTTTGGGTTCAACTAATCTATCTATAGGTGACCAATGTATTTGCAATTGTCTGAAGTCTTATTCATCAACATATTATGTTTTTTTTTTAATTTGAAATGATGTACCCCAACAATGAATAATGTTAATATCAATGTATTTATTGACTTCTAAATTCTAGTTTTGCGTACAACTAATCTATCTATAGGTGAGTAATGTATTTGCAATTGTCTGAAGTCTTATTCAACAACAACTTATGTGTTTTTTTTATTTGAAATGATTTACCCCATCAATGAAAAATGTTAATACTAACGTAATAATTGAGTTCTAAATTCTAGTTTTCTGAATATCTAGTTAATTTATGGTGGATAAATGTATTTTCAATTGTCTGAAGTCTTATTTAACAACAACTTATGTTTTTTTTTTTTAATTTGAAATGATGTACCCCAACAATGAATAACGTTAATATTAACGTAATTATTGAGTTCTAAATTCTAGTTTTGGGTTCAACTAATCTATCTATAGGTGACCAATGTATTTGCAATTGTCTGAAGTCTTATTCATCAACATATTATGTTTTTTTTTTAATTTGAAATGATGTACCCCAACAATGAATAATGTTAATATCAATGTATTTATTGACTTCTAAATTCTAGTTTTGCGTACAACTAATCTATCTATAGGTGAGTAATGTATTTGCAATTGTCTGAAGTCTTATTCATCAACATATTATGTTTTTTTTTTAATTTGAAATGATGTACCCCAACAATGAATAATGTTAATATCAACGTATTTATTGACTTCTAAATTCTAGTTTTGCGTACAACTAATCTATCTATAGGTGAGTAATGTATTTGCAATTGTCTGAAGTCTTATTCAACAACAACTTATGTGTTTTTTTTATTTGAAATGATTTACCCCATCAATGAAAAATGTTAATACTAACGTAATAATTGAGTTCTAAATTCTAGTTTTCTGAATATCTAGTTAATTTATGGTGGATAAATGTATTTGCAATTGTCTGAAGTCTTCTTCATCAACATATTATGTTTTTTTTTTAATTTGAAATGATGTACCCCAACAATGAATAATGTTAATATCAATGTATTTATTGACTTCTAAATTATAGTTTTGCGTACAACTAATCTATCTATAGGTGAGTAATGTATTTTCAATTGTCTGAAGTCTTATTTAACAACAACTTATGTTTTTTTTTTTAATTTGAAATTATGTACCCCAACAATGAATAACGTTAATATTAACGTAATTATTGAGTTCTAAATTCTAGTTTTGGGTTCAACTAATCTATCTATAGGTGACCAATGTATTTGCAATTGTCTGAAGTCTTATTCATCAACATATTATGTTTTTTTTTTAATTTGAAATGATGTACCCCAACAATGAATAATGTTAATATCAATGTATTTATTGACTTCTAAATTCTAGTTTTGCGTACAACTAATCTATCTATAGGTGAGTAATGTATTTGCAATTGTCTGAAGTCTTATTCATCAACATATTATGTTTTTTTTTTAATTTGAAATGATGTACCCCAATAATGAATAATGTTAATATCAACGTATTTATTGACTTCTAAATTCTAGTTTTGCGTATAACTAATCTATATATAGGTGACTAATGTATTTGCAATTGTCTGAAGTCTTATTCAACAACAACTTATGTGTTTTTTTTATTTGAAATGATTTACCCCATCAATGAAAAATGTTAATATTAACGTAATAATTGATTTCTAAATTCTAGTTTTCTGAAAATCTAGTTAAATTATAGTGGATAAATGTATTTGCAATTGTCTGAAGTCTTCTTCATCAACATATTATGTTTATTTTTTAATTTGAAATGATGTACCCCAACAATGAATAATGTTAATATCAACGTATTTATTGACTTCTAAATTCTAGTTTTGCGTACAACTAATCTATCTATAGGTGACTTATGTATTTGCAATTGTCCGAAGTCTTATTCATCAACATATTATGTGTTTTTTTTATTTGAAATGATTTACCCCATCAATGAAAAATGTTAATATTAACGTAATAATTGAGTTCTAAATTCTAGTTTTCTGAATATCTAGTTAATTTATGGTGGATAAATGTATTTGCAATTGTCTGAAGTCTTCTTCATCAACATATTATGTTTTTTTTTTAATTTGAAATGATGTACCCCAACAATGAATAATGTTAATATCAATGTATTTATTGACTTCTAAATTCTAGTTTTGCGTACAACTAATCTATCTATAGGTGAGTAATGTATTTGCAATTGTCTGAAGTCTTATTCAACAACAACATATGTGTTTTTTTTATTTGAAATGATTTACCCCATCAATGAAAAATGTTAATACTAACGTAATAATTGAGTTCTAAATTCTAGTTTTCTGAATATCTAGTTAATTTATGGTGGATAAATGTATTTTCAATTGTCTGAAGTCTTATTTAATAACAACTTATGTTTTTTTTTTTTAATTTGAAATGATGTACCCCAACAATGAATAACGTTAATATTAACGTAATTATTGAGTTCTAAATTCTAGTTTTGGGTTCAACTAATCTATCTATAGGTGACCAATGTATTTGCAATTGTCTGAAGTCTTATTCATCAACATATTATGTTTTTTTTTTAATTTGAAATGATGTACCCCAACAATGAATAATGTTAATATCAATGTATTTATTGACTTCTAAATTCTAGTTTTGCGTACAACTAATCTATCTATAGGTGAGTAATGTATTTGCAATTGTCTGAAGTCTTATTCAACAACAACTTATGTGTTTTTTTTATTTGAAATGATTTACCCCATCAATGAAAAATGTTAAAACTAACGTAATAATTGAATTCTAAATTCTAGTTTTGGGTTCAACTAATCTATCTATAGGTGACCAATGTATTTGCAATTGTCTGAAGTCTTATTCAACAACATATTATGTTTTTTTTTTAATTTGAAATGATGTACCCCAACAATGAATAATGTTAATATCAATGTATTTATTGACTTCTAAATTCTAGTTTTGCGTACAACTAATCTATCTATAGGTGAATAATGTATTTGCAATTGTCTGAAGTCTTATTCATCAACATATTATGTTTTTTTTTTTAATTTGAAATGATGTACCCCAACAATGAATAATGTTAATATCAACGTTTTTATTGACTTCTAAATTCTAGTTTTGCGTATAACTAATCTATCTATAGGTGACTAATGTATTTGCAATTGTCTGAAGTTTTATTCAACAACAACTTATGTGTTTTTTTTATTTGAAATGATTTACCCCATCAATGAAAAATGTTAATATTAACGTTATAATTGAGTTCTAAATTCTAGTTTTCTGAACATCTAGTTAATTTATTGTGGATAAATGTATTTGCAATTGTCTGAAGTCTTCTTCATCAACATATTATGTGTTTTTTTTAATTTGAAATGATGTACCCCAACAATGAATAATGTCAATATCAACGTATTTATTGACTTCTAAATTCTAGTTTTGCGTACAACTAATCTACCTATAGGTGACTAATGTATTTGCAATTGCCTGAAGTCTTATTCAACAACAACTTATGTGTTTTTTTTATTTGAAATGATTTACCCCATCAATGAAAAATGTTAATATTAACGTAATAATTGATTTCTAAATTCTAGTTTTCTGAAAATCTAGTTAAATTATAGTGGATAAATGTATTTGCAATTGTCTGAAGTCTTCTTCATCAACATATTATGTTTATTTTTTAATTTGAAATGATGTACCCCAACAATGAATAATGTTAATATCAACGTATTTATTGACTTCTAAATTCTAGTTTTGCGTACAACTAATCTATCTATAGGTGACTTATGTATTTGCAATTGTCCGAAGTCTTATTCATCAACATATTATGTGTTTTTTTTATTTGAAATGATTTACCCCATCAATGAAAAATGTTAATATTAACGTAATAATTGAGTTCTAAATTCTAGTTTTCTGAATATCTAGTTAATTTATGGTGGATAAATGTATTTGCAATTGTCTGAAGGCTTCTTCATCAACATATTATGTTTTTTTTTTAATTTGAAATGATGTACCCCAACAATGAATAATGTTAATATCAATGTATTTATTGACTTCTAAATTCTAGTTTTGCGTACAACTAATCTATCTATAGGTGAGTAATGTATTTGCAATTGTCTGAAGTCTTATTCATCAACATATTATGTTTTTTTTTTTAATTTGAAATGATGTACCCCAACAATGAATAATGTTAATATCAACGTATTTATTGACTTCTAAATTCTAGTTTTGCGTATAACTAATCAATCTATAGGTGACTAATGTATTTGCAATTGTATGAAGTCTTATTCAACAACAACTTATGTGTTTTTTTTATTTGAAATGATTTACCCCATCAATGAAAAATGTTAATACTAACGTAATAATTGAGTTCTAAATTCTAGTTTTCTGAATATCTAGTTAATTTATGGTGGATAAATGTATTTTCAATTGTCTGAAGTCTTATTTAATAACAACTTATGTTTTTTTTTTTAATTTGAAATGATGTACCCCAACAATGAATAACGTTAATATTAACGTAATAATTGAGTTCTAAATTCTAGTTTTGGGTTCAACTAATCTATCTATAGGTGACCAATGTATTTGCAATTGTCTGAAGTCTTATTCATCAACATATTATGTTTTTTTTTTAATTTGAAATGATGTACCCCAACAATGAATAATGTTAATATCAATGTATTTATTGACTTCTAAATTCTAGTTTTGCGTACAACTAATCTATCTATAGGTGAATAATGTATTTGCAATTGTCTGAAGTCTTATTCATCAACATATTATGTTTTTTTTTTTAATTTGAAATGATGTACCCCAACAATGAATAATGTTAATATCAACGTATTTATTGACTTCTAAATTCTAGTTTTGCGTATAACTAATCTATCTATAGGTGACTAATGTATTTGCAATTGTCTGAAGTCTTATTCAACAACAACTTATGTGTTTTTTTTATTTGAAATGATTTACCCCATCAATGAAAAATGTTAATATTAACGTTATAATTGAGTTCTAAATTCTAGTTTTCTGAACATCTAGTTAATTTATTGTGGATAAATGTATTTGCAATTGTCTGAAGTCTTCTTCATCAACATATTATGTTTATTTTTTAATTTGAAATGATGTACCCCAACAATGAATAATGTTAATATCAACGTATTTATTGACTTCTAAATTCTAGTTTTGCGTACAACTAATCTATCTATAGGTGACTTATGTATTTGCAATTGTCCGAAGTCTTATTCATCAACATATTATGTGTTTTTTTTATTTGAAATGATTTACCCCATCAATGAAAAATGTTAATATTAACGTAATAATTGAGTTCTAAATTCTAGTTTTCTGAATATCTAGTTAATTTATGGTGGATAAATGTATTTGCAATTGTCTGAAGGCTTCTTCATCAACATATTATGTTTTTTTTTTAATTTGAAATGATGTACCCCAACAATGAATAATGTTAATATCAATGTATTTATTGACTTCTAAATTCTAGTTTTGCGTACAACTAATCTATCTATAGGTGAGTAATGTATTTGCAATTGTCTGAAGTCTTATTCATCAACATATTATGTTTTTTTTTTTAATTTGAAATGATGTACCCCAACAATGAATAATGTTAATATCAACGTATTTATTGACTTCTAAATTCTAGTTTTGCGTATAACTAATCTATCTATAGGTGACTAATGTATTTGCAATTGTATGAAGTCTTATTCAACAACAACTTATGTGTTTTTTTTATTTGAAATGATTTACCCCATCAATGAAAAATGTTAATACTAACGTAATAATTGAGTTCTAAATTCTAGTTTTCTGAATATCTAGTTAATTTATGGTGGATAAATGTATTTTCAATTGTCTGAAGTCTTATTTAATAACAACTTATGTTTTTTTTTTTAATTTGAAATGATGTACCCCAACAATGAATAACGTTAATATTAACGTAATAATTGAGTTCTAAATTCTAGTTTTGGGTTCAACTAATCTATCTATAGGTGACCAATGTATTTGCAATTGTCTGAAGTCTTATTCATCAACATATTATGTTTTTTTTTTAATTTGAAATGATGTACCCCAACAATGAATAATGTTAATATCAATGTATTTATTGACTTCTAAATTCTAGTTTTGCGTACAACTAATCTATCTATAGGTGAATAATGTATTTGCAATTGTCTGAAGTCTTATTCATCAACATATTATGTTTTTTTTTTTAATTTGAAATGATGTACCCCAACAATGAATAATGTTAATATCAACGTATTTATTGACTTCTAAATTCTAGTTTTGCGTATAACTAATCTATCTATAGGTGACTAATGTATTTGCAATTGTCTGAAGTCTTATTCAACAACAACTTATGTGTTTTTTTTATTTGAAATGATTTACCCCATCAATGAAAAATGTTAATATTAACGTTATAATTGAGTTCTAAATTCTAGTTTTCTGAACATCTAGTTAATTTATTGTGGATAAATGTATTTGCAATTGTCTGAAGTCTTCTTCATCAACATATTATGTGTTTTTTTTAATTTGAAATGATGTACCCCAACAATGAATAATGTTAATATCAACGTATTTATTGACTTCTAAATTCTAGTTTTGCGTATAACTAATCTATCTATAGGTGACTAATGTATTTGCAATTGTATGAAGTCTTATTCAACAACAACTTATGTGTTTTTTTTATTTGAAATGATTTACCCCATCAATGAAAAATGTTAATACTAACGTAATAATTGAGTTCTAAATTCTAGTTTTCTGAATATCTAGTTAATTTATGGTGGATAAATGTATTTTCAATTGTCTGAAGTCTTATTTAATAACAACTTATGTTTTTTTTTTTAATTTGAAATGATGTACCCCAACAATGAATAACGTTAATATTAACGTAATAATTGATTTCTAAATTCTAGTTTTCTGAAAATCTAGTTAAATTATAGTGGATAAATGTATTTGCAATTGTCTGAAGTCTTCTTCATCAACATATTATGTTTATTTTTTAATTTGAAATGATGTACCCCAACAATGAATAATGTTAATATCAACGTATTTATTGACTTCTAAATTCTAGTTTTGCGTACAACTAATCTATCTATAGGTGACTTATGTATTTGGAATTGTCCGAAGTCTTATTCATCAACATATTATGTGTTTTTTTTATTTGAAATGATTTACCCCATCAATGAAAAATGTTAATATTAACGTAATAATTGAGTTCTAAATTCTAGTTTTCTGAATATCTAGTTAATTTATGGTGGATAAATGTATTTTCAATTGTCTGAAGTCTTATTTAATAACAACTTATGTTTTTTTTTTAATTTGAAATGATGTACCCCAACAATGAATAACGTTAATATTAACGTAATTATTGAGTTCTAAATTCTAGTTTTGGGTTCAACTAATCTATCTATAGGTGACCAATGTATTTGCAATTGTCTGAAGTCTTATTCATCAACATATTATGTTTTTTTTTTAATTTGAAATGATGTACCCCAACAATGAATAATGTTAATATCAACGTATTTATTGACTTCTAAATTCTAGTTTTGCGTACAACTAATCTATCTATAGGTGAGTAATGTATTTGCAATTGTCTGAAGTCTTATTCATCAACATATTATGTGTTTTTTTTAATTTGAAATGATGTACCCCAACAATGAATAATGTCAATATCAACGTATTTATTGACTTCTAAATTCTAGTTTTGCGTACAACTAATCTACCTATAGGTGACTAATGTATTTGCAATTGCCTGAAGTCTTATTCAACAACAACTTATGTGTTTTTTTTATTTGAAATGATTTACCCCATCAATGAAAAATGTTAATATTAACGTAATAATTGATTTCTAAATTCTAGTTTTCTGAAAATCTAGTTAAATTATAGTGGATAAATGTATTTGCAATTGTCTGAAGTCTTCTTCATCAACATATTATGTTTATTTTTTAATTTGAAATGATGTACCCCAACAATGAATAATGTTAATATCAACGTATTTATTGACTTCTAAATTCTAGTTTTGCGTACAACTAATCTATCTATAGGTGACTTATGTATTTGCAATTGTCCGAAGTCTTATTCATCAACATATTATGTGTTTTTTTTATTTGAAATGATTTACCCCATCAATGAAAAATGTTAATATTAACGTAATAATTGAGTTCTAAATTCTAGTTTTCTGAATATCTAGTTAATTTATGGTGGATAAATGTATTTGCAATTGTCTGAAGGCTTCTTCATCAACATATTATGTTTTTTTTTTAATTTGAAATGATGTACCCCAACAATGAATAATGTTAATATCAATGTATTTATTGACTTCTAAATTCTAGTTTTGCGTACAACTAATCTATCTATAGGTGAGTAATGTATTTGCAATTGTCTGAAGTCTTATTCATCAACATATTATGTTTTTTTTTTTAATTTGAAATGATGTACCCCAACAATGAATAATGTTAATATCAACGTATTTATTGACTTCTAAATTCTAGTTTTGCGTATAACTAATCTATCTATAGGTGACTAATGTATTTGCAATTGTATGAAGTCTTATTCAACAACAACTTATGTGTTTTTTTTATTTGAAATGATTTACCCCATCAATGAAAAATGTTAATACTAACGTAATAATTGAGTTCTAAATTCTAGTTTTCTGAATATCTAGTTAATTTATGGTGGATAAATGTATTTTCAATTGTCTGAAGTCTTATTTAATAACAACTTATGTTTTTTTTTTTAATTTGAAATGATGTACCCCAACAATGAATAACGTTAATATTAACGTAATAATTGAGTTCTAAATTCTAGTTTTGGGTTCAACTAATCTATCTATAGGTGACCAATGTATTTGCAATTGTCTGAAGTCTTATTCATCAACATATTATGTTTTTTTTTTAATTTGAAATGATGTACCCCAACAATGAATAATGTTAATATCAATGTATTTATTGACTTCTAAATTCTAGTTTTGCGTACAACTAATCTATCTATAGGTGAATAATGTATTTGCAGTTGTCTGAAGTCTTATTCATCAACATATTATGTTTTTTTTTTTAATTTGAAATGATGTACCCCAACAATGAATAATGTTAATATCAACGTATTTATTGACTTCTAAATTCTAGTTTTGCGTATAACTAATCTATCTATAGGTGACTAATGTATTTGCAATTGTCTGAAGTCTTATTCAACAACAACTTATGTGTTTTTTTTATTTGAAATGATTTACCCCATCAATGAAAAATGTTAATATTAACGTTATAATTGAGTTCTAAATTCTAGTTTTCTGAACATCTAGTTAATTTATTGTGGATAAATGTATTTGCAATTGTCTGAAGTCTTCTTCATCAACATATTATGTGTTTTTTTTAATTTGAAATGATGTACCCCAACAATGAATAATGTTAATATCAACGTATTTATTGACTTCTAAATTCTAGTTTTGCGTATAACTAATCTATCTATAGGTGACTAATGTATTTGCAATTGTATGAAGTCTTATTCAACAACAACTTATGTGTTTTTTTTATTTGAAATGATTTACCCCATCAATGAAAAATGTTAATACTAACGTAATAATTGAGTTCTAAATTCTAGTTTTCTGAATATCTAGTTAATTTATGGTGGATAAATGTATTTTCAATTGTCTGAAGTCTTATTTAATAACAACTTATGTTTTTTTTTTTAATTTGAAATGATGTACCCCAACAATGAATAACGTTAATATTAACGTAATAATTGATTTCTAAATTCTAGTTTTCTGAAAATCTAGTTAAATTATAGTGGATAAATGTATTTGCAATTGTCTGAAGTCTTCTTCATCAACATATTATGTTTATTTTTTAATTTGAAATGATGTACCCCAACAATGAATAATGTTAATATCAACGTATTTATTGACTTCTAAATTCTAGTTTTGCGTACAACTAATCTATCTATAGGTGACTTATGTATTTGGAATTGTCCGAAGTCTTATTCATCAACATATTATGTGTTTTTTTTATTTGAAATGATTTACCCCATCAATGAAAAATGTTAATATTAACGTAATAATTGAGTTCTAAATTCTAGTTTTCTGAATATCTAGTTAATTTATGGTGGATAAATGTATTTTCAATTGTCTGAAGTCTTATTTAATAACAACTTATGTTTTTTTTTTAATTTGAAATGATGTACCCCAACAATGAATAACGTTAATATTAACGTAATTATTGAGTTCTAAATTCTAGTTTTGGGTTCAACTAATCTATCTATAGGTGACCAATGTATTTGCAATTGTCTGAAGTCTTATTCATCAACATATTATGTTTTTTTTTTAATTTGAAATGATGTACCCCAACAATGAATAATGTTAATATCAACGTATTTATTGACTTCTAAATTCTAGTTTTGCGTACAACTAATCTATCTATAGGTGAGTAATGTATTTGCAATTGTCTGAAGTCTTATTCATCAACATATTATGTTTTTTTTTTAATTTGAAATGATGTACCCCAACAATGAATAATGTTAATATCAACGTATTTATTGACTTCTAAATTCTAGTTTTGCGTACAACTAATCTATCTATAGGTGAGTAATGTATTTGCAATTGTCTGAAGTCTTATTCAACAACAACTTATGTGTTTTTTTTATTTGAAATGATTTACCCCATCAATGAAAAATGTTAATACTAACGTAATAATTGAGTTCTAAATTCTAGTTTTCTGAATATCTAGTTAATTTATGGTGGATAAATGTATTTGCAATTGTCTGAAGTCTTCTTCATCAACATATTATGTTTTTTTTTTTAATTTGAAATGATGTACCCCAACAATGAATAATGTTAATATCAACGTATTTATTGACTTCTAAATTCTAGTTTTGCGTACAATTAATCTATCTATAGGTGACCAATGTATTTGCAATTGTCTGAAGTCTTATTCATCAACATATTATGTTTTTTTTTTAATTTGAAATGATGTACCCCAACAATGAATAATGTTAATATCAACGTATTTATTGACTTCTAAATTCTAGTTTTGCGTACAACTAATCTATCTATAGGTGAGTAATGTATTTGCAATTGTCTGAAGTCTTATTCATCAACATATTATGTTTTTTTTTTAATTTGAAATGATGTACCCCAACAATGAATAATGTTAATATCAACGTATTTATTGACTTCTAAATTCTAGTTTTGCGTACAACTAATCTATCTATAGGTGAGTAATGTATTTGCAATTGTCTGAAGTCTTATTCAACAACAACTTATGTGTTTTTTTTATTTGAAATGATTTACCCCATCAATGAAAAATGTTAATACTAACGTAATAATTGAGTTCTAAATTCTAGTTTTCTGAATATCTAGTTAATTTATGGTGGATAAATGTATTTGCAATTGTCTGAAGTCTTCTTCATCAACATATTATGTTTTTTTTTTTAATTTGAAATGATGTACCCCAACAATGAATAATGTTAATATCAACGTATTTATTGACTTCTAAATTCTAGTTTTGCGTACAATTAATCTATCTATAGGTGACTAATATATTTGCAATTGTCTGAAGTCTTATTCATCAACATATTATGTTTATTCTTTAATTTGAAATGATGTAACCCAACAATGAATAATGTTAATATTAACGTAATTTTTGAGTTCGAAATTCTGGTTTTTCAGATCATCTAGTTTATGTATAGTGGATAAATGTATTTGCAATTGTCTGAAGTCTTATTCATCAACATATTATGTTTTTTTTTTAATTTGAAATGATGTACCCCAACAATGAATAATGTTAATATCAATGTATTTATTGACTTCTAAATTCTAGTTTTGCGTACAACTAATCTATCTATAGGTGAGTAATGTATTTGCAATTGTCTGAAGTCTTATTCAACAACAACTTATGTGTTTTTTTTATTTGAAATGATTTACCCCATCAATGAAAAATGTTAATACTAACGTAATAATTGAATTCTAAATTCTAGTTTTCTGAACATCTAGTTAATTTATAGTGGATAAATGTATTTGCAATTGTCTGAAGTCTTCTTCATCAACATATTATGTTTTTTTTTTAATTTGAAATGATGTACCCCAACAATGAATAATGTTAATATCAACGTATTTATTGACTTCTAAATTCTAGTTTTGCGTACAACTAATCTATCTATAGGTGACTAATGTATTTGCAATTGTCTGAAGTCTTATTCAACAACAACTTATGTGTTTTTTTTATTTGAAATGATTTACCCCATCAATGAAAAATGTTAATACTAACGTAATAATTGAATTCTAAATTCTAGTTTTGGGTTCAACTAATCTATCTATAGGTGACCAATGTATTTGCAATTGTCTGAAGTCTTATTCATCAACATATTATGTTTTTTTTTTAATTTGAAATGATGTACCCCAACAATGAATAATGTTAATATCAATGTATTTATTGACTTCTAAATTCTAGTTTTGCGTACAACTAATCTATCTATAGGTGAATAATGTATTTGCAATTGTCTGAAGTCTTATTCATCAACATATTATGTTTTTTTTTTTAATTTGAAATGATGTACCCCAACAATGAATAATGTTAATATCAACGTATTTATTGACTTCTAAATTCTAGTTTTGCGTATAACTAATCTATCTATAGGTGACTAATGTATTTGCAATTGTCTGAAGTCTTATTCAACAACAACTTATGTGTTTTTTTTATTTGAAATGATTTACCCCATCAATGAAAAATGTTAATATTAACGTTATAATTGAGTTCTAAATTCTAGTTTTCTGAACATCTAGTTAATTTATTGTGGATAAATGTATTTGCAATTGTCTGAAGTCTTCTTCATCAACATATTATAGGTTTTTTTTAATTTGAAATGATGTACCCCAACAATGAATAATGTCAATATCAACGTATTTATTGACTTCTAAATTCTAGTTTTGCGTACAACTAATCTACCTATAGGTGACTAATGTATTTGCAATTGCCTGAAGTCTTATTCAACAACAACTTATGTGTTTTTTTTATTTGAAATGATTTACCCCATCAATGAAAAATGTTAATATTAACATAATAATTGATTTCTAAATTCTAGTTTTCTGAAAATCTAGTTAAATTATAGTGGATAAATGTATTTGCAATTGTCTGAAGTCTTCTTCATCAACATATTATGTTTATTTTTTAATTTGAAATGATGTACCCCAACAATGAATAATGTTAATATCAACGTATTTATTGACTTCTAAATTCTAGTTTTGCGTACAACTAATCTATCTATAGGTGACTTATGTATTTGCAATTGTCCGAAGTCTTATTCATCAACATATTATGTGTTTTTTTTATTTGAAATGATTTACCCCATCAATGAAAAATGTTAATATTAACGTAATAATTGAGTTCTAAATTCTAGTTTTCTGAATATCTAGTTAATTTATGGTGGATAAATGTATTTTCAATTGTCTGAAGTCTTATTTAATAACAACTTATGTTTTTTTTTTTTAATTTGAAATGATGTACCCCAACAATGAATAACGTTAATATTAACGTAATTATTGAGTTCTAAATTCTAGTTTTGGGTTCAACTAATCTATCTATAGGTGACCAATGTATTTGCAATTGTCTGAAGTCTTATTCAACAACAACTTATGTGTTTTTTTTATTTGAAATGATTTACCCCATCAATGAAAAATGTTAATACTAACGTAATAATTGAATTCTAAATTCTAGTTTTGGGTTCAACTAATCTATCTATAGGTGACCAATGTATTTGCAATTGTCTGAAGTCTTATTCATCAACATATTATGTTTTTTTTTTAATTTGAAATGATGTACCCCAACAATGAATAATGTTAATATCAACGTATTTATTGACTTCTAAATTCTAGTTTTGCGTATAACTAATCTATCTATAGGTGACTAATGTATTTGCAATTGTCTGAAGTCTTATTCAACAACAACTTATGTGTTTTTTTTATTTGAAATGATTTACCCCATCAATGAAAAATGTTAATATTAACGTTATAATTGAGTTCTAAATTCTAGTTTTCTGAACATCTAGTTAATTTATTGTGGATAAATGTATTTGCAATTGTCTGAAGTCTTCTTCATCAACATATTATGTGTTTTTTTTAATTTGAAATGATGTACCCCAACAATGAATAATGTTAATATCAACGTATTTATTGACTTCTAAATTCTAGTTTTGCGTATAACTAATCTATCTATAGGTGACTAATGTATTTGCAATTGTCTGAAGTCTTATTCAACAACAACTTATGTGTTTTTTTTATTTGAAATGATTTACCCCATCAATGAAAAATGTTAATACTAACGTAATAATTGAGTTCTAAATTCTAGTTTTCTGAATATCTAGTTAATTTATGGTGGATAAATGTATTTTCAATTGTCTGAAGTCTTATTTAATAACAACTTATGTTTTTTTTTTTAATTTGAAATGATGTACCCCAACAATTAATAACGTTAATATTAACGTAATAATTGATTTCTAAATTCTAGTTTTCTGAAAATCTAGTTAAATTATAGTGGATAAATGTATTTGCAATTGTCTGAAGTCTTCTTCATCAACATATTATGTTTATTTTTTAATTTGAAATGATGTACCCCAACAATGAATAATGTTAATATCAACGTATTTATTGACTTCTAAATTCTAGTTTTGCGTACAACTAATCTATCTATAGGTGACTTATGTATTTGGAATTGTCCGAAGTCTTATTCATCAACATATTATGTGTTTTTTTTATTTGAAATGATTTACCCCATCAATGAAAAATGTTAATATTAACGTAATAATTGAGTTCTAAATTCTAGTTTTCTGAATATCTAGTTAATTTATGGTGGATAAATGTATTTTCAATTGTCTGAAGTCTTATTTAATAACAACTTATGCTTTTTTTTTAATTTGAAATGATGTACCCCAACAATGAATAACGTTAATATTAACGTAATTATTGAGTTCTAAATTCTAGTTTTGGGTTCAACTAATCTATCTATAGGTGACCAATGTATTTGCAATTGTCTGAAGTCTTATTCATCAACATATTATGTTTTTTTTTTAATTTGAAATGATGTACCCCAACAATGAATAATGTTAATATCAACGTATTTATTGACTTCTAAATTCTAGTTTTGCGTACAACTAATCTATCTATAGGTGAGTAATGTATTTGCAATTGTCTGAAGTCTTATTCATCAACATATTATGTTTTTTTTTTAATTTGAAATGATGTACCCCAACAATGAATAATGTTAATATCAACGTATTTATTGACTTCTAAATTCTAGTTTTGCGTACAACTAATCTATCTATAGGTGAGTAATGTATTTGCAATTGTCTGAAGTCTTATTCAACAACAACTTATGTGTTTTTTTTATTTGAAATGATTTACCCCATCAATGAAAAATGTTAATACTAACGTAATAATTGAGTTCTAAATTCTAGTTTTCTGAATATCTAGTTAATTTATGGTGGATAAATGTATTTGCAATTGTCTGAAGTCTTCTTCATCAACATATTATGTTTTTTTTTTTAATTTGAAATGATGTACCCCAACAATGAATAATGTTAATATCAACGTATTTATTGACTTCTAAATTCTAGTTTTGCGTACAATTAATCTATCTATAGGTGACTAATATATTTGCAATTGTCTGAAGTCTTATTCATCAACATATTATGTTTATTCTTTAATTTGAAATGATGTAACCCAACAATGAATAATGTTAATATTAACGTAATTTTTGAGTTCGAAATTCTGGTTTTTCAGATCATCTAGTTTATGTATAGTGGATAAATGTATTTGCAATTGTCTGAAGTCTTATTCATCAACATATTATGTTTTTTTTTTAATTTGAAATGATGTACCCCAACAATGAATAATGTTAATATCAATGTATTTATTGACTTCTAAATTCTAGTTTTGCGTACAACTAATCTATCTATAGGTGATGAGTAATGTATTTGCAATTGTCTGAAGTCTTATTCAACAACAACTTATGTGTTTTTTTTATTTGAAATGATTTACCCCATCAATGAAAAATGTTAATACTAACGTAATAATTGAATTCTAAATTCTAGTTTTCTGAACATCTAGTTAATTTATAGTGGATAAATGTATTTGCAATTGTCTGAAGTCTTCTTCATCAACATATTAAGTTTTTTTTTTAATTTGAAATGATGTACCCCAACAATGAATAATGTTAATATCAACGTATTTATTGACTTCTAAATTCTAGTTTTGCGTACAACTAATCTATCTATAGGTGACTAATGTATTTGCAATTGTCTGAAGTCTTATTCAACAACAACTTATGTGTTTTTTTTATTTGAAATGATTTACCCCATCAATGAAAAATGTTAATACTAACGTAATAATTGAATTCTAAATTCTAGTTTTGGGTTCAACTAATCTATCTATAGGTGACTTATGTATTTGCAATTGTCCGAAGTCTTATTCATCAACATATTATGTGTTTTTTTTATTTGAAATGATTTACCCCATCAATGAAAAATGTTAATATTAACGTAATAATTGAGTTCTAAATTCTAGTTTTCTGAATATCTAGTTAATTTATGGTGGATAAATGTATTTGCAATTGTCTGAAGGCTTCTTCATCAACATATTATGTTTTTTTTTTAATTTGAAATGATGTACCCCAACAATGAATAATGTTAATATCAATGTATTTATTGACTTCTAAATTCTAGTTTTGCGTACAACTAATCTATCTATAGGTGAGTAATGTATTTGCAATTGTCTGAAGTCTTATTCAACAACAACATATGTGTTTTTTTTATTTGAAATGATTTACCCCATCAATGAAAAATGTTAATACTAACGTAATAATTGAGTTCTAAATTCTAGTTTTCTGAATATCTAGTTAATTTATGGTGGATAAATGTATTTTCAATTGTCTGAAGTCTTATTTAATAACAACTTATGTTTTTTTTTTTTAATTTGAAATGATGTACCCCAACAATGAATAACGTTAATATTAACGTAATTATTGAGTTCTAAATTCTAGTTTTGGATTCAACTAATCTATCTATAGGTGACCAATGTATTTGCAATTGTCTGAAGTCTTATTCAACAACAACTTATGTGTTTTTTTTATTTGAAATGATTTACCCCATCAATGAAAAATGTTAATACTAACGTAATAATTGAATTCTAAATTCTAGTTTTGGGTTCAACTAATCTATCTATAGGTGACCAATGTATTTGCAATTGTCTGAAGTCTTATTCATCAACATATTATGTTTTTTTTTTAATTTGAAATGATGTACCCCAACAATGAATAATGTTAATATCAACGTATTTATTGACTTCTAAATTCTAGTTTTGCGTATAACTAATCTATCTATAGGTGACTAATGTATTTGCAATTGTCTGAAGTCTTATTCAACAACAACTTATGTGTTTTTTTTATTTGAAATGATTTACCCCATCAATGAAAAATGTTAATATTAACGTTATAATTGAGTTCTAAATTCTAGTTTTCTGAACATCTAGTTAATTTATTGTGGATAAATGTATTTGCAATTGTCTGAAGTCTTCTTCATCAACATATTATGTGTTTTTTTTAATTTGAAATGATGTACCCCAACAATGAATAATGTCAATATCAACGTATTTATTGACTTCTAAATTCTAGTATTGCGTACAACTAATCTACCTATAGGTGACTAATGTATTTGCAATTGCCTGAAGTCTTATTCAACAACAACTTATGTGTTTTTTTTATTTGAAATGATTTACCCCATCAATGAAAAATGTTAATATTAACGTAATAATTGATTTCTAAATTCTAGTTTTCTGAAAATCTAGTTAAATTATAGTGGATAAATGTATTTGCAATTGTCTGAAGTCTTCTTCATCAACATATTATGTTTATTTTTTAATTTGAAATGATGTACCCCAACAATGAATAATGTTAATATCAACGTATTTATTGACTTCTAAATTCTAGTTTTGCGTACAACTAATCTATCTATAGGTGACTTATGTATTTGCAATTGTCCGAAGTCTTATTCATCAACATATTATGTGTTTTTTTTATTTGAAATGATTTACCCCATCAATGAAAAATGTTAATATTAACGTAATAATTGAGTTCTAAATTCTAGTTTTCTGAATATCTAGTTAATTTATGGTGGATAAATGTATTTGCAATTGTCTGAAGGCTTCTTCATCAACATATTATGTTTTTTTTTTAATTTGAAATGATGTACCCCAACAATGAATAATGTTAATATCAATGTATTTATTGACTTCTAAATTCTAGTTTTGCGTACAACTAATCTATCTATAGGTGAGTAATGTATTTGCAATTGTCTGAAGTCTTATTCAACAACAACATATGTGTTTTTTTTATTTGAAATGATTTACCCCATCAATGAAAAATGTTAATACTAACGTAATAATTGAGTTCTAAATTCTAGTTTTCTGAATATCTAGTTAATTTATGGTGGATAAATGTATTTTCAATTGTCTGAAGTCTTATTCATCAACATATTATGTTTTTTTTTTAATTTGAAATGATGTACCCCAACAATGAATAATGTTAATATCAATGTATTTATTGACTTCTAAATTCTAGTTTTGCGTACAACTAATCTATCTATAGGTGAGTAATGTATTTGCAATTGTCTGAAGTCTTCTTCATCAACATATTATGTTTTTTTTTTTTAATTTGAAATGATGTACCCCAACAATGAATAATGTTAATATCAACGTATTTATTGACTTCTAAATTCTAGTTTTGCGTATAACTAATCTATCTATAGGTGACTAATGTATTTGCAATTGTCTGAAGTCTTATTCAACAACAACTTATGTGTTTTTTTTATTTGAAATGATTTACCCCATCAATGAAAAATGTTAATATTAACGTTATAATTGAGTTCTAAATTCTAGTTTTCTGAACATCTAGTTAATTTATTGTGGATAAATGTATTTGCAATTGTCTGAAGTCTTCTTCATCAACATATTATAGGTTTTTTTTAATTTGAAATGATGTACCCCAACAATGAATAATGTCAATATCAACGTATTTATTGACTTCTAAATTCTAGTTTTGCGTACAACTAATCTACCTATAGGTGACTAATGTATTTGCAATTGCCTGAAGTCTTATTCAACAACAACTTATGTGTTTTTTTTATTTGAAATGATTTACCCCATCAATGAAAAATGTTAATATTAACATAATAATTGATTTCTAAATTCTAGTTTTCTGAAAATCTAGTTAAATTATAGTGGATAAATGTATTTGCAATTGTCTGAAGTCTTCTTCATCAACATATTATGTTTATTTTTTAATTTGAAATGATGTACCCCAACAATGAATAATGTTAATATCAACGTATTTATTGACTTCTAAATTCTAGTTTTGCGTACAACTAATCTATCTATAGGTGACTTATGTATTTGCAATTGTCCGAAGTCTTATTCATCAACATATTATGTGTTTTTTTTATTTGAAATGATTTACCCCATCAATGAAAAATGTTAATATTAACGTAATAATTGAGTTCTAAATTCTAGTTTTCTGAATATCTAGTTAATTTATGGTGGATAAATGTATTTGCAATTGTCTGAAGGCTTCTTCATCAACATATTATGTTTTTTTTTTAATTTGAAATGATGTACCCCAACAATGAATAATGTTAATATCAATGTATTTATTGACTTCTAAATTCTAGTTTTGCGTACAACTAATCTATCTATAGGTGAGTAATGTATTTGCAATTGTCTGAAGTCTTATTCAACAACAACATATGTGTTTTTTT
Organism: Metopolophium dirhodum; assembly: GCF_019925205.1. NCBI lineage: Eukaryota > Metazoa > Arthropoda > Insecta > Hemiptera > Aphididae > Metopolophium > Metopolophium dirhodum. The sequence goes on along the minus strand of NW_026869896.1, from coordinate 847,637 downwards.
TATTTGAAATGATTTACCCCATCAATGAAAAATGTTAATACTAACGTAATAATTGAGTTCTAAATTCTAGTTTTCTGAATATCTAGTTAATTTATGGTGGATAAATGTATTTTCAATTGTCTGAAGTCTTATTTAATAACAACTTATGTTTTTTTTTTTTAATTTGAAATGATGTACCCCAACAATGAATAACGTTAATATTAACGTAATTATTGAGTTCTAAATTCTAGTTTTGGGTTCAACTAATCTATCTATAGGTGACCAATGTATTTGCAATTGTCTGAAGTCTTATTCAACAACAACTTATGTGTTTTTTTTATTTGAAATGATTTACCCCATCAATGAAAAATGTTAATACTAACGTAATAATTGAATTCTAAATTCTAGTTTTCTGAACATCTAGTTAATTTATAGTGGATAAATGTATTTGCAATTGTCTGAAGTCTTATTCATCAACATATTATGTTTTTTTTTTAATTTGAAATGATGTACCCCAACAATGAATAATGTTAATATCAACGTATTTATTGACTTCTAAATTCTAGTTTTGCGTATAACTAATCTATCTATAGGTGACTAATGTATTTGCAATTGTCTGAAGTCTTATTCAACAACAACTTATGTGTTTTTTTTATTTGAAATGATTTACCCCATCAATGAAAAATGTTAATATTAACGTTATAATTGAGTTCTAAATTCTAGTTTTCTGAACATCTAGTTAATTTATTGTGGATAAATGTATTTGCAATTGTCTGAAGTCTTCTTCATCAACATATTATGTGTTTTTTTTAATTTGAAATGATGTACCCCAACAATGAATAATGTTAATATCAACGTATTTATTGACTTCTAAATTCTAGTTTTGCGTATAACTAATCTATCTATAGGTGACTAATGTATTTGCAATTGTCTGAAGTCTTATTCAACAACAACTTATGTGTTTTTTTTATTTGAAATGATTTACCCCATCAATGAAAAATGTTAATACTAACGTAATAATTGAGTTCTAAATTCTAGTTTTCTGAATATCTAGTTAATTTATGGTGGATAAATGTATTTTCAATTGTCTGAAGTCTTATTTAATAACAACTTATGTTTTTTTTTTTAATTTGAAATGATGTACCCCAACAATTAATAACGTTAATATTAACGTAATAATTGATTTCTAAATTCTAGTTTTCTGAAAATCTAGTTAAATTATAGTGGATAAATGTATTTGCAATTGTCTGAAGTCTTCTTCATCAACATATTATGTTTATTTTTTAATTTGAAATGATGTACCCCCAACAATGAATAATGTTAATATCAACGTATTTATTGACTTCTAAATTCTAGTTTTGCGTACAACTAATCTATCTATAGGTGACTTATGTATTTGGAATTGTCCGAAGTCTTATTCATCAACATATTATGTGTTTTTTTTATTTGAAATGATTTACCCCATCAATGAAAAATGTTAATATTAACGTAATAATTGAGTTCTAAATTCTAGTTTTCTGAATATCTAGTTAATTTATGGTGGATAAATGTATTTTCAATTGTCTGAAGTCTTATTTAATAACAACTTATGTTTTTTTTTTAATTTGAAATGATGTACCCCAACAATGAATAACGTTAATATTAACGTAATTATTGAGTTCTAAATTCTAGTTTTGGGTTCAACTAATCTATCTATAGGTGACCAATGTATTTGCAATTGTCTGAAGTCTTATTCATCAACATATTATGTTTTTTTTTTAATTTGAAATGATGTACCCCAACAATGAATAATGTTAATATCAACGTATTTATTGACTTCTAAATTCTAGTTTTGCGTACAACTAATCTATCTATAGGTGAGTAATGTATTTGCAATTGTCTGAAGTCTTATTCATCAACATATTATGTTTATTTTTTAATTTGAAATGATGTACCCCAACAATGAATAATGTTAATATCAACGTATTTATTGACTTCTAAATTCTAGTTTTGCGTACAACTAATCTATCTATAGGTGACTTATGTATTTGGAATTGTCCGAAGTCTTATTCATCAACATATTATGTGTTTTTTTTATTTGAAATGATTTACCCCATCAATGAAAAATGTTAATATTAACGTAATAATTGAGTTCTAAATTCTAGTTTTCTGAATATCTAGTTAATTTATGGTGGATAAATGTATTTTCAATTGTCTGAAGTCTTATTTAATAACAACTTATGCTTTTTTTTTAATTTGAAATGATGTACCCCAACAATGAATAACGTTAATATTAACGTAATTATTGAGTTCTAAATTCTAGTTTTGGGTTCAACTAATCTATCTATAGGTGACCAATGTATTTGCAATTGTCTGAAGTCTTATTCATCAACATATTATGTTTTTTTTTTAATTTGAAATGATGTACCCCCAACAATGAATAATGTTAATATTAACGTAATTTTTGAGTTCGAAATTCTGGTTTTTCAGATCATCTAGTTTATGTATAGTGGATAAATGTATTTGCAATTGTCTGAAGTCTTATTCATCAACATATTATGTTTTTTTTTTAATTTGAAATGATGTACCCCAACAATGAATAATGTTAATATCAATGTATTTATTGACTTCTAAATTCTAGTTTTGCGTACAACTAATCTATCTATAGGTGATGAGTAATGTATTTGCAATTGTCTGAAGTCTTATTCAACAACAACTTATGTGTTTTTTTTATTTGAAATGATTTACCCCATCAATGAAAAATGTTAATACTAACGTAATAATTGAATTCTAAATTCTAGTTTTCTGAACATCTAGTTAATTTATAGTGGATAAATGTATTTGCAATTGTCTGAAGTCTTCTTCATCAACATATTAAGTTTTTTTTTTAATTTGAAATGATGTACCCCAACAATGAATAATGTTAATATCAACGTATTTATTGACTTCTAAATTCTAGTTTTGCGTACAACTAATCTATCTATAGGTGACTAATGTATTTGCAATTGTCTGAAGTCTTATTCAACAACAACTTATGTGTTTTTTTTATTTGAAATGATTTACCCCATCAATGAAAAATGTTAATACTAACGTAATAATTGAATTCTAAATTCTAGTTTTGGGTTCAACTAATCTATCTATAGGTGACTTATGTATTTGCAATTGTCCGAAGTCTTATTCATCAACATATTATGTGTTTTTTTTATTTGAAATGATTTACCCCATCAATGAAAAATGTTAATATTAACGTAATAATTGAGTTCTAAATTCTAGTTTTCTGAATATCTAGTTAATTTATGGTGGATAAATGTATTTGCAATTGTCTGAAGGCTTCTTCATCAACATATTATGTTTTTTTTTTTAATTTGAAATGATGTACCCCAACAATGAATAATGTTAATATCAATGTATTTATTGACTTCTAAATTCTAGTTTTGCGTACAACTAATCTATCTATAGGTGAGTAATGTATTTGCAATTGTCTGAAGTCTTATTCAACAACAACATATGTGTTTTTTTTATTTGAAATGATTTACCCCATCAATGAAAAATGTTAATACTAACGTAATAATTGAGTTCTAAATTCTAGTTTTCTGAATATCTAGTTAATTTATGGTGGATAAATGTATTTTCAATTGTCTGAAGTCTTATTTAATAACAACTTATGTTTTTTTTTTTTAATTTGAAATGATGTACCCCAACAATGAATAACGTTAATATTAACGTAATTATTGAGTTCTAAATTCTAGTTTTGGATTCAACTAATCTATCTATAGGTGACCAATGTATTTGCAATTGTCTGAAGTCTTATTCAACAACAACTTATGTGTTTTTTTTTATTTGAAATGATTTACCCCATCAATGAAAAATGTTAATACTAACGTAATAATTGAATTCTAAATTCTAGTTTTGGGTTCAACTAATCTATCTATAGGTGAGTAATGTATTTGCAATTGTCTGAAGTCTTATTCATCAACATATTATGTTTTTTTTTTAATTTGAAATGATGTACCCCAACAATGAATAATGTTAATATCAATGTATTTATTGACTTCTAAATTCTAGTTTTGCGTACAACTAATCTATCTATAGGTGATGAGTAATGTATTTGCAATTGTCTGAAGTCTTATTCAACAACAACTTATGTGTTTTTTTTATTTGAAATGATTTACCCCATCAATGAAAAATGTTAATACTAACGTAATAATTGAATTCTAAATTCTAGTTTTCTGAACATCTAGTTAATTTATAGTGGATAAATGTATTTGCAATTGTCTGAAGTCTTCTTCATCAACATATTAAGTTTTTTTTTTAATTTGAAATGATGTACCCCAACAATGAATAATGTTAATATCAACGTATTTATTGACTTCTAAATTCTAGTTTTGCGTACAACTAATCTATCTATAGGTGACTAATGTATTTGCAATTGTCTGAAGTCTTATTCAACAACAACTTATGTGTTTTTTTTATTTGAAATGATTTACCCCATCAATGAAAAATGTTAATACTAACGTAATAATTGAATTCTAAATTCTAGTTTTGGGTTCAACTAATCTATCTATAGGTGACTTATGTATTTGCAATTGTCCGAAGTCTTATTCATCAACATATTATGTGTTTTTTTTATTTGAAATGATTTACCCCATCAATGAAAAATGTTAATATTAACGTAATAATTGAGTTCTAAATTCTAGTTTTCTGAATATCTAGTTAATTTATGGTGGATAAATGTATTTGCAATTGTCTGAAGGCTTCTTCATCAACATATTATGTTTTTTTTTTAATTTGAAATGATGTACCCCAACAATGAATAATGTTAATATCAATGTATTTATTGACTTCTAAATTCTAGTTTTGCGTACAACTAATCTATCTATAGGTGAGTAATGTATTTGCAATTGTCTGAAGTCTTATTCAACAACAACATATGTGTTTTTTTTATTTGAAATGATTTACCCCATCAATGAAAAATGTTAATACTAACGTAATAATTGAGTTCTAAATTCTAGTTTTCTGAATATCTAGTTAATTTATGGTGGATAAATGTATTTTCAATTGTCTGAAGTCTTATTTAATAACAACTTATGTTTTTTTTTTAATTTGAAATGATGTACCCCCAACAATGAATAACGTTAATATTAACGTAATTATTGAGTTCTAAATTCTAGTTTTGGATTCAACTAATCTATCTATAGGTGACCAATGTATTTGCAATTGTCTGAAGTCTTATTCAACAACAACTTATGTGTTTTTTTTATTTGAAATGATTTACCCCATCAATGAAAAATGTTAATACTAACGTAATAATTGAATTCTAAATTCTAGTTTTGGGTTCAACTAATCTATCTATAGGTGACCAATGTATTTGCAATTGTCTGAAGTCTTATTCATCAACATATTATGTTTTTTTTTTAATTTGAAATGATGTACCCCAACAATGAATAATGTTAATATCAACGTATTTATTGACTTCTAAATTCTAGTTTTGCGTATAACTAATCTATCTATAGGTGACTAATGTATTTGCAATTGTCTGAAGTCTTATTCAACAACAACTTATGTGTTTTTTTTATTTGAAATGATTTACCCCATCAATGAAAAATGTTAATATTAACGTTATAATTGAGTTCTAAATTCTAGTTTTCTGAACATCTAGTTAATTTATTGTGGATAAATGTATTTGCAATTGTCTGAAGTCTTCTTCATCAACATATTATGTGTTTTTTTTAATTTGAAATGATGTACCCCAACAATGAATAATGTCAATATCAACGTATTTATTGACTTCTAAATTCTAGTATTGCGTACAACTAATCTACCTATAGGTGACTAATGTATTTGCAATTGCCTGAAGTCTTATTCAACAACAACTTATGTGTTTTTTTTATTTGAAATGATTTACCCCATCAATGAAAAATGTTAATATTAACGTAATAATTGATTTCTAAATTCTAGTTTTCTGAAAATCTAGTTAAATTATAGTGGATAAATGTATTTGCAATTGTCTGAAGTCTTCTTCATCAACATATTATGTTTATTTTTTAATTTGAAATGATGTACCCCAACAATGAATAATGTTAATATCAACGTATTTATTGACTTCTAAATTCTAGTTTTGCGTACAACTAATCTATCTATAGGTGACTTATGTATTTGCAATTGTCCGAAGTCTTATTCATCAACATATTATGTGTTTTTTTTATTTGAAATGATTTACCCCATCAATGAAAAATGTTAATATTAACGTAATAATTGAGTTCTAAATTCTAGTTTTCTGAATATCTAGTTAATTTATGGTGGATAAATGTATTTGCAATTGTCTGAAGGCTTCTTCATCAACATATTATGTTTTTTTTTTAATTTGAAATGATGTACCCCAACAATGAATAATGTTAATATCAATGTATTTATTGACTTCTAAATTCTAGTTTTGCGTACAACTAATCTATCTATAGGTGAGTAATGTATTTGCAATTGTCTGAAGTCTTATTCAACAACAACATATGTGTTTTTTTTATATGAAATGATTTACCCCATCAATGAAAAATGTTAATACTAACGTAATAATTGAGTTCTAAATTCTAGTTTTCTGAATATCTAGTTAATTTATGGTGGATAAATGTATTTTCAATTGTCTGAAGTCTTATTCATCAACATATTATGTTTTTTTTTTAATTTGAAATGATGTACCCCAACAATGAATAATGTTAATATCAATGTATTTATTGACTTCTAAATTCTAGTTTTGCGTACAACTAATCTATCTATAGGTGAGTAATGTATTTGCAATTGTCTGAAGTCTTCTTCATCAACATATTATGTTTTTTTTTTTTAATTTGAAATGATGTACCCCAACAATGAATAATGTTAATATCAACGTATTTATTGACTTCTAAATTCTAGTTTTGCGTACAACTAATCTATCTATAGGTGACTTATGTATTTGCAATTGTCCGAAGTCTTATTCATCAACATATTATGTGTTTTTTTTATTTGAAATGATTTACCCCATCAATGAAAAATGTTAATATCAACGTATTTATTGACTTCTAAATTCTAGTTTTCTGAATATCTAGTTAATTTATGGTGGATAAATGTATTTGCAATTGTCTGAAGTCTTCTTCATCAACATATTATGTTTTTTTTTTTAATTTGAAATGATGTACCCCAACAATGAATAATGTTAATATCAACGTATTTATTGACTTCTAAATTCTAGTTTTGCGTACAATTAATCTATCTATAGGTGACTAATATATTTGCAATTGTCTGAAGTCTTATTCATCAACATATTATGTTTATTCTTTAATTTGAAATGATGTAACCCAACAATGAATAACGTTAATATTAACGTAATTTTTGAATTTTAAATCCTGGTTTTTCTGATCATCTAGTTTATGTATAGTAGATAAATGTATTTCCAATTGTCTGAAGTCTTCTTCATCAACATATTATGTTTTTTTTTTAATTTGAAATGATGTACCCCAACAATGAATAACGTTAATATTAACGTAATTATTGAGTTCTAAATTCTAGTTTTGGGTTTAACTAATCTATCTATAGGTGACCAATGTATTTGCAATTGTCTGAAGTCTTATTCAACAACAACTTATGTGTTTTTTTTTATTTGAAATGATTTACCATATCAATGAAAAATGTTAATATTAACGTAATAATTGAATTCTAAATTCTAGTTTTCTGAACATCTAGTTAATTTATAGTGGATAAATGTATTTGCAATTGTCTGAAGTCTTCTTCATCAACATATTATGTTTTTTTTTTAATTTGAAATGATGTACCCCAACAATGAATAATGTTAATATCAACGTATTTAGTGACTTCTAAATTCTAGTTTTGCGTACAACTAATCTATCTATAGGTGACTAATGTATTTGCAATTGTCTGAAGTCTTATTCATCAACATATTATGTTTATTCTTTAATTTGAAATGATGTAACCCAACAATGAATAATGTTAATATTAACGTAATTTTTGAGTTTTAAATTCTGGTTTTTCTGATCATCTAGTTTATGTATAGTGGATAAATGTATTTGCAATTGTCTGAAGTCTTATTCATCAACATATTATGTTTTTTTTTTAATTTGAAATGATGTACCCCAACAATAAATAATGTTAATATCAATGTATTTATTGACTTCTAAATTCTAGTTTTGCGTACAACTAATCTATCTATAGGTGAGTAATGTATTTGCAATTGTCTGAAGTCTTATTCAACAACAACTTATGTGTTTTTTTTATTTGAAATGATTTACCCCATCAATGAATAATGTTAATATCAATGTATTTATTGACTTCTAAATTCTAGTTTTGCGTACAACTAATCTATCTATAAGTGAGTAATGTATTTGCAATTGTCTGAAGTCTTATTCAACAACAACTTATGTGTTTTTTTTATTTGAAATGATTTCCCCCATCAATGAAAAATGTTAATATTAACGTTATAATTGAGTTCTAAATTCTAGTTTTCTGAACATCTAGTTAATTTATTGTGGATAAATGTATTTGCAATTGTCTGAAGTCTTCTTCATCAACATATTATGTGTTTTTTTTAATTTGAAATGATGTACCCCAACAATGAATAATGTCAATATCAACGTATTTATTGACTTCTAAATTCTAGTTTTGCGTACAACTAATCTACCTATAGGTGACTAATGTATTTGCAATTGCCTGAAGTCTTATTCAACAACAACTTATGTGTTTTTTTTATTTGAAATGATTTACCCCATCAATGAAAAATGTTAATATTAACGTAATAATTGATTTCTAAATTCTAGTTTTCTGAAAATCTAGTTAAATTATAGTGGATAAATGTATTTGCAATTGTCTGAAGTCTTCTTCATCAACATATTATGTTTATTTTTTAATTTGAAATGATGTACCCCAACAATGAATAATGTTAATATCAACGTATTTATTGACTTCTAAATTCTAGTTTTGCGTACAACTAATCTTTCTATAGGTGACTTATGTATTTGCAATTGTCCGAAGTCTTATTCATCAACATATTATGTGTTTTTTTTATTTGAAATGATTTACCCCATCAATGAAAAATGTTAATATTAACGTAATAATTGAGTTCTAAATTCTAGTTTTCTGAATATCTAGTTAATTTATGGTGGATAAATGTATTTGCAATTGTCTGAAGGCTTCTTCATCAACATATTATGTTTTTTTTTTAATTTGAAATGATGTACCCCAACAATGAATAATGTTAATATCAATGTATTTATTGACTTCTAAATTCTAGTTTTGCGTACAACTAATCTATCTATAGGTGAGTAATGTATTTGCAATTGTCTGAAGTCTTATTCAACAACAACTTATGTGTTTTTTTTATTTGAAATGATTTACCCCATCAATGAAAAATGTTAATACTAACGTAATAATTGAGTTCTAAATTCTAGTTTTCTGAATATCTAGTTAATTTATGGTGGATAAATGTATTTGCAATTGTCTGAAGTCTTCTTCATCAACATATTATGTTTTTTTTTTTAATTTGAAATGATGTACCCCAACAATGAATAATGTTAATATCAACGTATTTATTGACTTCTAAATTCTAGTTTTGCGTACAATTAATCTATCTATAGGTGACTAATATATTTGCAATTGTCTGAAGTCTTATTCATCAACATATTATGTTTATTCTTTAATTTGAAATGATGTAACCCAACAATGAATAATGTTAATATTAACGTAATTTTTGAGTTCGAAATTCTGGTTTTTCAGATCATCTAGTTTATGTATAGTGGATAAATGTATTTGCAATTGTCTGAAGTCTTATTCATCAACATATTATGTTTTTTTTTTAATTTGAAATGATGTACCCCAACAATGAATAATGTTAATATCAATGTATTTATTGACTTCTAAATTCTAGTTTTGCGTACAACTAATCTATCTATAGGTGAGTAATGTATTTGCAATTGTCTGAAGTCTTATTCAACAACAACTTATGTGTTTTTTTTATTTGAAATGATTTACCCCATCAATGAAAAATGTTAATACTAACGTAATAATTGAATTCTAAATTCTAGTTTTCTGAACATCTAGTTAATTTATAGTGGATAAATGTATTTGCAATTGTCTGAAGTCTTCTTCATCAACATATTATGTTTTTTTTTTAATTTGAAATGATGTACCCCAACAATGAATAATGTTAATATCAACGTATTTATTGACTTCTAAATTCTAGTTTTGCGTACAACTAATCTATCTATAGGGGACTAATGTATTTGCAATTGTCTGAAGTCTTATTCATCAACATATTATGTTTATTCTTTAATTTGAAATGATGTAACCCAACAATGAATAATGTTAATATTAACGTAATTTTTGAATTTTAAATTCTAGTTTTTCTGATCATCTAGTTTATGTATAGTGGATAAATGTATTTGCAATTGTCTGTAGTCTTATTCATCAACATATTATGTTTTTTTTTTTAATTTGAAATGATGTACCCCAACAATGAATAATGTTAATATCAATGTATTTATTGACTTCTAAATTCTAGTTTTCTGAATATCTAGTTAATTTATGGTGGATTAATGTATTTTCAATTGTCTGAAGTCTTATTTAACAACAACTTATGTTTTTTTTTTTAATTTGAAATGATGTACCCCAACAGTGAATAACGTTAATATTAACGTAATTATTGAGTTCTAAATTCTAGTTTTGGGTTCAACTAATCTATCTATAGGTGACCAATGTATTTGCAATTGTCTGAAATCTTATTCATCAACATATTATGTTTTTTTTTTAATTTGAAATGATGTACCCCAACAATAAATAATGTTAATATCAATGTATTTATTGACTTCTAAATTCTAGTTTTGCGTACAACTAATCTATCTATAGGTGAGTAATGAATTTGCAATTGTCTGAAGTCTTATTCAACAACAACTTATGTGTTTTTTTTATTTGAAATGATTTACCCCATCAATGAATAATGTTAATATCAATGTATTTATTGACTTCTAAATTCTAGTTTTGCGTACAACTAATCTATCTATAGGTGAGTAATGTATTTGCAATTGTCTGAAGTTTTATTCGTCAACAAATTATGTGTTTTTTTTATTTGAAATGATTTCCCCCATCAATGAAAAATGTTAATATTAACGTTATAATTGAGTTCTAAATTCTAGTTTTCTGAACATCTAGTTAATTTATTGTGGATAAATGTATTTGCAATTGTCTGAAGTCTTCTTCATCAACATATTATGTGTTTTTTTTAATTTGAAATGATGTACCCCAACAATGAATAATGTCAATATCAACGTATTTATTGACTTCTAAATTCTAGTTTTGCGTACAACTAATCTACCTATAGGTGACTAATGTATTTGCAATTGTCTGAAGTCTTATTCAACAACAACTTATGTGTTTTTTTTATTTGAAATGATTTACCCCAACAATGAATAATGTTAATATCAACGTATTTATTGACTTCTAAATTCTAGTTTTGCGTACAACTAATCTTTCTATAGGTGACTTATGTATTTGCAATTGTCCGAAGTCTTATTCATCAACATATTATGTGTTTTTTTTATTTGAAATGATTTACCCCATCAATGAAAAATGTTAATACTAACGTAATAATTGAGTTCTAAATTCTAGTTTTCTGAATATCTAGTTAATTTATGGTGGATAAATGTATTTTCAATTGTCTGAAGTCTTATTTAATAACAACTTATGTTTTTTTTTTTAATTTGAAATGATGTACCCCAACAATGAATAACGTTAATATTAACGTAATTATTGAGTTCTAAATTCTAGTTTTGGGTTCAACTAATCTATCTATAGGTGACCAATGTATTTGCAATTGTCTGAAGTCTTCTTCATCAACATATTATGTTTTTTTTTTTAATTTGAAATGATGTACCCCAACAATGAATAATGTTAATATCAACGTATTTATTGACTTCTAAATTCTAGTTTTGCGTACAATTAATCTATCTATAGGTGACTAATATATTTGCAATTGTCTGAAGTCTTATTCATCAACATATTATGTTTATTCTTTAATTTGAAATGATGTAACCCAACAATGAATAACGTTAATATTAACGTAATTTTTGAATTTTAAATCCTGGTTTTTCTGATCATCTAGTTTATGTATAGTAGATAAATGTATTTCCAATTGTCTGAAGTCTTCTTCATCAACATATTATGTTTTTTTTTTAATTTGAAATGATGTACCCCAACAATGAATAACGTTAATATTAACGTAATTATTGAGTTCTAAATTCTAGTTTTGGGTTTAACTAATCTATCTATAGGTGACCAATGTATTTGCAATTGTCTGAAGTCTTATTCAACAACAACTTATGTGTTTTTTTTTATTTGAAATGATTTACCATATCAATGAAAAATGTTAATATTAACGTAATAATTGAATTCTAAATTCTAGTTTTCTGAACATCTAGTTAATTTATAGTGGATAAATGTATTTGCAATTGTCTGAAGTCTTCTTCATCAACATATTATGTTTTTTTTTTAATTTGAAATGATGTACCCCAACAATGAATAATGTTAATATCAACGTATTTAGTGACTTCTAAATTCTAGTTTTGCGTACAACTAATCTATCTATAGGTGACTAATGTATTTGCAATTGTCTGAAGTCTTATTCATCAACATATTATGTTTATTCTTTAATTTGAAATGATGTAACCCAACAATGAATAATGTTAATATTAACGTAATTTTTGAGTTTTAAATTCTGGTTTTTCTGATCATCTAGTTTATGTATAGTGGATAAATGTATTTGCAATTGTCTGAAGTCTTATTCATCAACATATTATGTTTTTTTTTTAATTTGAAATGATGTACCCCAACAATAAATAATGTTAATATCAATGTATTTATTGACTTCTAAATTCTAGTTTTGCGTACAACTAATCTATCTATAGGTGAGTAATGTATTTGCAATTGTCTGAAGTCTTATTCAACAACAACTTATGTGTTTTTTTTATTTGAAATGATTTACCCCATCAATGAATAATGTTAATATCAATGTATTTATTGACTTCTAAATTCTAGTTTTGCGTACAACTAATCTATCTATAAGTGAGTAATGTATTTGCAATTGTCTGAAGTCTTATTCAACAACAACTTATGTGTTTTTTTTATTTGAAATGATTTCCCCCATCAATGAAAAATGTTAATATTAACGTTATAATTGAGTTCTAAATTCTAGTTTTCTGAACATCTAGTTAATTTATTGTGGATAAATGTATTTGCAATTGTCTGAAGTCTTCTTCATCAACATATTATGTGTTTTTTTTAATTTGAAATGATGTACCCCAACAATGAATAATGTCAATATCAACGTATTTATTGACTTCTAAATTCTAGTTTTGCGTACAACTAATCTACCTATAGGTGACTAATGTATTTGCAATTGCCTGAAGTCTTATTCAACAACAACTTATGTGTTTTTTTTATTTGAAATGATTTACCCCATCAATGAAAAATGTTAATATTAACGTAATAATTGATTTCTAAATTCTAGTTTTCTGAAAATCTAGTTAAATTATAGTGGATAAATGTATTTGCAATTGTCTGAAGTCTTCTTCATCAACATATTATGTTTATTTTTTAATTTGAAATGATGTACCCCAACAATGAATAATGTTAATATCAACGTATTTATTGACTTCTAAATTCTAGTTTTGCGTACAACTAATCTTTCTATAGGTGACTTATGTATTTGCAATTGTCCGAAGTCTTATTCATCAACATATTATGTGTTTTTTTTATTTGAAATGATTTACCCCATCAATGAAAAATGTTAATATTAACGTAATAATTGAGTTCTAAATTCTAGTTTTCTGAATATCTAGTTAATTTATGGTGGATAAATGTATTTGCAATTGTCTGAAGGCTTCTTCATCAACATATTATGTTTTTTTTTTAATTTGAAATGATGTACCCCAACAATGAATAATGTTAATATCAATGTATTTATTGACTTCTAAATTCTAGTTTTGCGTACAACTAATCTATCTATAGGTGAGTAATGTATTTGCAATTGTCTGAAGTCTTATTCAACAACAACTTATGTGTTTTTTTTATTTGAAATGATTTACCCCATCAATGAAAAATGTTAATACTAACGTAATAATTGAGTTCTAAATTCTAGTTTTCTGAATATCTAGTTAATTTATGGTGGATAAATGTATTTGCAATTGTCTGAAGTCTTCTTCATCAACATATTATGTTTTTTTTTTTAATTTGAAATGATGTACCCCAACAATGAATAATGTTAATATCAACGTATTTATTGACTTCTAAATTCTAGTTTTGCGTACAATTAATCTATCTATAGGTGACTAATATATTTGCAATTGTCTGAAGTCTTATTCATCAACATATTATGTTTATTCTTTAATTTGAAATGATGTAACCCAACAATGAATAATGTTAATATTAACGTAATTTTTGAGTTCGAAATTCTGGTTTTTCAGATCATCTAGTTTATGTATAGTGGATAAATGTATTTGCAATTGTCTGAAGTCTTATTCATCAACATATTATGTTTTTTTTTTAATTTGAAATGATGTACCCCAACAATGAATAATGTTAATATCAATGTATTTATTGACTTCTAAATTCTAGTTTTGCGTACAACTAATCTATCTATAGGTGAGTAATGTATTTGCAATTGTCTGAAGTCTTATTCAACAACAACTTATGTGTTTTTTTTATTTGAAATGATTTACCCCATCAATGAAAAATGTTAATACTAACGTAATAATTGAATTCTAAATTCTAGTTTTCTGAACATCTAGTTAATTTATAGTGGATAAATGTATTTGCAATTGTCTGAAGTCTTCTTCATCAACATATTATGTTTTTTTTTTAATTTGAAATGATGTACCCCAACAATGAATAATGTTAATATCAACGTATTTATTGACTTCTAAATTCTAGTTTTGCGTACAACTAATCTATCTATAGGGGACTAATGTATTTGCAATTGTCTGAAGTCTTATTCATCAACATATTATGTTTATTCTTTAATTTGAAATGATGTAACCCAACAATGAATAATGTTAATATTAACGTAATTTTTGAATTTTAAATTCTAGTTTTTCTGATCATCTAGTTTATGTATAGTGGATAAATGTATTTGCAATTGTCTGTAGTCTTATTCATCAACATATTATGTTTTTTTTTTTAATTTGAAATGATGTACCCCAACAATGAATAATGTTAATATCAATGTATTTATTGACTTCTAAATTCTAGTTTTCTGAATATCTAGTTAATTTATGGTGGATTAATGTATTTTCAATTGTCTGAAGTCTTATTTAACAACAACTTATGTTTTTTTTTTTAATTTGAAATGATGTACCCCAACAATGAATAACGTTAATATTAACGTAATTATTGAGTTCTAAATTCTAGTTTTGGGTTCAACTAATCTATCTATAGGTGACCAATGTATTTGCAATTGTCTGAAATCTTATTCATCAACATATTATGTTTTTTTTTTAATTTGAAATGATGTACCCCAACAATAAATAATGTTAATATCAATGAATTTATTGACTTCTAAATTCTAGTTTTGCGTACAACTAATCTATCTATAGGTGAGTAATGAATTTGCAATTGTCTGAAGTCTTATTCAACAACAACTTATGTGTTTTTTTTATTTGAAATGATTTACCCCATCAATGAATAATGTTAATATCAATGTATTTATTGACTTCTAAATTCTAGTTTTGCGTACAACTAATCTATCTATAGGTGAGTAATGTATTTGCAATTGTCTGAAGTTTTATTCGTCAACAAATTATGTGTTTTTTTTATTTGAAATGATTTCCCCCATCAATGAAAAATGTTAATATTAACGTTATAATTGAGTTCTAAATTCTAGTTTTCTGAACATCTAGTTAATTTATTGTGGATAAATGTATTTGCAATTGTCTGAAGTCTTCTTCATCAACATATTATGTGTTTTTTTTAATTTGAAATGATGTACCCCAACAATGAATAATGTCAATATCAACGTATTTATTGACTTCTAAATTCTAGTTTTGCGTACAACTAATCTACCTATAGGTGACTAATGTATTTGCAATTGTCTGAAGTCTTATTCAACAACAACTTATGTGTTTTTTTTATTTGAAATGATTTACCCCAACAATGAATAATGTTAATATCAACGTATTTATTGACTTCTAAATTCTAGTTTTGCGTACAACTAATCTTTCTATAGGTGACTTATGTATTTGCAATTGTCCGAAGTCTTATTCATCAACATATTATGTGTTTTTTTTATTTGAAATGATTTACCCCATCAATGAAAAATGTTAATACTAACGTAATAATTGAGTTCTAAATTCTAGTTTTCTGAATATCTAGTTAATTTATGGTGGATAAATGTATTTTCAATTGTCTGAAGTCTTATTTAATAACAACTTATGTTTTTTTTTTTAATTTGAAATGATGTACCCCAACAATGAATAACGTTAATATTAACGTAATTATTGAGTTCTAAATTCTAGTTTTGGGTTCAACTAATCTATCTATAGGTGACCAATGTATTTGCAATTGTCTGAAGTCTTCTTCATCAACATATTATGTTTTTTTTTTTAATTTGAAATGATGTACCCCAACAATGAATAATGTTAATATCAACGTATTTATTGACTTCTAAATTCTAGTTTTGCGTACAATTAATCTATCTATAGGTGACTAATATATTTGCAATTGTCTGAAGTCTTATTCATCAACATATTATGTTTATTCTTTAATTTGAAATGATGTAACCCAACAATGAATAACGTTAATATTAACGTAATTTTTGAATTTTAAATCCTGGTTTTTCTGATCATCTAGTTTATGTATAGTAGATAAATGTATTTCCAATTGTCTGAAGTCTTCTTCATCAACATATTATGTTTTTTTTTTAATTTGAAATGATGTACCCCAACAATGAATAACGTTAATATTAACGTAATTATTGAGTTCTAAATTCTAGTTTTGGGTTTAACTAATCTATCTATAGGTGACCAATGTATTTGCAATTGTCTGAAGTCTTATTCAACAACAACTTATGTGTTTTTTTTTATTTGAAATGATTTACCATATCAATGAAAAATGTTAATATTAACGTAATAATTGAATTCTAAATTCTAGTTTTCTGAACATCTAGTTAATTTATAGTGGATAAATGTATTTGCAATTGTCTGAAGTCTTCTTCATCAACATATTATGTTTTTTTTTTAATTTGAAATGATGTACCCCAACAATGAATAATGTTAATATCAACGTATTTAGTGACTTCTAAATTCTAGTTTTGCGTACAACTAATCTATCTATAGGTGACTAATGTATTTGCAATTGTCTGAAGTCTTATTCATCAACATATTATGTTTATTCTTTAATTTGAAATGATGTAACCCAACAATGAATAATGTTAATATTAACGTAATTTTTGAGTTTTAAATTCTGGTTTTTCTGATCATCTAGTTTATGTATAGTGGATAAATGTATTTGCAATTGTCTGAAGTCTTATTCATCAACATATTATGTTTTTTTTTTAATTTGAAATGATGTACCCCAACAATAAATAATGTTAATATCAATGTATTTATTGACTTCTAAATTCTAGTTTTGCGTACAACTAATCTATCTATAGGTGAGTAATGTATTTGCAATTGTCTGAAGTCTTATTCAACAACAACTTATGTGTTTTTTTTATTTGAAATGATTTACCCCATCAATGAATAATGTTAATATCAATGTATTTATTGACTTCTAAATTCTAGTTTTGCGTACAACTAATCTATCTATAAGTGAGTAATGTATTTGCAATTGTCTGAAGTCTTATTCAACAACAACTTATGTGTTTTTTTTATTTGAAATGATTTCCCCCATCAATGAAAAATGTTAATATTAACGTTATAATTGAGTTCTAAATTCTAGTTTTCTGAACATCTAGTTAATTTATTGTGGATAAATGTATTTGCAATTGTCTGAAGTCTTCTTCATCAACATATTATGTGTTTTTTTTAATTTGAAATGATGTACCCCAACAATGAATAATGTCAATATCAACGTATTTATTGACTTCTAAATTCTAGTTTTGCGTACAACTAATCTACCTATAGGTGACTAATGTATTTGCAATTGCCTGAAGTCTTATTCAACAACAACTTATGTGTTTTTTTTATTTGAAATGATTTACCCCATCAATGAAAAATGTTAATATTAACGTAATAATTGATTTCTAAATTCTAGTTTTCTGAAAATCTAGTTAAATTATAGTGGATAAATGTATTTGCAATTGTCTGAAGTCTTCTTCATCAACATATTATGTTTATTTTTTAATTTGAAATGATGTACCCCAACAATGAATAATGTTAATATCAACGTATTTATTGACTTCTAAATTCTAGTTTTGCGTACAACTAATCTTTCTATAGGTGACTTATGTATTTGCAATTGTCCGAAGTCTTATTCATCAACATATTATGTGTTTTTTTTATTTGAAATGATTTACCCCATCAATGAAAAATGTTAATATTAACGTAATAATTGAGTTCTAAATTCTAGTTTTCTGAATATCTAGTTAATTTATGGTGGATAAATGTATTTGCAATTGTCTGAAGGCTTCTTCATCAACATATTATGTTTTTTTTTTAATTTGAAATGATGTACCCCAACAATGAATAATGTTAATATCAATGTATTTATTGACTTCTAAATTCTAGTTTTGCGTACAACTAATCTATCTATAGGTGAGTAATGTATTTGCAATTGTCTGAAGTCTTATTCAACAACAACTTATGTGTTTTTTTTATTTGAAATGATTTACCCCATCAATGAAAAATGTTAATACTAACGTAATAATTGAGTTCTAAATTCTAGTTTTCTGAATATCTAGTTAATTTATGGTGGATAAATGTATTTGCAATTGTCTGAAGTCTTCTTCATCAACATATTATGTTTTTTTTTTTAATTTGAAATGATGTACCCCAACAATGAATAATGTTAATATCAACGTATTTATTGACTTCTAAATTCTAGTTTTGCGTACAATTAATCTATCTATAGGTGACTAATATATTTGCAATTGTCTGAAGTCTTATTCATCAACATATTATGTTTATTCTTTAATTTGAAATGATGTAACCCAACAATGAATAATGTTAATATTAACGTAATTTTTGAGTTCGAAATTCTGGTTTTTCAGATCATCTAGTTTATGTATAGTGGATAAATGTATTTGCAATTGTCTGAAGTCTTATTCATCAACATATTATGTTTTTTTTTTAATTTGAAATGATGTACCCCAACAATGAATAATGTTAATATCAATGTATTTATTGACTTCTAAATTCTAGTTTTGCGTACAACTAATCTATCTATAGGTGAGTAATGTATTTGCAATTGTCTGAAGTCTTATTCAACAACAACTTATGTGTTTTTTTTATTTGAAATGATTTACCCCATCAATGAAAAATGTTAATACTAACGTAATAATTGAATTCTAAATTCTAGTTTTCTGAACATCTAGTTAATTTATAGTGGATAAATGTATTTGCAATTGTCTGAAGTCTTCTTCATCAACATATTATGTTTTTTTTTTAATTTGAAATGATGTACCCCAACAATGAATAATGTTAATATCAACGTATTTATTGACTTCTAAATTCTAGTTTTGCGTACAACTAATCTATCTATAGGGGACTAATGTATTTGCAATTGTCTGAAGTCTTATTCATCAACATATTATGTTTATTCTTTAATTTGAAATGATGTAACCCAACAATGAATAATGTTAATATTAACGTAATTTTTGAATTTTAAATTCTAGTTTTTCTGATCATCTAGTTTATGTATAGTGGATAAATGTATTTGCAATTGTCTGTAGTCTTATTCATCAACATATTATGTTTTTTTTTTTAATTTGAAATGATGTACCCCAACAATGAATAATGTTAATATCAATGTATTTATTGACTTCTAAATTCTAGTTTTCTGAATATCTAGTTAATTTATGGTGGATTAATGTATTTTCAATTGTCTGAAGTCTTATTTAACAACAACTTATGTTTTTTTTTTTAATTTGAAATGATGTACCCCAACAATGAATAACGTTAATATTAACGTAATTATTGAGTTCTAAATTCTAGTTTTGGGTTCAACTAATCTATCTATAGGTGACCAATGTATTTGCAATTGTCTGAAATCTTATTCATCAACATATTATGTTTTTTTTTTAATTTGAAATGATGTACCCCAACAATAAATAATGTTAATATCAATGAATTTATTGACTTCTAAATTCTAGTTTTGCGTACAACTAATCTATCTATAGGTGAGTAATGAATTTGCAATTGTCTGAAGTCTTATTCAACAACAACTTATGTGTTTTTTTTATTTGAAATGATTTACCCCATCAATGAATAATGTTAATATCAATGTATTTATTGACTTCTAAATTCTAGTTTTGCGTACAACTAATCTATCTATAGGTGAGTAATGTATTTGCAATTGTCTGAAGTTTTATTCGTCAACAAATTATGTGTTTTTTTTATTTGAAATGATTTCCCCCATCAATGAAAAATGTTAATATTAACGTTATAATTGAGTTCTAAATTCTAGTTTTCTGAACATCTAGTTAATTTATTGTGGATAAATGTATTTGCAATTGTCTGAAGTCTTCTTCATCAACATATTATGTGTTTTTTTTAATTTGAAATGATGTACCCCAACAATGAATAATGTCAATATCAACGTATTTATTGACTTCTAAATTCTAGTTTTGCGTACAACTAATCTACCTATAGGTGACTAATGTATTTGCAATTGTCTGAAGTCTTATTCAACAACAACTTATGTGTTTTTTTTATTTGAAATGATTTACCCCAACAATGAATAATGTTAATATCAACGTATTTATTGACTTCTAAATTCTAGTTTTGCGTACAACTAATCTTTCTATAGGTGACTTATGTATTTGCAATTGTCCGAAGTCTTATTCATCAACATATTATGTGTTTTTTTTATTTGAAATGATTTACCCCATCAATGAAAAATGTTAATACTAACGTAATAATTGAGTTCTAAATTCTAGTTTTCTGAATATCTAGTTAATTTATGGTGGATAAATGTATTTTCAATTGTCTGAAGTCTTATTTAATAACAACTTATGTTTTTTTTTTTAATTTGAAATGATGTACCCCAACAATGAATAACGTTAATATTAACGTAATTATTGAGTTCTTAATTCTAGTTTTGGGTTCAACTAATCTATCTATAGGTGACCAATGTATTTGCAATTGTCTGAAGTCTTATTCATCAACATATTATGTTTTTTTTTTAATTTGAAATGATGTACCCCAACAATGAATAATGTTAATATCAATGTATTTATTGACTTCTAAATTCTAGTTTTGCGTACAACTAATCTATCTATAGGTGAGTAATGTATTTGCAATTGTCTGAAGTCTTATTCAACAACAACTTATGTGTTTTTTTTATTTGAAATGATTTACCCCATCAATGAAAAATGTTAATACTAACGTAATAATTGAATTCTAAATTCTAGTTTTCTGAACATCTAGTTAATTTATAGTGGATAAATGTATTTGCAATTGTCTGAAGTCTTCTTCATCAACATATTATGTTTTTTTTTTAATTTGAAATGATGTACCCCAACAATGAATAATGTTAATATCAACGTATTTATTGACTTCTAAATTCTAGTTTTGCGTACAACTAATCTATCTATAGGGGACTAATGTATTTGCAATTGTCTGAAGTCTTATTCATCAACATATTATGTTTATTCTTTAATTTGAAATGATGTAACCCAACAATGAATAATGTTAATATTAACGTAATTTTTGAATTTTAAATTCTGGTTTTTCTGATCATCTAGTTTATGTATAGTGGATAAATGTATTTGCAATTGTCTGTAGTCTTATTCATCAACATATTATGTTTTTTTTTTTAATTTGAAATGATGTACCCCAACAATGAATAATGTTAATATCAATGTATTTATTGACTTCTAAATTCTAGTTTTCTGAATATCTAGTTAATTTATGGTGGATCAATGTATTTTCAATTGTCTGAAGTCTTATTCAACAACAACTTATGTGTTTTTTTTATTTGAAATGATTTCCCCCATCAATGAAAAATGTTAATATTAACGTTATAATTGAGTTCTAAATTCTAGTTTTCTGAACATCTAGTTAATTTATTGTGGATAAATGTATTTGCAATTGTCTGAAGTCTTCTTCATCAACATATTATGTGTTTTTTTTAATTTGAAATGATGTACCCCAACAATGAATAATGTCAATATCAACGTATTTATTGACTTCTAAATTCTAGTTTTGCGTACAACTAATCTACCTATAGGTGACTAATGTATTTGCAATTGCCTGAAGTCTTATTCAACAACAACTTATGTGTTTTTTTTATTTGAAATGATTTACCCCATCAATGAAAAATGTTAATATTAACGTAATAATTGATTTCTAAATTCTAGTTTTCTGAAAATCTAGTTAAATTATAGTGGATAAATGTATTTGCAATTGTCTGAAGTCTTCTTCATCAACATATTATGTTTATTTTTTAATTTGAAATGATGTACCCCAACAATGAATAATGTTAATATCAACGTATTTATTGACTTCTAAATTCTAGTTTTGCGTACAATTAATCTATCTATAGGTGACTAATATATTTGCAATTGTCTGAAGTCTTATTCATCAACATATTATGTTTATTCTTTAATTTGAAATGATGTAACCCAACAATGAATAATGTTAATATTAACGTAATTTTTGAGTTCGAAATTCTGGTTTTTCAGATCATCTAGTTTATGTATAGTGGATAAATGTATTTGCAATTGTCTGAAGTCTTATTCATCAACATATTATGTTTTTTTTTTAATTTGAAATGATGTACCCCAACAATGAATAATGTTAATATCAATGTATTTATTGACTTCTAAATTCTAGTTTTGCGTACAACTAATCTATCTATAGGTGAGTAATGTATTTGCAATTGTCTGAAGTCTTATTCAACAACAACTTATGTGTTTTTTTTATTTGAAATGATTTACCCCATCAATGAAAAATGTTAATACTAACGTAATAATTGAATTCTAAATTCTAATTTTTCTGAACATCTAGTTAATTTATAGTGGAAAAAAGTATTTGCAATTGTCTGAAGTCTTCTTCATCAACATATTATGTTTTTTTTTTAATTTGAAATGATGTACCCCAACAATGAATAATGTTAATATCAACGTATTTATTGACTTCTAAATTCTAGTTTTGCGTACAACTAATCTATCTATAGGGGACTAATGTATTTGCAATTGTCTGAAGTCTTATTCAACAACAACATATGTGTTTTTTTTATATGAAATGATTTACCCCATCAATGAAAAATGTTAATACTAACGTAATAATTGAGTTCTAAATTCTAGTTTTCTGAATATCTAGTTAATTTATGGTGGATAAATGTATTTTCAATTGTCTGAAGTCTTATTCATCAACATATTATGTTTTTTTTTTAATTTGAAATGATGTACCCCAACAATGAATAATGTTAATATCAATGTATTTATTGACTTCTAAATTCTAGTTTTGCGTACAACTAATCTATCTATAGGTGAGTAATGTATTTGCAATTGTCTGAAGTCTTCTTCATCAACATATTATGTTTTTTTTTTTTAATTTGAAATGATGTACCCCAACAATGAATAATGTTAATATCAACGTATTTATTGACTTCTAAATTCTAGTTTTGCGTACAACTAATCTATCTATAGGTGACTTATGTATTTGCAATTGTCCGAAGTCTTATTCATCAACATATTATGTGTTTTTTTTATTTGAAATGATTTACCCCATCAATGAAAAATGTTAATATCAACGTATTTATTGACTTCTAAATTCTAGTTTTCTGAATATCTAGTTAATTTATGGTGGATAAATGTATTTGCAATTGTCTGAAGTCTTCTTCATCAACATATTATGTTTTTTTTTTTAATTTGAAATGATGTACCCCAACAATGAATAATGTTAATATCAACGTATTTATTGACTTCTAAATTCTAGTTTTGCGTACAATTAATCTATCTATAGGTGACTAATATATTTGCAATTGTCTGAAGTCTTATTCATCAACATATTATGTTTATTCTTTAATTTGAAATGATGTAACCCAACAATGAATAACGTTAATATTAACGTAATTTTTGAATTTTAAATCCTGGTTTTTCTGATCATCTAGTTTATGTATAGTAGATAAATGTATTTCCAATTGTCTGAAGTCTTCTTCATCAACATATTATGTTTTTTTTTTAATTTGAAATGATGTACCCCAACAATGAATAACGTTAATATTAACGTAATTATTGAGTTCTAAATTCTAGTTTTGGGTTTAACTAATCTATCTATAGGTGACCAATGTATTTGCAATTGTCTGAAGTCTTATTCAACAACAACTTATGTGTTTTTTTTTATTTGAAATGATTTACCATATCAATGAAAAATGTTAATATTAACGTAATAATTGAATTCTAAATTCTAGTTTTCTGAACATCTAGTTAATTTATAGTGGATAAATGTATTTGCAATTGTCTGAAGTCTTCTTCATCAACATATTATGTTTTTTTTTTAATTTGAAATGATGTACCCCAACAATGAATAATGTTAATATCAACGTATTTAGTGACTTCTAAATTCTAGTTTTGCGTACAACTAATCTATCTATAGGTGACTAATGTATTTGCAATTGTCTGAAGTCTTATTCATCAACATATTATGTTTATTCTTTAATTTGAAATGATGTAACCCAACAATGAATAATGTTAATATTAACGTAATTTTTGAGTTTTAAATTCTGGTTTTTCTGATCATCTAGTTTATGTATAGTGGATAAATGTATTTGCAATTGTCTGAAGTCTTATTCATCAACATATTATGTTTTTTTTTTAATTTGAAATGATGTACCCCAACAATAAATAATGTTAATATCAATGTATTTATTGACTTCTAAATTCTAGTTTTGCGTACAACTAATCTATCTATAGGTGAGTAATGTATTTGCAATTGTCTGAAGTCTTATTCAACAACAACTTATGTGTTTTTTTTATTTGAAATGATTTACCCCATCAATGAATAATGTTAATATCAATGTATTTATTGACTTCTAAATTCTAGTTTTGCGTACAACTAATCTATCTATAAGTGAGTAATGTATTTGCAATTGTCTGAAGTCTTATTCAACAACAACTTATGTGTTTTTTTTATTTGAAATGATTTCCCCCATCAATGAAAAATGTTAATATTAACGTTATAATTGAGTTCTAAATTCTAGTTTTCTGAACATCTAGTTAATTTATTGTGGATAAATGTATTTGCAATTGTCTGAAGTCTTCTTCATCAACATATTATGTGTTTTTTTTAATTTGAAATGATGTACCCCAACAATGAATAATGTCAATATCAACGTATTTATTGACTTCTAAATTCTAGTTTTGCGTACAACTAATCTACCTATAGGTGACTAATGTATTTGCAATTGCCTGAAGTCTTATTCAACAACAACTTATGTGTTTTTTTTATTTGAAATGATTTACCCCATCAATGAAAAATGTTAATATTAACGTAATAATTGATTTCTAAATTCTAGTTTTCTGAAAATCTAGTTAAATTATAGTGGATAAATGTATTTGCAATTGTCTGAAGTCTTCTTCATCAACATATTATGTTTATTTTTTAATTTGAAATGATGTACCCCAACAATGAATAATGTTAATATCAACGTATTTATTGACTTCTAAATTCTAGTTTTGCGTACAACTAATCTTTCTATAGGTGACTTATGTATTTGCAATTGTCCGAAGTCTTATTCATCAACATATTATGTGTTTTTTTTATTTGAAATGATTTACCCCATCAATGAAAAATGTTAATATTAACGTAATAATTGAGTTCTAAATTCTAGTTTTCTGAATATCTAGTTAATTTATGGTGGATAAATGTATTTGCAATTGTCTGAAGGCTTCTTCATCAACATATTATGTTTTTTTTTTAATTTGAAATGATGTACCCCAACAATGAATAATGTTAATATCAATGTATTTATTGACTTCTAAATTCTAGTTTTGCGTACAACTAATCTATCTATAGGTGAGTAATGTATTTGCAATTGTCTGAAGTCTTATTCAACAACAACTTATGTGTTTTTTTTATTTGAAATGATTTACCCCATCAATGAAAAATGTTAATACTAACGTAATAATTGAGTTCTAAATTCTAGTTTTCTGAATATCTAGTTAATTTATGGTGGATAAATGTATTTGCAATTGTCTGAAGTCTTCTTCATCAACATATTATGTTTTTTTTTTTAATTTGAAATGATGTACCCCAACAATGAATAATGTTAATATCAACGTATTTATTGACTTCTAAATTCTAGTTTTGCGTACAATTAATCTATCTATAGGTGACTAATATATTTGCAATTGTCTGAAGTCTTATTCATCAACATATTATGTTTATTCTTTAATTTGAAATGATGTAACCCAACAATGAATAATGTTAATATTAACGTAATTTTTGAATTTTAAATTCTAGTTTTTCTGATCATCTAGTTTATGTATAGTGGATAAATGTATTTGCAATTGTCTGTAGTCTTATTCATCAACATATTATGTTTTTTTTTTTAATTTGAAATGATGTACCCCAACAATGAATAATGTTAATATCAATGTATTTATTGACTTCTAAATTCTAGTTTTCTGAATATCTAGTTAATTTATGGTGGATTAATGTATTTTCAATTGTCTGAAGTCTTATTTAACAACAACTTATGTTTTTTTTTTTAATTTGAAATGATGTACCCCAACAATGAATAACGTTAATATTAACGTAATTATTGAGTTCTAAATTCTAGTTTTGGGTTCAACTAATCTATCTATAGGTGACCAATGTATTTGCAATTGTCTGAAATCTTATTCATCAACATATTATGTTTTTTTTTTAATTTGAAATGATGTACCCCAACAATAAATAATGTTAATATCAATGTATTTATTGACTTCTAAATTCTAGTTTTGCGTACAACTAATCTATCTATAGGTGAGTAATGAATTTGCAATTGTCTGAAGTCTTATTCAACAACAACTTATGTGTTTTTTTTATTTGAAATGATTTACCCCATCAATGAATAATGTTAATATCAATGTATTTATTGACTTCTAAATTCTAGTTTTGCGTACAACTAATCTATCTATAGGTGAGTAATGTATTTGCAATTGTCTGAAGTTTTATTCGTCAACAAATTATGTGTTTTTTTTATTTGAAATGATTTCCCCCATCAATGAAAAATGTTAATATTAACGTTATAATTGAGTTCTAAATTCTAGTTTTCTGAACATCTAGTTAATTTATTGTGGATAAATGTATTTGCAATTGTCTGAAGTCTTCTTCATCAACATATTATGTGTTTTTTTTAATTTGAAATGATGTACCCCAACAATGAATAATGTCAATATCAACGTATTTATTGACTTCTAAATTCTAGTTTTGCGTACAACTAATCTACCTATAGGTGACTAATGTATTTGCAATTGTCTGAAGTCTTATTCAACAACAACTTATGTGTTTTTTTTATTTGAAATGATTTACCCCAACAATGAATAATGTTAATATCAACGTATTTATTGACTTCTAAATTCTAGTTTTGCGTACAACTAATCTTTCTATAGGTGACTTATGTATTTGCAATTGTCCGAAGTCTTATTCATCAACATATTATGTGTTTTTTTTATTTGAAATGATTTACCCCATCAATGAAAAATGTTAATACTAACGTAATAATTGAGTTCTAAATTCTAGTTTTCTGAATATCTAGTTAATTTATGGTGGATAAATGTATTTTCAATTGTCTGAAGTCTTATTTAATAACAACTTATGTTTTTTTTTTTAATTTGAAATGATGTACCCCAACAATGAATAACGTTAATATTAACGTAATTATTGAGTTCTTAATTCTAGTTTTGGGTTCAACTAATCTATCTATAGGTGACCAATGTATTTGCAATTGTCTGAAGTCTTATTCATCAACATATTATGTTTTTTTTTTAATTTGAAATGATGTACCCCAACAATGAATAATGTTAATATCAATGTATTTATTGACTTCTAAATTCTAGTTTTGCGTACAACTAATCTATCTATAGGTGAGTAATGTATTTGCAATTGTCTGAAGTCTTATTCAACAACAACTTATGTGTTTTTTTTATTTGAAATGATTTACCCCATCAATGAAAAATGTTAATACTAACGTAATAATTGAATTCTAAATTCTAGTTTTCTGAACATCTAGTTAATTTATAGTGGATAAATGTATTTGCAATTGTCTGAAGTCTTCTTCATCAACATATTATGTTTTTTTTTTAATTTGAAATGATGTACCCCAACAATGAATAATGTTAATATCAACGTATTTATTGACTTCTAAATTCTAGTTTTGCGTACAACTAATCTATCTATAGGGGACTAATGTATTTGCAATTGTCTGAAGTCTTATTCATCAACATATTATGTTTATTCTTTAATTTGAAATGATGTAACCCAACAATGAATAATGTTAATATTAACGTAATTTTTGAATTTTAAATTCTGGTTTTTCTGATCATCTAGTTTATGTATAGTGGATAAATGTATTTGCAATTGTCTGTAGTCTTATTCATCAACATATTATGTTTTTTTTTTTAATTTGAAATGATGTACCCCAACAATGAATAATGTTAATATCAATGTATTTATTGACTTCTAAATTCTAGTTTTCTGAATATCTAGTTAATTTATGGTGGATCAATGTATTTTCAATTGTCTGAAGTCTTATTTAACAACAACTTATGTTTTTTTTTTTTAATTTGAAATGATGTACCCCAACAATGAATAACGTTAATATTAACGTAATTATTGAGTTCTAAATTCTAGTTTTGGGTTCAACTAATCTATCTATAGGTGACCAATGTATTTGCAATTGTCTGAAATCTTATTCATCAACATATTATGTTTTTTTTTTAATTTGAAATGATGTACCCCAACAATAAATAATGTTAATATCAATGTATTTATTGACTTCTAAATTCTAGTTTTGCGTACAACTAATCTATCTATAGGTGAGTAATGAATTTGCAATTGTCTGAAGTCTTATTCAACAACAACTTATGTGTTTTTTTTATTTGAAATGATTTACCCCATCAATGAAAAATGTTAATATTAACGTAATAATTGATTTCTAAATTCTAGTTTTCTGAAAATCTAGTTAAATTATAGTGGATAAATGTATTTGCAATTGTCTGAAGTCTTCTTCATCAACATATTATGTTTATTTTTTAATTTGAAATGATGTACCCCAACAATGAATAATGTTAATATCAACGTATTTATTGACTTCTAAATTCTAGTTTTGCGTACAACTAATCTTTCTATAGGTGACTTATGTATTTGCAATTGTCCGAAGTCTTATTCATCAACATATTATGTGTTTTTTTTATTTGAAATGATTTACCCCATCAATGAAAAATGTTAATATTAACGTAATAATTGAGTTCTAAATTCTAGTTTTCTGAATATCTAGTTAATTTATGGTGGATAAATGTATTTGCAATTGTCTGAAGGCTTCTTCATCAACATATTATGTTTTTTTTTTAATTTGAAATGATGTACCCCAACAATGAATAATGTTAATATCAATGTATTTATTAACTTCTAAATTCTAGTTTTGCGTACAACTAATCTATCTATAGGTGAGTAATGTATTTGCAATTGTCTGAAGTCTTATTCAACAACAACATATGTGTTTTTTTTATTTGAAATGATTTACCCCATCAATGAAAAATGTTAATACTAACGTAATAATTGAGTTCTAAATTCTAGTTTTCTGAATATCTAGTTAATTTATGGTGGATAAATGTATTTTCAATTGTCTGAAGTCTTATTTAATAACAACTTATGTTTTTTTTTTTTAATTTGAAATGATGTACCCCAACAATGAATAACGTTAATATTAACGTAATTATTGAGTTCTTAATTCTAGTTTTGGGTTCAACTAATCTATCTATAGGTGACCAATGTATTTGCAATTGTCTGAAGTCTTATTCATCAACATATTATGTTTTTTTTTTAATTTGAAATGATGTACCCCAACAATGAATAATGTTAATATCAATGTATTTATTGACTTCTAAATTCTAGTTTTGCGTACAACTAATCTATCTATAGGTGACTAATATATTTGCAATTGTCTGAAGTCTTATTCATCAACATATTATGTTTATTCTTTAATTTGAAATGATGTAACCCAACAATGAATAATGTTAATATTAACGTAATTTTTGAGTTCGAAATTCTGGTTTTTCAGATCATCTAGTTTATGTATAGTGGATAAATGTATTTGCAATTGTCTGAAGTCTTATTCATCAACATATTATGTTTTTTTTTTAATTTGAAATGATGTACCCCAACAATGAATAATGTTAATATCAATGTATTTATTGACTTCTAAATTCTAGTTTTGCGTACAACTAATCTATCTATAGGTGAGTAATGTATTTGCAATTGTCTGAAGTCTTATTCATCAACATATTATGTTTATTCTTTAATTTGAAATGATGTAACCCAACAATGAATAATGTTAATATTAACGTAATTTTTGAATTTTAAATTCTGGTTTTTCTGATCATCTAGTTTATGTATAGTGGATAAATGTATTTGCAATTGTCTGTAGTCTTATTCATCAACATATTATGTTTTTTTTTTTAATTTGAAATGATGTACCCCAACAATGAATAATGTTAATATCAATGTATTTATTGACTTCTAAATTCTAGTTTTCTGAATATCTAGTTAATTTATGGTGGATTAATGTATTTTCAATTGTCTGAAGTCTTATTTAACAACAACTTATGTTTTTTTTTTTAATTTGAAATGATGTACC
Organism: Metopolophium dirhodum; assembly: GCF_019925205.1. Classification (NCBI taxonomy): domain Eukaryota; kingdom Metazoa; phylum Arthropoda; class Insecta; order Hemiptera; family Aphididae; genus Metopolophium; species Metopolophium dirhodum. Next base: position 816,650 of record NW_026869896.1, on the reverse strand, counting down.
CCAACAATGAATAACGTTAATATTAACGTAATTATTGAGTTCTAAATTCTAGTTTTGGGTTCAACTAATCTATCTATAGGTGAGTAATGTATTTGCAATTGTCTGAAGTTTTATTCGTCAACAAATTATGTGTTTTTTTTATTTGAAATGATTTCCCCCATCAATGAAAAATGTTAATATTAACGTTATAATTGAGTTCTAAATTCTAGTTTTCTGAACATCTAGTTAATTTATTGTGGATAAATGTATTTGCAATTGTCTGAAGTCTTCTTCATCAACATAGTATGTGTTTTTTTTAATTTGAAATGATGTACCCCAACAATGAATAATGTCAATATCAACGTATTTATTGACTTCTAAATTCTAGTTTTGCGTACAACTAATCTACCTATACGTGACTAATGTATTTGCAATTGCCTGAAGTCTTATTCAACAACAACTTATGTGTTTTTTTTATTTGAAATGATTTACCCCATCAATGAAAAATGTTAATATTAACGTAATAATTGATTTCTAAATTCTAGTTTTCTGAAAATCTAGTTAAATTATAGTGGATAAATGTATTTGCAATTGTCTGAAGTCTTCTTCATCAACATATTATGTTTATTTTTTAATTTGAAATGATGTACCCCAACAATGAATAATGTTAATATCAACGTATTTATTGACTTCTAAATTCTAGTTTTGCGTACAACTAATCTATCTATAGGTGACATATGTATTTGCAATTGTCCGAAGTCTTATTCATCAACATATTATGTGTTTTTTTTATTTGAAATGATTTACCCCATCAATGAAAAATGTTAATATTAACGTAATAATTGAGTTCTAAATTCTAGTTTTCTGAATATCTAGTTAATTTATGGTGGATAAATGTATTTGCAATTGTCTGAAGGCTTCTTCATCAACATATTATGTTTTTTTTTTTAATTTGAAATGATGTACCCCAACAATGAATAATGTTAATATCAATGTATTTATTGACTTCTAAATTCTAGTTTTGCGTACAACTAATCTATCTATAGGTGAGTAATGTATTTGCAATTGTCTGAAGTCTTATTCAACAACAACATATGTGTTTTTTTTATTTGAAATGATTTACCCCATCAATGAAAAATGTTAATACTAACGTAATAATTGAGTTCTAAATTCTAGTTTTCTGAATATCTAGTTAATTTATGGTGGATAAATGTATTTGCAATTGTCTGAAGTCTTCTTCATCAACATATTATGTTTTTTTTTTTAATTTGAAATGATGTACCCCAACAATGAATAATGTTAATATCAACGTATTTATTGACTTCTAAATTCTAGTTTTGCGTACAATTAATCTATCTATAGGTGACTAATATATTTGCAATTGTCTGAAGTCTTATTCATCAACATATTATGTTTATTCTTTAATTTGAAATGATGTAACCCAACAATGAATAATGTTAATATTAACGTAATTTTTGAGTTCGAAATTCTGGTTTTTCAGATCATCTAGTTTATGTATAGTGGATAAATGTATTTGCAATTGTCTGAAGTCTTATTCATCAACATATTATGTTTTTTTTTTAATTTGAAATGATGTACCCCAACAATGAATAATGTTAATATCAATGTATTTATTGACTTCTAAATTCTAGTTTTGCGTACAACTAATCTATCTATAGGTGAGTAATGTATTTGCAATTGTCTGAAGTCTTATTCAACAACAACTTATGTGTTTTTTTTATTTGAAATGATTTACCCCATCAATGAAAAATGTTAATACTAACGTAATAATTGAATTCTAAATTCTAGTTTTCTGAACATCTAGTTAATTTATAGTGGATAAATGTATTTGCAATTGTCTGAAGTCTTCTTCATCAACATATTATGTTTTTTTTTTAATTTGAAATGATGTACCCCAACAATGAATAATGTTAATATCAACGTATTTATTGACTTCTAAATTCTAGTTTTGCGTACAACTAATCTATCTATAGGGGACTAATGTATTTGCAATTGTCTGAAGTCTTCTTCATCAACATATTATGTTTTTTTTTTAATTTGAAATGATGTACCCCAACAATGAATAACGTTAATATTAACGTAATAATTGAGTTCTAAATTCTAGTTTTCTGAATATCTAGTTAATTTATGGTGGATAAATGTATTTGCAATTGTCTGAAGGCTTCTTCATCAACATATTATGTTTTTTTTTTAATTTGAAATGATGTACCCCAACAATGAATAATGTTAATATCAATGTATTTATTGACTTCTAAATTCTAGTTTTGCGTACAACTAATCTATCTATAGGTGAGTAATGTATTTGCAATTGTCTGAAGTCTTATTCAACAACAACTTATGTGTTTTTTTTATTTGAAATGATTTACCCCATCAATGAAAAATGTTAATACTAACGTAATAATTGAGTTCTAAATTCTAGTTTTCTGAATATCTAGTTAATTTATGGTGGATAAATGTATTTGCAATTGTCTGAAGTCTTCTTCATCAACATATTATGTTTTTTTTTTTAATTTGAAATGATGTACCCCAACAATGAATAATGTTAATATCAACGTATTTATTGACTTCTAAATTCTAGTTTTGCGTACAATTAATCTATCTATAGGTGACTAATATATTTGCAATTGTCTGAAGTCTTATTCATCAACATATTATGTTTATTCTTTAATTTGAAATGATGTAACCCAACAATGAATAATGTTAATATTAACGTAATTTTTGAGTTCGAAATTCTGGTTTTTCAGATCATCTAGTTTATGTATAGTGGATAAATGTATTTGCAATTGTCTGAAGTCTTATTCATCAACATATTATGTTTTTTTTTTAATTTGAAATGATGTACCCCAACAATGAATAATGTTAATATCAATGTATTTATTGACTTCTAAATTCTAGTTTTGCGTACAACTAATCTATCTATAGGTGAGTAATGTATTTGCAATTGTCTGAAGTCTTATTCAACAACAACTTATGTGTTTTTTTTATTTGAAATGATTTACCCCATCAATGAAAAATGTTAATACTAACGTAATAATTGAATTCTAAATTCTAGTTTTCTGAACATCTAGTTAATTTATAGTGGATAAATGTATTTGCAATTGTCTGAAGTCTTCTTCATCAACATATTATGTTTTTTTTTTAATTTGAAATGATGTACCCCAACAATGAATAATGTTAATATCAACGTATTTATTGACTTCTAAATTCTAGTTTTGCGTACAACTAATCTATCTATAGGGGACTAATGTATTTGCAATTGTCTGAAGTCTTATTCATCAACATATTATGTTTATTCTTTAATTTGAAATGATGTAACCCAACAATGAATAATGTTAATATTAACGTAATTTTTGAATTTTAAATTCTAGTTTTTCTGATCATCTAGTTTATGTATAGTGGATAAATGTATTTGCAATTGTCTGTAGTCTTATTCATCAACATATTATGTTTTTTTTTTTAATTTGAAATGATGTACCCCAACAATGAATAATGTTAATATCAATGTATTTATTGACTTCTAAATTCTAGTTTTCTGAATATCTAGTTAATTTATGGTGGATTAATGTATTTTCAATTGTCTGAAGTCTTATTTAACAACAACTTATGTTTTTTTTTTTAATTTGAAATGATGTACCCCAACAATGAATAACGTTAATATTAACGTAATTATTGAGTTCTAAATTCTAGTTTTGGGTTCAACTAATCTATCTATAGGTGAGTAATGTATTTGCAATTGTCTGAAGTTTTATTCGTCAACAAATTATGTGTTTTTTTTATTTGAAATGATTTCCCCCATCAATGAAAAATGTTAATATTAACGTTATAATTGAGTTCTAAATTCTAGTTTTCTGAACATCTAGTTAATTTATTGTGGATAAATGTATTTGCAATTGTCTGAAGTCTTCTTCATCAACATAGTATGTGTTTTTTTTAATTTGAAATGATGTACCCCAACAATGAATAATGTCAATATCAACGTATTTATTGACTTCTAAATTCTAGTTTTGCGTACAACTAATCTACCTATACGTGACTAATGTATTTGCAATTGCCTGAAGTCTTATTCAACAACAACTTATGTGTTTTTTTTATTTGAAATGATTTACCCCATCAATGAAAAATGTTAATATTAACGTAATAATTGATTTCTAAATTCTAGTTTTCTGAAAATCTAGTTAAATTATAGTGGATAAATGTATTTGCAATTGTCTGAAGTCTTCTTCATCAACATATTATGTTTATTTTTTAATTTGAAATGATGTACCCCAACAATGAATAATGTTAATATCAACGTATTTATTGACTTCTAAATTCTAGTTTTGCGTACAACTAATCTATCTATAGGTGACATATGTATTTGCAATTGTCCGAAGTCTTATTCATCAACATATTATGTGTTTTTTTTATTTGAAATGATTTACCCCATCAATGAAAAATGTTAATATTAACGTAATAATTGAGTTCTAAATTCTAGTTTTCTGAATATCTAGTTAATTTATGGTGGATAAATGTATTTGCAATTGTCTGAAGGCTTCTTCATCAACATATTATGTTTTTTTTTTTAATTTGAAATGATGTACCCCAACAATGAATAATGTTAATATCAATGTATTTATTGACTTCTAAATTCTAGTTTTGCGTACAACTAATCTATCTATAGGTGAGTAATGTATTTGCAATTGTCTGAAGTCTTATTCAACAACAACATATGTGTTTTTTTTATTTGAAATGATTTACCCCATCAATGAAAAATGTTAATACTAACGTAATAATTGAGTTCTAAATTCTAGTTTTCTGAATATCTAGTTAATTTATGGTGGATAAATGTATTTGCAATTGTCTGAAGTCTTCTTCATCAACATATTATGTTTTTTTTTTTAATTTGAAATGATGTACCCCAACAATGAATAATGTTAATATCAACGTATTTATTGACTTCTAAATTCTAGTTTTGCGTACAATTAATCTATCTATAGGTGACTAATATATTTGCAATTGTCTGAAGTCTTATTCATCAACATATTATGTTTATTCTTTAATTTGAAATGATGTAACCCAACAATGAATAATGTTAATATTAACGTAATTTTTGAGTTCGAAATTCTGGTTTTTCAGATCATCTAGTTTATGTATAGTGGATAAATGTATTTGCAATTGTCTGAAGTCTTATTCATCAACATATTATGTTTTTTTTTTAATTTGAAATGATGTACCCCAACAATGAATAATGTTAATATCAATGTATTTATTGACTTCTAAATTCTAGTTTTGCGTACAACTAATCTATCTATAGGTGAGTAATGTATTTGCAATTGTCTGAAGTCTTATTCAACAACAACTTATGTGTTTTTTTTATTTGAAATGATTTACCCCATCAATGAAAAATGTTAATACTAACGTAATAATTGAATTCTAAATTCTAGTTTTCTGAACATCTAGTTAATTTATAGTGGATAAATGTATTTGCAATTGTCTGAAGTCTTCTTCATCAACATATTATGTTTTTTTTTTAATTTGAAATGATGTACCCCAACAATGAATAATGTTAATATCAACGTATTTATTGACTTCTAAATTCTAGTTTTGCGTACAACTAATCTATCTATAGGGGACTAATGTATTTGCAATTGTCTGAAGTCTTCTTCATCAACATATTATGTTTTTTTTTTAATTTGAAATGATGTACCCCAACAATGAATAACGTTAATATTAACGTAATAATTGAGTTCTAAATTCTAGTTTTCTGAATATCTAGTTAATTTATGGTGGATAAATGTATTTGCAATTGTCTGAAGGCTTCTTCATCAACATATTATGTTTTTTTTTTAATTTGAAATGATGTACCCCAACAATGAATAATGTTAATATCAATGTATTTATTGACTTCTAAATTCTAGTTTTGCGTACAACTAATCTATCTATAGGTGAGTAATGTATTTGCAATTGTCTGAAGTCTTATTCAACAACAACTTATGTGTTTTTTTTATTTGAAATGATTTACCCCATCAATGAAAAATGTTAATACTAACGTAATAATTGAGTTCTAAATTCTAGTTTTCTGAATATCTAGTTAATTTATGGTGGATAAATGTATTTGCAATTGTCTGAAGTCTTCTTCATCAACATATTATGTTTTTTTTTTTAATTTGAAATGATGTACCCCAACAATGAATAATGTTAATATCAACGTATTTATTGACTTCTAAATTCTAGTTTTGCGTACAATTAATCTATCTATAGGTGACTAATATATTTGCAATTGTCTGAAGTCTTATTCATCAACATATTATGTTTATTCTTTAATTTGAAATGATGTAACCCAACAATGAATAATGTTAATATTAACGTAATTTTTGAGTTCGAAATTCTGGTTTTTCAGATCATCTAGTTTATGTATAGTGGATAAATGTATTTGCAATTGTCTGAAGTCTTATTCATCAACATATTATGTTTTTTTTTTAATTTGAAATGATGTACCCCAACAATGAATAATGTTAATATCAATGTATTTATTGACTTCTAAATTCTAGTTTTGCGTACAACTAATCTATCTATAGGTGAGTAATGTATTTGCAATTGTCTGAAGTCTTATTCAACAACAACTTATGTGTTTTTTTTATTTGAAATGATTTACCCCATCAATGAAAAATGTTAATACTAACGTAATAATTGAATTCTAAATTCTAGTTTTCTGAACATCTAGTTAATTTATAGTGGATAAATGTATTTGCAATTGTCTGAAGTCTTCTTCATCAACATATTATGTTTTTTTTTTAATTTGAAATGATGTACCCCAACAATGAATAATGTTAATATCAACGTATTTATTGACTTCTAAATTCTAGTTTTGCGTACAACTAATCTATCTATAGGGGACTAATGTATTTGCAATTGTCTGAAGTCTTATTCATCAACATATTATGTTTATTCTTTAATTTGAAATGATGTAACCCAACAATGAATAATGTTAATATTAACGTAATTTTTGAATTTTAAATTCTAGTTTTTCTGATCATCTAGTTTATGTATAGTGGATAAATGTATTTGCAATTGTCTGTAGTCTTATTCATCAACATATTATGTTTTTTTTTTTAATTTGAAATGATGTACCCCAACAATGAATAATGTTAATATCAATGTATTTATTGACTTCTAAATTCTAGTTTTCTGAATATCTAGTTAATTTATGGTGGATTAATGTATTTTCAATTGTCTGAAGTCTTATTTAACAACAACTTATGTTTTTTTTTTTAATTTGAAATGATGTACCCCAACAATGAATAACGTTAATATTAACGTAATTATTGAGTTCTAAATTCTAGTTTTGGGTTCAACTAATCTATCTATAGGTGACCAATGTATTTGCAATTGTCTGAAATCTTATTCATCAACATATTATGTTTTTTTTTTAATTTGAAATGATGTACCCCAACAATAAATAATGTTAATATCAATGTATTTATTGACTTCTAAATTCTAGTTTTGCGTACAACTAATCTATCTATAGGTGAGTAATGAATTTGCAATTGTCTGAAGTCTTATTCAACAACAACTTATGTGTTTTTTTTATTTGAAATGATTTACCCCATCAATGAATAATGTTAATATCAATGTATTTATTGACTTCTAAATTCTAGTTTTGCGTACAACTAATCTATCTATAGGTGAGTAATGTATTTGCAATTGTCTGAAGTTTTATTCGTCAACAAATTATGTGTTTTTTTTATTTGAAATGATTTCCCCCATCAATGAAAAATGTTAATATTAACGTTATAATTGAGTTCTAAATTCTAGTTTTCTGAACATCTAGTTAATTTATTGTGGATAAATGTATTTGCAATTGTCTGAAGTCTTCTTCATCAACATATTATGTGTTTTTTTTAATTTGAAATGATGTACCCCAACAATGAATAATGTCAATATCAACGTATTTATTGACTTCTAAATTCTAGTTTTGCGTACAACTAATCTACCTATAGGTGACTAATGTATTTGCAATTGTCTGAAGTCTTATTCAACAACAACTTATGTGTTTTTTTTATTTGAAATGATTTACCCCAACAATGAATAATGTTAATATCAACGTATTTATTGACTTCTAAATTCTAGTTTTGCGTACAACTAATCTTTCTATAGGTGACTTATGTATTTGCAATTGTCCGAAGTCTTATTCATCAACATATTATGTGTTTTTTTTATTTGAAATGATTTACCCCATCAATGAAAAATGTTAATACTAACGTAATAATTGAGTTCTAAATTCTAGTTTTCTGAACATCTAGTTAATTTATTGTGGATAAATGTATTTTCAATTGTCTGAAGTCTTATTTAATAACAACTTATGTTTTTTTTTTTAATTTGAAATGATGTACCCCAACAATGAATAACGTTAATATTAACGTAATTATTGAGTTCTTAATTCTAGTTTTGGGTTCAACTAATCTATCTATAGGTGACCAATGTATTTGCAATTGTCTGAAGTCTTATTCATCAACATATTATGTTTTTTTTTTAATTTGAAATGATGTACCCCAACAATGAATAATGTTAATATCAATGTATTTATTGACTTCTAAATTCTAGTTTTGCGTACAACTAATCTATCTATAGGTGAGTAATGTATTTGCAATTGTCTGAAGTCTTATTCAACAACAACTTATGTGTTTTTTTTATTTGAAATGATTTACCCCATCAATGAAAAATGTTAATACTAACGTAATAATTGAATTCTAAATTCTAGTTTTCTGAACATCTAGTTAATTTATAGTGGATAAATGTATTTGCAATTGTCTGAAGTCTTCTTCATCAACATATTATGTTTTTTTTTTAATTTGAAATGATGTACCCCAACAATGAATAATGTTAATATCAACGTATTTATTGACTTCTAAATTCTAGTTTTGCGTACAACTAATCTATCTATAGGGGACTAATGTATTTGCAATTGTCTGAAGTCTTATTCATCAACATATTATGTTTATTCTTTAATTTGAAATGATGTAACCCAACAATGAATAATGTTAATATTAACGTAATTTTTGAATTTTAAATTCTGGTTTTTCTGATCATCTAGTTTATGTATAGTGGATAAATGTATTTGCAATTGTCTGTAGTCTTATTCATCAACATATTATGTTTTTTTTTTTAATTTGAAATGATGTACCCCAACAATGAATAATGTTAATATCAATGTATTTATTGACTTCTAAATTCTAGTTTTCTGAATATCTAGTTAATTTATGGTGGATCAATGTATTTTCAATTGTCTGAAGTCTTATTCAACAACAACTTATGTGTTTTTTTTATTTGAAATGATTTCCCCCATCAATGAAAAATGTTAATATTAACGTTATAATTGAGTTCTAAATTCTAGTTTTCTGAACATCTAGTTAATTTATTGTGGATAAATGTATTTGCAATTGTCTGAAGTCTTCTTCATCAACATATTATGTGTTTTTTTTAATTTGAAATGATGTACCCCAACAATGAATAATGTCAATATCAACGTATTTATTGACTTCTAAATTCTAGTTTTGCGTACAACTAATCTACCTATAGGTGACTAATGTATTTGCAATTGCCTGAAGTCTTATTCAACAACAACTTATGTGTTTTTTTTTATTTGAAATGATTTACCCCATCAATGAAAAATGTTAATATTAACGTAATAATTGATTTCTAAATTCTAGTTTTCTGAAAATCTAGTTAAATTATAGTGGATAAATGTATTTGCAATTGTCTGAAGTCTTCTTCATCAACATATTATGTTTATTTTTTAATTTGAAATGATGTACCCCAACAATGAATAATGTTAATATCAACGTATTTATTGACTTCTAAATTCTAGTTTTGCGTACAATTAATCTATCTATAGGTGACTAATATATTTGCAATTGTCTGAAGTCTTATTCATCAACATATTATGTTTATTCTTTAATTTGAAATGATGTAACCCAACAATGAATAATGTTAATATTAACGTAATTTTTGAGTTCGAAATTCTGGTTTTTCAGATCATCTAGTTTATGTATAGTGGATAAATGTATTTGCAATTGTCTGAAGTCTTATTCATCAACATATTATGTTTTTTTTTTAATTTGAAATGATGTACCCCAACAATGAATAATGTTAATATCAATGTATTTATTGACTTCTAAATTCTAGTTTTGCGTACAACTAATCTATCTATAGGTGAGTAATGTATTTGCAATTGTCTGAAGTCTTATTCAACAACAACTTATGTGTTTTTTTTATTTGAAATGATTTACCCCATCAATGAAAAATGTTAATACTAACGTAATAATTGAATTCTAAATTCTAATTTTTCTGAACATCTAGTTAATTTATAGTGGAAAAAAGTATTTGCAATTGTCTGAAGTCTTCTTCATCAACATATTATGTTTTTTTTTTAATTTGAAATGATGTACCCCAACAATGAATAATGTTAATATCAACGTATTTATTGACTTCTAAATTCTAGTTTTGCGTACAACTAATCTATCTATAGGGGACTAATGTATTTGCAATTGTCTGAAGTCTTATTCAACAACAACATATGTGTTTTTTTTATATGAAATGATTTACCCCATCAATGAAAAATGTTAATACTAACGTAATAATTGAGTTCTAAATTCTAGTTTTCTGAATATCTAGTTAATTTATGGTGGATAAATGTATTTTCAATTGTCTGAAGTCTTATTCATCAACATATTATGTTTTTTTTTTAATTTGAAATGATGTACCCCAACAATGAATAATGTTAATATCAATGTATTTATTGACTTCTAAATTCTAGTTTTGCGTACAACTAATCTATCTATAGGTGAGTAATGTATTTGCAATTGTCTGAAGTCTTCTTCATCAACATATTATGTTTTTTTTTTTTAATTTGAAATGATGTACCCCAACAATGAATAATGTTAATATCAACGTATTTATTGACTTCTAAATTCTAGTTTTGCGTACAACTAATCTATCTATAGGTGACTTATGTATTTGCAATTGTCCGAAGTCTTATTCATCAACATATTATGTGTTTTTTTTTATTTGAAATGATTTACCCCATCAATGAAAAATGTTAATATCAACGTATTTATTGACTTCTAAATTCTAGTTTTCTGAATATCTAGTTAATTTATGGTGGATAAATGTATTTGCAATTGTCTGAAGTCTTCTTCATCAACATATTATGTTTTTTTTTTTAATTTGAAATGATGTACCCCAACAATGAATAATGTTAATATCAACGTATTTATTGACTTCTAAATTCTAGTTTTGCGTACAATTAATCTATCTATAGGTGACTAATATATTTGCAATTGTCTGAAGTCTTATTCATCAACATATTATGTTTATTCTTTAATTTGAAATGATGTAACCCAACAATGAATAACGTTAATATTAACGTAATTTTTGAATTTTAAATCCTGGTTTTTCTGATCATCTAGTTTATGTATAGTAGATAAATGTATTTCCAATTGTCTGAAGTCTTCTTCATCAACATATTATGTTTTTTTTTTAATTTGAAATGATGTACCCCAACAATGAATAACGTTAATATTAACGTAATTATTGAGTTCTAAATTCTAGTTTTGGGTTTAACTAATCTATCTATAGGTGACCAATGTATTTGCAATTGTCTGAAGTCTTATTCAACAACAACTTATGTGTTTTTTTTTATTTGAAATGATTTACCATATCAATGAAAAATGTTAATATTAACGTAATAATTGAATTCTAAATTCTAGTTTTCTGAACATCTAGTTAATTTATAGTGGATAAATGTATTTGCAATTGTCTGAAGTCTTCTTCATCAACATATTATGTTTTTTTTTTAATTTGAAATGATGTACCCCAACAATGAATAATGTTAATATCAACGTATTTAGTGACTTCTAAATTCTAGTTTTGCGTACAACTAATCTATCTATAGGTGACTAATGTATTTGCAATTGTCTGAAGTCTTATTCATCAACATATTATGTTTATTCTTTAATTTGAAATGATGTAACCCAACAATGAATAATGTTAATATTAACGTAATTTTTGAGTTTTAAATTCTGGTTTTTCTGATCATCTAGTTTATGTATAGTGGATAAATGTATTTGCAATTGTCTGAAGTCTTATTCATCAACATATTATGTTTTTTTTTTAATTTGAAATGATGTACCCCAACAATAAATAATGTTAATATCAATGTATTTATTGACTTCTAAATTCTAGTTTTGCGTACAACTAATCTATCTATAGGTGAGTAATGTATTTGCAATTGTCTGAAGTCTTATTCAACAACAACTTATGTGTTTTTTTTATTTGAAATGATTTACCCCATCAATGAATAATGTTAATATCAATGTATTTATTGACTTCTAAATTCTAGTTTTGCGTACAACTAATCTATCTATAAGTGAGTAATGTATTTGCAATTGTCTGAAGTCTTATTCAACAACAACTTATGTGTTTTTTTTATTTGAAATGATTTCCCCCATCAATGAAAAATGTTAATATTAACGTTATAATTGAGTTCTAAATTCTAGTTTTCTGAACATCTAGTTAATTTATTGTGGATAAATGTATTTGCAATTGTCTGAAGTCTTCTTCATCAACATATTATGTGTTTTTTTTTAATTTGAAATGATGTACCCCAACAATGAATAATGTCAATATCAACGTATTTATTGACTTCTAAATTCTAGTTTTGCGTACAACTAATCTACCTATAGGTGACTAATGTATTTGCAATTGCCTGAAGTCTTATTCAACAACAACTTATGTGTTTTTTTTATTTGAAATGATTTACCCCATCAATGAAAAATGTTAATATTAACGTAATAATTGATTTCTAAATTCTAGTTTTCTGAAAATCTAGTTAAATTATAGTGGATAAATGTATTTGCAATTGTCTGAAGTCTTCTTCATCAACATATTATGTTTATTTTTTAATTTGAAATGATGTACCCCAACAATGAATAATGTTAATATCAACGTATTTATTGACTTCTAAATTCTAGTTTTGCGTACAACTAATCTTTCTATAGGTGACTTATGTATTTGCAATTGTCCGAAGTCTTATTCATCAACATATTATGTGTTTTTTTTATTTGAAATGATTTACCCCATCAATGAAAAATGTTAATATTAACGTAATAATTGAGTTCTAAATTCTAGTTTTCTGAATATCTAGTTAATTTATGGTGGATAAATGTATTTGCAATTGTCTGAAGGCTTCTTCATCAACATATTATGTTTTTTTTTTAATTTGAAATGATGTACCCCAACAATGAATAATGTTAATATCAATGTATTTATTGACTTCTAAATTCTAGTTTTGCGTACAACTAATCTATCTATAGGTGAGTAATGTATTTGCAATTGTCTGAAGTCTTATTCAACAACAACTTATGTGTTTTTTTTATTTGAAATGATTTACCCCATCAATGAAAAATGTTAATACTAACGTAATAATTGAGTTCTAAATTCTAGTTTTCTGAATATCTAGTTAATTTATGGTGGATAAATGTATTTGCAATTGTCTGAAGTCTTCTTCATCAACATATTATGTTTTTTTTTTTAATTTGAAATGATGTACCCCAACAATGAATAATGTTAATATCAACGTATTTATTGACTTCTAAATTCTAGTTTTGCGTACAATTAATCTATCTATAGGTGACTAATATATTTGCAATTGTCTGAAGTCTTATTCATCAACATATTATGTTTATTCTTTAATTTGAAATGATGTAACCCAACAATGAATAATGTTAATATTAACGTAATTTTTGAATTTTAAATTCTAGTTTTTCTGATCATCTAGTTTATGTATAGTGGATAAATGTATTTGCAATTGTCTGTAGTCTTATTCATCAACATATTATGTTTTTTTTTTTAATTTGAAATGATGTACCCCAACAATGAATAATGTTAATATCAATGTATTTATTGACTTCTAAATTCTAGTTTTCTGAATATCTAGTTAATTTATGGTGGATTAATGTATTTTCAATTGTCTGAAGTCTTATTTAACAACAACTTATGTTTTTTTTTTTAATTTGAAATGATGTACCCCAACAATGAATAACGTTAATATTAACGTAATTATTGAGTTCTAAATTCTAGTTTTGGGTTCAACTAATCTATCTATAGGTGACCAATGTATTTGCAATTGTCTGAAATCTTATTCATCAACATATTATGTTTTTTTTTTAATTTGAAATGATGTACCCCAACAATAAATAATGTTAATATCAATGTATTTATTGACTTCTAAATTCTAGTTTTGCGTACAACTAATCTATCTATAGGTGAGTAATGAATTTGCAATTGTCTGAAGTCTTATTCAACAACAACTTATGTGTTTTTTTTATTTGAAATGATTTACCCCATCAATGAATAATGTTAATATCAATGTATTTATTGACTTCTAAATTCTAGTTTTGCGTACAACTAATCTATCTATAGGTGAGTAATGTATTTGCAATTGTCTGAAGTTTTATTCGTCAACAAATTATGTGTTTTTTTTATTTGAAATGATTTCCCCCATCAATGAAAAATGTTAATATTAACGTTATAATTGAGTTCTAAATTCTAGTTTTCTGAACATCTAGTTAATTTATTGTGGATAAATGTATTTGCAATTGTCTGAAGTCTTCTTCATCAACATATTATGTGTTTTTTTTAATTTGAAATGATGTACCCCAACAATGAATAATGTCAATATCAACGTATTTATTGACTTCTAAATTCTAGTTTTGCGTACAACTAATCTACCTATAGGTGACTAATGTATTTGCAATTGTCTGAAGTCTTATTCAACAACAACTTATGTGTTTTTTTTATTTGAAATGATTTACCCCAACAATGAATAATGTTAATATCAACGTATTTATTGACTTCTAAATTCTAGTTTTGCGTACAACTAATCTTTCTATAGGTGACTTATGTATTTGCAATTGTCCGAAGTCTTATTCATCAACATATTATGTGTTTTTTTTATTTGAAATGATTTACCCCATCAATGAAAAATGTTAATACTAACGTAATAATTGAGTTCTAAATTCTAGTTTTCTGAATATCTAGTTAATTTATGGTGGATAAATGTATTTTCAATTGTCTGAAGTCTTATTTAATAACAACTTATGTTTTTTTTTTTAATTTGAAATGATGTACCCCAACAATGAATAACGTTAATATTAACGTAATTATTGAGTTCTTAATTCTAGTTTTGGGTTCAACTAATCTATCTATAGGTGACCAATGTATTTGCAATTGTCTGAAGTCTTATTCATCAACATATTATGTTTTTTTTTTAATTTGAAATGATGTACCCCAACAATGAATAATGTTAATATCAATGTATTTATTGACTTCTAAATTCTAGTTTTGCGTACAACTAATCTATCTATAGGTGAGTAATGTATTTGCAATTGTCTGAAGTCTTATTCAACAACAACTTATGTGTTTTTTTTATTTGAAATGATTTACCCCATCAATGAAAAATGTTAATACTAACGTAATAATTGAATTCTAAATTCTAGTTTTCTGAACATCTAGTTAATTTATAGTGGATAAATGTATTTGCAATTGTCTGAAGTCTTCTTCATCAACATATTATGTTTTTTTTTTAATTTGAAATGATGTACCCCAACAATGAATAATGTTAATATCAACGTATTTATTGACTTCTAAATTCTAGTTTTGCGTACAACTAATCTATCTATAGGGGACTAATGTATTTGCAATTGTCTGAAGTCTTATTCATCAACATATTATGTTTATTCTTTAATTTGAAATGATGTAACCCAACAATGAATAATGTTAATATTAACGTAATTTTTGAATTTTAAATTCTGGTTTTTCTGATCATCTAGTTTATGTATAGTGGATAAATGTATTTGCAATTGTCTGTAGTCTTATTCATCAACATATTATGTTTTTTTTTTTAATTTGAAATGATGTACCCCAACAATGAATAATGTTAATATCAATGTATTTATTGACTTCTAAATTCTAGTTTTCTGAATATCTAGTTAATTTATGGTGGATCAATGTATTTTCAATTGTCTGAAGTCTTATTTAACAACAACTTATGTTTTTTTTTTTTAATTTGAAATGATGTACCCCAACAATGAATAACGTTAATATTAACGTAATTATTGAGTTCTAAATTCTAGTTTTGGGTTCAACTAATCTATCTATAGGTGACCAATGTATTTGCAATTGTCTGAAATCTTATTCATCAACATATTATGTTTTTTTTTTAATTTGAAATGATGTACCCCAACAATAAATAATGTTAATATCAATGTATTTATTGACTTCTAAATTCTAGTTTTGCGTACAACTAATCTATCTATAGGTGAGTAATGAATTTGCAATTGTCTGAAGTCTTATTCAACAACAACTTATGTGTTTTTTTTATTTGAAATGATTTACCCCATCAATGAAAAATGTTAATATTAACGTAATAATTGATTTCTAAATTCTAGTTTTCTGAAAATCTAGTTAAATTATAGTGGATAAATGTATTTGCAATTGTCTGAAGTCTTCTTCATCAACATATTATGTTTATTTTTTAATTTGAAATGATGTACCCCAACAATGAATAATGTTAATATCAACGTATTTATTGACTTCTAAATTCTAGTTTTGCGTACAACTAATCTTTCTATAGGTGACTTATGTATTTGCAATTGTCCGAAGTCTTATTCATCAACATATTATGTGTTTTTTTTATTTGAAATGATTTACCCCATCAATGAAAAATGTTAATATTAACGTAATAATTGAGTTCTAAATTCTAGTTTTCTGAATATCTAGTTAATTTATGGTGGATAAATGTATTTGCAATTGTCTGAAGGCTTCTTCATCAACATATTATGTTTTTTTTTTAATTTGAAATGATGTACCCCAACAATGAATAATGTTAATATCAATGTATTTATTAACTTCTAAATTCTAGTTTTGCGTACAACTAATCTATCTATAGGTGAGTAATGTATTTGCAATTGTCTGAAGTCTTATTCAACAACAACATATGTGTTTTTTTTATTTGAAATGATTTACCCCATCAATGAAAAATGTTAATACTAACGTAATAATTGAGTTCTAAATTCTAGTTTTCTGAATATCTAGTTAATTTATGGTGGATAAATGTATTTTCAATTGTCTGAAGTCTTATTTAATAACAACTTATGTTTTTTTTTTTTAATTTGAAATGATGTACCCCAACAATGAATAACGTTAATATTAACGTAATTATTGAGTTCTTAATTCTAGTTTTGGGTTCAACTAATCTATCTATAGGTGACCAATGTATTTGCAATTGTCTGAAGTCTTATTCATCAACATATTATGTTTTTTTTTTAATTTGAAATGATGTACCCCAACAATGAATAATGTTAATATCAATGTATTTATTGACTTCTAAATTCTAGTTTTGCGTACAACTAATCTATCTATAGGTGACCAATGTATTTGCAATTGTCTGAAGTCTTATTCAACAACAACTTATGTGTTTTTTTTATTTGAAATGATTTACCCCATCAATGAAAAATGTTAATACTAACGTAATAATTGAGTTCTAAATTCTAGTTTTCTGAATATCTAGTTAATTTATGGTGGATAAATGTATTTGCAATTGTCTGAAGTCTTCTTCATCAACATATTATGTTTTTTTTTTTAATTTGAAATGATGTACCCCAACAATGAATAATGTTAATATCAACGTATTTATTGACTTCTAAATTCTAGTTTTGCGTACAATTAATCTATCTATAGGTGACTAATATATTTGCAATTGTCTGAAGTCTTATTCATCAACATATTATGTTTATTCTTTAATTTGAAATGATGTAACCCAACAATGAATAATGTTAATATTAACGTAATTTTTGAGTTCGAAATTCTGGTTTTTCAGATCATCTAGTTTATGTATAGTGGATAAATGTATTTGCAATTGTCTGAAGTCTTATTCATCAACATATTATGTTTTTTTTTTAATTTGAAATGATGTACCCCAACAATGAATAATGTTAATATCAATGTATTTATTGACTTCTAAATTCTAGTTTTGCGTACAACTAATCTATCTATAGGTGAGTAATGTATTTGCAATTGTCTGAAGTCTTATTCAACAACAACTTATGTGTTTTTTTTATTTGAAATGATTTACCCCATCAATGAAAAATGTTAATACTAACGTAATAATTGAATTCTAAATTCTAATTTTTCTGAACATCTAGTTAATTTATAGTGGATAAATGTATTTGCAATTGTCTGAAGTCTTCTTCATCAACATATTATGTTTTTTTTTTAATTTGAAATGATGTACCCCAACAATGAATAATGTTAATATCAACGTATTTATTGACTTCTAAATTCTAGTTTTGCGTACAACTAATCTATCTATAGGGGACTAATGTATTTGCAATTGTCTGAAGTCTTATTCATCAACATATTATGTTTATTCTTTAATTTGAAATGATGTAACCCAACAATGAATAATGTTAATATTAACGTAATTTTTGAATTTTAAATTCTGGTTTTTCTGATCATCTAGTTTATGTATAGTGGATAAATGTATTTGCAATTGTCTGTAGTCTTATTCATCAACATATTATGTTTTTTTTTTTAATTTGAAATGATGTACCCCAACAATGAATAATGTTAATATCAATGTATTTATTGACTTCTAAATTCTAGTTTTCTGAATATCTAGTTAATTTATGGTGGATTAATGTATTTTCAATTGTCTGAAGTCTTATTTAACAACAACTTATGTTTTTTTTTTTAATTTGAAATGATGTACCCCAACAATGAATAACGTTAATATTAACGTAATTATTGAGTTCTAAATTCTAGTTTTGGGTTCAACTAATCTATCTATAGGTGAGTAATGTATTTGCAATTGTCTGAAGTTTTATTCGTCAACAAATTATGTGTTTTTTTTATTTGAAATGATTTCCCCCATCAATGAAAAATGTTAATATTAACGTTATAATTGAGTTCTAAATTCTAGTTTTCTGAACATCTAGTTAATTTATTGTGGATAAATGTATTTGCAATTGTCTGAAGTCTTCTTCATCAACATAGTATGTGTTTTTTTTAATTTGAAATGATGTACCCCAACAATGAATAATGTCAATATCAACGTATTTATTGACTTCTAAATTCTAGTTTTGCGTACAACTAATCTACCTATACGTGACTAATGTATTTGCAATTGCCTGAAGTCTTATTCAACAACAACTTATGTGTTTTTTTTATTTGAAATGATTTACCCCATCAATGAAAAATGTTAATATTAACGTAATAATTGATTTCTAAATTCTAGTTTTCTGAAAATCTAGTTAAATTATAGTGGATAAATGTATTTGCAATTGTCTGAAGTCTTCTTCATCAACATATTATGTTTATTTTTTAATTTGAAATGATGTACCCCAACAATGAATAATGTTAATATCAACGTATTTATTGACTTCTAAATTCTAGTTTTGCGTACAACTAATCTATCTATAGGTGACATATGTATTTGCAATTGTCCGAAGTCTTATTCATCAACATATTATGTGTTTTTTTTATTTGAAATGATTTACCCCATCAATGAAAAATGTTAATATTAACGTAATAATTGAGTTCTAAATTCTAGTTTTCTGAATATCTAGTTAATTTATGGTGGATAAATGTATTTGCAATTGTCTGAAGGCTTCTTCATCAACATATTATGTTTTTTTTTTTAATTTGAAATGATGTACCCCAACAATGAATAATGTTAATATCAATGTATTTATTGACTTCTAAATTCTAGTTTTGCGTACAACTAATCTATCTATAGGTGAGTAATGTATTTGCAATTGTCTGAAGTCTTATTCAACAACAACATATGTGTTTTTTTTATTTGAAATGATTTACCCCATCAATGAAAAATGTTAATACTAACGTAATAATTGAGTTCTAAATTCTAGTTTTCTGAATATCTAGTTAATTTATGGTGGATAAATGTATTTGCAATTGTCTGAAGTCTTCTTCATCAACATATTATGTTTTTTTTTTTAATTTGAAATGATGTACCCCAACAATGAATAATGTTAATATCAACGTATTTATTGACTTCTAAATTCTAGTTTTGCGTACAATTAATCTATCTATAGGTGACTAATATATTTGCAATTGTCTGAAGTCTTATTCATCAACATATTATGTTTATTCTTTAATTTGAAATGATGTAACCCAACAATGAATAATGTTAATATTAACGTAATTTTTGAGTTCGAAATTCTGGTTTTTCAGATCATCTAGTTTATGTATAGTGGATAAATGTATTTGCAATTGTCTGAAGTCTTATTCATCAACATATTATGTTTTTTTTTTAATTTGAAATGATGTACCCCAACAATGAATAATGTTAATATCAATGTATTTATTGACTTCTAAATTCTAGTTTTGCGTACAACTAATCTATCTATAGGTGAGTAATGTATTTGCAATTGTCTGAAGTCTTATTCAACAACAACTTATGTGTTTTTTTTATTTGAAATGATTTACCCCATCAATGAAAAATGTTAATACTAACGTAATAATTGAATTCTAAATTCTAGTTTTCTGAACATCTAGTTAATTTATAGTGGATAAATGTATTTGCAATTGTCTGAAGTCTTCTTCATCAACATATTATGTTTTTTTTTTAATTTGAAATGATGTACCCCAACAATGAATAATGTTAATATCAACGTATTTATTGACTTCTAAATTCTAGTTTTGCGTACATCTAATCTATCTATAGGTGACTAATGTATTTGCAATTGTCTGAAGTCTTATTCATCAACATATTATGTTTATTCTTTAATTTGAAATGATGTAACCCAACAATGAATAATGTTAATATTAACGTAATTTTTGAATTTTAAATTCTGGTTTTTCTGATCATCTAGTTTATGTATAGTGGATAAATGTATTTGCAATTGTCTGTAGTCTTATTCATCAACATATTATGTTTTTTTTTTTAATTTGAAATGATGTACCCCAACAATGAATAATGTTAATATCAATGTATTTATTGACTTCTAAATTCTAGTTTTGCGTACAACTAATCTATCTATAGGTGAGTAATGTATTTGCAACTGTCTGAAGTCTTATTCAACAACAACTTATGTGTTTTTTTTATTTGAAATGATTTACCCCATCAATGAAAAATGTTAATACTAACGTAATAATTGAGTTCTAAATTCTAGTTTTCTGAATATCTAGTTAATTTATGGTGGATTAATGTATTTTCAATTGTCTGAAGTCTTATTTAACAACAACTTATGTTTTTTTTTTTAATTTGAAATGATGTACCCCAACAATGAATAACGTTAATATTAACGTAATTATTGAGTTCTAAATTCTAGTTTTGGGTTCAACTAATCTATCTATAGGTGACCAATGTATTTGCAATTGTCTGAAGTCTTATTCATCAACATATTATGTTTTTTTTTTAATTTGAAATGATGTACCCCAACAATAAATAATGTTAATATCAATGTATTTATTGACTTCTAAATTCTAGTTTTGCGTACAACTAATCTATCTATAGGTGAGTAATGTATTTGCAATTGTCTGAAGTCTTATTCAACAACAACTTATGTGTTTTTTTTATTTGAAATGATGTACCCCAACAATGAATAATGTTAATATCAACGTATTTATTGAGTTCTAAATTCTAGTTTTCTGAATATCTAGTTAATTTATGGTGGATAAATGTATTTGCAATTGTCTGAAGTCTTCTTCATCAACATATTATGTTTTTTTTTTTAATTTGAAATGATGTACCCCAACAATGAATAATGTTAATATCAACGTATTTATTGACTTCTAAATTCTAGTTTTGCGTACAATTAATCTATCTATAGGTGACTAATATATTTGCAATTGTCTGAAGTCTTATTCATCAACATATTATGTTTATTCTTTAATTTGAAATGATGTAACCCAACAATGAATAATGTTAATATTAACGTAATTTTTGAGTTCGAAATTCTGGTTTTTCAGATCATCTAGTTTATGTATAGTGGATAAATGTATTTGCAATTGTCTGAAGTCTTATTCATCAACATATTATGTTTTTTTTTTAATTTGAAATGATGTACCCCAACAATGAATAATGTTAATATCAATGTATTTATTGACTTCTAAATTCTAGTTTTGCGTACAACTAATCTATCTATAGGTGAGTAATGTATTTGCAATTGTCTGAAGTCTTATTCAACAACAACTTATGTGTTTTTTTTATTTGAAATGATTTACCCCATCAATGAAAAATGTTAATACTAACGTAATAATTGAATTCTAAATTCTAGTTTTCTGAACATCTAGTTAATTTATAGTAGATAAATGTATTTGCAATTGTCTGAAGTCTTCTTCATCAACATATTATGTTTTTTTTTTAATTTGAAATGATGTACCCCAACAATGAATAATGTTAATATCAACGTATTTATTGACTTCTAAATTCTAGTTTTGCGTACAACTAATCTATCTATAGGTGAGTAATGTATTTGCAATTGTCTGAAGTCTTATTCAACAACAACATATGTGTTTTTTTTATTTGAAATGATTTACCCCATCAATGAAAAATGTTAATACTAACGTAATAATTGAGTTCTAAATTCTAGTTTTCTGAATATCTAGTTAATTTATGGTGGATAAATGTATTTTCAATTGTCTGAAGTCTTATTTAATAACAACTTATGTTTTTTTTTTTAAATTGAAATGATGTACCCCAACAATGAATAACGTTAATATTAACGTAATTATTGAGTTCTAAATTCTAGTTTTGGGTTCAACTAATCTATCTATAGGTGACCAATGTATTTGCAATTGTCTGAAGTCTTATTCATCAACATATTATGTTTATTCTTTAATTTGAAATGATGTAACCCAACAATGAATAACGTTAATATTAACGTAATTTTTGAATTTTAAATCCTGGTTTTTCTGATCATCTAGTTTATGTATAGTAGATAAATGTATTTCCAATTGTCTGAAGTCTTCTTCATCAACATATTATGTTATTTTTTTAATTTGAAATGATGTACCCCAACAATGAATAACGTTAATATTAACGTAATTATTGAGTTCTAAATTCTAGTTTTGGGTTTAACTAATCTATCTATAGGTGACTAATGTATTTGCAATTGTCTGAAGTCTTATTCAACAACAACTTAAGTGTTTTTTTTTATTTGAAATGATTTACCATATCAATGAAAAATGTTAATATTAACGTAATAATTGAATTCTAAATTCTAGTTTTCTGAACATCTAGTTAATTTATAGTGGATAAATGTATTTGCAATTGTCTGAAGTCTTCTTCATCAACATATTATGTTTTTTTTTTAATTTGAAATGATGTACCCCAACAATGAATAATGTTAATATCAACGTATTTATTGACTTCTAAATTCTAGTTTTGCGTACAACTAATCTATCTATAGGTGACTAATGTATTTGCAATTGTCTGAAGTCTTATTCATCAACATATTATGTTTATTCTTTAATTTGAAATGATGTAACCCAACAATGAATAATGTTAATATTAACGTAATTTTTGAGTTTTAAATTCTGGTTTTTCTGATCATCTAGTTTATGTATAATGGATAAATGTATTTGCAATTGTCTGAAGTCTTATTCATCAACATATTATGTTTTTTTTTTTAATTTGAAATGATGTACCCCAACAATGAATAATGTTAATATCAATGTATTTATTGACTTCTAAATTCTAGTTTTGCGTACAACTAATCTATCTATAGGTGAGTAATGTATTTGCAATTGTCTGAAGTCTTATTCAACAACAACTTATGTGTTTTTTTTATTTGAAATGATTTACCCCATCAATGAATAATGTTAATATCAATGTATTTATTGACTTCTAAATTCTAGTTTTGCGTACAACTAATCTATCTATAGGTGAGTAATGTATTTGCAATTGTCCGAAGTCTTATTCATCAACATATTATGTGTTTTTTTTATTTGAAATGATT
Source organism: Metopolophium dirhodum (assembly GCF_019925205.1). NCBI lineage: Eukaryota > Metazoa > Arthropoda > Insecta > Hemiptera > Aphididae > Metopolophium > Metopolophium dirhodum. The sequence goes on along the minus strand of NW_026869896.1, from coordinate 792,630 downwards.
TACCCCATCAATGAAAAATGTTAATATTAACGTAATAATTGAGTTCTAAATTCTAGTTTTCTGAATATCTAGTTAATTTATGGTGGATAAATGTATTTGCAATTGTCTGAAGTCTTCTTCATCAACATATTATGTTTTTTTTTTAATTTGAAATGATGTACCCCAACAATGAATAATGTTAATATCAATGTATTTATTGACTTCTAAATTCTAGTTTTGCGTACAACTAATCTATCTATAGGTGAGTAATGTATTTGCAATTGTCTGAAGTCTTATTCAACAACAACATATGTGTTTTTTTTATTTGAAATGATTTACCCCATCAATGAAAAATGTTAATACTAACGTAATAATTGAGTTCTAAATTCTAGTTTTCTGAATATCTAGTTAATTTATGGTGGATAAATGTATTTTCAATTGTCTGAAGTCTTATTTAATAACAACTTATGTTTTTTTTTTTTAATTTGAAATGATGTACCCCAACAATGAATAACGTTAATATTAACGTAATTATTGAGTTCTAAATTCTAGTTTTGGGTTCAACTAATCTATCTATAGGTGACCAATGTATTTGCAATTGTCTGAAGTCTTATTCATCAACATATTATGTTTTTTTTTTAATTTGAAATGATGTACCCCAACAATGAATAATGTTAATATCAATGTATTTATTGACTTCTAAATTCTAGTTTTGCGTACAACTAATCTATCTATAGGTGAGTAATGTATTTGCAATTGTCTGAAGTCTTATTCATCAACATATTATGTTTTTTTTTTAATTTGAAATGATGTACCCCAACAATGAATAATGTTAATATCAACGTATTTATTGACTTCTAAATTCTAGTTTTGCGTACAACTAATCTATCTATAGGTGACTTATGTATTTGCAATTGTCCGAAGTCTTATTCATCAACATATTATGTGTTTTTTTTATTTGAAATGATTTACCCCATCAATGAAAAATGTTAATATCAACGTATTTATTGACTTCTAAATTCTAGTTTTCTGAATATCTAGTTAATTTATGGTGGATAAATGTATTTGCAATTGTCTGAAGTCTTCTTCATCAACATATTATGTTTTTTTTTTTTAATTTGAAATGATGTACCCCAACAATGAATAATGTTAATATCAACGTATTTATTGACTTCTAAATTCTAGTTTTGCGTACAATTAATCTATCTATAGGTGACTAATATATTTGCAATTGTCTGAAGTCTTATTCATCAACATATTATGTTTATTCTTTAATTTGAAATGATGTAACCCAACAATGAATAACGTTAATATTAACGTAATTTTTGAATTTTAAATCCTGGTTTTTCTGATCATCTAGTTTATGTATAGTAGATAAATGTATTTCCAATTGTCTGAAGTCTTCTTCATCAACATATTATGTTTTTTTTTTAATTTGAAATGATGTACCCCAACAATGAATAACGTTAATATTAACGTAATTATTGAGTTCTAAATTCTAGTTTTGGGTTTAACTAATCTATCTATAGGTGACCAATGTATTTGCAATTGTCTGAAGTCTTATTCAACAACAACTTATGTGTTTTTTTTTATTTGAAATGATTTACCATATCAATGAAAAATGTTAATATTAACGTAATAATTGAATTCTAAATTCTAGTTTTCTGAACATCTAGTTAATTTATAGTGGATAAATGTATTTGCAATTGTCTGAAGTCTTCTTCATCAACATATTATGTTTTTTATTTAATTTGAAATGATGTACCCCAACAATGAATAATTTTAATATCAACGTATTTAGTGACTTCTAAATTCTAGTTTTGCGTACAACTAATCTATCTATAGGTGACTAATGTATTTGCAATTGTCTGAAGTCTTATTCATCAACATATTATGTTTATTCTTTAATTTGAAATGATGTAACCCAACAATGAATAATGTTAATATTAACGTAATTTTTGAGTTTTAAATTCTGGTTTTTCTGATCATCTAGTTTATGTATAGTGGATAAATGTATTTGCAATTGTCTGAAGTCTTATTCATCAACATATTATGTTTTTTTTTTAATTTGAAATGATGTACCCCAACAATAAATAATGTTAATATCAATGTATTTATTGACTTCTAAATTCTAGTTTTGCGTACAACTAATCTATCTATAGGTGAGTAATGTATTTGCAATTGTCTGAAGTCTTATTCAACAACAACTTATGTGTTTTTTTTATTTGAAATGATTTACCCCATCAATGAATAATGTTAATATCAATGTATTTATTGACTTCTAAATTCTAGTTTTGCGTACAACTAATCTATCTATAGGTGAGTAATGTATTTGCAATTGTCTGAAGTCTTATTCAACAACAACTTATGTGTTTTTTTTATTTGAAATGATTTCCCCCATCAATGAAAAATGTTAATATTAACGTTATAATTGAGTTCTAAATTCTAGTTTTCTGAACATCTAGTTAATTTATTGTGGATAAATGTATTTGCAATTGTCTGAAGTCTTCTTCATCAACATATTATGTGTTTTTTTTAATTTGAAATGATGTACCCCAACAATGAATAATGTCAATATCAACGTATTTATTGACTTCTAAATTCTAGTTTTGCGTACAACTAATCTACCTATAGGTGACTAATGTATTTGCAATTGCCTGAAGTCTTATTCAACAACAACTTATGTGTTTTTTTTATTTGAAATGATTTACCCCATCAATGAAAAATGTTAATATTAACGTAATAATTGATTTCTAAATTCTAGTTTTCTGAAAATCTAGTTAAATTATAGTGGATAAATGTATTTGCAATTGTCTGAAGTCTTCTTCATCAACATATTATGTTTATTTTTTAATTTGAAATGATGTACCCCAACAATGAATAATGTTAATATCAACGTATTTATTGACTTCTAAATTCTAGTTTTGCGTACAACTAATCTTTCTATAGGTGACTTATGTATTTGCAATTGTCCGAAGTCTTATTCATCAACATATTATGTGTTTTTTTTATTTGAAATGATTTACCCCATCAATGAAAAATGTTAATATTAACGTAATAATTGAGTTCTAAATTCTAGTTTTCTGAATATCTAGTTAATTTATGGTGGATAAATGTATTTGCAATTGTCTGAAGGCTTCTTCATCAACATATTATGTTTTTTTTTTAATTTGAAATGATGTACCCCAACAATGAATAATGTTTATATCAATGTATTTATTGACTTCTAAATTCTAGTTTTGCGTACAACTAATCTATCTATAGGTGAGTAATGTATTTGCAATTGTCTGAAGTCTTATTCAACAACAACATATGTGTTTTTTTTATTTGAAATGATTTACCCCATCAATGAAAAATGTTAATACTAACGTAATAATTGAGTTCTAAATTCTAGTTTTCTGAATATCTAGTTAATTTATGGTGGATAAATGTATTTTCAATTGTCTGAAGTCTTATTTAATAACAACTTATGTTTTTTTTTTTAATTTGAAATGATGTACCCCAACAATGAATAACGTTAATATTAACGTAATTATTGAGTTCTTAATTCTAGTTTTGGGTTCAACTAATCTATCTATAGGTGACCAATGTATTTGCAATTGTCTGAAGTCTTATTCATCAACATATTATGTTTTTTTTTTAATTTGAAATGATGTACCCCAACAATGAATAATGTTAATATCAATGTATTTATTGACTTCTAAATTCTAGTTTTGCGTACAACTAATCTATCTATAGGTGAGTAATGTATTTGCAATTGTCTGAAGTCTTATTCAACAACAACTTATGTGTTTTTTTTATTTGAAATGATTTACCCCATCAATGAAAAATGTTAATACTAACGTAATAATTGAATTCTAAATTCTAGTTTTGGGTTCAACTAATCTATCTATAGGTGACCAATGTATTTGCAATTGTCTGAAGTCTTATTCAACAACAACTTATGTGTTTTTTTTATTTGAAATGATTTACCCCATCAATGAAAAATGTTAATACTAACGTAATAATTGAGTTCTAAATTCTAGTTTTCTGAATATCTAGTTAATTTATGGTGGATAAATGTATTTGCAATTGTCTGAAGTCTTCTTCATCAACATATTATGTTTTTTTTTTTAATTTGAAATGATGTACCCCAACAATGAATAATGTTAATATCAACGTATTTATTGACTTCTAAATTCTAGTTTTGCGTACAATTAATCTATCTATAGGTGACTAATATATTTGCAATTGTCTGAAGTCTTATTCATCAACATATTATGTTTATTCTTTAATTTGAAATGATGTAACCCAACAATGAATAATGTTAATATTAACGTAATTTTTGAGTTCGAAATTCTGGTTTTTCAGATCATCTAGTTTATGTATAGTGGATAAATGTATTTGCAATTGTCTGAAGTCTTATTCATCAACATATTATGTTTTTTTTTTAATTTGAAATGATGTACCCCAACAATGAATAATGTTAATATCAATGTATTTATTGACTTCTAAATTCTAGTTTTGCGTACAACTAATCTATCTATAGGTGAGTAATGTATTTGCAATTGTCTGAAGTCTTATTCAACAACAACTTATGTGTTTTTTTTATTTGAAATGATTTACCCCATCAATGAAAAATGTTAATACTAACGTAATAATTGAATTCTAAATTCTAGTTTTGGGTTCAACTAATCTATCTATAGGTGACCAATGTATTTGCAATTGTCTGAAGTCTTATTCAACAACAACTTATGTGTTTTTTTTATTTGAAATGATTTACCCCATCAATGAAAAATGTTAATACTAACGTAATAATTGAGTTCTAAATTCTAGTTTTCTGAATATCTAGTTAATTTATGGTGGATAAATGTATTTGCAATTGTCTGAAGTCTTCTTCATCAACATATTATGTTTTTTTTTTTAATTTGAAATGATGTACCCCAACAATGAATAATGTTAATATCAACGTATTTATTGACTTCTAAATTCTAGTTTTGCGTACAATTAATCTATCTATAGGTGACTAATATATTTGCAATTGTCTGAAGTCTTATTCATCAACATATTATGTTTATTCTTTAATTTGAAATGATGTAACCCAACAATGAATAATGTTAATATTAACGTAATTTTTGAGTTCGAAATTCTGGTTTTTCAGATCATCTAGTTTATGTATAGTGGATAAATATATTTGCAATTGTCTGAAGTCTTATTCATCAACATATTATGTTTTTTTTTTAATTTGAAATGATGTACCCCAACAATGAATAATGTTTATATCAATGTATTTATTGACTTCTAAATTCTAGTTTTGCGTACAACTAATCTATCTATAGGTGAGTAATGTATTTGCAATTGTCTGAAGTCTTATTCAACAACAACTTATGTGTTTTTTTTATTTGAAATGATTTACCCCATCAATGAAAAATGTTAATACTAACGTAATAATTGAATTCTAAATTCTAGTTTTCTGAACATCTAGTTAATTTATAGTGGATAAATGTATTTGCAATTGTCTGAAGTCTTCTTCATCAACATATTATGTTTTTTTTTTAATTTGAAATGATGTACCCCAACAATGAATAATGTTAATATCAACGTATTTATTGACTTCTAAATTCTAGTTTTGCGTACAACTAATCTATCTATAGGGGACTAATGTATTTGCAATTGTCTGAAGTCTTATTCATCAACATATTATGTTTATTCTTTAATTTGAAATGATGTAACCCAACAATGAATAATGTTAATATTAACGTAATTTTTGAATTTTAAATTCTGGTTTTTCTGATCATCTAGTTTATGTATAGTGGATAAATGTATTTGCAATTGTCTGTAGTCTTATTCATCAACATATTATGTTTTTTTTTTTAATTTGAAATGATGTACCCCAACAATGAATAATGTTAATATCAATGTATTTATTGACTTCTAAATTCTAGTTTTCTGAATATCTAGTTAATTTATGGTGGATTAATGTATTTTCAATTGTCTGAAGTCTTATTTAACAACAACTTATGTTTTTTTTTTAATTTGAAATGATGTACCCCAACAATGAATAACGTTAATATTAACGTAATTATTGAGTTCTAAATTCTAGTTTTGGGTTCAACTAATCTATCTATAGGTGACCAATGTATTTGCAATTGTCTGAAATCTTATTCATCAACATATTATGTTTTTTTTTTTATTTGAAATGATTTACCCCATCAATGAAAAATGTTAATACTAACGTAATAATTGAGTTCTAAATTCTAGTTTTCTGAATATCTAGTTAATTTATGGTGGATAAATGTATTTTCAATTGTCTGAAGTCTTATTTAATAACAACTTATGTTTTTTTTTTTAATTTGAAATGATGTACCCCAACAATGAATAACGTTAATATTAACGTAATTATTGAGTTCTTAATTCTAGTTTTGGGTTCAACTAATCTATCTATAGGTGACCAATGTATTTGCAATTGTCTGAAGTCTTATTCATCAACATATTATGTTTTTTTTTTAATTTGAAATGATGTACCCCAACAATGAATAATGTTAATATCAATGTATTTATTGACTTCTAAATTCTAGTTTTGCGTACAACTAATCTATCTATAGGTGAGTAATGTATTTGCAATTGTCTGAAGTCTTATTCAACAACAACTTATGTGTTTTTTTTATTTGAAATGATTTACCCCATCAATGAAAAATGTTAATACTAACGTAATAATTGAATTCTAAATTCTAGTTTTGGGTTCAACTAATCTATCTATAGGTGACCAATGTATTTGCAATTGTCTGAAGTCTTATTCAACAACAACTTATGTGTTTTTTTTATTTGAAATGATTTACCCCATCAATGAAAAATGTTAATACTAACGTAATAATTGAGTTCTAAATTCTAGTTTTCTGAATATCTAGTTAATTTATGGTGGATAAATGTATTTGCAATTGTCTGAAGTCTTCTTCATCAACATATTATGTTTTTTTTTTTAATTTGAAATGATGTACCCCAACAATGAATAATGTTAATATCAACGTATTTATTGACTTCTAAATTCTAGTTTTGCGTACAATTAATCTATCTATAGGTGACTAATATATTTGCAATTGTCTGAAGTCTTATTCATCAACATATTATGTTTATTCTTTAATTTGAAATGATGTAACCCAACAATGAATAATGTTAATATTAACGTAATTTTTGAGTTCGAAATTCTGGTTTTTCAGATCATCTAGTTTATGTATAGTGGATAAATGTATTTGCAATTGTCTGAAGTCTTATTCATCAACATATTATGTTTTTTTTTTAATTTGAAATGATGTACCCCAACAATGAATAATGTTAATATCAATGTATTTATTGACTTCTAAATTCTAGTTTTGCGTACAACTAATCTATCTATAGGTGAGTAATGTATTTGCAATTGTCTGAAGTCTTATTCAACAACAACTTATGTGTTTTTTTTATTTGAAATGATTTACCCCATCAATGAAAAATGTTAATACTAACGTAATAATTGAATTCTAAATTCTAGTTTTCTGAACATCTAGTTAATTTATAGTGGATAAATGTATTTGCAATTGTCTGAAGTCTTCTTCATCAACATATTATGTTTTTTTTTTAATTTGAAATGATGTACCCCAACAATGAATAATGTTAATATCAACGTATTTATTGACTTCTAAATTCTAGTTTTGCGTACAACTAATCTATCTATAGGGGACTAATGTATTTGCAATTGTCTGAAGTCTTATTCATCAACATATTATGTTTATTCTTTAATTTGAAATGATGTAACCCAACAATGAATAATGTTAATATTAACGTAATTTTTGAATTTTAAATTCTGGTTTTTCTGATCATCTAGTTTATGTATAGTGGATAAATGTATTTGCAATTGTCTGTAGTCTTATTCATCAACATATTATGTTTTTTTTTTTAATTTGAAATGATGTACCCCAACAATGAATAATGTTAATATCAATGTATTTATTGACTTCTAAATTCTAGTTTTCTGAATATCTAGTTAATTTATGGTGGATTAATGTATTTTCAATTGTCTGAAGTCTTATTTAACAACAACTTATGTTTTTTTTTTTAATTTGAAATGATGTACCCCAACAATGAATAACGTTAATATTAACGTAATTATTGAGTTCTAAATTCTAGTTTTGGGTTCAACTAATCTATCTATAGGTGACCAATGTATTTGCAATTGTCTGAAATCTTATTCATCAACATATTATGTTTTTTTTTTAATTTGAAATGATGTACCCCAACAATAAATAATGTTAATATCAATGTATTTATTGACTTCTAAATTCTAGTTTTGCGTACAACTAATCTATCTATAGGTGAGTAATGAATTTGCAATTGTCTGAAGTCTTATTCAACAACAACTTATGTGTTTTTTTTTATTTGAAATGATTTACCCCATCAATGAATAATGTTAATATCAATGTATTTATTGACTTCTAAATTCTAGTTTTGCGTACAACTAATCTATCTATAGGTGAGTAATGTATTTGCAATTGTCTGAAGTTTTATTCGTCAACAAATTATGTGTTTTTTTTATTTGAAATGATTTCCCCCATCAATGAAAAATGTTAATATTAACGTTATAATTGAGTTCTAAATTCTAGTTTTCTGAACATCTAGTTAATTTATTGTGGATAAATGTATTTGCAATTGTCTGAAGTCTTCTTCATCAACATATTATGTGTTTTTTTTAATTTGAAATGATGTACCCCAACAATGAATAATGTCAATATCAACGTATTTATTGACTTCTAAATTCTAGTTTTGCGTACAACTAATCTACCTATAGGTGACTAATGTATTTGCAATTGCCTGAAGTCTTATTCAACAACAACTTATGTGTTTTTTTTATTTGAAATGATTTACCCCATCAATGAAAAATGTTAATATTAACGTAATAATTGATTTCTAAATTCTAGTTTTCTGAAAATCTAGTTAAATTATAGTGGATAAATGTATTTGCAATTGTCTGAAGTCTTCTTCATCAACATATTATGTTTATTTTTTAATTTGAAATGATGTACCCCAACAATGAATAATGTTAATATCAACGTATTTATTGACTTCTAAATTCTAGTTTTGCGTACAACTAATCTTTCTATAGGTGACTTATGTATTTGCAATTGTCCGAAGTCTTATTCATCAACATATTATGTGTTTTTTTTATTTGAAATGATTTACCCCATCAATGAAAAATGTTAATATTAACGTAATAATTGAGTTCTAAATTCTAGTTTTCTGAATATCTAGTTAATTTATGGTGGATAAATGTATTTGCAATTGTCTGAAGGCTTCTTCATCAACATATTATGTTTTTTTTTTAATTTGAAATGATGTACCCCAACAATGAATAATGTTAATATCAATGTATTTATTAACTTCTTAATTCTAGTTTTGCGTACAACTAATCTATCTATAGGTGAGTAATGTATTTGCAATTGTCTGAAGTCTTATTCAACAACAACATATGTGTTTTTTTTATTTGAAATGATTTACCCCATCAATGAAAAATGTTAATACTAACGTAATAATTGAGTTCTAAATTCTAGTTTTCTGAATATCTAGTTAATTTATGGTGGATAAATGTATTTTCAATTGTCTGAAGTCTTATTTAATAACAACTTATGTTTTTTTTTTTAATTTGAAATGATGTACCCCAACAATGAATAACGTTAATATTAACGTAATTATTGAGTTCTTAATTCTAGTTTTGGGTTCAACTAATCTATCTATAGGTGACTAATGTATTTGCAATTGTCTGAAGTCTTATTCAACAACAACTTATGTGTTTTTTTTATTTGAAATGATTTACCCCATCAATGAAAAATGTTAATACTAACGTAATAATTGAATTCTAAATTCTAGTTTTGGGTTCAACTAATCTATCTATAGGTGACTTATGTATTTGCAATTGTCCGAAGTCTTATTCATCAACATATTATGTGTTTTTTTTATTTGAAATGATTTACCCCATCAATGAAAAATGTTAATATTAACGTAATAATTGAGTTCTAAATTCTAGTTTTCTGAATATCTAGTTAATTTATGGTGGATAAATGTATTTGCAATTGTCTGAAGGCTTCTTCATCAACATATTATGTTTTTTTTTTAATTTGAAATGATGTACCCCAACAATGAATAATGTTAATATCAATGTATTTATTGACTTCTAAATTCTAGTTTTGCGTACAACTAATCTATCTATAGGTGAGTAATGTATTTGCAATTGTCTGAAGTCTTATTCAACAACAACTTATGTGTTTTTTTTATTTGAAATGATTTACCCCATCAATGAAAAATGTTAATACTAACGTAATAATTGAATTCTAAATTCTAGTTTTGGGTTCAACTAATCTATCTATAGGTGACCAATGTATTTGCAATTGTCTGAAGTCTTATTCAACAACAATTTATGTGTTTTTTTTATTTGAAATGATTTACCCCATCAATGAAAAATGTTAATACTAACGTAATAATTGAGTTCTAAATTCTAGTTTTCTGAATATCTAGTTAATTTATGGTGGATAAATGTATTTGCAATTGTCTGAAGTCTTCTTCATCAACATATTATGTTTTTTTTTTTAATTTGAAATGATGTACCCCAACAATGAATAATGTTAATATCAACGTATTTATTGACTTCTAAATTCTAGTTTTGCGTACAATTAATCTATCTTTAGGTGACTAATATATTTACAATTGTCTGAAGTCTTATTCATCAACATATTATGTTTATTCTTTAATTTGAAATGATGTAACCCAACAATGAATAATGTTAATATTAACGTAATTTTTGAGTTCGAAATTCTGGTTTTTCAGATCATCTAGTTTATGTATAGTGGATAAATGTATTTGCAATTGTCTGAAGACTTATTCATCAACATATTATGTTTTTTTTTTAATTTGAAATGATGTACCCCAACAATGAATAATGTTAATATCAATGTATTTATTGACTTCTAAATTCTAGTTTTGCGTACAACTAATCTATCTATAGGTGAGTAATGTATTTGCAATTGTCTGAAGTCTTATTCAACAACAACTTATGTGTTTTTTTTATTTGAAATGATTTACCCCATCAATGAAAAATGTTAATACTAACGTAATAATTGAATTCTAAATTCTAGTTTTCTGAACATCTAGTTAATTTATAGTGGATAAATGTATTTGCAATTGTCTGAAGTCTTCTTCATCAACATATTATGTTTTTTTTTTAATTTGAAATGATGTACCCCAACAATGAATAATGTTAATATCAACGTATTTATTGACTTCTAAATTCTAGTTTTGCGTACAACTAATCTATCTATAGGGGACTAATGTATTTGCAATTGTCTGAAGTCTTATTCATCAACATATTATGTTTATTCTTTAATTTGAAATGATGTAACCCAACAATGAATAATGTTAATATTAACGTAATTTTTGAATTTTAAATTCTGGTTTTTCTGATCATCTAGTTTATGTATAGTGGATAAATGTATTTGCAATTGTCTGTAGTCTTATTCATCAACATATTATGTTTTTTTTTTTAATTTGAAATGATGTACCCCAACAATGAATAATGTTAATATCAATGTATTTATTGACTTCTAAATTCTAGTTTTCTGAATATCTAGTTAATTTATGGTGGATTAATGTATTTTCAATTGTCTGAAGTCTTATTTAACAACAACTTATGTTTTTTTTTTTAATTTGAAATGATGTACCCCAACAATGAATAACGTTAATATCAATGTATTTATTGACTTCTAAATTCTAGTTTTGCGTACAACTAATCTATCTATAGGTGAGTAATGTATTTGCAATTGTCTGAAGTCTTATTCAACAACAACTTATGTGTTTTTTTTATTTGAAATGATTTACCCCATCAATGAATAATGTTAATATCAATGTATTTATTGACTTCTAAATTCTAGTTCTGCGTACAACTAATCTATCTATAGGTGAGTAATGTATTTGCAATTGTCTGAAGTTTTATTCGTCAACAAATTATGTGTTTTTTTTATTTGAAATGATTTCCCCCATCAATGAAAAATGTTAATATTAACGTTATAATTGAGTTCTAAATTCTAGTTTTCTGAACATCTAGTTAATTTATTGTGGATAAATGTATTTGCAATTGTCTGAAGTCTTCTTCATCAACATATTATGTGTTTTTTTTAATTTGAAATGATGTACCCCAACAATGAATAATGTCAATATCAACGTATTTATTGACTTCTAAATTCTAGTTTTGCGTACAACTAATCTACCTATAGGTGACTAATGTATTTGCAATTGCCTGAAGTCTTATTCAACAACAACTTATGTGTTTTTTTTATTTGAAATGATTTACCCCCATCAATGAAAAATGTTGATATTAACGTAATAATTGATTTCTAAATTCTAGTTTTCTGAAAATCTAGTTAAATTATAGTGGATAAATGTATTTGCAATTGTCTGAAGTCTTCTTCATCAACATATTATGTTTATTTTTTAATTTGAAATGATGTACCCCAACAATGAATAATGTTAATATCAACGTATTTATTGACTTCTAAATTCTAGTTTTGCGTACAACTAATCTATCTATAGGTGACTTATGTATTTGCAATTGTCCGAAGTCTTATTCATCAACATATTATGTGTTTTTTTTATTTGAAATGATTTACCCCATCAATGAAAAATGTTAATATTAACGTAATAATTGAGTTCTAAATTCTAGTTTTCTGAATATCTAGTTAATTTATGGTGGATAAATGTATTTGCAATTGTCTGAAGGCTTCTTCATCAACATATTATGTTTTTTTTTTAATTTGAAATGATGTACCCCAACAATGAATAATGTTAATATCAATGTATTTATTGACTTCTAAATTCTAGTTTTGCGTACAACTAATCTATCTATAGGTGAGTAATGTATTTGCAATTGTCTGAAGTCTTATTCAACAACAACATATGTGTTTTTTTTATTTGAAATGATTTACCCCATCAATGAAAAATGTTAATACTAACGTAATAATTGAGTTCTAAATTCTAGTTTTCTGAATATCTAGTTAATTTATGGTGGATAAATGTATTTGCAATTGTCTGAAGTCTTCTTCATCAACATATTATGTTTTTTTTTTTTAATTTGAAATGATGTACCCCAACAATGAATAATGTTAATATCAACGTATTTATTGACTTCTAAATTCTAGTTTTGCGTACAATTAATCTATCTATAGGTGACTAATATATTTGCAATTGTCTGAAGTCTTATTCATCAACATATTATGTTTATTCTTTAATTTGAAATGATGTAACCCAACAATGAATAATGTTAATATTAACGTAATTTTTGAGTTCGAAATTCTGGTTTTTCAGATCATCTAGTTTATGTATAGTGGATAAATGTATTTGCAATTGTCTGAAGTCTTATTCATCAACATATTATGTTTTTTTTTTAATTTGAAATGATGTACCCCAACAATGAATAATGTTAATATCAATGTATTTATTGACTTCTAAATTCTAGTTTTGCGTACAACTAATCTATCTATAGGTGAGTAATGTATTTGCAATTGTCTGAAGTCTTATTCAACAACAACTTATGTGTTTTTTTTATTTGAAATGATTTACCCCATCAATGAAAAATGTTAATACTAACGTAATAATTGAATTCTAAATTTTAGTTTTCTGAACATCTAGTTAATTTATAGTGGATAAATGTATTTGCAATTGTCTGAAGTCTTCTTCATCAACATATAATGATTTTTTTTTAATTTGAAATGATGTACCCCAACAATGAATAATGTTAATATCAACGTATTTATTGACTTCTAAATTCTAGTTTTGCGTACAACTAATCTATCTATAGGTGACTAATGTATTTGCAATTGTCTGAAGTCTTATTCATCAACATATTATGTTTATTCTTTAATTTGAAATGATGTAACCCAACAATGAATAATGTTAATATTAACGTAATTTTTGAATTTTAAATTCTGGTTTTTCTGATCATCTAGTTTATGTATAGTGGATAAATGTATTTGCAATTGTCTGTAGTCTTATTCATCAACATATTATGTTTTTTTTTTTAATTTGAAATGATGTACCCCAACAATGAATAATGTTAATATCAATGTATTTATTGACTTCTAAATTCTAGTTTTGCGTACAACTAATCTATCTATAGGTGAGTAATGTATTTGCAACTGTCTGAAGTCTTATTCAACAACAACTTATGTGTTTTTTTTATTTGAAATGATTTACCCCATCAATGAAAAATGTTAATACTAACGTAATAATTGAGTTCTAAATTCTAGTTTTCTGAATATCTAGTTAATTTATGGTGGATTAATGTATTTTCAATTGTCTGAAGTCTTATTTAACAACAACTTATGTTTTTTTTTTTTAATTTGAAATGATGTACCCCAACAATGAATAACGTTAATATTAACGTAATTATTGAGTTCTAAATTCTAGTTTTGGGTTCAACTAATCTATCTATAGGTGACCAATGTATTTGCAATTGTCTGAAGTCTTATTCATCAACATATTATGTTTTTTTTTTAATTTGAAATGATGTACCCCAACAATAAATAATGTTAATATCAATGTATTTATTGACTTCTAAATTCTAGTTTTGCGTACAACTAATCTATCTATAGGTGAGTAATGTATTTGCAATTGTCTGAAGTCTTATTCAACAACAACTTATGTGTTTTTTTTATTTGAAATGATGTACCCCAACAATGAATAATGTTAATATCAACGTATTTATTGAGTTCTAAATTCTAGTTTTCTGAATATCTAGTTAATTTATGGTGGATAAATGTATTTTCAATTGTCTGAAGTCTTCTTCATCAACATATTATGTTTTTTTTTTTTAATTTGAAATGATGTACCCCAACAATGAATAATGTTAATATCAACGTATTCATTGACTTCTAAATTCTAGTTTTGCGTACAATTAATCTATCTATAGGTGACTAATATATTTGCAATTGTCTGAAGTCTTATTCATCAACATATTATGTTTATTCTTTAATTTGAAATGATGTAACCCAACAATGAATAATGTTAATATTAACGTAATTTTTGAGTTCGAAATTCTGGTTTTTCAGATCATCTAGTTTATGTATAGTGGATAAATGTATTTGCAATTGTCTGAAGTCTTATTCATCAACATATTATGTTTTTTTTTTTAATTTGAAATGATGTACCCCAACAATGAATAATGTTAATATCAATGTATTTATTGACTTCTAAATTCTAGTTTTGCGTACAACTAATCTATCTATAGGTGAGTAATGTATTTGCAATTGTCTGAAGTCTTATTCAACAACAACTTATGTGTTTTTTTTATTTGAAATGATTTACCCCATCAATGAAAAATGTTAATACTAACGTAATAATTGAATTCTAAATTCTAGTTTTCTGAACATCTAGTTAATTTATAGTAGATAAATGTATTTGCAATTGTCTGAAGTCTTCTTCATCAACATATTATGTTTTTTTTTTTAATTTGAAATGATGTACCCCAACAATGAATAATGTTAATATCAACGTATTTATTGACTTCTAAATTCTAGTTTTGCGTACAACTAATCTATCTATAGGTGATTAATGTATTTGCAATTGTCTGAAGTCTTATTCATCAACATATTATGTTTATTCTTTAATTTGAAATGATGTAACCCAACAATGAATAATGTTAATATTAACGTAATTTTTGAATTTTAAATTCTGGTTTTTCTGATCATCTAGTTTATGTATAGTGGATAAATGTATTTGCAATTGTCTGTAGTCTTATTCATCAACATATTATGTTTTTTTTTTTAATTTGAAATGATGTACCCCAACAATGAATAATGTTAATATCAATGTATTTATTGACTTCTAAATTCTAGTTTTGCGTACAACTAATCTATCTATAGGTGAGTAATGTATTTGCAACTGTCTGAAGTCTTATTCAACAACAACTTATGTGTTTTTTTTATTTGAAATGATTTACCCCATCAATGAAAAATGTTAATACTAACGTCATAATTGAGTTCTAAATTCTAGTTTTCTGAATATTTAGTTAATTTATGGTGGATTAATGTATTTTCAATTGTCTGAAGTCTTATTTAACAACAACTTATGTTTTTTTTTTTAATTTGAAATGATGTACCCCAACAATGAATAACGTTAATATTAACGTAATTATTGAGTTCTAAATTCTAGTTTTGGGTTCAACTAATCTATCTATAGGTGACCAATGTATTTGCAATTGTCTGAAGTCTTATTCAACAACAACTTATGTGTTTTTTTTATTTGAAATGATGTACCCCAACAATGAATAATGTTAATATCAACGTATTTATTGACTTCTAAATTCTAGTTTTGCGTACAACTAATCTATCTATAGGTGACTTATGTATTTGCAATTGTCCGAAGTCTTATTCATCAACATATTATGTGTTTTTTTTTATTTGAAATGATTTACCCCATCAATGAAAAATGTTAATATTAACGTAATAATTGAGTTCTAAATTCTAGTTTTCTGAATATCTAGTTAATTTATGGTGGATAAATGTATTTGCAATTGTCTGAAGTCTTCTTCATCAACATATTATGTTTTTTTTTTAATTTGAAATGATGTACCCCAACAATGAATAATGTTAATATCAATGTATTTATTGACTTCTAAATTCTAGTTTTGCGTACAACTAATCTATCTATAGGTGAGTAATGTATTTGCAATTGTCTGAAGTCTTATTCAACAACAACATATGTGTTTTTTTATTTGAAATGATTTACCCCATCAATGAAAAATGTTAATACTAACGTAATAATTGAGTTCTAAATTCTAGTTTTCTGAATATCTAGTTAATTTATGGTGGATAAATGTATTTTCAATTGTCTGAAGTCTTATTTAATAACAACTTATGTTTTTTTTTTTAATTTGAAATGATGTACCCCAACAATGAATAACGTTAATATTAACGTAATTATTGAGTTCTAAATTCTAGTTTTGGGTTCAACTAATCTATCTATAGGTGAGTAATGTATTTGCAACTGTCTGAAGTCTTATTCAACAACAACTTATGTGTTTTTTTTATTTGAAATGATTTACCCCATCAATGAAAAATGTTAATACTAACGTAATAATTGAGTTCTAAATTCTAGTTTTCTGAATATCTAGTTAATTTATGGTGGATAAATGTATTTTCAATTGTCTGAAGTCTTATTTAACAACAACTTATGTTTTTTTTTTTAATTTGAAATGATGTACCCCAACAATGAATAACGTTAATATTAACGTAATTATTGAGTTCTAAATTCTAGTTTTGGGTTCAACTAATCTATCTATAGGTGACCAACGTATTTGCAATTGTCTGAAGTCTTATTCATCATTATATTATGTTTTTTTTTTAATTTGAAATGATGTACCCCAACAATAAATAATGTTAATATCAATGTATTTATTGACTTCTAAATTCTAGTTTTGCGTACAACTAATCTATCTATAGGTGAGTAATGTATTTGCAATTGTCTGAAGTCTTATTCAACAACAACTTATGTGTTTTTTTTATTTGAAATGATGTACCCCAACAATGAATAATGTTAATATCAACGTATTTATTGACTTCTAAATTCTAGTTTTGCGTACAACTAATCTATCTATAGGTGACTTATGTATTTGCAATTGTCCGAAGTCTTATTCATCAACATATTATGTGTTTTTTTTTATTTGAAATGATTTACCCCATCAATGAAAAATGTTAATATTAACGTAATAATTGAGTTCTAAATTCTAGTTTTCTGAATATCTAGTTAATTTATGGTGGATAAATGTATTTGCAATTGTCTGAAGTCTTCTTCATCAACATATTATGTTTTTTTTTTAATTTGAAATGATGTACCCCAACAATGAATAATGTTAATATCAATGTATTTATTGACTTCTAAATTCTAGTTTTGGGTTCAACTAATCTATCTATAGGTGACCAATGTATTTGCAATTGTCTGAAGTCTTATTCATCAACATATTATGTTTTTTTTTTAATTTGAAATGATGTACCCCAACAATAAATAATGTTAATATCAATGTATTTATTGACTTCTAAATTCTAGTTTTGCGTACAACTAATCTATCTATAGGTGAGTAATGTATTTGCAATTGTCTGAAGTCTTATTCAACAACAACTTATGTGTTTTTTTTATTTGAAATGATGTACCCCAACAATGAATAATGTTAATATCAACGTATTTATTGAGTTCTAAATTCTAGTTTTCTGAATATCTAGTTAATTTATGGTGGATAAATGTATTTGCAATTGTCTGAAGTCTTCTTCATCAACATATTATGTTTTTTTTTTTAATTTGAAATGATGTACCCCAACAATGAATAATGTTAATATCAACGTATTTATTGACTTCTAAATTCTAGTTTTGCGTACAATTAATCTATCTATAGGTGACTAATATATTTGCAATTGTCTGAAGTCTTATTCATCAACATATTATGTTTATTCTTTAATTTGAAATGATGTAACCCAACAATGAATAATGTTAATATTAACGTAATTTTTGAGTTCGAAATTCTGGTTTTTCAGATCATCTAGTTTATGTATAGTGGATAAATGTATTTGCAATTGTCTGAAGTCTTATTCATCAACATATTATGTTTTTTTTTTAATTTGAAATGATGTACCCCAACAATGAATAATGTTAATATCAATGTATTTATTGACTTCTAAATTCTAGTTTTGCGTACAACTAATCTATCTATAGGTGAGTAATGTATTTGCAATTGTCTGAAGTCTTATTCAACAACAACTTATGTGTTTTTTTTATTTGAAATGATTTACCCCATCAATGAAAAATGTTAATACTAACGTAATAATTGAATTCTAAATTCTAGTTTTCTGAACATCTAGTTAATTTATAGTAGATAAATGTATTTGCAATTGTCTGAAGTCTTCTTCATCAACATATTATGTTTTTTTTTTAATTTGAAATGATGTACCCCAACAATGAATAATGTTAATATCAACGTATTTATTGACTTCTAAATTCTAGTTTTGCGTACAACTAATCTATCTATAGGTGATTAATGTATTTGCAATTGTCTGAAGTCTTATTCATCAACATATTATGTTTATTCTTTAATTTGAAATGATGTAACCCAACAATGAATAATGTTAATATTAACGTAATTTTTGAATTTTAAATTCTGGTTTTTCTGATCATCTAGTTTATGTATAGTGGATAAATGTATTTGCAATTGTCTGTAGTCTTATTCATCAACATATTATGTTTTTTTTTTTAATTTGAAATGATGTACCCCAACAATGAATAATGTTAATATCAATGTATTTATTGACTTCTAAATTCTAGTTTTGCGTACAACTAATCTATCTATAGGTGAGTAATGTATTTGCAACTGTCTGAAGTCTTATTCAACAACAACTTATGTGTTTTTTTTATTTGAAATGATTTACCCCATCAATGAAAAATGTTAATACTAACGTCATAATTGAGTTCTAAATTCTAGTTTTCTGAATATCTAGTTAATTTATGGTGGATTAATGTATTTTCAATTGTCTGAAGTCTTATTTAACAACAACTTATGTTTTTTTTTTTTTAATTTGAAATGATGTACCCCAACAATGAATAACGTTAATATTAACGTAATTATTGAGTTCTAAATTCTAGTTTTGGGTTCAACTAATCTATCTATAGGTGACCAATGTATTTGCAATTGTCTGAAGTCTTATTCAACAACAACTTATGTGTTTTTTTTATTTGAAATGATGTACCCCAACAATGAATAATGTTAATATCAACGTATTTATTGACTTCTAAATTCTAGTTTTGCGTACAACTAATCTATCTATAGGTGACTTATGTATTTGCAATTGTCCGAAGTCTTATTCATCAACATATTATGTGTTTTTTTTATTTGAAATGATTTACCCCATCAATGAAAAATGTTAATATTAACGTAATAATTGAGTTCTAAATTCTAGTTTTCTGAATATCTAGTTAATTTATGGTGGATAAATGTATTTGCAATTGTCTGAAGTCTTCTTCATCAACATATTATGTTTTTTTTTTAATTTGAAATGATGTACCCCAACAATGAATAATGTTAATATCAATGTATTTATTGACTTCTAAATTCTAGTTTTGCGTACAACTAATCTATCTATAGGTGAGTAATGTATTTGCAATTGTCTGAAGTCTTATTCAACAACAACATATGTGTTTTTTTATTTGAAATGATTTACCCCATCAATGAAAAATGTTAATACTAACGTAATAATTGAGTTCTAAATTCTAGTTTTCTGAATATCTAGTTAATTTATGGTGGATAAATGTATTTTCAATTGTCTGAAGTCTTATTTAATAACAACTTATGTTTTTTTTTTTAATTTGAAATGATGTACCCCAACAATGAATAACGTTAATATTAACGTAATTATTGAGTTCTAAATTCTAGTTTTGGGTTCAACTAATCTATCTATAGGTGAGTAATGTATTTGCAACTGTCTGAAGTCTTATTCAACAACAACTTATGTGTTTTTTTTATTTGAAATGATTTACCCCATCAATGAAAAATGTTAATACTAACGTAATAATTGAGTTCTAAATTCTAGTTTTCTGAATATCTAGTTAATTTATGGTGGATAAATGTATTTTCAATTGTCTGAAGTCTTATTTAACAACAACTTATGTTTTTTTTTTTAATTTGAAATGATGTACCCCAACAATGAATAACGTTAATATTAACGTAATTATTGAGTTCTAAATTCTAGTTTTGGGTTCAACTAATCTATCTATAGGTGACCAATGTATTTGCAATTGTCTGAAGTCTTATTCATCATTATATTATGTTTTTTTTTTAATTTGAAATGATGTACCCCAACAATAAATAATGTTAATATCAATGTATTTATTAACTTCTAAATTCTAGTTTTGCGTACAACTAATCTATCTATAGGTGAGTAATGTATTTGCAATTGTCTGAAGTCTTATTCAACAACAACTTATGTGTTTTTTTTATTTGAAATGATGTACCCCAACAATGAATAATGTTAATATCAACGTATTTATTGACTTCTAAATTCTAGTTTTGCGTACAACTAATCTATCTATAGGTGACTTATGTATTTGCAATTGTCCGAAGTCTTATTCATCAACATATTATGTGTTTTTTTTATTTGAAATGATTTACCCCATCAATGAAAAATGTTAATATTAACGTAATAATTGAGTTCTAAATTCTAGTTTTCTGAATATCTAGTTAATTTATGGTGGATAAATGTATTTGCAATTGTCTGAAGTCTTCTTCATCAACATATTATGTTTTTTTTTTAATTTGAAATGATGTACCCCCAACAATGAATAATGTTAATATCAATGTATTTATTGACTTCTAAATTCTAGTTTTGGGTTCAACTAATCTATCTATAGGTGACCAATGTATTTGCAATTGTCTGAAGTCTTATTCATCAACATATTATGTTTTTTTTTTAATTTGAAATGATGTACCCCAACAATAAATAATGTTAATATCAATGTATTTATTGACTTCTAAATTCTAGTTTTGCGTACAACTAATCTATCTATAGGTGAGTAATGTATTTGCAATTGTCTGAAGTCTTATTCAACAACAACTTATGTGTTTTTTTTATTTGAAATGATGTACCCCAACAATGGAATAATGTTAATATCAACGTATTTATTGAATTCTAAATTCTAGTTTTCTGAATATCTAGTTAATTTATGGTGGATAAATGTATTTGCAATTGTCTGAAGTCTTCTTCATCAACATATTATGTTTTTTTTTTTAATTTGAAATGATGTACCCCAACAATGAATAATGTTAATATCAACGTATTTATTGACTTCTAAATTCTAGTTTTGCGTACAATTAATCTATCTATAGGTGACTAATATATTTGCAATTGTCTGAAGTCTTATTCATCAACATATTATGTTTATTCTTTAATTTGAAATGATGTAACCCAACAATGAATAATGTTAATATTAACGTAATTTTTGAGTTCGAAATTCTGGTTTTTCAGATCATCTAGTTTATGTATAGTGGATAAATGTATTTGCAATTGTCTGAAGTCTTATTCATCAACATATTATGTTTTTTTTTTAATTTGAAATGATGTACCCCAACAATGAATAATGTTAATATCAATGTATTTATTGACTTCTAAATTCTAGTTTTGCGTACAACTAATCTATCTATAGGTGAGTAATGTATTTGCAATTGTCTGAAGTCTTATTCAACAACAACTTATGTGTTTTTTTTTATTTGAAATGATTTACCCCATCAATGAAAAATGTTAATACTAACGTAATAATTGAATTCTAAATTCTAGTTTTCTGAACATCTAGTTAATTTATAGTAGATAAATGTATTTGCAATTGTCTGAAGTCTTCTTCATCAACATATTATGTTTTTTTTTTAATTTGAAATGATGTACCCCAACAATGAATAATGTTAATATCAACGTATTTATTGACTTCTAAATTCTAGTTTTGCGTACAACTAATCTATCTATAGGTGATTAATGTATTTGCAATTGTCTGAAGTCTTATTCATCAACATATTATGTTTATTCTTTAATTTGAAATGATGTAACCCAACAATGAATAATGTTAATATTAACGTAATTTTTGAATTTTAAATTCTGGTTTTCTGATCATCTAGTTTATGTATAGTGGATAAATGTATTTGCAATTGTCTGTAGTCTTATTCATCAACATATTATGTTTTTTTTTTTAATTTGAAATGATGTAAGTACCCCAACAATGAATAATGTTAATATCAATGTATATTATTGACTTCTAAATTCTAGTTTTTGCGTACAACTAATCTATCTATAGGTGGAGTAATGTATTTGCAACTGTCTGAAGTCTTATTCAACAACAACTTATGTGTTTTTTTTATTTGAAATGATTTACCCCATCAATGAAAAATGTTAATACTAACGTCATAATTGAGTTCTAAATTCTAGTTTTCTGAATATCTAGTTAATTTATGGTGATTAATGTATTTTCAATTGGTCTGAAGTCTTATTCAACAACAACTTATGTGTTTTTTTTTATTTGAAATGATGTACCCCAACAATGAATAATGTTAATATCAACGTATTTATTGACTTCTAAATTCTAGTTTTGCGTACAACCTAATCTATCTATAGGTGACTTATGTATTTGCAATTGTCCGAAGTCTTATTCATCAACATATTATGTGTTTTTTTTATTTGAAATGATTTACCCCATCAATGAAAAATGTTAATATTAACGTAATAATTGAGTTCTAAATTCTAGTTTTCTGAATATCTAGTTAATTTATGGTGGATAAATGTATTTGCAATTGTCTGAAGTCTTCTTCATCAACATATTATGTTTTTTTTTTAATTTGAAATGATTGTACCCCAACAATGAATAATGTTAATATCAATGTATTTATTGACTTCTAAATTCTAGTTTTTGCGTACAACTAATCTATCTATAGGTGAGTAATGTATTTGCAATTGTCTGAAGTCTTATTCAACAACAACATATGTGTTTTTTTTATTTGAAATGATTTACCCCATCAATGAAAAATGTTAATACTAACGTAATAATTGAGTTCTAAATTCTAGTTTTCTGAATATCTAGTTAATTTATGGTGGATAAATGTATTTTCAATTGTCTGAAGTCTTATTTAATAACAACTTATGTTTTTTTCTTTTAATTTGAAATGATGTACCCCAACAATGAATAACGTTAATATTAACGTAATTATTGAGTTCTAAATTCTAGTTTTGGGTTCAACTAATCTATCTATAGGTGAGTAATGTATTTGCAACTGTCTGAAGTCTTATTCAACAACAACTTATGTGTTTTTTTTATTTGAAATGATTTACCCCATCAATGAAAAATGTTAATACTAACGTAATAATTGAGTTCTAAATTCTAGTTTTTCTGAATATCTAGTTAATTTATGGTGGATAAATGTATTTGCAATTGTCTGAAGTCTTCTTCATCAACATATTATGTTTTTTTTTTTAATTTGAAATGATGTACCCCAACAATGAATAATGTTAATATCAACGTATTTATTGACTTCTAAATTCTAGTTTTGCGTACAATTAATCTATCTATAGGTGACTAATATATTTGCAATTGTTCTGAAGTCTTATTCATCAACATATTATGTTTATTCTTTAATTTGAAATGATGTAACCCAACAATGGATAATGTTAATATTAACGTAATTTTTGAGTTCGAAATTCTGGTTTTTTCAGATCATCTAGTTTATGTATAGTGGATAAATGTATTTGCAATTGTCTGAAGTCTTATTCATCAACATATTATGTTTTTTTTTTAATTTGAAATGATGTACCCCAACAATGAATAATGTTAATATCAAAGTATTTATTGACTTCTAAATTCTAGTTTTGCGTACAACTAATCTATCTATAGGTGAGTAATGTATTTGCCAATTGTCTGAAGTCTTATTCAACAACAACTTATGTGTTTTTTTTATTTGAAATGATTTACCCCATCAATGAAAAATGTTAATACTAACGTAATAATTGAATTCTAAATTCTAGTTTTCTGAACATCTAGTTAATTTATAGTGGGATAAATGTATTTGCAATTGTCTGAAGTCTTCTTCATCAACATATTATGTTTTTTTTTTTAATTTGAAATGATGTTACCCCAACAATGAATAATGTTAATATCAACGTATTTATTGACTTCTAAATTCTAGTTTTGCGTACAACTAATTCTATCTATAGGTAGACTAATGTATTTGCAATTGTCTGAAGTCTTATTCATCAACATATTATGTTTATTCTTTAATTTGAAATGATGTAACCCAACAATAAATAATGTTAATATCAATGTATTTATTGACTTCTAAATTCTAGTTTTGCGTACAACTAATCTATCTATAGGTGAGTAATGTATTTGCAATTGTCTGAAGTCTTATTCAACAACAACTTATGTGTTTTTTTTATTTGAAATGATGTACCCCAACAATGAATAATGTTAATATCAACGTATTTATTGACTTCTAAATTCTAGTTTTGCGTACAACTAATCTATCTATAGGTGACTTATTTATTTGCAATTGTCCCGAAGTCTTATTCATCAACATATTATGTGTTTTTTTTATTTGAAATGATTTACCCCATCAATGAAAAATGTTAATATTAACGTAATAATTGAGTTCTAAATTCTAGGTTTTCTGAATATCTAGTTAATTTATGGTGGATAAATGTATTTGCAATTGTCTGAAGTCTTCTTCATCAACATATTATGTTTTTTTTTTAATTTGAAATGATGTACCCCAACAATGAATAATGTTAATATCAATGTATTTATTGACTTCTAAATTCTAGTTTTTGGGTTCAACTAATCTATCTATAGGTGACCAATGTATTTGGCAATTGTCTGAAGTCTTATTCATCAACATATTATGTTTTTTTTTTAATTTGAAATGATGTACCCCAACAATAAATAATGTTAATATCAATGTATTTATTGACTTCTAAATTCTAGTTTTGCAAATCTATCTATAGGTGAGTAATGTATTTGCAATTGTCTGAAGTCTTATTCAACAACAACTTATGTGTTTTTTTTATTTGAAATGATGTACCCCAACAATGAATAATGTTAATATCAACGTATTTATTGAGTTCTAAATTCTAGTTTTCTGAATATCTAGTTAATTTATGGTGGATAAATGTATTTGCAATTGTCTGAAGTCTTCTTCATCAACATATTATGTTTTTTTTTTTAATTTGAAATGATGTACCCCAACAATGAATAATGTTAATATCAACGTATTTATTGACTTCTAAATTCTAGTTTTGCGTACAATTAATCTATCTATAGGTGACTAATATATTTGCAATTGTCTGAAGTCTTATTCATCAACATATTATGTTTATTCTTTAATTTGAAATGATGTAACCCAACAATGAATAATGTTAATATTAACGTAATTTTTGAGTTCGAAATTCTGGTTTTTCAGATCATCTAGTTTATGTATAGTGGATAAATGTATTTGCAATTGTCTGAAGTCTTATTCATCAACATATTATGTTTTTTTTTTAATTTGAAATGATGTACCCCAACAATGAATAATGTTAATATCAATGTATTTATTGACTTCTAAATTCTAGTTTTGCGTACAACTAATCTATCTATAGGTGAGTAATGTATTTGCAATTGTCTGAAGTCTTATTCAACAACAACTTATGTGTTTTTTTTATTTGAAATGATTTACCCCATCAATGAAAAATGTTAATACTAACGTAATAATTGAATTCTAAATTCTAGTTTTCTGAACATCTAGTTAATTTATAGTAGATAAATGTATTTGCAATTGTCTGAAGTCTTCTTCATCAACATATTATGTTTTTTTTTTAATTTGAAATGATGTACCCCAACAATGAATAATGTTAATATCAATGTATTTATTGACTTCTAAATTCTAGTTTTGGGTTCAACTAATCAATCTATAGGTGACCAATGTATTTGCAATTGTCTGAAGTCTTATTCATCAACATATTATGTTTTTTTTTTAATTTGAAATGATGTACCCCAACAATAAATAATGTTAATATCAATGTATTTATTGACTTCTAAATTCTAGTTTTGCGTACAACTAATCTATCTATAGGTGAGTAATGTATTTGCAATTGTCTGAAGTCTTATTCAACAACAACTTATGTGTTTTTTTTATTTGAAATGATTTACCCCATCAATGAAAAATGTTAATATTAACGTAATAATTGAGTTCTAAATTCTAGTTTTCTGAATATCTAGTTAATTTATGGTGGATAAATGTATTTGCAATTGTCTGAAGTCTTCTTCATCAACATATTATGTTTTTTTTTTAATTTGAAATGATGTACCCCAACAATGAATAATGTTAATATCAATGTATTTATTGACTTCTAAATTCTAGTTTTGCGTACAACTAATCTATCTATAGGTGAGTCATGTATTTGCAATTGTCTGAAGTCTTATTCAACAACAACATATGTGTTTTTTTTATTTGAAATGATTTACCCCATCAATGAAAAATGTTAATACTAACGTAATAATTGAGTTCTAAATTCTAGTTTTCTGAATATCTAGTTAATTTATGGTGGATAAATGTATTTTCAATTGTCTGAAGTCTTATTTAATAACAACTTATGTTTTTTTTTTTAATTTGAAATGATGTACCCCAACAATGAATAACGTTAATATTAACGTAATTATTGAGTTCTAAATTCTAGTTTTGGGTTCAACTAATCTATCTATAGGTGAGTAATGTATTTGCAACTGTCTGAAGTCTTATTCAACAACAACTTATGTGTTTTTTTTATTTGAAATGATTTACCCCATCAATGAAAAATGTTAATACTAACGTAATAATTGAGTTCTAAATTCTAGTTTTCTGAATATCTAGTTAATTTATGGTGGATAAATGTATTTGCAATTGTCTGAAGTCTTCTTCATCAACATATTATGTTTTTTTTTTTTAATTTGAAATGATGTACCCCAACAATGAATAATGTTAATATCAACGTATTTATTGACTTCTAAATTCTAGTTTTGCGTACAATTAATCTATCTATAGGTGACTAATATATTTGCAATTGTCTGAAGTCTTATTCATCAACATATTATGTTTATTCTTTAATTTGAAATGATGTAACCCAACAATGGATAATGTTAATATTAACGTAATTTTTGAGTTCGAAATTCTGGTTTTTCAGATCATCTAGTTTATGTATAGTGGATAAATGTATTTGCAATTGTCTGAAGTCTTATTCATCAACATATTATGTTTTTTTTTTAATTTGAAATGATGTACCCCAACAATGAATAATGTTAATATCAATGTATTTATTGACTTCTAAATTCTAGTTTTGCGTACAACTAATCTATCTATAGGTGAGTAATGTATTTGCAATTGTCTGAAGTCTTATTCAACAACAACTTATGTGTTTTTTTTATTTGAAATGATTTACCCCATCAATGAAAAATGTTAATACTAACGTAATAATTGAATTCTAAATTCTAGTTTTCTGAACATCTAGTTAATTTATAGTGGATAAATGTATTTGCAATTGTCTGAAGTCTTCTTCATCAACATATTATGTTTTTTTTTTTAATTTGAAATGATGTACCCCAACAATGAATAATGTTAATATCAACGTATTTATTGACTTCTAAATTCTAGTTTTGCGTACAACTAATTCTATCTATAGGTGACTAATGTATTTGCAATTGTCTGAAGTCTTATTCATCAACATATTATGTTTATTCTTTAATTTGAAATGATGTAACCCAACAATAAATAATGTTAATATCAATGTATTTTATTGACTTCTAAATTCTAGTTTTGCGTACAACTAATCTATCTATAGGTGAGTAATGTATTTGCAATTGTCTGAAGTCTTATTCAACAACAACTTATGTGTTTTTTTTATTTGAAATGATGTACCCCAACAATGAATAATGTTAATATCAACGTATTTATTGACTTCTAAATTCTAGTTTTGCGTACAACTAATCTATCTATAGGTGACTTATTTATTTGCAATTGTCCGAAGTCTTATTCATCAACATATTATGTGTTTTTTTTTATTTGAAATGATTTACCCCCATCAATGAAAAATGTTAATATTAACGTAATAATTGAGTTCTAAATTCTAGTTTTCTGAATATCTAGTTAATTTATGGTGGATAAATGTATTTGCAATTGTCTGAAGTCTTCTTCATCAACATATTATGTTTTTTTTTTAATTTGAAATGATGTACCCCAACAATGAATAATGTTAATATCAATGTATTTATTGACTTCTAAATTCTAGTTTTGGGTTCAACTAATCTATCTATAGGTGACCAATGTATTTGCAATTGTCTGAAGTCTTATTCATCAACATATTATGTTTTTTTTTTAATTTGAAATGATGTACCCCAACAATAAATAATGTTAATATCAATGTATTTATTGACTTCTAAATTCTAGTTTTGCGTACAACTAATCTATCTATAGGTGAGTAATGTATTTGCAATTGTCTGAAGTCTTATTCAACAACAACTTATGTGTTTTTTTTATTTGAAATGATGTACCCCAACAATGAATAATGTTAATATCAACGTATTTATTGAGTTCTAAATTCTAGTTTTCTGAATATCTAGTTAATTTATGGTGGATAAATGTATTTGCAATTGTCTGAAGTCTTCTTCATCAACATATTATGTTTTTTTTTTTTAATTTGAAATGATGTACCCCAACAATGAATAATGTTAATATCAACGTATTTATTGACTTCTAAATTCTAGTTTTGCGTACAATTAATCTATCTATAGGTGACTAATATATTTGCAATTGTCTGAAGTCTTATTCATCAACATATTATGTTTATTCTTTAATTTGAAATGATGTAACCCAACAATGAATAATGTTAATATTAACGTAATTTTTGAGTTCGAAATTCTGGTTTTTCAGATCATCTAGTTTATGTATAGTGGATAAATGTATTTGCAATTGTCTGAAGTCTTATTCATCAACATATTATGTTTTTTTTTTAATTTGAAATGATGTACCCCAACAATGAATAATGTTAATATCAATGTATTTATTGACTTCTAAATTCTAGTTTTGCGTACAACTAATCTATCTATAGGTGAGTAATGTATTTGCAATTGTCTGAAGTCTTATTCAACAACAACTTATGTGTTTTTTTTATTTGAAATGATTTACCCCATCAATGAAAAATGTTAATACTAACGTAATAATTGAATTCTAAATTCTAGTTTTCTGAACATCTAGTTAATTTATAGTAGATAAATGTATTTGCAATTGTCTGAAGTCTTCTTCATCAACATATTATGTTTTTTTTTTAATTTGAAATGATGTACCCCAACAATGAATAATGTTAATATCAATGTATTTATTGACTTCTAAATTCTAGTTTTGGGTTCAACTAATCAATCTATAGGTGACCAATGTATTTGCAATTGTCTGAAGTCTTATTCATCAACATATTATGTTTTTTTTTTTAATTTGAAATGATGTACCCCAACAATAAATAATGTTAATATCAATGTATTTATTGACTTCTAAATTCTAGTTTTGCGTACAACTAATCTATCTATAGGTGAGTAATGTATTTGCAATTGTCTGAAGTCTTATTCAACAACAACTTATGTGTTTTTTTTATTTGAAATGATGTACCCCAACAATGAATAATGTTAATATCAACGTATTTATTGAGTTCTAAATTCTAGTTTTCTGAATATCTAGTTAATTTATGGTGGATAAATGTATTTGCAATTGTCTGAAGTCTTCTTCATCAACATATTATGTTTTTTTTTTTAATTTGAAATGATGTACCCCAACAATGAATAATGTTAATATCAACGTATTTATTGACTTCTAAATTCTAGTTTTGCGTACAATTAATCTATCTATAGGTGACTAATATATTTGCAATTGTCTGAAGTCTTATTCATCAACATATTATGTTTATTCTTTAATTTGAAATGATGTAACCCAACAATGAATAATGTTAATATTAACGTAATTTTTGAGTTCGAAATTCTGGTTTTTCAGATCATCTAGTTTATGTATAGTGGATAAATGTATTTGCAATTGTCTGAAGTCTTATTCATCAACATATTATGTTTTTTTTTTAATTTGAAATGATGTACCCCAACAATGAATAATGTTAATATCAATGTATTTATTGACTTCTAAATTCTAGTTTTGCGTACAACTAATCTATCTATAGGTGAGTAATGTATTTGCAATTGTCTGAAGTCTTATTCAACAACAACTTATGTGTTTTTTTTTATTTGAAATGATTTACCCCATCAATGAAAAATGTTAATACTAACGTAATAATTGAATTCTAAATTCTAGTTTTCTGAACATCTAGTTAATTTATAGTAGATAAATGTATTTGCAATTGTCTGAAGTCTTCTTCATCAACATATTATGTTTTTTTTTTAATTTGAAATGATGTACCCCAACAATGAATAATGTTAATATCAACGTATTTATTGACTTCTAAATTCTAGTTTTGCGTACAACTAATCTATCTATAGGTGATTAATGTATTTGCAATTGTCTGAAGTCTTATTCATCAACATATTATGTTTATTCTTTAATTTGAAATGATGTAACCCAACAATGAATAATGTTAATATTAACGTAATTTTTGAATTTTAAATTCTGGTTTTTCTGATCATCTAGTTTATGTATAGTGGATAAATGTATTTGCAATTGTCTGTAGTCTTATTTATCAACATATTATGTTTTTTTTTTTAATTTGAAATGATGTACCCCAACAATGAATAATGTTAATATCAATGTATTTATTGACTTCTAAATTCTAGTTTTGCGTACAACTAATCTATCTATAGGTGAGTAATGTATTTGCAACTGTCTGAAGTCTTATTCAACAACAACTTATGTGTTTTTTTTATTTGAAATGATTTACCCCATCAATGAAAAATGTTAATACTAACGTCATAATTGAGTTCTAAATTCTAGTTTTCTGAATATCTAGTTAATTTATGGTGGATTAATGTATTTTCAATTGTCTGAAGTCTTATTTAACAACAACTTATGTTTTTTTTTTTAATTTGAAATGATGTACCCCAACAATGAATAACGTTAATATTAACGTAATTATTGAGTTCTAAATTCTAGTTTTGGGTTCAACTAATCTATCTATAGGTGACCAATGTATTTGCAATTGTCTGAAGTCTTATTCAACAACAACTTATGTGTTTTTTTTATTTGAAATGATGTACCCCAACAATGAATAATGTTAATATCAACGTATTTATTGACTTCTAAATTCTAGTTTTGCGTACAACTAATCTATCTATAGGTGACTTATGTATTTGCAATTGTCCGAAGTCTTATTCATCAACATATTATGTGTTTTTTTTATTTGAAATGATTTACCCCATCAATGAAAAATGTTAATATTAACGTAATAATTGAGTTCTAAATTCTAGTTTTCTGAATATCTAGTTAATTTATGGTGGATAAATGTATTTGCAATTGTCTGAAGTCTTCTTCATCAACATATTATGTTTTTTTTTTAATTTGAAATGATGTACCCCAACAATGAATAATGTTAATATCAATGTATTTATTGACTTCTAAATTCTAGTTTTGCGTACAACTAATCTATCTATAGGTGAGTAATGTATTTGCAATTGTCTGAAGTCTTATTCAACAACAACATATGTGTTTTTTTATTTGAAATGATTTACCCCATCAATGAAAAATGTTAATACTAACGTAATAATTGAGTTCTAAATTCTAGTTTTCTGAATATCTAGTTAATTTATGGTGGATAAATGTATTTTAGATTGTCTGAAGTCTTATTTAATAACAACTTATGTTTTTTTTTTTAATTTGAAATGATGTACCCCAACAATGAATAACGTTAATATTAACGTAATTATTGAGTTCTAAATT
Organism: Metopolophium dirhodum; assembly: GCF_019925205.1. Classification (NCBI taxonomy): domain Eukaryota; kingdom Metazoa; phylum Arthropoda; class Insecta; order Hemiptera; family Aphididae; genus Metopolophium; species Metopolophium dirhodum. The sequence goes on along the minus strand of NW_026869896.1, from coordinate 760,163 downwards.
CTAGTTTTGGGTTCAACTAATCTATCTATAGGTGAGTAATGTATTTGCAACTGTCTGAAGTCTTATTCAACAACAACTTATGTGTTTTTTTTATTTGAAATGATTTACCCCATCAATGAAAAATGTTAATACTAACGTAATAATTGAGTTCTAAATTCTAGTTTTCTGAATATCTAGTTAATTTATGGTGGATAAATGTATTTTCATTTGTCTGAAGTCTTATTTAACAACAACTTATGTTTTTTTTTTTAATTTGAAATGATGTACCCCAACAATGAATAACGTTAATATTAACGTAATTATTGAGTTCTAAATTCTAGTTTTGGGTTCAACTAATCTATCTATAGGTGACCAATGTATTTGCAATTGTCTGAAGTCTTATTCATCAACATATTATGTTTTTTTTTTTAATTTGAAATGATGTACCCCAACAATAAATAATGTTAATATCAATGTATTTATTGACTTCTAAATTCTAGTTTTGCGTACAACTAATCTATCTATAGGTGAGTAATGTATTTGCAATTGTCTGAAGTCTTATTCAACAACAACTTATGTGTTTTTTTTATTTGAAATGATGTACCCCAACAATGAATGATGTTAATATCAACGTATTTATTGACTTCTAAATTCTAGTTTTGCGTACAACTAATATATCTATAGGTGACTTATGTATTTGCAATTGTCCGAAGTCTTATTCATCAACATATTATGTGTTTTTTTTTATTTGAAATGATTTACCCCATCAATGAAAAATGTTAATATTAACGTAATAATTGAGTTCTAAATTCTAGTTTTCTGAATATCTAGTTAATTTATGGTGGATAAATGTATTTGCAATTGTCTGAAGTCTTCTTCATCAACATATTATGTTTTTTTTTTAATTTGAAATGATGTACCCCAACAATGAATAATGTTAATATCAATGTATTTATTGACTTCTAAATTCTAGTTTTGCGTACAACTAATCTATCTATAGGTGAGTAATGTATTTGCAATTGTCTGAAGTCTTATTCAACAACAACATATGTGTTTTTTTTATTTGAAATGATTTACCCCATCAATGAAAAATGTTAATACTAACGTAATAATTGAGTTCTAAATTCTAGTTTTCTGAATATCTAGTTAATTTATGGTGGATAAATGTATTTTCAATTGTCTGAAGTCTTATTTAATAACAACTTATGTTTTTTTTTTTAATTTGAAATGATGTACCCCAACAATGAATAACGTTAATATTAACGTAATTATTGAGTTCTAAATTCTAGTTTTGGGTTCAACTAATCTATCTATAGGTGAGTAATGTATTTGCAACTGTCTGAAGTCTTATTCAACAACAACTTATGTGTTTTTTTTATTTGAAATGATTTACCCCATCAATGAAAAATGTTAATACTAACGTAATAATTGAGTTCTAAATTCTAGTTTTCTGAATATCTAGTTAATTTATGGTGGATAAATGTATTTTTAATTGTCTGAAGTCTTATTTAACAACAACTTATGTTTTTTTTTTTTAATTTGAAATGACGTACCCCAACAATGAATAATGTTAATATCAATGTATTTATTGACTTCTAAATTCTAGTTTTGCGTACAACTAATCTATCTATAGGTGAGTAATGTATTTGCAATTGTCTGAAGTCTTATTCAACAACAACATATGTGTTTTTTTTATTTGAAATGATTTACCCCATCAATGAAAAATGTTAATACTAACGTAATAATTGAGTTCTAAATTCTAGTTTTCTGAATATCTAGTTAATTTATGGTGGATAAATGTATTTTCAATTGTCTGAAGTCTTATTTAATAACATCTTATGTTTTTTTTTTTAATTTGAAATGATGTACCCCAACAATGAATAACGTTAATATTAACGTAATTATTGAGTTCTAAATTCTAGTTTTGGGTTCAACTAATCTATCTATAGGTGAGTAATGTATTTGCAACTGTCTGAAGTCTTATTCAACAACAACTTATGTGTTTTTTTTATTTGAAATGATTTACCCCATCAATGAAAAATGTTAATACTAACGTAATCATTGAGTTCTAAATTCTAGTTTTCTGAATATCTAGTTAATTTATGGTGGATTAATGTATTTTCAATTGTCTGAAGTCTTATTTAACAACAACTTATGTTTTTTTTTTTTAATTTGAAATGATGTACCCCAACAATGAATAACGTTAATATTAACGTAATTATTGAGTTCTAAATTCTAGTTTTGGGTTCAACTAATCTATCTATAGGTGACCAATGTATTTGCAATTGTCTGAAGTCTTATTCATCAACATATTATGTTTTTTTTTTAATTTGAAATGATGTACCCCAACAATAAATAATGTTAATATCAATGTATTTATTGACTTCTAAATTCTAGTTTTGCGTACAACTAATCTATCTATAGGTGAGTAATGTATTTGCAATTGTCTGAAGTCTTATTCAACAACAACTTATGTGTTTTTTTTATTTGAAATGATGTACCCCAACAATGAATAATGTTAATATCAACGTATTTATTGAGTTCTAAATTCTAGTTTTCTGAATATCTAGTTAATTTATGGTGGATAAATGTATTTGCAATTGTCTGAAGTCTTCTTCATCAACATATTATGTTTTTTTTTTTAATTTGAAATGATGTACCCCAACAATGAATAATGTTAATATCAACGTATTTATTGACTTCTAAATTCTAGTTTTGCGTACAATTAATCTATCTATAGGTGACTAATATATTTGCAATTGTCTGAAGTCTTATTCATCAACATATTATGTTTATTCTTTAATTTGAAATGATGTAACCCAACAATGAATAATGTTAATATTAACGTAATTTTTGAGTTCGAAATTCTGGTTTTTCAGATCATCTAGTTTATGTATAGTGGATAAATGTATTTGCAATTTTCTGAAGTCTTATTCATCAACATATTATGTTTTTTTTTTTAATTTGAAATGATGTACCCCAACAATGAATAATGTTAATATCAATGTATTTATTGACTTCTAAATTCTAGTTTTGCGTACAACTAATCTATCTATAGGTGAGTAATGTATTTGCAATTGTCTGAAGTCTTATTCAACAACAACTTATGTGTTTTTTTTATTTGAAATGATTTACCCCATCAATGAAAAATGTTAATACTAACGTAATAATTGAATTCTAAATTCTAGTTTTCTGAACATCTAGTTAATTTATAGTGGATAAATGTATTTGCAATTGTCTGAAGTCTTCTTCATCAACATATTATGTTTTTTTTTTAATTTGAAATGATGTACCCCAACAATGAATAATGTTAATATCAACGTATTTATTGACTTCTAAATTCTAGTTTTGCGTACAACTAATCTATCTATAGGTGACTAATGTATTTGCAATTGTCTGAAGTCTTATTCATCAACATATTATGTTTATTCTTTAATTTGAAATGATGTAACCCAACAATGAATAATGTTAATATTAACGTAATTTTTGAATTTTAAATTCTGGTTTTTCTGATCATCTAGTTTATGTATAGTGGATAAATGTATTTGCAATTGTCTGTAGTCTTATTCATCAACATATTATGTTTTTTTTTTTAATTTGAAATGATGTACCCCAACAATGAATAATGTTAATATCAATGTATTTATTGACTTCTAAATTCTAGTTTTGCGTACAACTAATCTATCTATAGGTGAGTAATGTATTTGCAACTGTCTGAAGTCTTATTCAACAACAACTTATGTGTTTTTTTTATTTGAAATGATTTACCCCATCAATGAAAAAATGTTAATACTAACGTAATAATTGAGTTCTAAATTCTAGTTTTCTGAATATCTAGTTAATTTATGGTGGATTAATGTATTTTCAATTGTCTGAAGTCTTATTTAACAACAACTTATGTTTTTTTTTTAATTTGAAATGATGTACCCCAACAATGAATAACGTTAATATTAACGTAATTATTGAGTTCTAAATTCTAGTTTTGGGTTCAACTAATCTATCTATAGGTGACCAATGTATTTGCAATTGTCTGAAGTCTTATTCATCAACATATTATGTTTTTTTTTTAATTTGAAATGATGTACCCCAACAATAAATAATGTTAATATCAATGTATTTATTGACTTCTAAATTCTAGTTTTGCGTACAACTAATCTATCTATAGGTGAGTAATGTATTTGCAATTGTCTGAAGTCTTATTCAACAACAACTTATGTGTTTTTTTTATTTGAAATGATGTACCCCAACAATGAATAATGTTAATATCAACGTATTTATTGACTTCTAAATTCTAGTTTTGCGTACAACTAATCTATCTATAGGTGACTTATGTATTTGCAATTGTCCGAAGTCTTATTCATCAACATATTATGTGTTTTTTTTATTTGAAATGATTTACCCCATCAATGAAAAATGTTAATATTAACGTAATAATTGAGTTCTAAATTCTAGTTTTCTGAATATCTAGTTAATTTATGGTGGATAAATGTATTTGCAATTGTCTGAAGTCTTCTTCATCAACATATTATGTTTTTTTTTTAATTTGAAATGATGTACCCCAACAATGAATAATGTTAATATCAATGTATTTATTGACTTCTAAATTCTAGTTTTGCGTACAACTAATCTATCTATAGGTGAGTAATGTATTTGCAATTGTCTGAAGTCTTATTCAACAACAACATATGTGTTTTTTTATTTGAAATGATTTACCCCATCAATGAAAAATGTTAATACTAACGTAATAATTGAGTTCTAAATTCTAGTTTTCTGAATATCTAGTTAATTAATGGTGGATAAATGTATTTTCAATTGTCTGAAGTCTTATTTAATAACAACTTATGTTTTTTTTTTTAATTTGAAATGATGTACCCCAACAATGAATAACGTTAATATTAACGTAATTATTGAGTTCTAAATTCTAGTTTTGGGTTCAACTAATCTATCTATAGGTGAGTAATGTATTTGCAACTGTCTGAAGTCTTATTCAACAACAACTTATGTGTTTTTTTTATTTGAAATGATTTACCCCATCAATGAAAAATGTTAATACTAACGTAATAATTGAGTTCTAAATTCTAGTTTTCTGAATATCTAGTTAATTTATGGTGGATAAATGTATTTTCAATTGTCTGAAGTCTTATTTAACAACAACTTATGTTTTTTTTTTTAATTTGAAATGATGTACCCCAACAATGAATAACGTTAATATTAACGTAATTATTGAGTTCTAAATTCTAGTTTTGGGTTCAACTAATCTATCTATAGGTGACCAATGTATTTGCAATTGTCTGAAGTCTTATTCATCATTATATTATGTTTTTTTTTTTTAATTTGAAATGATGTACCCCAACAATAAATAATGTTAATATCAATGTATTTATTGACTTCTAAATTCTAGTTTTGCGTACAACTAATCTATCTATAGGTGAGTAATGTATTTGCAATTGTCTGAAGTCTTATTCAACAACAACTTATGTGTTTTTTTTATTTGAAATGATGTACCCCAACAATGAATAATGTTAATATCAACGTATTTATTGACTTCTAAATTCTAGTTTTGCGTACAACTAATCTATCTATAGGTGACTTATGTATTTGCAATTGTCCGAAGTCTTATTCATCAACATATTATGTGTTTTTTTTATTTGAAATGATTTACCCCATCAATGAAAAATGTTAATATTAACGTAATAATTGAGTTCTAAATTCTAGTTTTCTGAATATCTAGTTAATTTATGGTGGATAAATGTATTTGCAATTGTCTGAAGTCTTCTTCATCAACATATTATGTTTTTTTTTTAATTTGAAATGATGTACCCCAACAATGAATAATGTTAATATCAATGTATTTATTGACTTCTAAATTCTAGTTTTGCGTACAACTAATCTATCTATAGGTGAGTAATGTATTTGCAATTGTCTGAAGTCTTATTCAACAACAACATATGTGTTTTTTTTATTTGAAATGATTTACCCCATCAATGAAAAATGTTAATACTAACGTAATAATTGAGTTCTAAATTCTAGTTTTCTGAATATCTAGTTAATTTATGGTGGATAAATGTATTTTCAATTGTCTGAAGTCTTATTTAATAACAACTTATGTTTTTTTTTTTAATTTGAAATGATGTACCCCAACAATGAATAACGTTAATATTAACGTAATTATTGAGTTCTAAATTCTAGTTTTGGGTTCAACTAATCTATCTATAGGTGAGTAATGTATTTGCAACTGTCTGAAGTCTTATTCAACAACAACTTATGTGTTTTTTTTTATTTGAAATGATTTACCCCATCAATGAAAAATGTTAATACTAACGTAATAATTGAGTTCTAAATTCTAGTTTTCTGAATATCTAGTTAATTTATGGTGGATAAATGTATTTTCAATTGTCTGAAGTCTTATTTAACAACAACTTATGTTTTTTTTTTTTAATTTGAAATGATGTACCCCAACAATGAATAACGTTAATATTAACGTAATTATTGAGTTCTAAATTCTAGTTTTGGGTTCAACTAATCTATCTATAGGTGACCAATGTATTTGCAATTGTCTGAAGTCTTATTCATCAACATATTATGTTTTTTTTTTTATTTGAAATGATTTACCCCATCAATGAAAAATGTTAATACTAACGTAATAATTGAGTTCTAAATTCTAGTTTTCTGAATATCTAGTTAATTTATGGTGGATAAATGTATTTGCAATTGTCTGAAGTCTTCTTCATCAACATATTATGTTTTTTTTTTTTAATTTGAAATGATGTACCCCAACAATGAATAATGTTAATATCAACGTATTTATTGACTTCTAAATTCTAGTTTTGCGTACAATTAATCTATCTATAGGTGACTAATATATTTGCAATTGTCTGAAGTCTTATTCAACAACAACTTATGTGTTTTTTTTATTTGAAATGATTTACCCCATCAATGAAAAATGTTAATACTAACGTAATAATTGAGTTCTAAATTCTAGTTTTCTGAATATCTAGTTAATTTATGGTGGATTAATGTATTTTCAATTGTCTGAAGTCTTATTTAACAACAACTTATGTTTTTTTTTTAATTTGAAATGATGTACCCCAACAATGAATAACGTTAATATTAACGTAATTATTGAGTTCTAAATTCTAGTTTTGGGTTCAACTAATCTATCTATAGGTGACCAATGTATTTGCAATTGTCTGAAGTCTTATTCATCAACATATTATGTTTTTTTTTTAATTTGAAATGATGTACCCCAACAATAAATAATGTTAATATCAATGTATTTATTGACTTCTAAATTCTAGTTTTGCGTACAACTAATCTATCTATAGGTGAGTAATGTATTTGCAATTGTCTGAAGTCTTATTCAACAACAACTTATGTGTTTTTTTTATTTGAAATGATGTACCCCAACAATGAATAATGTTAATATCAACGTATTTATTGACTTCTAAATTCTAGTTTTGCGTACAACTAATCTATCTATAGGTGACTTATGTATTTGCAATTGTCCGAAGTCTTATTCATCAACATATTATGTGTTTTTTTTATTTGAAATGATTTACCCCATCAATGAAAAATGTTAATATTAACGTAATAATTGAGTTCTAAATTCTAGTTTTCTGAATATCTAGTTAATTTATGGTGGATAAATGTATTTGCAATTGTCTGAAGTCTTCTTCATCAACATATTATGTTTTTTTTTTTAATTTGAAATGATGTACCCCAACAATGAATAATGTTAATATCAATGTATTTATTGACTTCTAAATTCTAGTTTTGCGTACAACTAATCTATCTATAGGTGAGTAATGTATTTGCAATTGTCTGAAGTCTTATTCAACAACAACATATGTGTTTTTTTTTATTTGAAATGATTTACCCCATCAATGAAAAATGTTAATACTAACGTAATAATTGAGTTCTAAATTCTAGTTTTCTGAATATCTAGTTAATTTATGGTGGATAAATGTATTTTAGATTGTCTGAAGTCTTATTTAATAACAACTTATGTTTTTTTTTTTAATTTGAAATGATGTACCCCAACAATGAATAACGTTAATATTAACGTAATTATTGAGTTCTAAATTCTAGTTTTGGGTTCAACTAATCTATCTATAGGTGAGTAATGTATTTGCAACTGTCTGAAGTCTTATTCAACAACAACTTATGTGTTTTTTTTATTTGAAATGATTTACCCCATCAATGAAAAATGTTAATACTAACGTAATAATTGAGTTCTAAATTCTAGTTTTCTGAATATCTAGTTAATTTATGGTGGATAAATGTATTTTCATTTGTCTGAAGTCTTATTTAACAACAACTTATGTTTTTTTTTTTAATTTGAAATGATGTACCCCAACAATGAATAACGTTAATATTAACGTAATTATTGAGTTCTAAATTCTAGTTTTGGGTTCAACTAATCTATCTATAGGTGACCAATGTATTTGCAATTGTCTGAAGTCTTATTCATCAACATATTATGTTTTTTTTTTTAATTTGAAATGATGTACCCCAACAATAAATAATGTTAATATCAATGTATTTATTGACTTCTAAATTCTAGTTTTGCGTACAACTAATCTATCTATAGGTGAGTAATGTATTTGCAATTGTCTGAAGTCTTATTCAACAACAACTTATGTGTTTTTTTTATTTGAAATGATGTACCCCAACAATGAATGATGTTAATATCAACGTATTTATTGACTTCTAAATTCTAGTTTTGCGTACAACTAATATATCTATAGGTGACTTATGTATTTGCAATTGTCCGAAGTCTTATTCATCAACATATTATGTGTTTTTTTTATTTGAAATGATTTACCCCATCAATGAAAAATGTTAATATTAACGTAATAATTGAGTTCTAAATTCTAGTTTTCTGAATATCTAGTTAATTTATGGTGGATAAATGTATTTGCAATTGTCTGAAGTCTTCTTCATCAACATATTATGTTTTTTTTTTAATTTGAAATGATGTACCCCAACAATGAATAACGTTAATATTAACGTAATTATTGAGTTCTAAATTCTAGTTTTGGGTTCAACTAATCTATCTATAGGTGAGTAATGTATTTGCAACTGTCTGAAGTCTTATTCAACAACAACTTATGTGTTTTTTTTATTTGAAATGATTTACCCCATCAATGAAAAATGTTAATACTAACGTAATAATTGAGTTCTAAATTCTAGTTTTCTGAATATCTAGTTAATTTATGGTGGATAAATGTATTTTCAATTGTCTGAAGTCTTATTTAACAACAACTTATGTTTTTTTTTTTAATTTGAAATGATGTACCCCAACAATGAATAACGTTAATATTAACGTAATTATTGAGTTCTAAATTCTAGTTTTGGGTTCAACTAATCTATCTATAGGTGACCAATGTATTTGCAATTGTCTGAAGTCTTATTCATCATTATATTATGTTTTTTTTTTTTAATTTGAAATGATGTACCCCAACAATAAATAATGTTAATATCAATGTATTTATTGACTTCTAAATTCTAGTTTTGCGTACAACTAATCTATCTATAGGTGAGTAATGTATTTGCAATTGTCTGAAGTCTTATTCAACAACAACTTATGTGTTTTTTTTATTTGAAATGATGTACCCCAACAATGAATAATGTTAATATCAACGTATTTATTGACTTCTAAATTCTAGTTTTGCGTACAACTAATCTATCTATAGGTGACTTATGTATTTGCAATTGTCCGAAGTCTTATTCATCAACATATTATGTGTTTTTTTTATTTGAAATGATTTACCCCATCAATGAAAAATGTTAATATTAACGTAATAATTGAGTTCTAAATTCTAGTTTTCTGAATATCTAGTTAATTTATGGTGGATAAATGTATTTGCAATTGTCTGAAGTCTTCTTCATCAACATATTATGTTTTTTTTTTAATTTGAAATGATGTACCCCAACAATGAATAATGTTAATATCAATGTATTTATTGACTTCTAAATTCTAGTTTTGCGTACAACTAATCTATCTATAGGTGAGTAATGTATTTGCAATTGTCTGAAGTCTTATTCAACAACAACATATGTGTTTTTTTTTATTTGAAATGATTTACCCCATCAATGAAAAATGTTAATACTAACGTAATAATTGAGTTCTAAATTCTAGTTTTCTGAATATCTAGTTAATTTATGGTGGATAAATGTATTTTCAATTGTCTGAAGTCTTATTTAATAACAACTTATGTTTTTTTTTTTAATTTGAAATGATGTACCCCAACAATGAATAACGTTAATATTAACGTAATTATTGAGTTCTAAATTCTAGTTTTGGGTTCAACTAATCTATCTATAGGTGAGTAATGTATTTGCAACTGTCTGAAGTCTTATTCAACAACAACTTATGTGTTTTTTTTATTTGAAATGATTTACCCCATCAATGAAAAATGTTAATACTAACGTAATAATTGAGTTCTAAATTCTAGTTTTCTGAATATCTAGTTAATTTATGGTGGATAAATGTATTTTCAATTGTCTGAAGTCTTATTTAACAACAACTTATGTTTTTTTTTTTTTAATTTGAAATGATGTACCCCAACAATGAATAACGTTAATATTAACGTAATTATTGAGTTCTAAATTCTAGTTTTGGGTTCAACTAATCTATCTATAGGTGACCAATGTATTTGCAATTGTCTGAAGTCTTATTCATCAACATATTATGTTTTTTTTTTTATTTGAAATGATTTACCCCATCAATGAAAAATGTTAATACTAACGTAATAATTGAGTTCTAAATTCTAGTTTTCTGAATATCTAGTTAATTTATGGTGGATAAATGTATTTGCAATTGTCTGAAGTCTTCTTCATCAACATATTATGTTTTTTTTTTTAATTTGAAATGATGTACCCCAACAATGAATAATGTTAATATCAACGTATTTATTGACTTCTAAATTCTAGTTTTGCGTACAATTAATCTATCTATAGGTGACTAATATATTTGCAATTGTCTGAAGTCTTATTCAACAACAACTTATGTGTTTTTTTTATTTGAAATGATTTACCCCATCAATGAAAAATGTTAATACTAACGTAATAATTGAGTTCTAAATTCTAGTTTTCTGAATATCTAGTTAATTTATGGTGGATTAATGTATTTTCAATTGTCTGAAGTCTTATTTAACAACAACTTATGTTTTTTTTTTAATTTGAAATGATGTACCCCAACAATGAATAACGTTAATATTAACGTAATTATTGAGTTCTAAATTCTAGTTTTGGGTTCAACTAATCTATCTATAGGTGACCAATGTATTTGCAATTGTCTGAAGTCTTATTCATCAACATATTATGTTTTTTTTTTAATTTGAAATGATGTACCCCAACAATAAATAATGTTAATATCAATGTATTTATTGACTTCTAAATTCTAGTTTTGCGTACAACTAATCTATCTATAGGTGAGTAATGTATTTGCAATTGTCTGAAGTCTTATTCAACAACAACTTATGTGTTTTTTTTATTTGAAATGATGTACCCCAACAATGAATAATGTTAATATCAACGTATTTATTGACTTCTAAATTCTAGTTTTGCGTACAACTAATCTATCTATAGGTGACTTATGTATTTGCAATTGTCCGAAGTCTTATTCATCAACATATTATGTGTTTTTTTTATTTGAAATGATTTACCCCATCAATGAAAAATGTTAATATTAACGTAATAATTGAGTTCTAAATTCTAGTTTTCTGAATATCTAGTTAATTTATGGTGGATAAATGTATTTGCAATTGTCTGAAGTCTTCTTCATCAACATATTATGTTTTTTTTTTTAATTTGAAATGATGTACCCCAACAATGAATAATGTTAATATCAATGTATTTATTGACTTCTAAATTCTAGTTTTGCGTACAACTAATCTATCTATAGGTGAGTAATGTATTTGCAATTGTCTGAAGTCTTATTCAACAACAACATATGTGTTTTTTTTATTTGAAATGATTTACCCCATCAATGAAAAATGTTAATACTAACGTAATAATTGAGTTCTAAATTCTAGTTTTCTGAATATCTAGTTAATTTATGGTGGATAAATGTATTTTAGATTGTCTGAAGTCTTATTTAATAACAACTTATGTTTTTTTTTTTTAATTTGAAATGATGTACCCCAACAATGAATAACGTTAATATTAACGTAATTATTGAGTTCTAAATTCTAGTTTTGGGTTCAACTAATCTATCTATAGGTGAGTAATGTATTTGCAACTGTCTGAAGTCTTATTCAACAACAACTTATGTGTTTTTTTTATTTGAAATGATTTACCCCATCAATGAAAAATGTTAATACTAACGTAATAATTGAGTTCTAAATTCTAGTTTTCTGAATATCTAGTTAATTTATGGTGGATAAATGTATTTTCATTTGTCTGAAGTCTTATTTAACAACAACTTATGTTTTTTTTTTTAATTTGAAATGATGTACCCCAACAATGAATAACGTTAATATTAACGTAATTATTGAGTTCTAAATTCTAGTTTTGGGTTCAACTAATCTATCTATAGGTGACCAATGTATTTGCAATTGTCTGAAGTCTTATTCATCAACATATTATGTTTTTTTTTTTAATTTGAAATGATGTACCCCAACAATAAATAATGTTAATATCAATGTATTTATTGACTTCTAAATTCTAGTTTTGCGTACAACTAATCTATCTATAGGTGAGTAATGTATTTGCAATTGTCTGAAGTCTTATTCAACAACAACTTATGTGTTTTTTTTATTTGAAATGATGTACCCCAACAATGAATGATGTTAATATCAACGTATTTATTGACTTCTAAATTCTAGTTTTGCGTACAACTAATATATCTATAGGTGACTTATGTATTTGCAATTGTCCGAAGTCTTATTCATCAACATATTATGTGTTTTTTTTATTTGAAATGATTTACCCCATCAATGAAAAATGTTAATATTAACGTAATAATTGAGTTCTAAATTCTAGTTTTCTGAATATCTAGTTAATTTATGGTGGATAAATGTATTTGCAATTGTCTGAAGTCTTCTTCATCAACATATTATGTTTTTTTTTTAATTTGAAATGATGTACCCCAACAATGAATAATGTTAATATCAATGTATTTATTGACTTCTAAATTCTAGTTTTGCGTACAACTAATCTATCTATAGGTGAGTAATGTATTTGCAATTGTCTGAAGTCTTATTCAACAACAACATATGTGTTTTTTTTATTTGAAATGATTTACCCCATCAATGAAAAATGTTAATACTAACGTAATAATTGAGTTCTAAATTCTAGTTTTCTGAATATCTAGTTAATTTATGGTGGATAAATGTATTTTCAATTGTCTGAAGTCTTATTTAATAACAACTTATGTTTTTTTTTTTAATTTGAAATGATGTACCCCAACAATGAATAACGTTAATATTAACGTAATTATTGAGTTCTAAATTCTAGTTTTGGGTTCAACTAATCTATCTATAGGTGAGTAATGTATTTGCAACTGTCTGAAGTCTTATTCAACAACAACTTATGTGTTTTTTTTATTTGAAATGATTTACCCCATCAATGAAAAATGTTAATACTAACGTAATAATTGAGTTCTAAATTCTAGTTTTCTGAATATCTAGTTAATTTATGGTGGATAAATGTATTTTCAATTGTCTGAAGTCTTATTTAACAACAACTTATGTTTTTTTTTTTTAATTTGAAATGACGTACCCCAACAATGAATAATGTTAATATCAATGTATTTATTGACTTCTAAATTCTAGTTTTGCGTACAACTAATCTATCTATAGGTGAGTAATGTATTTGCAATTGTCTGAAGTCTTATTCAACAACAACATATGTGTTTTTTTTATTTGAAATGATTTACCCCATCAATGAAAAATGTTAATACTAACGTAATAATTGAGTTCTAAATTCTAGTTTTCTGAATATCTAGTTAATTTATGGTGGATAAATGTATTTTCAATTGTCTGAAGTCTTATTTTATAACATCTTATGTTTTTTTTTTTAATTTGAAATGATGTACCCCAACAATGAATAACGTTAATATTAACGTAATTATTGAGTTCTAAATTCTAGTTTTGGGTTCAACTAATCTATCTATAGGTGAGTAATGTATTTGCAATTGTCTGAAGTCTTATTCAACAACAACTTATGTGTTTTTTTTATTTGAAATGATTTACCCCATCAATGAAAAATGTTAATACTAACGTAATAATTGAGTTCTAAATTCTAGTTTTCTGAATATCTAGTTAATTTATGGTGGATAAATGTATTTTCAATTGTCTGAAGTCTTATTTAACAACAACTTATGTTTTTTTTTTTTTAATTTGAAATGATGTACCCCAACAATGAATAACGTTAATATTAACGTAATTATTGAGTTCTAAATTCTAGTTTTGGGTTCAACTAATCTATCTATAGGTGACCAATGTATTTGCAATTGTCTGAAGTCTTATTCATCAACATATTATGTTTTTTTTTTTATTTGAAATGATTTACCCCATCAATGAAAAATGTTAATACTAACGTAATAATTGAGTTCTAAATTCTAGTTTTCTGAATATCTAGTTAATTTATGGTGGATAAATGTATTTGCAATTGTCTGAAGTCTTCTTCATCAACATATTATGTTTTTTTTTTTAATTTGAAATGATGTACCCCAACAATGAATAATGTTAATATCAACGTATTTATTGACTTCTAAATTCTAGTTTTGCGTACAATTAATCTATCTATAGGTGACTAATATATTTGCAATTGTCTGAAGTCTTATTCATCAACATATTATGTTTATTCTTTAATTTGAAATGATGTAACCCAACAATGAATAATGTTAATATTAACGTAATTTTTGAGTTCGAAATTCTGGTTTTTCAGATCATCTAGTTTATGTATAGTGGATAAATGTATTTGCAATTGTCTGAAGTCTTATTCATCAACATATTATGTTTTTTTTTTAATTTGAAATGATGTACCCCAACAATGAATAATGTTAATATCAATGTATTTATTGACTTCTAAATTCTAGTTTTGCGTACAACTAATCTATCTATAGGTGAGTAATGTATTTGCAACTGTCTGAAGTCTTATTCAACAACAACTTATGTGTTTTTTTTATTTGAAATGATTTACCCCATCAATGAAAAATGTTAATACTAACGTAATAATTGAGTTCTAAATTCTAGTTTTCTGAATATCTAGTTAATTTATGGTGGATTAATGTATTTTCAATTGTCTGAAGTCTTATTTAACAACAACTTATGTTTTTTTTTTTAATTTGAAATGATGTACCCCAACAATGAATAACGTTAATATTAACGTAATTATTGAGTTCTAAATTCTAGTTTTGGGTTCAACTAATCTATCTATAGGTGACCAATGTATTTGCAATTGTCTGAAGTCTTATTCATCAACATATTATGTTTTTTTTTTAATTTGAAATGATGTACCCCAACAATGAATAATGTTAATATCAATGTATTTATTGACTTCTAAATTCTAGTTTTGCGTACAACTAATCTATCTCTAGGTGAGTAATGTATTTGCAACTGTCTGAAGTCTTATTCAACAACAACTTATGTGTTTTTTTTATTTGAAATGATTTACCCCATCAATGAAAAATGTTAATACTAACGTAATAATTGAGTTCTAAATTCTAGTTTTCTGAATATCTAGTTAATTTATGGTGGATTAATGTATTTTCAATTGTCTGAAGTCTTATTTAACAACAACTTATGTTTTTTTTTTTTAATTTGAAATGATGTACCCCAACAATGAATAACGTTAATATTAACGTAATTATTGAGTTCTAAATTCTAGTTTTGGGTTCAACTAATCTATCTATAGGTGACCAATGTATTTGCAATTGTCTGAAGTCTTATTCATCAACATATTATGTTTTTTTTTTTAATTTGAAATGATGTACCCCAACAATAAATAATGTTAATATCAATGTATTTATTGACTTCTAAATTCTAGTTTTGCGTACAACTAATCTATCTATAGGTGAGTAATGTATTTGCAACTGTCTGAAGTCTTATTCAACAACAACTTATGTGTTTTTTTTATTTGAAATGATTTACCCCATCAATGAAAAATGTTAATACTAACGTAATAATTGAGTTCTAAATTCTAGTTTTCTGAATATCTAGTTAATTTATGGTGGATTAATGTATTTTCAATTGTCTGAAGTCTTATTTAACAACAACTTATGTTTTTTTTTTAATTTGAAATGATGTACCCCAACAATGAATAACGTTAATATTAACGTAATTATTGAGTTCTAAATTCTAGTTTTGGGTTCAACTAATCTATCTATAGGTGACCAATGTATTTGCAATTGTCTGAAGTCTTATTCATCAACATATTATGTTTTTTTTTTAATTTGAAATGATGTACCCCAACAATAAATAATGTTAATATCAACGTATTTATTGAGTTCTAAATTCTAGTTTTCTGAATATCTAGTTAATTTATGGTGGATAAATGTATTTGCAATTGTCTGAAGTCTTCTTCATCAACATATTATGTTTTTTTTTTTAATTTGAAATGATGTACCCCAACAATGAATAATGTTAATATCAACGTATTTATTGACTTCTAAATTCTAGTTTTGCGTACAATTAATCTATCTATAGGTGACTAATATATTTGCAATTGTCTGAAGTCTTATTCATCAACATATTATGTTTATTCTTTAATTTGAAATGATGTAACCCAACAATGAATAATGTTAATATTAACGTAATTTTTGAGTTCGAAATTCTGGTTTTTCAGATCATCTAGTTTATGTATAGTGGATAAATGTATTTGCAATTTTCTGAAGTCTTATTCATCAACATATTATGTTTTTTTTTTAATTTGAAATGATGTACCCCAACAATGAATAATGTTAATATCAATGTATTTATTGACTTCTAAATTCTAGTTTTGGGTTCAACTAATCTATCTATAGGTGACCAATGTATTTGCAATTGTCTGAAGTCTTATTCATCAACATATTATGTTTTTTTTTTTAATTTGAAATGATGTACCCCAACAATGAATAATGTTAATATCAATGTATTTATTGACTTCTAAATTCTAGTTTTGCGTACAACTAATCTATCTATAGGTGAGTAATGTATTTGCAACTGTCTGAAGTCTTATTCAACAACAACTTATGTGTTTTTTTTATTTGAAATGATTTACCCCATCAATGAAAAATGTTAATACTAACGTAATAATTGAGTTCTAAATTCTAGTTTTCTGAATATCTAGTTAATTTATGGTGGATAAATGTATTTTCATTTGTCTGAAGTCTTATTTAACAACAACTTATGTTTTTTTTTTTAATTTGAAATGATGTACCCCAACAATGAATAACGTTAATATTAACGTAATTATTGAGTTCTAAATTCTAGTTTTGGGTTCAACTAATCTATCTATAGGTGACCAATGTATTTGCAATTGTCTGAAGTCTTATTCATCAACATATTATGTTTTTTTTTTTAATTTGAAATGATGTACCCCAACAATAAATAATGTTAATATCAATGTATTTATTGACTTCTAAATTCTAGTTTTGCGTACAACTAATCTATCTATAGGTGAGTAATGTATTTGCAATTGTCTGAAGTCTTATACAACAACAACTTATGTGTTTTTTTTATTTGAAA
Source organism: Metopolophium dirhodum (assembly GCF_019925205.1). Taxonomy (NCBI): domain Eukaryota; kingdom Metazoa; phylum Arthropoda; class Insecta; order Hemiptera; family Aphididae; genus Metopolophium; species Metopolophium dirhodum. Next base: position 742,509 of record NW_026869896.1, on the reverse strand, counting down.
TGATGTACCCCAACAATGAATGATGTTAATATCAACGTATTTATTGACTTCTAAATTCTAGTTTTGCGTACAACTAATCTATCTATAGGTGACTTATGTATTTGCAATTGTCCGAAGTCTTATTCATCAACATATTATGTGTTTTTTTTATTTGAAATGATTTACCCCATCAATGAAAAATGTTAATATTAACGAAATAATTGAGTTCTAAATTCTAGTTTTCTGAATATCTAGTTAATTTATGGTGGATAAATGTATTTGCAATTGTCTGAAGTCTTCTTCATCAACATATTATGTTTTTTTTTTAATTTGAAATGATGTACCCCAACAATGAATAATGTTAATATCAATGTATTTATTGACTTCTAAATTCTAGTTTTGCGTACAACTAATCTATCTATAGGTGAGTAATGTATTTGCAATTGTCTGAAGTCTTATTCAACAACAACATATGTGTTTTTTTTATTTGAAATGATTTACCCCATCAATGAAAAATGTTAATACTAACGTAATAATTGAGTTCTAAATTCTAGTTTTCTGAATATCTAGTTAATTTATGGTGGATAAATGTATTTTCAATTGTCTGAAGTCTTATTTAATAACAACTTATGTTTTTTTTTTTAATTTGAAATGATGTACCCCAACAATGAATAACGTTAATATTAACGTAATTATTGAGTTCTAAATTCTAGTTTTGGGTTCAACTAATCTATCTATAGGTGAGTAATGTATTTGCAACTGTCTGAAGTCTTATTCAACAACAACTTATGTGTTTTTTTTATTTGAAATGATTTACCCCATCAATGAAAAATGTTAATACTAACGTAATAATTGAGTTCTAAATTCTAGTTTTCTGAATATCTAGTTAATTTATGGTGGATAAATGTATTTTCAATTGTCTGAAGTCTTATTTAACAACAACTTATGTTTTTTTTTTTAATTTGAAATGACGTACCCCAACAATGAATAATGTTAATATCAATGTATTTATTGACTTCTAAATTCTAGTTTTGCGTACAACTAATCTATCTATAGGTGAGTAATGTATTTGCAATTGTCTGAAGTCTTATTCAACAACAACATATGTGTTTTTTTTATTTGAAATGATTTACCCCATCAATGAAAAATGTTAATACTAACGTAATAATTGAGTTCTAAATTCTAGTTTTCTGAATATCTAGTTAATTTATGGTGGATAAATGTATTTTCAATTGTCTGAAGTCTTATTTAATAACATCTTATGTTTTTTTTTTTAATTTGAAATGATGTACCCCAACAATGAATAACGTTAATATTAACGTAATTATTGAGTTCTAAATTCTAGTTTTGGGTTCAACTAATCTATCTATAGTTGAGTAATGTATTTGCAATTGTCTGAAGTCTTATTCAACAACAACTTATGTGTTTTTTTTATTTGAAATGATTTACCCCATCAATGAAAAATGTTAATACTAACGTAATAATTGAGTTCTAAATTCTAGTTTTCTGAATATCTAGTTAATTTATGGTGGATAAATGTATTTTCAATTGTCTGAAGTCTTATTTAACAACAACTTATGTTTTTTTTTTTTTAATTTGAAATGATGTACCCCAACAATGAATAACGTTAATATTAACGTAATTATTGAGTTCTAAATTCTAGTTTTGGGTTCAACTAATCTATCTATAGGTGACCAATGTATTTGCAATTGTCTGAAGTCTTATTCATCAACATATTATGTTTTTTTTTTTATTTGAAATGTTTTACCCCATCAATGAAAAATGTTAATACTAACGTAATAATTGAGTTCTAAATTCTAGTTTTCTGAATATCTAGTTAATTTATGGTGGATAAATGTATTTGCAATTGTCTGAAGTCTTCTTCATCAACATATTATGTTTTTTTTTTTAATTTGAAATGATGTACCCCAACAATGAATAATGTTAATATCAACGTATTTATTGACTTCTAAATTCTAGTTTTGCGTACAATTAATCTATCTATAGGTGACTAATATATTTGCAATTGTCTGAAGTCTTATTCATCAACATATTATGTTTATTCCTTAATTTGAAATGATGTAACCCAACAATGAATAATGTTAATATTAACGTAATTTTTGAGTTCGAAATTCTGGTTTTTCAGATCATCTAGTTTATGTATAGTGGATAAATGTATTTGCAATTGTCTGAAGTCTTATTCATCAACATATTATGTTTTTTTTTTAATTTGAAATGATGTACCCCAACAATGAATAATGTTAATATCAATGTATTTATTGACTTCTAAATTCTAGTTTTGCGTACAACTAATCTATCTATAGGTGAGTAATGTATTTGCAACTGTCTGAAGTCTTATTCAACAACAACTTATGTGTTTTTTTTATTTGAAATGATTTACCCCATCAATGAAAAATGTTAATACTAACGTAATAATTGAGTTCTAAATTCTAGTTTTCTGAATATCTAGTTAATTTATGGTGGATTAATGTATTTTCAATTGTCTGAAGTCTTATTTAACAACAACTTATGTTTTTTTTTTTAATTTGAAATGATGTACCCCAACAATGAATAACGTTAATATTAACGTAATTATTGAGTTCTAAATTCTAGTTTTGGGTTCAACTAATCTATCTATAGGTGACCAATGTATTTGCAATTGTCTGAAGTCTTATTCATCAACATATTATGTTTTTTTTTTAATTTGAAATGATGTACCCCAACAATAAATAATGTTAATATCAATGTATTTATTGACTTCTAAATTCTAGTTTTGCGTACAACTAATCTATCTATAGGTGAGTAATGTATTTGCAATTGTCTGAAGTCTTATTCAACAACAACTTATGTGTTTTTTTTATTTGAAATGATGTACCCCAACAATGAATAATGTTAATATCAACGTATTTATTGAGTTCTAAATTCTAGTTTTCTGAATATCTAGTTAATTTATGGTGGATAAATGTATTTGCAATTGTCTGAAGTTTTCTTCATCAACATATTATGTTTTTTTTTTTAATTTGAAATGATGTACCCCAACAATGAATAATGTTAATATCAACGTATTTATTGACTTCTAAATTCTAGTTTTGCGTACAATTAATCTATCTATAGGTGACTAATATATTTGCAATTGTCTGAAGTCTTATTCATCAACATATTATGTTTATTCTTTAATTTGAAATGATGTAACCCAACAATGAATAATGTTAATATTAACGTAATTTTTGAGTTCGAAATTCTGGTTTTTCAGATCATCTAGTTTATGTATAGTGGATAAATGTATTTGCAATTGTCTGAAGTCTTATTCATCAACATATTATGTTTTTTTTTTTAATTTGAAATGATGTACCCCAACAATGAATAATGTTAATATCAATGTATTTATTGACTTCTAAATTCTAGTTTTGCGTACAACTAATCTATCTATAGGTGAGTAATGTATTTGCAATTGTCTGAAGTCTTATTCAACAACAACTTATGTGTTTTTTTTATTTGAAATGATTTACCCCATCAATGAAAAATGTTAATACTAACGTAATAATTGAGTTCTAAATTCTAGTTTTCTGAATATCTAGTTAATTTATAGTGGATAAATGTATTTGCAATTGTCTGAAGTCTTCTTCATCAACATATTATGTTTTTTTTTTAATTTGAAATGATGTACCCCAACAATGAATAATGTTAATATCAACGTATTTATTGACTTCTAAATTCTAGTTTTGCGTACAACTAATCTATCTATAGGTGACTAATGTATTTGCAATTGTCTGAAGTCTTATTCATCAACATATTATGTTTATTCTTTAATTTGAAATGATGTAACCCAACAATGAATAATGTTAATATTAACGTAATTTTTGAATTTTAAATTCTGGTTTTTCTGATCATCTAGTTTATGTATAGTGGATAAATGTATTTGCAATTGTCTGTAGTCTTATTCATCAACATATTATGTTTTTTTTTTTAATTTGAAATGATGTACCCCAACAATGAATAATGTTAATATCAATGTATTTATTGACTTCTAAATTCTAGTTTTGCGTACAACTAATCTATCTATAGGGGTGAGTAATGTATTTGCAACTGTCTGAAGTCTTATTCAACAACAACTTATGTGTTTTTTTTATTTGAAATGATTTACCCCATCAATGAAAAATGTTAATACTAACGTAATAATTGAGTTCTAAATTCTAGTTTTCTGAATATCTAGTTAATTTATGGTGGATTAATGTATTTTCAATTGTCTGAAGTCTTATTTAACAACAACTTATGTTTTTTTTTTAATTTGAAATGATGTACCCCAACAATGAATAACGTTAATATTAACGTAATTATTGAGTTCTAAATTCTAGTTTTGGGTTCAACTAATCTATCTATAGGTGACCAATGTATTTGCAATTGTCTGAAGTCTTATTTCATCAACATATTATGTTTTTTTTTTAATTTGAAATGATGTACCCCCAACAATAAATAATGTTAATATCAATGTATTTATTGACTTCTAAATTCTAGTTTTGCGTACAACTAATCTATCTATAGGTGAGTAATGTATTTGCAATTGTCTGAAGTCTTATTCAACAACAACTTATGTGTTTTTTTATTTGAAATGATGTACCCCAACAATGAATAATGTTAATATCAACGTATTTATTGACTTCTAAATTCTAGTTTTGCGTACAACTAATCTATCTATAGGTGACTTATGTATTTGCAATTGTCCGAAGTCTTATTCATCAACATATTATGTGTTTTTTTTATTTGAAATGATTTACCCCATCAATGAAAAATGTTAATATTAACGTAATAATTGAGTTCTAAATTCTAGTTTTCTGAATATCTAGTTAATTTATGGTGGATAAATGTATTTGCAATTGTCTGAAGTCTTCTTCATCAACATATTATGTTTTTTTTTTAATTTGAAATGATGTACCCCAACAATGAATAATGTTAATATCAATGTATTTATTGACTTCTAAATTCTAGTTTTGCGTACAACTAATCTATCTATAGGTGAGTAATGTATTTGCAATTGTCTGAAGTCTTATTCAACAACAACATATGTGTTTTTTTTATTTGAAATGATTTACCCCATCAATGAAAAATGTTAATACTAACGTAATAATTGAGTTCTAAATTCTAGTTTTCTGAATATCTAGTTAATTTATGGTGGATAAATGTATTTTAGATTGTCTGAAGTCTTATTTAATAACAACTTATGTTTTTTTTTTTAATTTGAAATGATGTACCCCAACAATGAATAACGTTAATATTAACGTAATTATTGAGTTCTAAATTCTAGTTTTGGGTTCAACTAATCTATCTATAGGTGAGTAATGTATTTGCAACTGTCTGAAGTCTTATTCAACAACAACTTATGTGTTTTTTTTATTTGAAATGATTTACCCCATCAATGAAAAATGTTAATACTAACGTAATAATTGAGTTCTAAATTCTAGTTTTCTGAATATCTAGTTAATTTATGGTGGATAAATGTATTTTCAATTGTCTGAAGTCTTATTTAATAACAACTTATGTTTTTTTTTTTAATTTGAAATGATGTACCCCAACAATGAATAACGTTAATATTAACGTAATTATTGAGTTCTAAATTCTAGTTTTGGGTTCAACTAATCTATCTATAGGTGAGTAATGTATTTGCAACTGTCTGAAGTCTTATTCAACAACAACTTATGTGTTTTTTTTATTTGAAATGATTTACCCCATCAATGAAAAATGTTAATACTAACGTAATAATTGAGTTCTAAATTCTAGTTTTCTGAATATCTAGTTAATTTATGGTGGATAAATGTATTTTCATTTGTCTGAAGTCTTATTTAACAACAACTTATGTTTTTTTTTTTAATTTGAAATGATGTACCCCAACAATGAATAACGTTAATATTAACGTAATTATTGAGTTCTAAATTCTAGTTTTGGGTTCAACTAATCTATCTATAGGTGACCAATGTATTTGCAATTGTCTGAAGTCTTATTCATCAACATATTATGTTTTTTTTTTTAATTTGAAATGATGTACCCCAACAATAAATAATGTTAATATCAATGTATTTATTGACTTCTAAATTCTAGTTTTGCGTACAACTAATCTATCTATAGGTGAGTAATGTATTTGCAATTGTCTGAAGTCTTATTCAACAACAACATATGTGTTTTTTTTATTTGAAATGATTTACCCCATCAATGAAAAATGTTAATACTAACGTAATAATTGAGTTCTAAATTCTAGTTTTCTGAATATCTAGTTAATTTATGGTGGATAAATGTATTTTCAATTGTCTGAAGTCTTATTTAACAACAACTTATGTTTTTTTTTTTTAATTTGAAATGATGTACCCCAACAATGAATAACGTTAATATTAACGTTATTATTGAGTTCTAAATTCTAGTTTTGGGTTCAACTAATCTATCTATAGGTGACCAATGTATTTGCAATTGTCTGAAGTCTTATTCATCATTATATTATGTTTTTTTTTTTAATTTGAAATGATGTACCCCAACAATAAATAATGTTAATATCAATGTATTTATTGACTTCTAAATTCTAGTTTTGCGTACAACTAATCTATCTATAGGTGAGTAATGTATTTGCAATTGTCTGAAGTCTTATTCAACAACAACTTATGTGTTTTTTTTATTTGAAATGATGTACCCCAACAATGAATAATGTTAATATCAACGTATTTATTGACTTCTAAATTCTAGTTTTGCGTACAACTAATCTATCTATAGGTGACTTATGTATTTGCAATTGTCCGAAGTCTTATTCATCAACATATTATGTGTTTTTTTTATTTGAAATGATTTACCCCATCAATGAAAAATGTTAATATTAACGTAATAATTGAGTTCTAAATTCTAGTTTTCTGAATATCTAGTTAATTTATGGTGGATAAATGTATTTGCAATTGTCTGAAGTCTTATTCAACAACAACATATGTGTTTTTTTTATTTGAAATGATTTACCCCATCAATGAAAAATGTTAATACTAACGTAATAATTGAGTTCTAAATTCTAGTTTTCTGAATATCTAGTTAATTTATGGTGGATAAATGTATTTTCAATTGTCTGAAGTCTTATTTAATAACAACTTATGTTTTTTTTTTTTAATTTGAAATGATGTACCCCAACAATGAATAACGTTAATATTAACGTAATTATTGAGTTCTAAATTCTAGTTTTGGGTTCAACTAATCTATCTATAGGTGAGTAATGTATTTGCAACTGTCTGAAGTCTTATTCAACAACAACTTATGTGTTTTTTTTATTTGAAATGATTTACCCCATCAATGAAAAATGTTAATACTAACGTAATAATTGAGTTCTAAATTCTAGTTTTCTGAATATCTAGTTAATTTATGGTGGATAAATGTATTTTCAATTGTCTGAAGTCTTATTTAACAACAACTTATGTTTTTTTTTTTTAATTTGAAATGATGTACCCCAACAATGAATAACGTTAATATTAACGTAATTATTGAGTTCTAAATTCTAGTTTTGGGTTCAACTAATCTATCTATAGGTGACCAATGTATTTGCAATTGTCTGAAGTCTTATTCATCAACATATTATGTTTTTTTTTTTATTTGAAATGATTTACCCCATCAATGAAAAATGTTAATACTAACGTAATAATTGAGTTCTAAATTCTAGTTTTCTGAATATCTAGTTAATTTATGGTGGATAAATGTATTTGCAATTGTCTGAAGTCTTCTTCATCAACATATTATGTTTTTTTTTTTAATTTGAAATGATGTACCCCAACAATGAATAATGTTAATATCAACGTATTTATTGACTTCTAAATTCTAGTTTTGCGTACAATTAATCTATCTATAGGTGACTAATATATTTGCAATTGTCTGAAGTCTTATTCATCAACATATTATGTTTATTCTTTAATTTGAAATGATGTAACCCAACAATGAATAATGTTAATATTAACGTAATTTTTGAGTTCGAAATTCTGGTTTTTCAGATCATCTAGTTTATGTATAGTGGATAAATGTATTTGCAATTGTCTGAAGTCTTATTCATCAACATATTATGTTTTTTTTTTAATTTGAAATGATGTACCCCAACAATGAATAATGTTAATATCAATGTATTTATTGACTTCTAAATTCTAGTTTTGCGTACAACTAATCTATCTATAGGTGAGTAATGTATTTGCAATTGTCTGAAGTCTTATTCAACAACAACTTATGTGTTTTTTTTATTTGAAATGATTTACCCCATCAATGAAAAATGTTAATACTAACGTAATAATTGAATTCTAAATTCTAGTTTTCTGAACATCTAGTTAATTTATAGTGGATAAATGTATTTGCAATTGTCTGAAGTCTTCTTCATCAACATATTATGTTTTTTTTTTAATTTGAAATGATGTACCCCAACAATGAATAATGTTAATATCAACGTATTTATTGACTTCTAAATTCTAGTTTTGCGTACAACTAATCTATCTATAGGTGACTAATGTATTTGCAATTGTCTGAAGTCTTATTCATCAACATATTATGTTTATTCTTTAATTTGAAATGATGTAACCCAACAATGAATAATGTTAATATTAACGTAATTTTTGAATTTTAAATTCTGGTTTTTCTGATCATCTAGTTTATGTATAGTGGATAAATGTATTTGCAATTGTCTGTAGTCTTATTCATCAACATATTATGTTTTTTTTTTTAATTTGAAATGATGTACCCCAACAATGAATAATGTTAATATCAATGTATTTATTGACTTCTAAATTCTAGTTTTGCGTACAACTAATCTATCTATAGGTGAGTAATGTATTTGCAACTGTCTGAAGTCTTATTCAACAACAACTTATGTGTTTTTTTTATTTGAAATGATTTACCCCATCAATGAAAAATGTTAATACTAACGTAATAATTGAGTTCTAAATTCTAGTTTTCTGAATATCTAGTTAATTTATGGTGGATTAATGTATTTTCAATTGTCTGAAGTCTTATTTAACAACAACTTATGTTTTTTTTTTAATTTGAAATGATGTACCCCAACAATGAATAACGTTAATATTAACGTAATTATTGAGTTCTAAATTCTAGTTTTGGGTTCAACTAATCTATCTATAGGTGACCAATGTATTTGCAATTGTCTGAAGTCTTATTCATCAACATATTATGTTTTTTTTTTAATTTGAAATGATGTACCCCAACAATAAATAATGTTAATATCAATGTATTTATTGACTTCTAAATTCTAGTTTTGCGTACAACTAATCTATCTATAGGTGAGTAATGTATTTGCAATTGTCTGAAGTCTTATTCAACAACAACTTATGTGTTTTTTTTATTTGAAATGATGTACCCCAACAATGAATAATGTTAATATCAACGTATTTATTGACTTCTAAATTCTAGTTTTGCGTACAACTAATCTATCTATAGGTGACTTATGTATTTGCAATTGTCCGAAGTCTTATTCATCAACATATTATGTGTTTTTTTTATTTGAAATGATTTACCCCATCAATGAAAAATGTTAATATTAACGTAATAATTGAGTTCTAAATTCTAGTTTTCTGAATATCTAGTTAATTTATGGTGGATAAATGTATTTGCAATTGTCTGAAGTCTTCTTCATCAACATATTATGTTTTTTTTTTAATTTGAAATGATGTACCCCAACAATGAATAATGTTAATATCAATGTATTTATTGACTTCTAAATTCTAGTTTTGCGTACAACTAATCTATCTATAGGTGAGTAATGTATTTGCAATTGTCTGAAGTCTTATTCAACAACAACATATGTGTTTTTTTTATTTGAAATGATTTACCCCATCAATGAAAAATGTTAATACTAACGTAATAATTGAGTTCTAAATTCTAGTTTTCTGAATATCTAGTTAATTTATGGTGGATAAATGTATTTTAGATTGTCTGAAGTCTTATTTAATAACAACTTATGTTTTTTTTTTTAATTTGAAATGATGTACCCCAACAATGAATAACGTTAATATTAACGTAATTATTGAGTTCTAAATTCTAGTTTTGGGTTCAACTAATCTATCTATAGGTGAGTAATGTATTTGCAACTGTCTGAAGTCTTATTCAACAACAACTTATGTGTTTTTTTTATTTGAAATGATTTACCCCATCAATGAAAAATGTTAATACTAACGTAATAATTGAGTTCTAAATTCTAGTTTTCTGAATATCTAGTTAATTTATGGTGGATAAATGTATTTTCATTTGTCTGAAGTCTTATTTAACAACAACTTATGTTTTTTTTTTTAATTTGAAATGATGTACCCCAACAATGAATAACGTTAATATTAACGTAATTATTGAGTTCTAAATTCTAGTTTTGGGTTCAACTAATCTATCTATAGGTGACCAATGTATTTGCAATTGTCTGAAGTCTTATTCATCAACATATTATGTTTTTTTTTTTAATTTGAAATGATGTACCCCAACAATAAATAATGTTAATATCAATGTATTTATTGACTTCTAAATTCTAGTTTTGCGTACAACTAATCTATCTATAGGTGAGTAATGTATTTGCAATTGTCTGAAGTCTTATTCAACAACAACTTATGTGTTTTTTTTATTTGAAATGATGTACCCCAACAATGAATGATGTTAATATCAACGTATTTAATGACTTCTAAATTCTAGTTTTGCGTACAACTAATCTATCTATAGGTGACTTATGTATTTGCAATTGTCCGAAGTCTTATTCATCAACATATTATGTGTTTTTTTTATTTGAAATGATTTACCCCATCAATGAAAAATGTTAATATTAACGTAATAATTGAGTTCTAAATTCTAGTTTTCTGAATATCTAGTTAATTTATGGTGGATAAATGTATTTGCAATTGTCTGAAGTCTTCTTCATCAACATATTATGTTTTTTTTTTAATTTGAAATGATGTACCCCAACAATGAATAACGTTAATATTAACGTAATTATTGAGTTCTAAATTCTAGTTTTGGGTTCAACTAATCTATCTATAGGTGACCAATGTATTTGCAATTGTCTGAAGTCTTATTCATCATTATATTATGTTTTTTTTTTTAATTTGAAATGATGTACCCCAACAATAAATAATGTTAATATCAATGTATTTATTGACTTCTAAATTCTAGTTTTCTGAATATCTAGTTAATTTATGGTGGATAAATGTATTTGCAATTGTCTGAAGTCTTCTTCATCAACATATTATGTTTTTTTTTTAATTTGAAATGATGTACCCCAACAATGAATAATGTTAATATCAATGTATTTATTGACTTCTAAATTCTAGTTTTGCGTACAACTAATCTATCTATAGGTGAGTAATGTATTTGCAATTGTCTGAAGTCTTATTCAACAACAACATATGTGTTTTTTTTATTTGAAATGATTTACCCCATCAATGAAAAATGTTAATACTAACGTAATAATTGAGTTCTAAATTCTAGTTTTCTGAATATCTAGTTAATTTATGGTGGATAAATGTATTTTCAATTGTCTGAAGTCTTATTTAATAACAACTTATGTTTTTTTTTTTAATTTGAAATGATGTACCCCAACAATGAATAACGTTAATATTAACGTAATTATTGAGTTCTAAATTCTAGTTTTGGGTTCAACTAATCTATCTATAGGTGAGTAATGTATTTGCAACTGTCTGAAGTCTTATTCAACAACAACTTATGTGTTTTTTTTATTTGAAATGATTTACCCCATCAATGAAAAATGTTAATACTAACGTAATAATTGAGTTCTAAATTCTAGTTTTCTGAATATCTAGTTAATTTATGGTGGATAAATGTATTTTCAATTGTCTGAAGTCTTATTTAACAACAACTTATGTTTTTTTTTTTTAATTTGAAATGATGTACCCCAACAATGAATAACGTTAATATTAACGTAATTATTGAGTTCTAAATTCTAGTTTTGGGTTCAACTAATCTATCTATAGGTGACCAATGTATTTGCAATTGTCTGAAGTCTTATTCATCAACATATTATGTTTTTTTTTTTATTTGAAATGATTTACCCCATCAATGAAAAATGTTAATACTAACGTAATAATTGAGTTCTAAATTCTAGTTTTCTGAATATCTAGTTAATTTATGGTGGATAAATGTATTTGCAATTGTCTGAAGTCTTCTTCATCAACATATTATGTTTTTTTTTTTAATTTGAAATGATGTACCCCAACAATGAATAATGTTAATATCAACGTATTTATTGACTTCTAAATTCTAGTTTTGCGTACAATTAATCTATCTATAGGTGACTAATATATTTGCAATTGTCTGAAGTCTTATTCATCAACATATTATGTTTATTCTTTAATTTGAAATGATGTAACCCAACAATGAATAATGTTAATATTAACGTAATTTTTGAGTTCGAAATTCTGGTTTTTCAGATCATCTAGTTTATGTATAGTGGATAAATGTATTTGCAATTGTCTGAAGTCTTATTCATCAACATATTATGTTTTTTTTTTAATTTGAAATGATGTACCCCAACAATGAATAATGTTAATATCTATGTATTTATTGACTTCTAAATTCTAGTTTTGCGTACAACTAATCTATCTATAGGTGAGTAATGTATTTGCAACTGTCTGAAGTCTTATTCAACAACAACTTATGTGTTTTTTTTATTTGAAATGATTTACCCAATCAATGAAAAATGTTAATACTAACGTAATAATTGAGTTCTAAATTCTAGTTTTCTGAATATCTAGTTAATTTATGGTGGATTAATGTATTTTCAATTGTCTGAAGTCTTATTTAACAACAACTTATGTTTTTTTTTTTAATTTGAAATGATGTACCCCAACAATGAATAACGTTAATATTAACGTAATTATTGAGTTCTAAATTCTAGTTTTGGGTTCAACTAATCTATCTATAGGTGACCAATGTATTTGCAATTGTCTGAAGTCTTATTCATCAACATATTATGTTTTTTTTTTAATTTGAAATGATGTACCCCAACAATAAATAATGTTAATATCAATGTATTTATTGACTTCTAAATTCTAGTTTTGCGTACAACTAATCTATCTATAGGTGAGTAATGTATTTGCAATTGTCTGAAGTCTTATTCAACAACAACTTATGTGTTTTTTTTATTTGAAATGATGTACCCCAACAATGAATAATGTTAATATCAACGTATTTATTGAGTTCTAAATTCTAGTTTTCTGAATATCTAGTTAATTTATGGTGGATAAATGTATTTGCAATTGTCTGAAGTCTTCTTCATCAACATATTATGTTTTTTTTTTTTAATTTGAAATGATGTACCCCAACAATGAATAACGTTAATATTAACGTAATTATTGAGTTCTAAATTCTAGTTTTGGGTTCAACTAATCTATCTATAGGTGACCAATGTATTTGCAATTGTCTGAAGTCTTATTCATCATTATATTATGTTTTTTTTTTTAATTTGAAATGATGTACCCCAACAATAAATAATGTTAATATCAATGTATTTATTGACTTCTAAATTCTAGTTTTCTGAATATCTAGTTAATTTATGGTGGATAAATGTATTTGCAATTGTCTGAAGTCTTCTTCATCAACATATTATGTTTTTTTTTTAATTTGAAATGATGTACCCCAACAATGAATAATGTTAATATCAATGTATTTATTGACTTCTAAATTCTAGTTTTGCGTACAACTAATCTATCTATAGGTGAGTAATGTATTTGCAATTGTCTGAAGTCTTATTCAACAACAACATATGTGTTTTTTTTATTTGAAATGATTTACCCCATCAATGAAAAATGTTAATACTAACGTAATAATTGAGTTCTAAATTCTAGTTTTCTGAATATCTAGTTAATTTATGGTGGATAAATGTATTTTCAATTGTCTGAAGTCTTATTTAATAACAACTTATGTTTTTTTTTTTAATTTGAAATGATGTACCCCAACAATGAATAACGTTAATATTAACGTAATTATTGAGTTCTAAATTCTAGTTTTGGGTTCAACTAATCTATCTATAGGTGAGTAATGTATTTGCAACTGTCTGAAGTCTTATTCAACAACAACTTATGTGTTTTTTTTATTTGAAATGATTTACCCCATCAATGAAAAATGTTAATACTAACGTAATAATTGAGTTCTAAATTCTAGTTTTCTGAATATCTAGTTAATTTATGGTGGATAAATGTATTTTCAATTGTCTGAAGTCTTATTTAACAACAACTTATGTTTTTTTTTTTTAATTTGAAATGATGTACCCCAACAATGAATAACGTTAATATTAACGTAATTATTGAGTTCTAAATTCTAGTTTTGGGTTCAACTAATCTATCTATAGGTGACCAATGTATTTGCAATTGTCTGAAGTCTTATTCATCAACATATTATGTTTTTTTTTTTATTTGAAATGATTTACCCCATCAATGAAAAATGTTAATACTAACGTAATAATTGAGTTCTAAATTCTAGTTTTCTGAATATCTAGTTAATTTATGGTGGATAAATGTATTTGCAATTGTCTGAAGTCTTATTCATCAACATATTATGTTTATTCTTTAATTTGAAATGATGTAACCCAACAATGAATAATGTTAATATTAACGTAATTTTTGAGTTCGAAATTCTGGTTTTTCAGATCATCTAGTTTATGTATAGTGGATAAATGTATTTGCAATTGTCTGAAGTCTTATTCATCAACATATTATGTTTTTTTTTTAATTTGAAATGATGTACCCCAACAATGAATAATGTTAATATCAATGTATTTATTGACTTCTAAATTCTAGTTTTGCGTACAACTAATCTATCTATAGGTGAGTAATGTATTTGCAACTGTCTGAAGTCTTATTCAACAACAACTTATGTGTTTTTTTTATTTGAAATGATTTACCCAATCAATGAAAAATGTTAATACTAACGTAATAATTGAGTTCTAAATTCTAGTTTTCTGAATATCTAGTTAATTTATGGTGGATTAATGTATTTTCAATTGTCTGAAGTCTTATTTAACAACAACTTATGTTTTTGAAATGATGTACCCCAACAATGAATAACGTTAATATTAACGTAATTATTGAGTTCTAAATTCTAGTTTTGGGTTCAACTAATCTATCTATAGGTGACCAATGTATTTGCAATTGTCTGAAGTCTTATTCATCAACATATTATGTTTTTTTTTTAATTTGAAATGATGTACCCCAACAATAAATAATGTTAATATCAATGTATTTATTGACTTCTAAATTCTAGTTTTGCGTACAACTAATCTATCTATAGGTGAGTAATGTATTTGCAATTGTCTGAAGTCTTATTCAACAACAACTTATGTGTTTTTTTTATTTGAAATGATGTACCCCAACAATGAATAATGTTAATATCAACGTATTTATTGAGTTCTAAATTCTAGTTTTCTGAATATCTAGTTAATTTATGGTGGATAAATGTATTTGCAATTGTCTGAAGTCTTCTTCATCAACATATTATGTTTTTTTTTTTAATTTGAAATGATGTACCCCAACAATGAATAATGTTAATATCAACGTATTTATTGACTTCTAAATTCTAGTTTTGCGTACAATTAATCTATCTATAGGTGACTAATATATTTGCAATTGTCTGAAGTCTTATTCATCAACATATTATGTTTATTCTTTAATTTGAAATGATGTAACCCAACAATGAATAATGTTAATATTAACGTAATTTTTGAGTTCGAAATTCTGGTTTTTCAGATCATCTAGTTTATGTATAGTGGATAAATGTATTTGCAATTGTCTGAAGTCTTATTCATCAACATATTATGTTTTTTTTTTAATTTGAAATGATGTACCCCAACAATGAATAATGTTAATATCAATGTATTTATTGACTTCTAAATTCTAGTTTTGCGTACAACTAATCTATCTATAGGTGAGTAATGTATTTGCAATTGTCTGAAGTCTTATTCAACAACAACTTATGTGTTTTTTTTATTTGAAATGATTTACCCCATCAATGAAAAATGTAAATACTAACGTAATAATTGAATTCTAAATTCTAGTTTTCTGAACATCTAGTTAATTTATAGTAGATAAATGTATTTGCAATTGTCTGAAGTCTTCTTCATCAACATATTATGTTTTTTTTTTAATTTGAAATGATGTACCCCAACAATGAATAATGTTAATATCAACGTATTTATTGACTTCTAAATTCTAGTTTTGCGTACAACTAATCTATCTATAGGTGATTAATGTATTTGCAATTGTCTGAAGTCTTATTCAACAACAACTTATGTGTTTTTTTTATTTGAAATGATGTACCCCAACAATGAATAATGTTAATATCAACGTATTTATTGAGTTCTAAATTCTAGTTTTCTGAATATCTAGTTAATTTATGGTGGATAAATGTATTTGCAATTGTCTGAAGTCTTCTTCATCAACATATTATGTTTTTTTTTTTAATTTGAAATGATGTACCCCAACAATGAATAATGTTAATATCAACGTATTTATTGACTTCTAAATTCTAGTTTTGCGTACAACTAATCTATCTATAGGTGACTTATGTATTTGCAATTGTCCGAAGTCTTATTCATCAACATATTATGTGTTTTTTTTATTTGAAATGATTTACCCCATCAATGAAAAATGTTAATATTAACGTAATAATTGAGTTCTAAATTCTAGTTTTCTGAATATCTAGTTAATTTATGGTGGATAAATGTATTTGCAATTGTCTGAAGTCTTCTTCATCAACATATTATGTTTTTTTTTTAATTTGAAATGATGTACCCCAACAATGAATAATGTTAATATCAATGTATTTATTGACTTCTAAATTCTAGTTTTGCGTACAACTAATCTATCTATAGGTGAGTAATGTATTTGCAATTGTCTGAAGTCTTATTCAACAACAACATATGTGTTTTTTTTATTTGAAATGATTTACCCCATCAATGAAAAATGTTAATACTAACGTAATAATTGAGTTCTAAATTCTAGTTTTCTGAATATCTAGTTAATTTATGGTGGATAAA
Organism: Metopolophium dirhodum; assembly: GCF_019925205.1. NCBI lineage: Eukaryota > Metazoa > Arthropoda > Insecta > Hemiptera > Aphididae > Metopolophium > Metopolophium dirhodum. The sequence goes on along the minus strand of NW_026869896.1, from coordinate 725,504 downwards.
TGTATTTTCAATTGTCTGAAGTCTTATTTAATAACAACTTATGTTTTTTTTTTTAATTTGAAATGATGTACCCCAACAATGAATAACGTTAATATTAACGTAATTATTGAGTTCTAAATTCTAGTTTTGGGTTCAACTAATCTATCTATAGGTGAGTAATGTATTTGCAACTGTCTGAAGTCTTATTCAACAACAACTTATGTGTTTTTTTTATTTGAAATGATTTACCCCATCAATGAAAAATGTTAATACTAACGTAATAATTGAGTTCTAAATTCTAGTTTTCTGAATATCTAGTTAATTTATGGTGGATAAATGTATTTTCAATTGTCTGAAGTCTTATTTAACAACAACTTATGTTTTTTTTTTTTAATTTGAAATGATGTACCCCAACAATGAATAACGTTAATATTAACGTAATTATTGAGTTCTAAATTCTAGTTTTGGGTTCAACTAATCTATCTATAGGTGACCAATGTATTTGCAATTGTCTGAAGTCTTATTCATCAACATATTATGTTTTTTTTTTTATTTGAAATGATTTACCCCATCAATGAAAAATGTTAATACTAACGTAATAATTGAGTTCTAAATTCTAGTTTTCTGAATATCTAGTTAATTTATGGTGGATAAATGTATTTGCAATTGTCTGAAGTCTTCTTCATCAACATATTATGTTTTTTTTTTTAATTTGAAATGATGTACCCCAACAATGAATAATGTTAATATCAACGTATTTATTGACTTCTAAATTCTAGTTTTGCGTACAATTAATCTATCTATAGGTGACTAATATATTTGCAATTGTCTGAAGTCTTATTCATCAACATATTATGTTTATTCTTTAATTTGAAATGATGTAACCCAACAATGAATAATGTTAATATTAACGTAACTTTTGAGTTCGAAATTCTGGTTTTTCAGATCATCTAGTTTATGTATAGTGGATAAATGTATTTGCAATTGTCTGAAGTCTTATTCATCAACATATTATGTTTTTTTTTTAATTTGAAATGATGTACCCCAACAATGAATAATGTTAATATCAATGTATTTATTGACTTCTAAATTCTAGTTTTGCGTACAACTAATCTATCTATAGGTGAGTAATGTATTTGCAATTGTCTGAAGTCTTATTCAACAACAACTTATGTGTTTTTTTTATTTGAAATGATTTACCCCATCAATGAAAAATGTTAATACTAACGTAATAATTGAATTCTAAATTCTAGTTTTCTGAACATCTAGTTAATTTATAGTGGATAAATGTATTTGCAATTGTCTGAAGTCTTCTTCATCAACATATTATGTTTTTTTTTTAATTTGAAATGATGTACCCCAACAATGAATAATGTTAATATCAACGTATTTATTGACTTCTAAATTCTAGTTTTGCGTACAACTAATCTATCTATAGGTGACTAATGTATTTGCAATTGTCTGAAGTCTTATTCATCAACATATTATGTTTATTCTTTAATTTGAAATGATGTAACCCAACAATGAATAATGTTAATATTAACGTAATTTTTGAATTTTAAATTCTGGTTTTTCTGATCATCTAGTTTATGTATAGTGGATAAATGTATTTGCAATTGTCTGTAGTCTTATTCATCAACATATTATGTTTTTTTTTTTAATTTGAAATGATGTACCCCAACAATGAATAATGTTAATATCAATGTATTTATTGACTTCTAAATTCTAGTTTTGCGTACAACTAATCTATCTATAGGTGAGTAATGTATTTGCAACTGTCTGAAGTCTTATTCAACAACAACTTATGTGTTTTTTTTATTTGAAATGATTTACCCCATCAATGAAAAATGTTAATACTAACGTAATAATTGAGTTCTAAATTCTAGTTTTCTGAATATCTAGTTAATTTATGGTGGATTAATGTATTTTCAATTGTCTGAAGTCTTATTTAACAACAACTTATGTTTTTTTTTTAATTTGAAATGATGTACCCCAACAATGAATAACGTTAATATTAACGTAATTATTGAGTTCTAAATTCTAGTTTTGGGTTCAACTAATCTATCTATAGGTGACCAATGTATTTGCAATTGTCTGAAGTCTTATTCATCAACATATTATGTTTTTTTTTTAATTTGAAATGATGTACCCCAACAATAAATAATGTTAATATCAATGTATTTATTGACTTCTAAATTCTAGTTTTGCGTACAACTAATCTATCTATAGGTGAGTAATGTATTTGCAATTGTCTGAAGTCTTATTCAACAACAACTTATGTGTTTTTTTTATTTGAAATGATGTACCCCAACAATGAATAATGTTAATATCAACGTATTTATTGACTTCTAAATTCTAGTTTTGCGTACAACTAATCTATCTATAGGTGACTTATGTATTTGCAATTGTCCGAAGTCTTATTCATCAACATATTATGTGTTTTTTTTATTTGAAATGATTTACCCCATCAATGAAAAATGTTAATATTAACGTAATAATTGAGTTCTAAATTCTAGTTTTCTGAATATCTAGTTAATTTATGGTGGATAAATGTATTTGCAATTGTCTGAAGTCTTCTTCATCAACATATTATGTTTTTTTTTTAATTTGAAATGATGTACCCCAACAATGAATAATGTTAATATCAATGTATTTATTGACTTCTAAATTCTAGTTTTGCGTACAACTAATCTATCTATAGGTGAGTAATGTATTTGCAATTGTCTGAAGTCTTATTCAACAACAACATATGTGTTTTTTTTATTTGAAATGATTTACCCCATCAATGAAAAATGTTAATACTAACGTAATAATTGAGTTCTAAATTCTAGTTTTCTGAATATCTAGTTAATTTATGGTGGATAAATGTATTTTAGATTGTCTGAAGTCTTATTTAATAACAACTTATGTTTTTTTTTTTAATTTGAAATGATGTACCCCAACAATGAATAACGTTAATATTAACGTAATTATTGAGTTCTAAATTCTAGTTTTGGGTTCAACTAATCTATCTATAGGTGAGTAATGTATTTGCAACTGTCTGAAGTCTTATTCAACAACAACTTATGTGTTTTTTTTATTTGAAATGATTTACCCCATCAATGAAAAATGTTAATACTAACGTAATAATTGAGTTCTAAATTCTAGTTTTCTGAATATCTAGTTAATTTATGGTGGATAAATGTATTTTCATTTGTCTGAAGTCTTATTTAACAACAACTTATGTTTTTTTTTTTAATTTGAAATGATGTACCCCAACAATGAATAACGTTAATATTAACGTAATTATTGAGTTCTAAATTCTAGTTTTGGGTTCAACTAATCTATCTATAGGTGACCAATGTATTTGCAATTGTCTGAAGTCTTATTCATCAACATATTATGTTTTTTTTTTTAATTTGAAATGATGTACCCCAACAATAAATAATGTTAATATCAATGTATTTATTGACTTCTAAATTCTAGTTTTGCGTACAACTAATCTATCTATAGGTGAGTAATGTATTTGCAATTGTCTGAAGTCTTATTCAACAACAACTTATGTGTTTTTTTTATTTGAAATGATGTACCCCAACAATGAATGATGTTAATATCAACGTATTTAATGACTTCTAAATTCTAGTTTTGCGTACAACTCATCTATCTATAGGTGACTTATGTATTTGCAATTGTCCGAAGTCTTATTCATCAACATATTATGTGTTTTTTTTATTTGAAATGATTTACCCCATCAATGAAAAATGTTAATATTAACGTAATAATTGAGTTCTAAATTCTAGTTTTCTGAATATCTAGTTAATTTATGGTGGATAAATGTATTTGCAATTGTCTGAAGTCTTCTTCATCAACATATTATGTTTTTTTTTTAATTTGAAATGATGTACCCCAACAATGAATAATGTTAATATCAATGTATTTATTGACTTCTAAATTCTAGTTTTGCGTACAACTAATCTATCTATAGGTGAGTAATGTATTTGCAATTGTCTGAAGTCTTATTCAACAACAACATATGTGTTTTTTTTATTTGAAATGATTTACCCCATCAATGAAAAATGTTAATACTAACGTAATAATTGAGTTCTAAATTCTAGTTTTCTGAATATCTAGTTAATTTATGGTGGATAAATGTATTTTAGATTGTCTGAAGTCTTATTTAATAACAACTTATGTTTTTTTTTTTAATTTGAAATGATGTACCCCAACAATGAATAACGTTAATATTAACGTAATTATTGAGTTCTAAATTCTAGTTTTGGGTTCAACTAATCTATCTATAGGTGAGTAATGTATTTGCAACTGTCTGAAGTCTTATTCAACAACAACTTATGTGTTTTTTTTATTTGAAATGATTTACCCCATCAATGAAAAATGTTAATACTAACGTAATAATTGAGTTCTAAATTCTAGTTTTCTGAATATCTAGTTAATTTATGGTGGATAAATGTATTTGCAATTGTCTGAAGTCTTATTCAACAACAACTTATGTGTTTTTTTTATTTGAAATGATGTACCCCAACAATGAATAATGTTAATATCAACGTATTTATTGACTTCTAAATTCTAGTTTTGCGTACAACTAATCTATCTATAGGTGACTTATGTATTTGCAATTGTCTGAAGTCTTATTCAACAACAACTTATGTGTTTTTTTTATTTGAAATGATTTACCCCATCAATGAAAAATGTTAATACTAACGTAATAATTGAATTCTAAATTCTAGTTTTCTGAACATCTAGTTAATTTATAGTGGATAAATGTATTTGCAATTGTCTGAAGTCTTCTTCATCAACATATTATGTTTTTTTTTTAATTTGAAATGATGTACCCCAACAATGAATAATGTTAATATCAACGTATTTATTGACTTCTAAATTCTAGTTTTGCGTACAACTAATCTATCTATAGGTGACTAATGTATTTGCAATTGTCTGAAGTCTTATTCATCAACATATTATGTTTATTCTTTAATTTGAAATGATGTAACCCAACAATGAATAATGTTAATATTAACGTAATTTTTGAATTTTAAATTCTGGTTTTTCTGATCATCTAGTTTATGTATAGTGGATAAATGTATTTGCAATTGTCTGTAGTCTTATTCATCAACATATTATGTTTTTTTTTTTAATTTGAAATGATGTACCCCAACAATGAATAATGTTAATATCAATGTATTTATTGACTTCTAAATTCTAGTTTTGCGTACAACTAATCTATCTATAGGTGAGTAATGTATTTGCAACTGTCTGAAGTCTTATTCAACAACAACTTATGTGTTTTTTTTATTTGAAATGATTTACCCCATCAATGAAAAATGTTAATACTAACGTAATAATTGAGTTCTAAATTCTAGTTTTCTGAATATCTAGTTAATTTATGGTGGATTAATGTATTTTCAATTGTCTGAAGTCTTATTTAACAACAACTTATGTTTTTTTTTTAATTTGAAATGATGTACCCCAACAATGAATAACGTTAATATTAACGTAATTATTGAGTTCTAAATTCTAGTTTTGGGTTCAACTAATCTATCTATAGGTGACCAATGTATTTGCAATTGTCTGAAGTCTTATTCATCAACATATTATGTTTTTTTTTTAATTTGAAATGATGTACCCCAACAATAAATAATGTTAATATCAATGTATTTATTGACTTCTAAATTCTAGTTTTGCGTACAACTAATCTATCTATAGGTGAGTAATGTATTTGCAATTGTCTGAAGTCTTATTCAACAACAACTTATGTGTTTTTTTTATTTGAAATGATGTACCCCAACAATGAATAATGTTAATATCAACGTATTTATTGACTTCTAAATTCTAGTTTTGCGTACAACTAATCTATCTATAGGTGACTTATGTATTTGCAATTGTCCGAAGTCTTATTCATCAACATATTATGTGTTTTTTTTATTTGAAATGATTTACCCCATCAATGAAAAATGTTAATATTAACGTAATAATTGAGTTCTAAATTCTAGTTTTCTGAATATCTAGTTAATTTATGGTGGATAAATGTATTTGCAATTGTCTGAAGTCTTCTTCATCAACATATTATGTTTTTTTTTTAATTTGAAATGATGTACCCCAACAATGAATAATGTTAATATCAATGTATTTATTGACTTCTAAATTCTAGTTTTGCGTACAACTAATCTATCTATAGGTGAGTAATGTATTTGCAATTGTCTGAAGTCTTATTCAACAACAACATATGTGTTTTTTTTATTTGAAATGATTTACCCCATCAATGAAAAATGTTAATACTAACGTAATAATTGAGTTCTAAATTCTAGTTTTCTGAATATCTAGTTAATTTATGGTGGATAAATGTATTTTAGATTGTCTGAAGTCTTATTTAATAACAACTTATGTTTTTTTTTTTAATTTGAAATGATGTACCCCAACAATGAATAACGTTAATATTAACGTAATTATTGAGTTCTAAATTCTAGTTTTGGGTTCAACTAATCTATCTATAGGTGAGTAATGTATTTGCAACTGTCTGAAGTCTTATTCAACAACAACTTATGTGTTTTTTTTATTTGAAATGATTTACCCCATCAATGAAAAATGTTAATACTAACGTAATAATTGAGTTCTAAATTCTAGTTTTCTGAATATCTAGTTAATTTATGGTGGATAAATGTATTTTCATTTGTCTGAAGTCTTATTTAACAACAACTTATGTTTTTTTTTTTAATTTGAAATGATGTACCCCAACAATGAATAACGTTAATATTAACGTAATTATTGAGTTCTAAATTCTAGTTTTGGGTTCAACTAATCTATCTATAGGTGACCAATGTATTTGCAATTGTCTGAAGTCTTATTCATCAACATATTATGTTTTTTTTTTTAATTTGAAATGATGTACCCCAACAATAAATAATGTTAATATCAATGTATTTATTGACTTCTAAATTCTAGTTTTGCGTACAACTAATCTATCTATAGGTGAGTAATGTATTTGCAATTGTCTGAAGTCTTATTCAACAACAACTTATGTGTTTTTTTTATTTGAAATGATGTACCCCAACAATGAATGATGTTAATATCAACGTATTTAATGACTTCTAAATTCTAGTTTTGCGTACAACTCATCTATCTATAGGTGACTTATGTATTTGCAATTGTCCGAAGTCTTATTCATCAACATATTATGTGTTTTTTTTATTTGAAATGATTTACCCCATCAATGAAAAATGTTAATGTTAACGTAATAATTGAGTTCTAAATTCTAGTTTTCTGAATATCTAGTTAATTTATGGTGGATAAATGTATTTGCAATTGTCTGAAGTCTTCTTCATCAACATATTATGTTTTTTTTTTAATTTGAAATGATGTACCCCAACAATGAATAATGTTAATATCAATGTATTTATTGACTTCTAAATTCTAGTTTTGCGTACAACTAATCTATCTATAGGTGAGTAATGTATTTGCAATTGTCTGAAGTCTTATTCAACAACAACATATGTGTTTTTTTTATTTGAAATGATTTACCCCATCAATGAAAAATGTTAATACTAACGTAATAATTGAGTTCTAAATTCTAGTTTTCTGAATATCTAGTTAATTTATGGTGGATAAATGTATTTTAGATTGTCTGAAGTCTTATTTAATAACAACTTATGTTTTTTTTTTTAATTTGAAATGATGTACCCCAACAATGAATAACGTTAATATTAACGTAATTATTGAGTTCTAAATTCTAGTTTTGGGTTCAACTAATCTATCTATAGGTGAGTAATGTATTTGCAACTGTCTGAAGTCTTATTCAACAACAACTTATGTGTTTTTTTTATTTGAAATGATTTACCCCATCAATGAAAAATGTTAATACTAACGTAATAATTGAGTTCTAAATTCTAGTTTTCTGAATATCTAGTTAATTTATGGTGGATAAATGTATTTGCAATTGTCTGAAGTCTTATTCAACAACAACTTATGTGTTTTTTTTATTTGAAATGATGTACCCCAACAATGAATAATGTTAATATCAACGTATTTATTGACTTCTAAATTCTAGTTTTGCGTACAACTAATCTATCTATAGGTGACTTATGTATTTGCAATTGTCCGAAGTCTTATTCATCAACATATTATGTGTTTTTTTTATTTGAAATGATTTACCCCATCAATGAAAAATGTTAATATTAACGTAATAATTGAGTTCTAAATTCTAGTTTTCTGAATATCTAGTTAATTTATGGTGGATAAATGTATTTGCAATTGTCTGAAGTCTTCTTCATCAACATATTATGTTTTTTTTTTAATTTGAAATGATGTACCCCAACAATGAATAATGTTAATATCAATGTATTTATTGACTTCTAAATTCTAGTTTTGCGTACAACTAATCTATCTATAGGTGAGTAATGTATTTGCAATTGTCTGAAGTCTTATTCAACAACAACATATGTGTTTTTTTTATTTGAAATGATTTACCCCATCAATGAAAAATGTTAATACTAACGTAATAATTGAGTTCTAAATTCTAGTTTTCTGAATATCTAGTTAATTTATGGTGGATAAATGTATTTTAGATTGTCTGAAGTCTTATTTAATAACAACTTATGTTTTTTTTTTTAATTTGAAATGATGTACCCCAACAATGAATAACGTTAATATTAACGTAATTATTGAGTTCTAAATTCTAGTTTTGGGTTCAACTAATCTATCTATAGGTGAGTAATGTATTTGCAACTGTCTGAAGTCTTATTCAACAACAACTTATGTGTTTTTTTTATTTGAAATGATTTACCCCATCAATGAAAAATGTTAATACTAACGTAATAATTGAGTTCTAAATTCTAGTTTTCTGAATATCTAGTTAATTTATGGTGGATAAATGTATTTTAGATTGTCTGAAGTCTTATTTAATAACAACTTATGTTTTTTTTTTTAATTTGAAATGATGTACCCCAACAATGAATAACGTTAATATTAACGTAATTATTGAGTTCTAAATTCTAGTTTTGGGTTCAACTAATCTATCTATAGGTGAGTAATGTATTTGCAACTGTCTGAAGTCTTATTCAACAACAACTTATGTGTTTTTTTTATTTGAAATGATTTACCCCATCAATGAAAAATGTTAATACTAACGTAATAATTGAGTTCTAAATTCTAGTTTTCTGAATATCTAGTTAATTTATGGTGGATAAATGTATTTTCATTTGTCTGAAGTCTTATTTAACAACAACTTATGTTTTTTTTTTTAATTTGAAATGATGTACCCCAACAATGAATAACGTTAATATTAACGTAATTATTGAGTTCTAAATTCTAGTTTTGGGTTCAACTAATCTATCTATAGGTGACCAATGTATTTGCAATTGTCTGAAGTCTTATTCATCAACATATTATGTTTTTTTTTTTAATTTGAAATGATGTACCCCAACAATAAATAATGTTAATATCAATGTATTTATTGACTTCTAAATTCTAGTTTTGCGTACAACTAATCTATCTATAGGTGAGTAATGTATTTGCAATTGTCTGAAGTCTTATTCAACAACAACTTATGTGTTTTTTTTTATTTGAAATGATGTACCCCAACAATGAATGATGTTAATATCAACGTATTTAATGACTTCTAAATTCTAGTTTTGCGTACAACTCATCTATCTATAGGTGACTTATGTATTTGCAATTGTCCGAAGTCTTATTCATCAACATATTATGTGTTTTTTTTATTTGAAATGATTTACCCCATCAATGAAAAATGTTAATATTAACGTAATAATTGAGTTCTAAATTCTAGTTTTCTGAATATCTAGTTAATTTATGGTGGATAAATGTATTTGCAATTGTCTGAAGTCTTCTTCATCAACATATTATGTTTTTTTTTTAATTTGAAATGATGTACCCCAACAATGAATAATGTTAATATCAATGTATTTATTGACTTCTAAATTCTAGTTTTGCGTACAACTAATCTATCTATAGGTGAGTAATGTATTTGCAATTGTCTGAAGTCTTATTCAACAACAACATATGTGTTTTTTTTATTTGAAATGATTTACCCCATCAATGAAAAATGTTAATACTAACGTAATAATTGAGTTCTAAATTCTAGTTTTCTGAATATCTAGTTAATTTATGGTGGATAAATGTATTTTAGATTGTCTGAAGTCTTATTTAATAACAACTTATGTTTTTTTTTTTAATTTGAAATGATGTACCCCAACAATGAATAACGTTAATATTAACGTAATTATTGAGTTCTAAATTCTAGTTTTGGGTTCAACTAATCTATCTATAGGTGAGTAATGTATTTGCAACTGTCTGAAGTCTTATTCAACAACAACTTATGTGTTTTTTTTATTTGAAATGATTTACCCCATCAATGAAAAATGTTAATACTAACGTAATAATTGAGTTCTAAATTCTAGTTTTCTGAATATCTAGTTAATTTATGGTGGATAAATGTATTTTCATTTGTCTGAAGTCTTATTTAACAACAACTTATGTTTTTTTTTTTAATTTGAAATGATGTACCCCAACAATGAATAACGTTAATATTAACGTAATTATTGAGTTCTAAATTCTAGTTTTGGGTTCAACTAATCTATCTATAGGTGACCAATGTATTTGCAATTGTCTGAAGTCTTATTCATCAACATATTATGTTTTTTTTTTTAATTTGAAATGATGTACCCCAACAATAAATAATGTTAATATCAATGTATTTATTGACTTCTAAATTCTAGTTTTGCGTACAACTAATCTATCTATAGGTGAGTAATGTATTTGCAATTGTCTGAAGTCTTATTCAACAACAACTTATGTGTTTTTTTTATTTGAAATGATGTACCCCAACAATGAATGATGTTAATATCAACGTATTTAATGACTTCTAAATTCTAGTTTTGCGTACAACTCATCTATCTATAGGTGACTTATGTATTTGCAATTGTCCGAAGTCTTATTCATCAACATATTATGTGTTTTTTTTATTTGAAATGATTTACCCCATCAATGAAAAATGTTAATATTAACGTAATAATTGAGTTCTAAATTCTAGTTTTCTGAATATCTAGTTAATTTATGGTGGATAAATGTATTTGCAATTGTCTGAAGTCTTCTTCATCAACATATTATGTTTTTTTTTTAATTTGAAATGATGTACCCCAACAATGAATAATGTTAATATCAATGTATTTATTGACTTCTAAATTCTAGTTTTGCGTACAACTAATCTATCTATAGGTGAGTAATGTATTTGCAATTGTCTGAAGTCTTATTCAACAACAACATATGTGTTTTTTTTATTTGAAATGATTTACCCCATCAATGAAAAATGTTAATACTAACGTAATAATTGAGTTCTAAATTCTAGTTTTCTGAATATCTAGTTAATTTATGGTGGATAAATGTATTTTCAATTGTCTGAAGTCTTATTTAATAACAACTTATGTTTTTTTTTTTAATTTGAAATGATGTACCCCAACAATGAATAACGTTAATATTAACGTAATTATTGAGTTCTAAATTCTAGTTTTGGGTTCAACTAATCTATCTATAGGTGAGTAATGTATTTGCAACTGTCTGAAGTCTTATTCAACAACAACTTATGTGTTTTTTTTATTTGAAATGATTTACCCCATCAATGAAAAATGTTAATACTAACGTAATAATTGAGTTCTAAATTCTAGTTTTCTGAATATCTAGTTAATTTATGGTGGATAAATGTATTTTCAATTGTCTGAAGTCTTATTTAACAACAACTTATGTTTTTTTTTTTAATTTGAAATGACGTACCCCAACAATGAATAATGTTAATATCAATGTATTTATTGACTTCTAAATTCTAGTTTTGCGTACAACTAATCTATCTATAGGTGAGTAATGTATTTGCAATTGTCTGAAGTCTTATTCAACAACAACATATGTGTTTTTTTTATTTGAAATGATTTACCCCATCAATGAAAAATGTTAATACTAACGTAATAATTGAGTTCTAAATTCTAGTTTTCTGAATATCTAGTTAATTTATGGTGGATAAATGTATTTTCAATTGTCTGAAGTCTTATTTAATAACATCTTATGTTTTTTTTTTTAATTTGAAATGATGTACCCCAACAATGAATAACGTTAATATTAACGTAATTATTGAGTTCTAAATTCTAGTTTTGGGTTCAACTAATCTATCTATAGGTGAGTAATGTATTTGCAACTGTCTGAAGTCTTATTCAACAACAACTTATGTGTTTTTTTTATTTGAAATGATTTACCCCATTAATGAAAAATGTTAATACTAACGTAATAATTGAGTTCTAAATTCTAGTTTTCTGAATATCTAGTTAATTTATGGTGGATAAATGTATTTTCAATTGTCTGAAGTCTTATTTAACAACAACTTATGTTTTTTTTTTTTTAATTTGAAATGATGTACCCCAACAATGAATAACGTTAATATTAACGTAATTATTGAGTTCTAAATTCTAGTTTTGGGTTCAACTAATCTATCTATAGGTGACCAATGTATTTGCAATTGTCTGAAGTCTTATTCATCAACATATTATGTTTTTTTTTTTATTTGAAATGATTTACCCCATCAATGAAAAATGTTAATACTAACGTAATAATTGAGTTCTAAATTCTAGTTTTCTGAATATCTAGTTAATTTATGGTGGATAAATGTATTTGCAATTGTCTGAAGTCTTCTTCATCAACATATTATGTTTTTTTTTTTAATTTGAAATGATGTACCCCAACAATGAATAATGTTAATATCAACGTATTTATTGACTTCTAAATTCTAGTTTTGCGTACAATTAATCTATCTATAGGTGACTAATATATTTGCAATTGTCTGAAGTCTTATTCATCAACATATTATGTTTATTCTTTAATTTGAAATGATGTAACCCAACAATGAATAATGTTAATATTAACGTAATTTTTGAGTTCGAAATTCTGGTTTTTCAGATCATCTAGTTTATGTATAGTGGATAAATGTATTTGCAATTGTCTGAAGTCTTATTCATCAACATATTATGTTTTTTTTTTAATTTGAAATGATGTACCCCAACAATGAATAATGTTAATATCAATGTATTTATTGACTTCTAAATTCTAGTTTTGCGTACAACTAATCTATCTATAGGTGAGTAATGTATTTGCAACTGTCTGAAGTCTTATTCAACAACAACTTATGTGTTTTTTTTATTTGAAATGATTTACCCCATCAATGAAAAATGTTAATACTAACGTAATAATTGAGTTCTAAATTCTAGTTTTCTGAATATCTAGTTAATTTATGGTGGATTAATGTATTTTCAATTGTCTGAAGTCTTATTTAACAACAACTTATGTTTTTTTTTTTAATTTGAAATGATGTACCCCAACAATGAATAACGTTAATATTAACGTAATTATTGAGTTCTAAATTCTAGTTTTGGGTTCAACTAATCTATCTATAGGTGACCAATGTATTTGCAACTGTCTGAAGTCTTATTCATCAACATATTATGTTTTTTTTTTTAATTTGAAATGATGTACCCCAACAATGAATAATGTTAATATCAACGTATTTATTGAGTTCTAAATTCTAGTTTTCTGAATATCTAGTTAATTTATGGTGGATAAATGTATTTGCAATTGTCTGAAGTCTTCTTCATCAACATATTATGTTTTTTTTTTTTAATTTGAAATGATGTACCCCAACAATGAATAATGTTAATATCAACGTATTTATTGACTTCTAAATTCTAGTTTTGCGTACAATTAATCTATCTATAGGTGACTAATATATTTGCAATTGTCTGAAGTCTTATTCATCAACATATTATGTTTATTCTTTAATTTGAAATGATGTAACCCAACAATGAATAATGTTAATATTAACGTAATTTTTGAGTTCGAAATTCTGGTTTTTCAGATCATCTAGTTTATGTATAGTGGATAAATGTATTTGCAATTGTCTGAAGTCTTATTCATCAACATATTATGTTTTTTTTTTAATTTGAAATGATGTACCCCAACAATGAATAATGTTAATATCAATGTATTTATTGACTTCTAAATTCTAGTTTTGCGTACAACTAATCTATCTATAGGTGAGTAATGTATTTGCAATTGTCTGAAGTCTTATTCAACAACAACTTATGTGTTTTTTTTATTTGAAATGATTTACCCCATCAATGAAAAATGTTAATACTAACGTAATAATTGAATTCTAAATTCTAGTTTTCTGAACATCTAGTTAATTTATAGTAGATAAATGTATTTGCAATTGTCTGAAGTCTTCTTCATCAACATATTATGTTTTTTTTTTTAATTTGAAATGATGTACCCCAACAATGAATAATGTTAATATCAACGTATTTATTGACTTCTAAATTCTAGTTTTGCGTACAACTAATCTATCTATAGGTGATTAATGTATTTGCAATTGTCTGAAGTCTTATTCATCAACATATTATGTTTATTCTTTAATTTGAAATGATGTAACCCAACAATGAATAATGTTAATATTAACGTAATTTTTGAATTTTAAATTCTGGTTTTTCTGATCATCTAGTTTATGTATAGTGGATAAATGTATTTGCAATTGTCTGTAGTCTTATTCATCAACATATTATGTTTTTTTTTTTAATTTGAAATGATGTACCCCAACAATGAATAATGTTAATATCAATGTATTTATTGACTTCTAAATTCTAGTTTTGCGTACAACTAATCTATCTATAGGTGAGTAATGTATTTGCAACTGTCTGAAGTCTTATTCAACAACAACTTATGTGTTTTTTTTATTTGAAATGATTTACCCCATCAATGAAAAATGTTAATACTAACGTCATAATTGAGTTCTAAATTCTAGTTTTCTGAATATCTAGTTAATTTATGGTGGATTAATGTATTTTCAATTGTCTGAAGTCTTATTTAACAACAACTTATGTTTTTTTTTTTAATTTGAAATGATGTACCCCAACAATGAATAACGTTAATATTAACGTAATTATTGAGTTCTAAATTCTAGTTTTGGGTTCAACTAATCTATCTATAGGTGATTAATGTATTTGCAATTGTCTGAAGTCTTATTCATCAACATATTATGTTTATTCTTTAATTTGAAATGATGTAACCCAACAATGAATAATGTTAATATTAACGTAATTTTTGAATTTTAAATTCTGGTTTTTCTGATCATCTAGTTTATGTATAGTGGATAAATGTATTTGCAATTGTCTGTAGTCTTATTCATCAACATATTATGTTTTTTTTTTTAATTTGAAATGATGTACCCCAACAATGAATAATGTTAATATCAATGTATTTATTGACTTCTAAATTCTAGTTTTGCGTACAACTAATCTATCTATAGGTGAGTAATGTATTTGCAATTGTCTGAAGTCTTATTCAACAACAACATATGTGTTTTTTTATTTGAAATGATTTACCCCATCAATGAAAAATGTTAATACTAACGTAATAATTGAGTTCTAAATTCTAGTTTTCTGAATATCTAGTTAATTTATGGTGGATAAATGTATTTTCAATTGTCTGAAGTCTTATTTAATAACAACTTATGTTTTTTTTTTTAATTTGAAATGATGTACCCCAACAATGAATAACGTTAATATTAACGTAATTATTGAGTTCTAAATTCTAGTTTTGGGTTCAACTAATCTATCTATAGGTGACCAATGTATTTGCAATTGTCTGAAGTCTTATTCAACAACAACTTATGTGTTTTTTTTATTTGAAATGATTTACCCCATCAATGAAAAATGTTAATACTAACGTAATAATTGAATTCTAAATTCTAGTTTTCTGAACATCTAGTTAATTTATAGTAGATAAATGTATTTGCAATTGTCTGAAGTCTTCTTCATCAACATATTATGTTTTTTTTTTTAATTTGAAATGATGTACCCCAACAATGAATAATGTTAATATCAACGTATTTATTGACTTCTAAATTCTAGTTTTGCGTACAATTAATCTATCTATAGGTGACTAATATATTTGCAATTGTCTGAAGTCTTATTCATCAACAACTTATGTTTTTTTTTTAATTTGAAATGATGTACCCCAACAATGAATAATGTTAATATCAATGTATTTATTGACTTCTAAATTCTAGTTTTGCGTACAACTAATCTATCTATAGGTGAGTAATGTATTTGCAATTGTCTGAAGTCTTATTCAACAACAACTTATGTGTTTTTTTTATTTGAAATGATTTACCCCATCAATGAAAAATGTTAATACTAACGTAATTATTGAATTCTAAATTCTAGTTTTCTGAACATCTAGTTAATTTATAGTAGATAAATGTATTTGCAATTGTCTGAAGTCTTCTTCATCAACATATTATGTTTTTTTTTTTAATTTGAAATGATGTACCCCAACAATGAATAATGTTAATATCAACGTATTTATTGACTTCTAAATTCTAGTTTTGCGTACAACTAATCTATCTATAGGTGATTAATGTATTTGCAATTGTCTGAAGTCTTATTCATCAACATATTATGTTTATTCTTTAATTTGAAATGATGTAACCCAACAATGAATAATGTTAATATTAACGTAATTTTTGAATTTTAAATTCTGGTTTTTCTGATCATCTAGTTTATGTATAGTGGATAAATGTATTTGCAATTGTCTGTAGTCTTATTCATCAACATATTATGTTTTTTTTTTTAATTTGAAATGATGTACCCCAACAATGAATAATGTTAATATCAATGTATTTATTGACTTCTAAATTCTAGTTTTGCGTACAACTAATCTATCTATAGGTGAGTAATGTATTTGCAACTGTCTGAAGTCTTATTCAACAACAACTTATGTGTTTTTTTTATTTGAAATGATTTACCCCATCAATGAAAAATGTTAATACTAACGTCATAATTGAGTTCTAAATTCTAGTTTTCTGAATATCTAGTTAATTTATGGTGGATTAATGTATTTTCAATTGTCTGAAGTCTTATTTAACAACAACTTATGTTTTTTTTTTTAATTTGAAATGATGTACCCCAACAATGAATAACGTTAATATTAACGTAATTATTGAGTTCTAAATTCTAGTTTTGGGTTCAACTAATCTATCTATAGGTGACCAATGTATTTGCAATTGTCTGAAGTCTTATTCAACAACAACTTATGTGTTTTTTTTATTTGAAATGATGTACCCCAACAATGAATAATGTTAATATCAACGTATTTATTGACTTCTAAATTCTAGTTTTGCGTACAACTAATCTATCTATAGGTGACTTATGTATTTGCAATTGTCCGAAGTCTTATTCATCAACATATTATGTGTTTTTTTTATTTGAAATGATTTACCCCATCAATGAAAAATGTTAATATTAACGTAATAATTGAGTTCTAAATTCTAGTTTTCTGAATATCTAGTTAATTTATGGTGGATAAATGTATTTGCAATTGTCTGAAGTCTTCTTCATCAACATATTATGTTTTTTTTTTAATTTGAAATGATGTACCCCAACAATGAATAATGTTAATATCAATGTATTTATTGACTTCTAAATTCTAGTTTTGCGTACAACTAATCTATCTATAGGTGAGTAATGTATTTGCAATTGTCTGAAGTCTTATTCAACAACAACATATGTGTTTTTTTATTTGAAATGATTTACCCCATCAATGAAAAATGTTAATACTAACGTAATAATTGAGTTCTAAATTCTAGTTTTCTGAATATCTAGTTAATTTATGGTGGATAAATGTATTTTCAATTGTCTGAAGTCTTATTTAATAACAACTTATGTTTTTTTTTTTAATTTGAAATGATGTACCCCAACAATGAATAACGTTAATATTAACGTAATTATTGAGTTCTAAATTCTAGTTTTGGGTTCAACTAATCTATCTATAGGTGACCAATGTATTTGCAATTGTCTGAAGTCTTATTCAACAACAACTTATGTGTTTTTTTTATTTGAAATGATTTACCCCATCAATGAAAAATGTTAATACTAACGTAATAATTGAATTCTAAATTCTAGTTTTCTGAACATCTAGTTAATTTATAGTAGATAAATGTATTTGCAATTGTCTGAAGTCTTCTTCATCAACATATTATGTTTTTTTTTTTAATTTGAAATGATGTACCCCAACAATGAATAATGTTAATATCAACGTATTTATTGACTTCTAAATTCTAGTTTTGCGTACAATTAATCTATCTATAGGTGACTAATATATTTGCAATTGTCTGAAGTCTTATTCATCAACAACTTATGTTTTTTTTTTAATTTGAAATGATGTACCCCAACAATGAATAATGTTAATATCAATGTATTTATTGACTTCTAAATTCTAGTTTTGCGTACAACTAATCTATCTATAGGTGAGTAATGTATTTGCAATTGTCTGAAGTCTTATTCAACAACAACTTATGTGTTTTTTTTATTTGAAATGATTTACCCCATCAATGAAAAATGTTAATACTAACGTAATTATTGAATTCTAAATTCTAGTTTTCTGAACATCTAGTTAATTTATAGTAGATAAATGTATTTGCAATTGTCTGAAGTCTTCTTCATCAACATATTATGTTTTTTTTTTTAATTTGAAATGATGTACCCCAACAATGAATAATGTTAATATCAACGTATTTATTGACTTCTAAATTCTAGTTTTGCGTACAACTAATCTATCTATAGGTGATTAATGTATTTGCAATTGTCTGAAGTCTTATTCATCAACATATTATGTTTATTCTTTAATTTGAAATGATGTAACCCAACAATGAATAATGTTAATATTAACGTAATTTTTGAATTTTAAATTCTGGTTTTTCTGATCATCTAGTTTATGTATAGTGGATAAATGTATTTGCAATTGTCTGTAGTCTTATTCATCAACATATTATGTTTTTTTTTTTAATTTGAAATGATGTACCCCAACAATGAATAATGTTAATATCAATGTATTTATTGACTTCTAAATTCTAGTTTTGCGTACAACTAATCTATCTATAGGTGAGTAATGTATTTGCAACTGTCTGAAGTCTTATTCAACAACAACTTATGTGTTTTTTTTATTTGAAATGATTTACCCCATCAATGAAAAATGTTAATACTAACGTCATAATTGAGTTCTAAATTCTAGTTTTCTGAATATCTAGTTAATTTATGGTGGATTAATGTATTTTCAATTGTCTGAAGTCTTATTTAACAACAACTTATGTTTTTTTTTTTAATTTGAAATGATGTACCCCAACAATGAATAACGTTAATATTAACGTAATTATTGAGTTCTAAATTCTAGTTTTGGGTTCAACTAATCTATCTATAGGTGACCAATGTATTTGCAATTGTCTGAAGTCTTATTCAACAACAACTTATGTGTTTTTTTTATTTGAAATGATGTACCCCAACAATGAATAATGTTAATATCAACGTATTTATTGACTTCTAAATTCTAGTTTTGCGTACAACTAATCTATCTATAGGTGACTTATGTATTTGCAATTGTCCGAAGTCTTATTCATCAACATATTATGTGTTTTTTTTATTTGAAATGATTTACCCCATCAATGAAAAATGTTAATATTAACGTAATAATTGAGTTCTAAATTCTAGTTTTCTGAATATCTAGTTAATTTATGGTGGATAAATGTATTTGCAATTGTCTGAAGTCTTCTTCATCAACATATTATGTTTTTTTTTTAATTTGAAATGATGTACCCCAACAATGAATAATGTTAATATCAATGTATTTATTGACTTCTAAATTCTAGTTTTGCGTACAACTAATCTATCTATAGGTGAGTAATGTATTTGCAATTGTCTGAAGTCTTATTCAACAACAACATATGTGTTTTTTTATTTGAAATGATTTACCCCATCAATGAAAAATGTTAATACTAACGTAATAATTGAGTTCTAAATTCTAGTTTTCTGAATATCTAGTTAATTTATGGTGGATAAATGTATTTTCAATTGTCTGAAGTCTTATTTAATAACAACTTATGTTTTTTTTTTTAATTTGAAATGATGTACCCCAACAATGAATAACGTTAATATTAACGTAATTATTGAGTTCTAAATTCTAGTTTTGGGTTCAACTAATCTATCTATAGGTGACCAATGTATTTGCAATTGTCTGAAGTCTTATTCAACAACAACTTATGTGTTTTTTTTATTTGAAATGATTTACCCCATCAATGAAAAATGTTAATACTAACGTAATAATTGAATTCTAAATTCTAGTTTTCTGAACATCTAGTTAATTTATAGTAGATAAATGTATTTGCAATTGTCTGAAGTCTTCTTCATCAACATATTATGTTTTTTTTTTTAATTTGAAATGATGTACCCCAACAATGAATAATGTTAATATCAACGTATTTATTGACTTCTAAATTCTAGTTTTGCGTACAATTAATCTATCTATAGGTGACTAATATATTTGCAATTGTCTGAAGTCTTATTCATCAACAACTTATGTTTTTTTTTTAATTTGAAATGATGTACCCCAACAATGAATAATGTTAATATCAATGTATTTATTGACTTCTAAATTCTAGTTTTGCGTACAACTAATCTATCTATAGGTGAGTAATGTATTTGCAATTGTCTGAAGTCTTATTCAACAACAACTTATGTGTTTTTTTTATTTGAAATGATTTACCCCATCAATGAAAAATGTTAATACTAACGTAATTATTGAATTCTAAATTCTAGTTTTCTGAACATCTAGTTAATTTATAGTAGATAAATGTATTTGCAATTGTCTGAAGTCTTCTTCATCAACATATTATGTTTTTTTTTTTAATTTGAAATGATGTACCCCAACAATGAATAATGTTAATATCAACGTATTTATTGACTTCTAAATTCTAGTTTTGCGTACAACTAATCTATCTATAGGTGATTAATGTATTTGCAATTGTCTGAAGTCTTATTCATCAACATATTATGTTTATTCTTTAATTTGAAATGATGTAACCCAACAATGAATAATGTTAATATTAACGTAATTTTTGAATTTTAAATTCTGGTTTTTCTGATCATCTAGTTTATGTATAGTGGATAAATGTATTTGCAATTGTCTGTAGTCTTATTCATCAACATATTATGTTTTTTTTTTTAATTTGAAATGATGTACCCCAACAATGAATAATGTTAATATCAATGTATTTATTGACTTCTAAATTCTAGTTTTGCGTACAACTAATCTATCTATAGGTGAGTAATGTATTTGCAACTGTCTGAAGTCTTATTCAACAACAACTTATGTGTTTTTTTTATTTGAAATGATTTACCCCATCAATGAAAAATGTTAATACTAACGTCATAATTGAGTTCTAAATTCTAGTTTTCTGAATATCTAGTTAATTTATGGTGGATTAATGTATTTTCAATTGTCTGAAGTCTTATTTAACAACAACTTATGTTTTTTTTTTTAATTTGAAATGATGTACCCCAACAATGAATAACGTTAATATTAACGTAATTATTGAGTTCTAAATTCTAGTTTTGGGTTCAACTAATCTATCTATAGGTGACCAATGTATTTGCAATTGTCTGAAGTCTTATTCAACAACAACTTATGTGTTTTTTTTATTTGAAATGATGTACCCCAACAATGAATAATGTTAATATCAACGTATTTATTGACTTCTAAATTCTAGTTTTGCGTACAACTAATCTATCTATAGGTGACTTATGTATTTGCAATTGTCCGAAGTCTTATTCATCAACATATTATGTGTTTTTTTTATTTGAAATGATTTACCCCATCAATGAAAAATGTTAATATTAACGTAATAATTGAGTTCTAAATTCTAGTTTTCTGAATATCTAGTTAATTTATGGTGGATAAATGTATTTGCAATTGTCTGAAGTCTTCTTCATCAACATATTATGTTTTTTTTTTAATTTGAAATGATGTACCCCAACAATGAATAATGTTAATATCAATGTATTTATTGACTTCTAAATTCTAGTTTTGCGTACAACTAATCTATCTATAGGTGAGTAATGTATTTGCAATTGTCTGAAGTCTTATTCAACAACAACATATGTGTTTTTTTATTTGAAATGATTTACCCCATCAATGAAAAATGTTAATACTAACGTAATAATTGAGTTCTAAATTCTAGTTTTCTGAATATCTAGTTAATTTATGGTGGATAAATGTATTTTCAATTGTCTGAAGTCTTATTTAATAACAACTTATGTTTTTTTTTTTAATTTGAAATGATGTACCCCAACAATGAATAACGTTAATATTAACGTAATTATTGAGTTCTAAATTCTAGTTTTGGGTTCAACTAATCTATCTATAGGTGAGTAATGTATTTGCAACTGTCTGAAGTCTTATTCAACAACAACTTATGTGTTTTTTTTATTTGAAATGATTTACCCCATCAATGAAAAATGTTAATACTAACGTAATAATTGAGTTCTAAATTCTAGTTTTCTGAATATCTAGTTAATTTATGGTGGATAAATGTATTTTCAATTGTCTGAAGTCTTATTTAACAACAACTTATGTTTTTTTTTTTAATTTGAAATGATGTACCCCAACAATGAATAACGTTAATATTAACGTAATTATTGAGTTCTAAATTCTAGTTTTGGGTTCAACTAATCTATCTATAGGTGACCAATGTATTTGCAATTGTCTGAAGTCTTATTCATCATTATATTATGTTTTTTTTTTTAATTTGAAATGATGTACCCCAACAATAAATAATGTTAATATCAATGTATTTATTGACTTCTAAATTCTAGTTTTGCGTACAACTAATCTATCTATAGGTGAGTAATGTATTTGCAATTGTCTGAAGTCTTATTCAACAACAACTTATGTGTTTTTTTTATTTGAAATGATGTACCCCAACAATGAATAATGTTAATATCAACGTATTTATTGACTTCTAAATTCTAGTTTTGCGTACAACTAATCTATCTATAGGTGACTTATGTATTTGCAATTGTCCGAAGTCTTAATCATCAACATATTATGTGTTTTTTTTATTTGAAATGATTTACCCCATCAATGAAAAATGTTAATATTAACGTAATAATTGAGTTCTAAATTCTAGTTTTCTGAATATCTAGTTAATTTATGGTGGATAAATGTATTTGCAATTGTCTGAAGTCTTCTTCATCAACATATTATGTTTTTTTTTTAATTTGAAATGATGTACCCCAACAATGAATAATGTTAATATCAATGTATTTATTGACTTCTAAATTCTAGTTTTGCGTACAACTAATCTATCTATAGGTGAGTAATGTATTTGCAATTGTCTGAAGTCTTATTCAACAACAACATATGTGTTTTTTTTATTTGAAATGATTTACCCCATCAATGAAAAATGTTAATACTAACGTAATAATTGAGTTCTAAATTCTAGTTTTCTGAATATCTAGTTAATTTATGGTGGATAAATGTATTTTCAATTGTCTGAAGTCTTATTTAATAACAACTTATGTTTTTTTTTTTAATTTGAAATGATGTACCCCAACAATGAATAACGTTAATATTAACGTAATTATTGAGTTCTAAATTCTAGTTTTGGGTTCAACTAATCTATCTATAGGTGAGTAATGTATTTGCAACTGTCTGAAGTCTTATTCAACAACAACTTATGTGTTTTTTTATTTGAAATGATTTACCCCATCAATGAAAAATGTTAATACTAACGTAATAATTGAGTTCTAAATTCTAGTTTTCTGAATATCTAGTTAATTTATGGTGGATAAATGTATTTTCAATTGTCTGAAGTCTTATTTAACAACAACTTATGTTTTTTTTTTTTAATTTGAAATGATGTACCCCAACAATGAATAACGTTAATATTAACGTAATTATTGAGTTCTAAATTCTAGTTTTGGGTTCAACTAATCTATCTATAGGTGACCAATGTATTTGCAATTGTCTGAAGTCTTATTCATCAACATATTATGTTTTTTTTTTTATTTGAAATAATTTACCCCATCAATGAAAAATGTTAATACTAACGTAATAATTGAGTTCTAAATTCTAGTTTTCTGAATATCTAGTTAATTTATGGTGGATAAATGTATTTGCAATTGTCTGAAGTCTTCTTCATCAACATATTATGTTTTTTTTTTTAATTTGAAATGATGTACCCCAACAATGAATAATGTTAATATCAACGTATTTATTGACTTCTAAATTCTAGTTTTGCGTACAATTAATCTATCTATAGGTGACTAATATATTTGCAATTGTCTGAGGTCTTATTCATCAACATATTATGTTTATTCTTTAATTTGAAATGATGTAACCCAACAATGAATAATGTTAATATTAACGTAATTTTTGAGTTCGAAATTCTGGTTTTTCAGATCATCTAGTTTATGTATAGTGGATAAATGTATTTGCAATTGTCTGAAGTCTTATTCATCAACATATTATGTTTTTTTTTTAATTTGAAATGATGTACCCCAACAATGAATAATGTTAATATCAATGTATTTATTGACTTCTAAATTCTAGTTTTGCGTACAACTAATCTATCTATAGGTGAGTAATGTATTTGCAATTGTCTGAAGTCTTATTCAACAACAACTTATGTGTTTTTTTTATTTGAAATGATTTACCCCATCAATGAAAAATGTTAATACTAACGTAATAATTGAATTCTAAATTCTAGTTTTCTGAACATCTAGTTAATTTATAGTGGATAAATGTATTTGCAATTGTCTGAAGTCTTCTTCATCAACATATTATGTTTTTTTTTTAATTTGAAATGATGTACCCCAACAATGAATAATGTTAATATCAACGTATTTATTGACTTCTAAATTCTAGTTTTGCGTACAACTAATCTATCTATAGGTGACTAATGTATTTGCAATTGTCTGAAGTCTTATTCATCAACATATTATGTTTATTCTTTAATTTGAAATGATGTAACCCAACAATGAATAATGTTAATATTAACGTAATTTTTGAATTTTAAATTCTGGTTTTTCTGATCATCTAGTTTATGTATAGTGGATAAATGTATTTGCAATTGTCTGTAGTCTTATTCATCAACATATTATGTTTTTTTTTTTAATTTGAAATGATGTACCCCAACAATGAATAATGTTAATATCAATGTATTTATTGACTTCTAAATTCTAGTTTTGCGTACAACTAATCTATCTATAGGTGAGTAATGTATTTGCAACTGTCTGAAGTCTTATTCAACAACAACTTATGTGTTTTTTTTATTTGAAATGATTTACCCCATCAATGAAAAATGTTAATACTAACGTAATAATTGAGTTCTAAATTCTAGTTTTCTGAATATCTAGTTAATTTATGGTGGATTAATGTATTTTCAATTGTCTGAAGTCTTATTTAACAACAACTTATGTTTTTTTTTTAATTTGAAATGATGTACCCCAACAATGAATAACGTTAATATTAACGTAATTATTGAGTTCTAAATTCTAGTTTTGGGTTCAACTAATCTATCTATAGGTGACCAATGTATTTGCAATTGTCTGAAGTCTTATTCATCAACATATTATGTTTTTTTTTTAATTTGAAATGATGTACCCCAACAATAAATAATGTTAATATCAATGTATTTATTGACTTCTAAATTCTAGTTTTGCGTACAACTAATCTATCTATAGGTGAGTAATGTATTTGCAATTGTCTGAAGTCTTATTCAACAACAACTTATGTGTTTTTTTTATTTGAAATGATGTACCCCAACAATGAATAATGTTAATATCAACGTATTTATTGACTTCTAAATTCTAGTTTTGCGTACAACTAATCTATCTATAGGTGACTTATGTATTTGCAATTGTCCGAAGTCTTATTCATCAACATATTATGTGTTTTTTTTATTTGAAATGATTTACCCCATCAATGAAAAATGTTAATATTAACGTAATAATTGAGTTCTAAATTCTAGTTTTCTGAATATCTAGTTAATTTATGGTGGATAAATGTATTTGCAATTGTCTGAAGACTTCTTCATCAACATATTATGTTTTTTTTTTAATTTGAAATGATGTACCCCAACAATGAATAATGTTAATATCAATGTATTTATTGACTTCTAAATTCTAGTTTTGCGTACAACTAATCTATCTATAGGTGAGTAATGTATTTGCAATTGTCTGAAGTCTTATTCAACAACAACATATGTGTTTTTTTTATTTGAAATGATTTACCCCATCAATGAAAAATGTTAATACTAACGTAATAATTGAGTTCTAAATTCTAGTTTTCTGAATATCTAGTTAATTTATGGTGGATAAATGTATTTTAGATTGTCTGAAGTCTTATTTAATAACAACTTATGTTTTTTTTTTTAATTTGAAATGATGTACCCCAACAATGAATAACGTTAATATTAACGTAATTATTGAGTTCTAAATTCTAGTTTTGGGTTCAACTAATCTATCTATAGGTGAGTAATGTATTTGCAACTGTCTGAAGTCTTATTCAACAACAACTTATGTGTTTTTTTTATTTGAAATGATTTACCCCATCAATGAAAAATGTTAATACTAACGTAATAATTGAGTTCTAAATTCTAGTTTTCTGAATATCTAGTTAATTTATGGTGGATAAATGTATTTTCATTTGTCTGAAGTCTTATTTAACAACAACTTATGTTTTTTTTTTTAATTTGAAATGATGTACCCCAACAATGAATAACGTTAATATTAACGTAATTATTGAGTTCTAAATTCTAGTTTTGGGTTCAACTAATCTATCTATAGGTGACCAATGTATTTGCAATTGTCTGAAGTCTTATTCATCAACATATTATGTTTTTTTTTTTAATTTGAAATGATGTACCCCAACAATAAATAATGTTAATATCAATGTATTTATTGACTTCTAAATTCTAGTTTTGCGTACAACTAATCTATCTATAGGTGACTTATGTATTTGCAATTGTCCGAAGTCTTATTCATCAACATATTATGTGTTTTTTTTATTTGAAATGATTTACCCCATCAATGAAAAATGTTAATATTAACGTAATAATTGAGTTCTAAATTCTAGTTTTCTGAATATCTAGTTAATTTATGGTGGATAAATGTATTTGCAATTGTCTGAAGTCTTCTTCATCAACATATTATGTTTTTTTTTTAATTTGAAATGATGTACCCCAACAATGAATAATGTTAATATCAATGTATTTATTGACTTCTAAATTCTAGTTTTGCGTACAACTAATCTATCTATAGGTGAGTAATGTATTTGCAATTGTCTGAAGTCTTATTCAACAACAACATATGTGTTTTTTTTATTTGAAATGATTTACCCCATCAATGAAAAATGTTAATACTAACGTAATAATTGAGTTCTAAATTCTAGTTTTCTGAATATCTAGTTAATTTATGGTGGATAAATGTATTTTCAATTGTCTGAAGTCTTATTTAATAACAACTTATGTTTTTTTTTTTAATTTGAAATGATGTACCCCAACAATGAATAACGTTAATATTAACGTAATTATTGAGTTCTAAATTCTAGTTTTGGGTTCAACTAATCTATCTATAGGTGAGTAATGTATTTGCAACTGTCTGAAGTCTTATTCAACAACAACTTATGTGTTTTTTTTATTTGAAATGATTTACCCCATCAATGAAAAATGTTAATACTAACGTAATAATTGAGTTCTAAATTCTAGTTTTCTGAATATCTAGTTAATTTATGGTGGATAAATGTATTTTCAATTGTCTGAAGTCTTATTTAACAACAACTTATGTTTTTTTTTTTAATTTGAAATGACGTACCCCAACAATGAATAATGTTAATATCAATGTATTTATTGACTTCTAAATTCTAGTTTTGCGTACAACTAATCTATCTATAGGTGAGTAATGTATTTGCAATTGTCTGAAGTCTTATTCAACAACAACATATGTGTTTTTTTTATTTGAAATGATTTACCCCATCAATGAAAAATGTTAATACTAACGTAATAATTGAGTTCTAAATTCTAGTTTTCTGAATATCTAGTTAATTTATGGTGGATAAATGTATTTTCAATTGTCTGAAGTCTTATTTAATAACATCTTATGTTTTTTTTTTTAATTTGAAATGATGTACCCCAACAATGAATAACGTTAATATTAACGTAATTATTGAGTTCTAAATTCTAGTTTTGGGTTCAACTAATCTATCTATAGGTGACCAATGTATTTGCAATTGTCTGAAGTCTTATTCATCAACATATTATGTTTTTTTTTTTATTTGAAATGATTTACCCCATCAATGAAAAATGTTAATACTAACGTAATAATTGAGTTCTAAATTCTAGTTTTCTGAATATCTAGTTAATTTATGGTGGATAAATGTATTTGCAATTGTCTGAAGTCTTCTTCATCAACATATTATGTTTTTTTTTTTAATTTGAAATGATGTACCCCAACAATGAATAATGTTAATATCAACGTATTTATTGACTTCTAAATTCTAGTTTTGCGTACAATTAATCTATCTATAGGTGACTAATATATTTGCAATTGTCTGAAGTCTTATTCATCAACATATTATGTTTATTCTTTAATTTGAAATGATGTAACCCAACAATGAATAATGTTAATATTAATGTAATTTTTGAGTTCGAAATTCTGGTTTTTCAGATCATCTAGTTTATGTATAGTGGATAAATGTATTTGCAATTGTCTGAAGTCTTATTCATCAACATATTATGTTTTTTTTTTAATTTGAAATGATGTACCCCAACAATGAATAATGTTAATATCAATGTATTTATTGACTTCTAAATTCTAGTTTTGCGTACAACTAATCTATCTATAGGTGAGTAATGTATTTGCAACTGTCTGAAGTCTTATTCAACAACAACTTATGTGTTTTTTTTATTTGAAATGATTTACCCCATCAATGAAAAATGTTAATACTAACGTAATAATTGAGTTCTAAATTCTAGTTTTCTGAATATCTAGTTAATTTATGGTGGATTAATGTATTTTCAATTGTCTGAAGTCTTATTTAACAACAACTTATGTTTTTTTTTTTAATTTGAAATGATGTACCCCAACAATGAATAACGTTAATATTAACGTAATTATTGAGTTCTAAATTCTAGTTTTGGGTTCAACTAATCTATCTATAGGTGACCAATGTATTTGCAATTGTCTGAAGTCTTATTCATCAACATATTATGTTTTTTTTTTAATTTGAAATGATGTACCCCAACAATAAATAATGTTAATATCAATGTATTTATTGACTTCTAAATTCTAGTTTTGCGTACAACTAATCTATCTATAGGTGAGTAATGTATTTGCAATTGTCTGAAGTCTTATTCAACAACAACTTATGTGTTTTTTTTATTTGAAATGATGTACCCCAACAATGAATAATGTTAATATCAACGTATTTATTGAGTTCTAAATTCTAGTTTTCTGAATATCTAGTTAATTTATGGTGGATAAATGTATTTGCAATTGTCTGAAGTCTTCTTCATCAACATATTATGTTTTTTTTTTTAATTTGAAATGATGTACCCCAACAATGAATAATGTTAATATCAACGTATTTATTGACTTCTAAATTCTAGTTTTGCGTACAATTAATCTATCTATAGGTGACTAATATATTTGCAATTGTCTGAAGTCTTATTCATCAACATATTATGTTTATTCTTTAATTTGAAATGATGTAACCCAACAATGAATAATGTTAATATTAACGTAATTTTTGAGTTCGAAATTCTGGTTTTTCAGATCATCTAGTTTATGTATAGTGGATAAATGTATTTGCAATTGTCTGAAGTCTTATTCATCAACATATTATGTTTTTTTTTTAATTTGAAATGATGTACCCCAACAATGAATAATGTTAATATCAATGTATTTATTGACTTCTAAATTCTAGTTTTGCGTACAACTAATCTATCTATAGGTGAGTAATGTATTTGCAATTGTCTGAAGTCTTATTCAACAACAACTTATGTGTTTTTTTTTATTTGAAATGATTTACCCCATCAATGAAAAATGTAAATACTAACGTAATAATTGAATTCTAAATTCTAGTTTTCTGAACATCTAGTTAATTTATAGTAGATAAATGTATTTGCAATTGTCTGAAGTCTTCTTCATCAACATATTATGTTTTTTTTTTAATTTGAAATGATGTACCCCAACAATGAATAATGTTAATATCAACGTATTTATTGACTTCTAAATTCTAGTTTTGCGTACAACTAATCTATCTATAGGTGATTAATGTATTTGCAATTGTCTGAAGTCTTATTCATCAACATATTATGTTTATTCTTTAATTTGAAATGATGTAACCCAACAATGAATAATGTTAATATTAACGTAATTTTTGAATTTTAAATTCTGGTTTTTCTGATCATCTAGTTTATGTATAGTGGATAAATGTATTTGCAATTGTCTGTAGTCTTATTCATCAACATATTATGTTTTTTTTTTTAATTTGAAATGATGTACCCCAACAATGAATAATGTTAATATCAATGTATTTATTGACTTCTAAATTCTAGTTTTGCGTACAACTAATCTATCTATAGGTGAGTAATGTATTTGCAACTGTCTGAAGTCTTATTCAACAACAACTTATGTGTTTTTTTTATTTGAAATGATTTACCCCATCAATGAAAAATGTTAATACTAACGTCATAATTGAGTTCTAAATTCTAGTTTTCTGAATATCTAGTTAATTTATGGTGGATTAATGTATTTTCAATTGTCTGAAGTCTTATTTAACAACAACTTATGTTTTTTTTTTTAATTTGAAATGATGTACCCCAACAATGAATAACGTTAATATTAACGTAATTATTGAGTTCTAAATTCTAGTTTTGGGTTCAACTAATCTATCTATAGGTGACCAATGTATTTGCAATTGTCTGAAGTCTTATTCAACAACAACTTATGTGTTTTTTTTATTTGAAATGATGTACCCCAACAATGAATAATGTTAATATCAACGTATTTATTGACTTCTAAATTCTAGTTTTGCGTACAACTAATCTATCTATAGGTGACTTATGTATTTGCAATTGTCCGAAGTCTTATTCATCAACATATTATGTGTTTTTTTTATTTGAAATGATTTACCCCATCAATGAAAAATGTTAATACTAACGTAATAATTGAGTTCTAAATTCTAGTTTTCTGAATATCTAGTTAATTTATGGTGGATAAATGTATTTGCAATTGTCTGAAGTCTTCTTCATCAACATATTATGTTTTTTTTTTTAATTTGAAATGATGTACCCCAACAATGAATAATGTTAATATCAACGTATTTATTGACTTCTAAATTCTAGTTTTGCGTACAATTAATCTATCTATAGGTGACTAATATATTTGCAACTGTCTGAAGTCTTATTCATCAACATATTATGTTTATTCTTTAATTTGAAATGATGTAACCCAACAATGAATAATGTTAATATTAACGTAATTTTTGAGTTCAAAATTCTGGTTTTTCAGATCATCTAGTTTATGTATAGTGGATAAATGTATTTGCAATTGTCTGAAGTCTTATTCATCAACATATTATGTTTTTTTTTTAATTTGAAATGATGTACCCCAATAATGAATAATGTTAATATCAATGTATTTATTGACTTCTAAATTCTAGTTTTGCGTACAACTAATCTATCTATAGGTGAGTCATGTATTTGCAATTGTCTGAAGTCTTATTCAACAACAACTTATGTGTTTTTTTTATTTGAAATGATTTACCCCATCAATGAAAAATGTTAATATCAATGTATTTATTGACTTCTAAATTCTAGTTTTGCGTACAACTAATCTATCTATAGGTGAGTAATGTATTTGCAATTGTCTGAAGTCTTATTCAACAACAACTTATGTGTTTTTTTTATTTGAAATGATGTACCCCAACAATGAATAATGTTAATATCAACGTATTTATTGACTTCTAAATTCTAGTTTTGCGTACAACTAATCTATCTATAGGTGACTTATGTATTTGCAATTGTCCGAAGTCTTATTCATCAACATATTATGTGTTTTTTTTATTTGAAATGATTTACCCCATCAATGAAAAATGTTAATATTAACGTAATAATTGAGTTCTAAATTCTAGTTTTCTGAATATCTAGTTAATTTATGGTGGATAAATGTATTTGCAATTGTCTGAAGTCTTCTTCATCAACATATTATGTTTTTTTTTTAATTTGAAATGATGTACCCCAACAATGAATAATGTTAATATCAATGTATTTATTGACTTCTAAATTCTAGTTTTGCGTACAACTAATCTATCTATAGGTGAGTAATGTATTTGCAATTGTCTGAAGTCTTATTCAACAACAACTTATGTGTTTTTTTTATTTGAAATGATGTACCCCAACAATGAATAATGTTAATATCAACGTATTTATTGACTTCTAAATTCTAGTTTTGCGTACAACTAATCTATCTATAGGTGACTTATGTATTTGCAATTGTCCGAAGTCTTATTCATCAACATATTATGTGTTTTTTTTATTTGAAATGATTTACCCCATCAATGAAAAATGTTAATATTAACGTAATAATTGAGTTCTAAATTCTAGTTTTCTGAATATCTAGTTAATTTATGGTGGATAAATGTATTTGCAATTGTCTGAAGTCTTCTTCATCAACATATTATGTTTTTTTTTTAATTTGAAATGATGTACCCCAACAATGAATAATGTTAATATCAATGTATTTATTGACTTCTAAATTCTAGTTTTGCGTACAACTAATCTATCTATAGGTGAGTAATGTATTTGCAATTGTCTGAAGTCTTATTCAACAACAACATATGTGTTTTTTTTATTTGAAATGATTTACCCTATCAATGAAAAATGTTAATACTAACGTAATAATTGAGTTCTAAATTCTAGTTTTCTGAATATCTAGTTAATTTATGGTGGATAAATGTATTTTCAATTGTCTGAAGTCTTATTTAATAACAACTTATGTTTTTTTTTTTAATTTGAAATGATGTACCCCAACAATGAATAACGTTAATATTAACGTAATTATTGAGTTCTAAATTCTAGTTTTGGGTTCAACTAATCTATCTATAGGTGAGTAATGTATTTGCAACTGTCTGAAGTCTTATTCAACAACAACTTATGTGTTTTTTTTATTTGAAATGATTTACCCCATCAATGAAAAATGTTAATACTAACGTAATAATTGAGTTCTAAATTCTAGTTTTCTGAATATCTAGTTAATTTATGGTGGATAAATGTATTTTCAATTGTCTGAAGTCTTATTTAACAACAACTTATGTTTTTTTTTTTTTAATTTGAAATGATGTACCCCAACAATGAATAACGTTAATATTAACGTAATTATTGAGTTCTAAATTCTAGTTTTGGGTTCAACTAATCTATCTATAGGTGACCAATGTATTTGCAATTGTCTGAAGTCTTATTCATCAACATATTATGTTTTTTTTTTTATTTGAAATGATTTACCCCATCAATGAAAAATGTTAATACTAACGTAATAATTGAGTTCTAAATTCTAGTTTTCTGAATATCTAGTTAATTTATGGTGGATAAATGTATTTGCAATTGTCTGAAGTCTTCTTCATCAACATATTATGTTTTTTTTTTTAATTTGAAATGATGTACCCCAACAATGAATAATGTTAATATCAACGTATTTATTGACTTCTAAATTCTAGTTTTGCGTACAATTAATCTATCTATAGGTGACTAATATATTTGCAACTGTCTGAAGTCTTATTCATCAACATATTATGTTTATTCTTTAATTTGAAATGATGTAACCCAACAATGAATAATGTTAATATTAACGTAATTTTTGAGTTCAAAATTCTGGTTTTTCAGATCATCTAGTTTATGTATAGTGGATAAATGTATTTGCAATTGTCTGAAGTCTTATTCATCAACATATTATGTTTTTTTTTTAATTTGAAATGATGTACCCCAATAATGAATAATGTTAATATCAATGTATTTATTGACTTCTAAATTCTAGTTTTGCGTACAACTAATCTATCTATAGGTGAGTAATGTATTTGCAATTGTCTGAAGTCTTATTCAACAACAACTTATGTGTTTTTTTTATTTGAAATGATTTACCCCATCAATGAAAAATGTTAATATCAATGTATTTATTGACTTCTAAATTCTAGTTTTGCGTACAACTAATCTATCTATAGGTGAGTAATGTATTTGCAATTGTCTGAAGTCTTATTCAACAACAACTTATGTGTTTTTTTTATTTGAAATGATGTACCCCAACAATGAATAATGTTAATATCAACGTATTTATTGACTTCTAAATTCTAGTTTTGCGTACAACTAATCTATCTATAGGTGACTTATGTATTTGCAATTGTCCGAAGTCTTATTCATCAACATATTATGTGTTTTTTTTATTTGAAATGATTTACCCCATCAATGAAAAATGTTAATATTAACGTAATAATTGAGTTCTAAATTCTAGTTTTCTGAATATCTAGTTAATTTATGGTGGATAAATGTATTTGCAATTGTCTGAAGTCTTCTTCATCAACATATTATGTTTTTTTTTTAATTTGAAATGATGTACCCCAACAATGAATAATGTTAATATCAATGTATTTATTGACTTCTAAATTCTAGTTTTGCGTACAACTAATCTATCTATAGGTGAGTAATGTATTTGCAATTGTCTGAAGTCTTATTCAACAACAACATATGTGTTTTTTTTATTTGAAATGATTTACCCCATCAATGAAAAATGTTAATACTAACGTAATAATTGAGTTCTAAATTCTAGTTTTCTGAATATCTAGTTAATTTATGGTGGATAAATGTATTTTAGATTGTCTGAAGTCTTATTTAATAACAACTTATGTTTTTTTTTTTAATTTGAAATGATGTACCCCAACAATGAATAACGTTAATATTAACGTAATTATTGAGTTCTAAATTCTAGTTTTGGGTTCAACTAATCTATCTATAGGTGAGTAATGTATTTGCAACTGTCTGAAGTCTTATTCAACAACAACTTATGTGTTTTTTTTATTTGAAATGATTTACCCCATCAATGAAAAATGTTAATACTAACGTAATAATTGAGTTCTAAATTCTAGTTTTCTGAATATCTAGTTAATTTATGGTGGATAAATGTATTTTCATTTGTCTGAAGTCTTATTTAACAACAACTTATGTTTTTTTTTTTAATTTGAAATGATGTACCCCAACAATGAATAACGTTAATATTAACGTAATTATTGAGTTCTAAATTCTAGTTTTGGGTTCAACTAATCTATCTATAGGTGACCAATGTATTTGCAATTGTCTGAAGTCTTATTCATCAACATATTATGTTTTTTTTTTTAATTTGAAATGATGTACCCCAACAATAAATAATGTTAATATCAATGTATTTATTGACTTCTAAATTCTAGTTTTGCGTACAACTAATCTATCTATAGGTGACTTATGTATTTGCAATTGTCCGAAGTCTTATTCATCAACATATTATGTGTTTTTTTTATTTGAAATGATTTACCCCATCAATGAAAAATGTTAATATTAACGTAATAATTGAGTTCTAAATTCTAGTTTTCTGAATATCTAGTTAATTTATGGTGGATAAATGTATTTGCAATTGTCTGAAGTCTTCTTCATCAACATATTATGTTTTTTTTTTAATTTGAAATGATGTACCCCAACAATGAATAATGTTAATATCAATGTATTTATTGACTTCTAAATTCTAGTTTTGCGTACAACTAATCTATCTATAGGTGAGTAATGTATTTGCAATTGTCTGAAGTCTTATTCAACAACAACATATGTGTTTTTTTTATTTGAAATGATTTACCCCATCAATGAAAAATGTTAATACTAACGTAATAATTGAGTTCTAAATTCTAGTTTTCTGAATATCTAGTTAATTTATGGTGGATAAATGTATTTTCAATTGTCTGAAGTCTTATTTAATAACAACTTATGTTTTTTTTTTTAATTTGAAATGATGTACCCCAACAATGAATAACGTTAATATTAACGTAATTATTGAGTTCTAAATTCTAGTTTTGGGTTCAACTAATCTATCTATAGGTGAGTAATGTATTTGCAACTGTCTGAAGTCTTATTCAACAACAACTTATGTGTTTTTTTTATTTGAAATGATTTACCCCATCAATGAAAAATGTTAATACTAACGTAATAATTGAGTTCTAAATTCTAGTTTTCTGAATATCTAGTTAATTTATGGTGGATAAATGTATTTTCAATTGTCTGAAGTCTTATTTAACAACAACTTATGTTTTTTTTTTTAATTTGAAATGACGTACCCCAACAATGAATAATGTTAATATCAATGTATTTATTGACTTCTAAATTCTAGTTTTGCGTACAACTAATCTATCTATAGGTGAGTAATGTATTTGCAATTGTCTGAAGTCTTATTCAACAACAACATATGTGTTTTTTTTATTTGAAATGATTTACCCCATCAATGAAAAATGTTAATACTAACGTAATAATTGAGTTCTAAATTCTAGTTTTCTGAATATCTAGTTAATTTATGGTGGATAAATGTATTTTCAATTGTCTGAAGTCTTATTTAATAACATCTTATGTTTTTTTTTTTAATTTGAAATGATGTACCCCAACAATGAATAACGTTAATATTAACGTAATTATTGAGTTCTAAATTCTAGTTTTGGGTTCAACTAATCTATCTATAGGTGAGTAATGTATTTGCAACTGTCTGAAGTCTTATTCAACAACAACTTATGTGTTTTTTTTATTTGAAATGATTTACCCCATCAATGAAAAATGTTAATACTAACGTAATAATTGAGTTCTAAATTCTAGTTTTCTGAATATCTAGTTAATTTATGGTGGATAAATGTATTTTCAATTGTCTGAAGTCTTATTTAACAACAACTTATGTTTTTTTTTTTTTAATTTGAAATGATGTACCCCAACAATGAATAACGTTAATATTAACGTAATTATTGAGTTCTAAATTCTAGTTTTGGGTTCAACTAATCTATCTATAGGTGACCAATGTATTTGCAATTGTCTGAAGTCTTATTCATCAACATATTATGTTTTTTTTTTTATTTGAAATGATTTACCCCATCAATGAAAAATGTTAATACTAACGTAATAATTGAGTTCTAAATTCTAGTTTTCTGAATATCTAGTTAATTTATGGTGGATAAATGTATTTGCAATTGTCTGAAGTCTTCTTCATCAACATATTATGTTTTTTTTTTTAATTTGAAATGATGTACCCCAACAATGAATAATGTTAATATCAACGTATTTATTGACTTCTAAATTCTAGTTTTGCGTACAATTAATCTATCTATAGGTGACTAATATATTTGCAATTGTCTGAAGTCTTATTCATCAACATATTATGTTTATTCTTTAATTTGAAATGATGTAACCCAACAATGAATAATGTTAATATTAACGTAATTTTTGAGTTCGAAATTCTGGTTTTTCAGATCATCTAGTTTATGTATAGTGGATAAATGTATTTGCAATTGTCTGAAGTCTTATTCATCAACATATTATGTTTTTTTTTTAATTTGAAATGATGTACCCCAACAATGAATAATGTTAATATCAATGTATTTATTGACTTCTAAATTCTAGTTTTGCGTACAACTAATCTATCTATAGGTGAGTAATGTATTTGCAACTGTCTGAAGTCTTATTCAACAACAACTTATGTGTTTTTTTTATTTGAAATGATTTACCCCATCAATGAAAAATGTTAATACTAACGTAATAATTGAGTTCTAAATTCTAGTTTTCTGAATATCTAGTTAATTTATGGTGGATTAATGTATTTTCAATTGTCTGAAGTCTTATTTAACAACAACTTATGTTTTTTTTTTTAATTTGAAATGATGTACCCCAACAATGAATAACGTTAATATTAACGTAATTATTGAGTTCTAAATTCTAGTTTTGGGTTCAACTAATCTATCTATAGGTGACCAATGTATTTGCAATTGTCTGAAGTCTTATTCATCAACATATTATGTTTTTTTTTTAATTTGAAATGATGTACCCCAACAATAAATAATGTTAATATCAATGTATTTATTGACTTCTAAATTCTAGTTTTGCGTACAACTAATCTATCTATAGGTGAGTAATGTATTTGCAATTGTCTGAAGTCTTATTCAACAACAACTTATGTGTTTTTTTTATTTGAAATGATGTACCCCAACAATGAATAATGTTAATATCAACGTATTTATTGAGTTCTAAATTCTAGTTTTCTGAATATCTAGTTAATTTATGGTGGATAAATGTATTTGCAATTGTCTGAAGTCTTCTTCATCAACATATTATGTTTTTTTTTTTAATTTGAAATGATGTACCCCAACAATGAATAATGTTAATATCAACGTATTTATTGACTTCTAAATTCTAGTTTTGCGTACAATTAATCTATCTATAGGTGACTAATATATTTGCAATTGTCTGAAGTCTTATTCATCAACATATTATGTTTATTCTTTAATTTGAAATGATGTAACCCAACAATGAATAATGTTAATATTAACGTAATTTTTGAGTTCGAAATTCTGGTTTTTCAGATCATCTAGTTTATGTATAGTGGATAAATGTATTTGCAATTGTCTGAAGTCTTATTCATCAACATATTATGTTTTTTTTTTAATTTGAAATGATGTACCCCAACAATGAATAATGTTAATATCAATGTATTTATTGACTTCTAAATTCTAGTTTTGCGTACAACTAATCTATCTATAGGTGAGTAATGTATTTGCAATTGTCTGAAGTCTTATTCATCAACATATTATGTTTATTCTTTAATTTGAAATGATGTAACCCAACAATGAATAATGTTAATATTAACGTAATTTTTGAATTTTAAATTCTGGTTTTTCTGATCATCTAGTTTATGTATAGTGGATAAATGTATTTGCAATTGTCTGTAGTCTTATTCATCAACATATTATGTGTTTTTTTTATTTGAAATGATTTACCCCATCAATGAAAAATGTTAATATCAATGTATTTATTGACTTCTAAATTCTAGTTTTGCGTACAACTAATCTATCTATAGGTGAGTAATGTATTTGCAATTGTCTGAAGTCTTATTCAACAACAACTTATGTGTTTTTTTTATTTGAAATGATGTACCCCAACAATGAATAATGTTAATATCAACGTATTTATTGACTTCTAAATTCTAGTTTTGCGTACAACTAATCTATCTATAGGTGACTTATGTATTTGCAATTGTCCGAAGTCTTATTCATCAACATATTATGTGTTTTTTTTATTTGAAATGATTTACCCCATCAATGAAAAATGTTAATATTAACGTAATAATTGAGTTCTAAATTCTAGTTTTCTGAATATCTAGTTAATTTATGGTGGATAAATGTATTTGCAATTGTCTGAAGTCTTCTTCATCAACATATTATGTTTTTTTTTTAATTTGAAATGATGTACCCCAACAATGAATAATGTTAATATCAATGTATTTATTGACTTCTAAATTCTAGTTTTGCGTACAACTAATCTATCTATAGGTGAGTAATGTATTTGCAATTGTCTGAAGTCTTATTCAACAACAACATATGTGTTTTTTTTATTTGAAATGATTTACCCCATCAATGAAAAATGTTAATACTAACGTAATAATTGAGTTCTAAATTCTAGTTTTCTGAATATCTAGTTAATTTATGGTGGATAAATGTATTTTAGATTGTCTGAAGTCTTATTTAATAACAACTTATGTTTTTTTTTTTAATTTGAAATGATGTACCCCAACAATGAATAACGTTAATATTAACGTAATTATTGAGTTCTAAATTCTAGTTTTGGGTTCAACTAATCTATCTATAGGTGAGTAATGTATTTGCAACTGTCTGAAGTCTTATTCAACAACAACTTATGTGTTTTTTTTATTTGAAATGATTTACCCCATCAATGAAAAATGTTAATACTAACGTAATAATTGAGTTCTAAATTCTAGTTTTCTGAATATCTAGTTAATTTATGGTGGATAAATGTATTTTCATTTGTCTGAAGTCTTATTTAACAACAACTTATGTTTTTTTTTTTAATTTGAAATGATGTACCCCAACAATGAATAACGTTAATATTAACGTAATTATTGAGTTCTAAATTCTAGTTTTGGGTTCAACTAATCTATCTATAGGTGACCAATGTATTTGCAATTGTCTGAAGTCTTATTCATCAACATATTATGTTTTTTTTTTTAATTTGAAATGATGTACCCCAACAATAAATAATGTTAATATCAATGTATTTATTGACTTCTAAATTCTAGTTTTGCGTACAACTAATCTATCTATAGGTGACTTATGTATTTGCAATTGTCCGAAGTCTTATTCATCAACATATTATGTGTTTTTTTTATTTGAAATGATTTACCCCATCAATGAAAAATGTTAATATTAACGTAATAATTGAGTTCTAAATTCTAGTTTTCTGAATATCTAGTTAATTTATGGTGGATAAATGTATTTGCAATTGTCTGAAGTCTTCTTCATCAACATATTATGTTTTTTTTTTAATTTGAAATGATGTACCCCAACAATGAATAATGTTAATATCAATGTATTTATTGACTTCTAAATTCTAGTTTTGCGTACAACTAATCTATCTATAGGTGAGTAATGTATTTGCAATTGTCTGAAGTCTTATTCAACAACAACATATGTGTTTTTTTTATTTGAAATGATTTACCCCATCAATGAAAAATGTTAATACTAACGTAATAATTGAGTTCTAAATTCTAGTTTTCTGAATATCTAGTTAATTTATGGTGGATAAATGTATTTTCAATTGTCTGAAGTCTTATTTAATAACAACTTATGTTTTTTTTTTTTAATTTGAAATGATGTACCCCAACAATGAATAACGTTAATATTAACGTAATTATTGAGTTCTAAATTCTAGTTTTGGGTTCAACTAATCTATCTATAGGTGAGTAATGTATTTGCAACTGTCTGAAGTCTTATTCAACAACAACTTATGTGTTTTTTTTATTTGAAATGATTTACCCCATCAATGAAAAATGTTAATACTAACGTAATAATTGAGTTCTAAATTCTAGTTTTCTGAATATCTAGTTAATTTATGGTGGATAAATGTATTTTCAATTGTCTGAAGTCTTATTTAACAACAACTTATGTTTTTTTTTTTAATTTGAAATGACGTACCCCAACAATGAATAATGTTAATATCAATGTATTTATTGACTTCTAAATTCTAGTTTTGCGTACAACTAATCTATCTATAGGTGAGTAATGTATTTGCAATTGTCTGAAGTCTTATTCAACAACAACATATGTGTTTTTTTTATTTGAAATGATTTACCCCATCAATGAAAAATGTTAATACTAACGTAATAATTGAGTTCTAAATTCTAGTTTT
Source organism: Metopolophium dirhodum (assembly GCF_019925205.1). NCBI lineage: Eukaryota > Metazoa > Arthropoda > Insecta > Hemiptera > Aphididae > Metopolophium > Metopolophium dirhodum. Next base: position 684,136 of record NW_026869896.1, on the reverse strand, counting down.
CTGAATATCTAGTTAATTTATGGTGGATAAATGTATTTTCAATTGTCTGAAGTCTTATTTAATAACATCTTATGTTTTTTTTTTTAATTTGAAATGATGTACCCCAACAATGAATAACGTTAATATTAACGTAATTATTGAGTTCTAAATTCTAGTTTTGGGTTCAACTAATCTATCTATAGGTGAGTAATGTATTTGCAACTGTCTGAAGTCTTATTCAACAACAACTTATGTGTTTTTTTTTATTTGAAATGATTTACCCCATCAATGAAAAATGTTAATACTAACGTAATAATTGAGTTCTAAATTCTAGTTTTCTGAATATCTAGTTAATTTATGGTGGATAAATGTATTTTCAATTGTCTGAAGTCTTATTTAACAACAACTTATGTTTTTTTTTTTTTAATTTGAAATGATGTACCCCAACAATGAATAACGTTAATATTAACGTAATTATTGAGTTCTAAATTCTAGTTTTGGGTTCAACTAATCTATCTATAGGTGACCAATGTATTTGCAATTGTCTGAAGTCTTATTCATCAACATATTATGTTTTTTTTTTTATTTGAAATGATTTACCCCATCAATGAAAAATGTTAATACTAACGTAATAATTGAGTTCTAAATTCTAGTTTTCTGAATATCTAGTTAATTTATGGTGGATAAATGTATTTGCAATTGTCTGAAGTCTTCTTCATCAACATATTATGTTTTTTTTTTTAATTTGAAATGATGTACCCCAACAATGAATAATGTTAATATCAACGTATTTATTGACTTCTAAATTCTAGTTTTGCGTACAATTAATCTATCTATAGGTGACTAATATATTTGCAATTGTCTGAAGTCTTATTCATCAACATATTATGTTTATTCTTTAATTTGAAATGATGTAACCCAACAATGAATAATGTTAATATTAACGTAATTTTTGAGTTCGAAATTCTGGTTTTTCAGATCATCTAGTTTATGTATAGTGGATAAATGTATTTGCAATTGTCTGAAGTCTTATTCATCAACATATTATGTTTTTTTTTTAATTTGAAATGATGTACCCCAACAATGAATAATGTTAATATCAATGTATTTATTGACTTCTAAATTCTAGTTTTGCGTACAACTAATCTATCTATAGGTGAGTAATGTATTTGCAACTGTCTGAAGTCTTATTCAACAACAACTTATGTGTTTTTTTTATTTGAAATGATTTACCCCATCAATGAAAAATGTTAATACTAACGTAATAATTGAGTTCTAAATTCTAGTTTTCTGAATATCTAGTTAATTTATGGTGGATTAATGTATTTTCAATTGTCTGAAGTCTTATTTAACAACAACTTATGTTTTTTTTTTTAATTTGAAATGATGTACCCCAACAATGAATAACGTTAATATTAACGTAATTATTGAGTTCTAAATTCTAGTTTTGGGTTCAACTAATCTATCTATAGGTGACCAATGTATTTGCAATTGTCTGAAGTCTTATTCATCAACATATTATGTTTTTTTTTTTAATTTGAAATGATGTACCCCAACAATAAATAATGTTAATATCAATGTATTTATTGACTTCTAAATTCTAGTTTTGCGTACAACTAATCTATCTATAGGTGACTTATGTATTTGCAATTGTCCGAAGTCTTATTCATCAACATATTATGTGTTTTTTTTATTTGAAATGATTTACCCCATCAATGAAAAATGTTAATATTAACGTAATAATTGAGTTCTAAATTCTAGTTTTCTGAATATCTAGTTAATTTATGGTGGATAAATGTATTTGCAATTGTCTGAAGTCTTCTTCATCAACATATTATGTTTTTTTTTTAATTTGAAATGATGTACCCCAACAATGAATAATGTTAATATCAATGTATTTATTGACTTCTAAATTCTAGTTTTGCGTACAACTAATCTATCTATAGGTGACTTATGTATTTGCAATTGTCTGAAGTCTTATTCAACAACAACATATGTGTTTTTTTTATTTGAAATGATTTACCCCATCAATGAAAAATGTTAATACTAACGTAATAATTGAGTTCTAAATTCTAGTTTTCTGAATATCTAGTTAATTTATGGTGGATAAATGTATTTTCAATTGTCTGAAGTCTTATTTAATAACAACTTATGTTTTTTTTTTTAATTTGAAATGATGTACCCCAACAATGAATAACGTTAATATTAACGTAATTATTGAGTTCTAAATTCTAGTTTTGGGTTCAACTAATCTATCTATAGGTGAGTAATGTATTTGCAACTGTCTGAAGTCTTATTCAACAACAACTTATGTGTTTTTTTTATTTGAAATGATTTACCCCATCAATGAAAAATGTTAATACTAACGTAATAATTGAGTTCTAAATTCTAGTTTTCTGAATATCTAGTTAATTTATGGTGGATAAATGTATTTTCAATTGTCTGAAGTCTTATTTAACAACAACTTATGTTTTTTTTTTTAATTTGAAATGACGTACCCCAACAATGAATAATGTTAATATCAATGTATTTATTGACTTCTAAATTCTAGTTTTGCGTACAACTAATCTATCTATAGGTGAGTAATGTATTTGCAATTGTCTGAAGTCTTATTCAACAACAACATATGTGTTTTTTTTATTTGAAATGATTTACCCCATCAATGAAAAATGTTAATACTAACGTAATAATTGAGTTCTAAATTCTAGTTTTCTGAATATCTAGTTAATTTATGGTGGATAAATGTATTTTCAATTGTCTGAAGTCTTATTTAATAACATCTTATGTTTTTTTTTTTAATTTGAAATGATGTACCCCAACAATGAATAACGTTAATATTAACGTAATTATTGAGTTCTAAATTCTAGTTTTGGGTTCAACTAATCTATCTATAGGTGAGTAATGTATTTGCAACTGTCTGAAGTCTTATTCAACAACAACTTATGTGTTTTTTTTATTTGAAATGATTTACCCCATCAATGAAAAATGTTAATACTAACGTAATAATTGAGTTCTAAATTCTAGTTTTCTGAATATCTAGTTAATTTATGGTGGATAAATGTATTTTCAATTGTCTGAAGTCTTATTTAACAACAACTTATGTTTTTTTTTTTTTAATTTGAAATGATGTACCCCAACAATGAATAACGTTAATATTAACGTAATTATTGAGTTCTAAATTCTAGTTTTGGGTTCAACTAATCTATCTATAGGTGACCAATGTATTTGCAATTGTCTGAAGTCTTATTCATCAACATATTATGTTTTTTTTTTTATTTGAAATGATTTACCCCATCAATGAAAAATGTTAATACTAACGTAATAATTGAGTTCTAAATTCTAGTTTTCTGAATATCTAGTTAATTTATGGTGGATAAATGTATTTGCAATTGTCTGAAGTCTTCTTCATCAACATATTATGTTTTTTTTTTTTAATTTGAAATGATGTACCCCAACAATGAATAATGTTAATATCAACGTATTTATTGACTTCTAAATTCTAGTTTTGCGTACAATTAATCTATCTATAGGTGACTAATATATTTGCAATTGTCTGAAGTCTTATTCATCAACATATTATGTTTATTCTTTAATTTGAAATGATGTAACCCAACAATGAATAATGTTAATATTAACGTAATTTTTGAGTTCGAAATTCTGGTTTTTCAGATCATCTAGTTTATGTATAGTGGATAAATGTATTTGCAATTGTCTGAAGTCTTATTCATCAACATATTATGTTTTTTTTTTAATTTGAAATGATGTACCCCAACAATGAATAATGTTAATATCAATGTATTTATTGACTTCTAAATTCTAGTTTTGCGTACAACTAATCTATCTATAGGTGAGTAATGTATTTGCAACTGTCTGAAGTCTTATTCAACAACAACTTATGTGTTTTTTTTATTTGAAATGATTTACCCCATCAATGAAAAATGTTAATACTAACGTAATAATTGAGTTCTAAATTCTAGTTTTCTGAATATCTAGTTAATTTATGGTGGATTAATGTATTTTCAATTGTCTGAAGTCTTATTTAACAACAACTTATGTTTTTTTTTTTAATTTGAAATGATGTACCCCAACAATGAATAACGTTAATATTAACGTAATTATTGAGTTCTAAATTCTAGTTTTGGGTTCAACTAATCTATCTATAGGTGACCAATGTATTTGCAATTGTCTGAAGTCTTATTCATCAACATATTATGTTTTTTTTTTAATTTGAAATGATGTACCCCAACAATAAATAATGTTAATATCAATGTATTTATTGACTTCTAAATTCTAGTTTTGCGTACAACTAATCTATCTATAGGTGAGTAATGTATTTGCAATTGTCTGAAGTCTTATTCAACAACAACTTATGTGTTTTTTTTATTTGAAATGATGTACCCCAACAATGAATAATGTTAATATCAACGTATTTATTGAGTTCTAAATTCTAGTTTTCTGAATATCTAGTTAATTTATGGTGGATAAATGTATTTGCAATTGTCTGAAGTCTTCTTCATCAACATATTATGTTTTTTTTTTTAATTTGAAATGATGTACCCCAACAATGAATAATGTTAATATCAACGTATTTATTGACTTCTAAATTCTAGTTTTGCGTACAATTAATCTATCTATAGGTGACTAATATATTTGCAATTGTCTGAAGTCTTATTCATCAACATATTATGTTTATTCTTTAATTTGAAATGATGTAACCCAACAATGAATAATGTTAATATTAACGTAATTTTTGAGTTCGAAATTCTGGTTTTTCAGATCATCTAGTTTATGTATAGTGGATAAATGTATTTGCAATTGTCTGAAGTCTTATTCATCAACATATTATGTTTTTTTTTTAATTTGAAATGATGTACCCCAACAATGAATAATGTTAATATCAATGTATTTATTGACTTCTAAATTCTAGTTTTGCGTACAACTAATCTATCTATAGGTGAGTAATGTATTTGCAATTGTCTGAAGTCTTATTCATCAACATATTATGTTTATTCTTTAATTTGAAATGATGTAACCCAACAATGAATAATGTTAATATTAACGTAATTTTTGAATTTTAAATTCTGGTTTTTCTGATCATCTAGTTTATGTATAGTGGATAAATGTATTTGCAATTGTCTGTAGTCTTATTCATCAACATATTATGTGTTTTTTTTATTTGAAATGATTTACCCCATCAATGAAAAATGTTAATACTAACGTAATAATTGAGTTCTAAATTCTAGTTTTCTGAATATCTAGTTAATTTATGGTGGATAAATGTATTTTCATTTGTCTGAAGTCTTATTTAACAACAACTTATGTTTTTTTTTTTTAATTTGAAATGATGTACCCCAACAATGAATAACGTTAATATTAACGTAATTATTGAGTTCTAAATTCTAGTTTTGGGTTCAACTAATCTATCTATAGGTGACCAATGTATTTGCAATTGTCTGAAGTCTTATTCATCAACATATTATGTTTTTTTTTTTAATTTGAAATGATGTACCCCAACAATAAATAATGTTAATATCAATGTATTTATTGACTTCTAAATTCTAGTTTTGGTACAACTAATCTATCTATAGGTGAGTAATGTATTTGCAATTGTCTGAAGTCTTATTCAACAACAACTTATGTGTTTTTTTTATTTGAAATGATGTACCCCAACAATGAATAATGTTAATATCAACGTATTTATTGACTTCTAAATTCTAGTTTTGCGTACAACTAATCTATCTATAGGTGACTTATGTATTTGCAATTGTCCGAAGTCTTATTCATCAACATATTATGTGTTTTTTTTATTTGAAATGATTTACCCCATCAATGAAAAATGTTAATATTAACGTAATAATTGAGTTCTAAATTCTAGTTTTCTGAATATCTAGTTAATTTATGGTGGATAAATGTATTTGCAATTGTCTGAAGTCTTCTTCATCAACATATTATGTTTTTTTTTTAATTTGAAATGATGTACCCCAACAATGAATAATGTTAATATCAATGTATTTATTGACTTCTAAATTCTAGTTTTGCGTACAACTAATCTATCTATAGGTGAGTAATGTATTTGCAATTGTCTGAAGTCTTATTCAACAACAACATATGTGTTTTTTTTATTTGAAATGATTTACCCCATCAATGAAAAATGTTAATACTAACGTAATAATTGAGTTCTAAATTCTAGTTTTCTGAATATCTAGTTAATTTATGGTGGATAAATGTATTTTCAATTGTCTGAAGTCTTATTTAATAACAACTTATGTTTTTTTTTTTAATTTGAAATGATGTACCCCAACAATGAATAACGTTAATATTAACGTAATTATTGAGTTCTAAATTCTAGTTTTGGGTTCAACTAATCTATCTATAGGTGAGTAATGTATTTGCAACTGTCTGAAGTCTTATTCAACAACAACTTATGTGTTTTTTTTTATTTGAAATGATTTACCCCATCAATGAAAAATGTTAATACTAACGTAATAATTGAGTTCTAAATTCTAGTTTTCTGAATATCTAGTTAATTTATGGTGGATAAATGTATTTTCAATTGTCTGAAGTCTTATTTAACAACAACTTATGTTTTTTTTTTTTTAATTTGAAATGATGTACCCCAACAATGAATAACGTTAATATTAACGTAATTATTGAGTTCTAAATTCTAGTTTTGGGTTCAACTAATCTATCTATAGGTGACCAATGTATTTGCAATTGTCTGAAGTCTTATTCATCAACATATTATGTTTTTTTTTTTATTTGAAATGATTTACCCCATCAATGAAAAATGTTAATACTAACGTAATAATTGAGTTCTAAATTCTAGTTTTCTGAATATCTAGTTAATTTATGGTGGATAAATGTATTTGCAATTGTCTGAAGTCTTCTTCATCAACATATTATGTTTTTTTTTTTAATTTGAAATGATGTACCCCAACAATGAATAATGTTAATATCAACGTATTTATTGACTTCTAAATTCTAGTTTTGCGTACAATTAATCTATCTATAGGTGACTAATATATTTGCAACTGTCTGAAGTCTTATTCATCAACATATTATGTTTATTCTTTAATTTGAAATGATGTAACCCAACAATGAATAATGTTAATATTAACGTAATTTTTGAGTTCAAAATTCTGGTTTTTCAGATCATCTAGTTTATGTATAGTGGATAAATGTATTTGCAATTGTCTGAAGTCTTATTCATCAACATATTATGTTTTTTTTTTAATTTGAAATGATGTACCCCAATAATGAATAATGTTAATATCAATGTATTTATTGACTTCTAAATTCTAGTTTTGCGTACAACTAATCTATCTATAGGTGAGTAATGTATTTGCAATTGTCTGAAGTCTTATTCAACAACAACTTATGTGTTTTTTTTATTTGAAATGATTTACCCCATCAATGAAAAATGTTAATACTAACGTAATAATTGAATTCTAAATTCTAGTTTTCTGAACATCTAGTTAATTTATAGTGGATAAATGTATTTGCAATTGTCTGAAGTCCTCTTCATCAACATATTATGTTTTTTTTTTAATTTTAAATGATGTACCCCAACAATGAATAATGTTAATATCAACGTATTTATTGACTTCTAAATTCTAGTTTTGCGTACAACTAATCTATCTATAGGTGACTAATGTATTTGCAATTGTCTGAAGTCTTATTCATCAACATATTATGTTTATTCTTTAATTTGAAATGATGTAACCCAACAATGAATAATGTTAATATTAACGTAATTTTTGAATTTTAAATTCTGGTTTTTCTGATCATCTAGTTTATGTATAGTGGATAAATGTATTTGCAATTGTCTGTAGTCTTATTCATCAACATATTATGTTTTTTTTTTAATTTGAAAATGATGTACCCCAACAATGAATAATGTTAATATCAATGTATTTATTGACTTCTAAATTCTAGTTTTGCGTACAACTAATCTATCTATAGGTGAGTAATGTATTTGCAACTGTCTGAAGTCTTATTCAACAACAACTTATGTGTTTTTTTTTATTTGAAATGATTTACCCCATCAATGAAAAATGTTAATACTAACGTAATAATTGAGTTCTAAATTCTAGTTTTCTGAATATCTAGTTAATTTATGGTGGATTAATGTATTTTCAATTGTCTGAAGTCTTATTTAACAACAACTTATGTTTTTTTTTTTAATTTGAAATGATGTACCCCAACAATGAATAACGTTAATATTAACGTAATTATTGAGTTCTAAATTCTAGTTTTGGGTTCAACTAATCTATCTATAGGTGACCAATGTATTTGCAATTGTCTGAAGTCTTATTCATCAACATATTATGTTTTTTTTTTAATTTGAAATGATGTACCCCAACAATGAATAATGTTAATATCAACGTATTTATTGACTTCTAAATTCTAGTTTTGCGTACAACTAATCTATCTATAGGTGACTTATGTATTTGCAATTGTCCGAAGTCTTATTCATCAACATATTATGTGTTTTTTTTATTTGAAATGATTTACCCCATCAATGAAAAATGTTAATATTAACGTAATAATTGAGTTCTAAATTCTAGTTTTCTGAATATCTAGTTAATTTATGGTGGATAAATGTATTTGCAATTGTCTGAAGTCTTCTTCATCAACATATTATGTTTTTTTTTTAATTTGAAATGATGTACCCCAACAATGAATAATGTTAATATCAATGTATTTATTGACTTCTAAATTCTAGTTTTGCGTACAACTAATCTATCTATAGGTGAGTAATGTATTTGCAATTGTCTGAAGTCTTATTCAACAACAACATATGTGTTTTTTTTATTTGAAATGATTTACCCCATCAATGAAAAATGTTAATACTAACGTAATAATTGAATTCTAAATTCTAGTTTTCTGAATATCTAGTTAATTTATGGTGGATAAATGTATTTTAGATTGTCTGAAGTCTTATTTAATAACAACTTATGTTTTTTTTTTTAATTTGAAATGATGTACCCCAACAATGAATAACGTTAATATTAACGTAATTATTGAGTTCTAAATTCTAGTTTTGGGTTCAACTAATCTATCTATAGGCGAGTAATGTATTTGCAACTGTCTTAAGTCTTATTCAACAACAACTTATGTGTTTTTTTTATTTGAAATGATTTACCCCATCAATGAAAAATGTTAATACTAACGTAATAATTGAGTTCTAAATTCTAGTTTTCTGAATATCTAGTTAATTTATGGTGGATAAATGTATTTTCATTTGTCTGAAGTCTTATTTAACAACAACTTATGTTTTTTTTTTTAATTTGAAATGATGTACCCCAACAATGAATAACGTTAATATTAACGTAATTATTGAGTTCTAAATTCTAGTTTTGGGTTCAACTAATCTATCTATAGGTGACCAATGTATTTGCAATTGTCTGAAGTCTTATTCATCAACATATTATGTTTTTTTTTTTAATTTGAAATGATGTACCCCAACAATAAATAATGTTAATATCAATGTATTTATTGACTTCTAAATTCTAGTTTTGCGTACAACTAATCTATCTATAGGTGAGTAATGTATTTGCAATTGTCTGAAGTCTTATTCAACAACAACTTATGTGTTTTTTTTATTTGAAATGATGTACCCCAACAATGAATAATGTTAATATCAACGTATTTATTGACTTCTAAATTCTAGTTTTGCGTACAACTAATCTATCTATAGGTGACTTATGTATTTGCAATTGTCCGAAGTCTTATTCATCAACATATTATGTGTTTTTTTTATTTGAAATGATTTACCCCATCAATGAAAAATGTTAATATTAACGTAATAATTGAGTTCTAAATTCTAGTTTTCTGAATATCTAGTTAATTTATGGTGGATAAATGTATTTGCAATTGTCTGAAGTCTTCTTCATCAACATATTATGTTTTTTTTTTAATTTGAAATGATGTACCCCAACAATGAATAATGTTAATATCAATGTATTTATTGACTTCTAAATTCTAGTTTTGCGTACAACTAATCTATCTATAGGTGAGTAATGTATTTGCAATTGTCTGAAGTCTTATTCAACAACAACATATGTGTTTTTTTTATTTGAAATGATTTACCCCATCAATGAAAAATGTTAATACTAACGTAATAATTGAGTTCTAAATTCTAGTTTTCTGAATATCTAGTTAATTTATGGTGGATAAATGTATTTTCAATTGTCTGAAGTCTTATTTAATAACAACTTATGTTTTTTTTTTTAATTTGAAATGATGTACCCCAACAATGAATAACGTTAATATTAACGTAATTATTGAGTTCTAAATTCTAGTTTTGGGTTCAACTAATCTATCTATAGGTGAGTAATGTATTTGCAACTGTCTGAAGTCTTATTCAACAACAACTTATGTGTTTTTTTTATTTGAAATGATTTACCCCATCAATGAAAAATGTTAATACTAACGTAATAATTGAGTTCTAAATTCTAGTTTTCTGAATATCTAGTTAATTTATGGTGGATAAATGTATTTTCAATTGTCTGAAGTCTTATTTAACAACAACTTATGTTTTTTTTTTTAATTTGAAATGACGTACCCCAACAATGAATAATGTTAATATCAATGTATTTATTGACTTCTAAATTCTAGTTTTGCGTACAACTAATCTATCTATAGGTGAGTAATGTATTTGCAATTGTCTGAAGTCTTATTCAACAACAACATATGTGTTTTTTTTTATTTGAAATGATTTACCCCATCAATGAAAAATGTTAATACTAACGTAATAATTGAGTTCTAAATTCTAGTTTTCTGAATATCTAGTTAATTTATGGTGGATAAATGTATTTTCAATTGTCTGAAGTCTTATTTAATAACATCTTATGTTTTTTTTTTTAATTTGAAATGATGTACCCCAACAATGAATAACGTTAATATTAACGTAATTATTGAGTTCTAAATTCTAGTTTTGGGTTCAACTAATCTATCTATAGGTGAGTAATGTATTTGCAACTGTCTGAAGTCTTATTCAACAACAACTTATGTTTTTTTTTTTATTTGAAATGATTTACCCCATCAATGAAAAATGTTAATACTAACGTAATAATTGAGTTCTAAATTCTAGTTTTCTGAATATCTAGTTAATTTATGGTGGATAAATGTATTTGCAATTGTCTGAAGTCTTCTTCATCAACATATTATGTTTTTTTTTTTTTAATTTGAAATGATGTACCCCAACAATGAATAATGTTAATATCAACGTATTTATTGACTTCTAAATTCTAGTTTTGCGTACAATTAATCTATCTATAGGTGACTAATATATTTGCAAAAGTCTGAAGTCTTATTCATCAACATATTATGTTTATTCTTTAATTTGAAATGATGTAACCCAACAATGAATAATGTTAATATTAACGTAATTTTTGAGTTCGAAATTCTGGTTTTTCAGATCATCTAGTTTATGTATAGTGGATAAATGTATTTGCAATTGTCTGAAGTCTTATTCATCAACATATTATGTTTTTTTTTTTAATTTGAAATGATGTACCCCAACAATGAATAATGTTAATATCAATGTATTTATTGACTTCTAAATTCTAGTTTTGCGTACAACTAATCTATCTATAGGTGAGTAATGTATTTGCAATTGTCTGAAGTCTTATTCAACAACAACTTATGTGTTTTTTTTATTTGAAATGATTTACCCCATCAATGAAAAATGTTAATACTAACGTAATAATTGAATTCTAAATTCTAGTTTTCTGAACATCTAGTTAATTTATAGTGGATAAATGTATTTGCAATTGTCTGAAGTCTTCTTCATCAACATATTATGTTTTTTTTTTAATTTGAAATGATGTACCCCAACAATGAATAATGTTAATATCAACGTATTTATTGACTTCTAAATTCTAGTTTTGCGTACAACTAATCTATCTATAGGTGACTAATGTATTTGCAATTGTCTGAAGTCTTATTCATCAACATATTATGTTTATTCTTTAATTTGAAATGATGTAACCCAACAATGAATAATGTTAATATTAACGTAATTTTTGAATTTTAAATTCTGGTTTTTCTGATCATCTAGTTTATGTATAGTGGATAAATGTATTTGCAATTGTCTGTAGTCTTATTCATCAACATATTATGTTTTTTTTTTTTAATTTGAAATGATGTACCCCAACAATGAATAATGTTAATATCAATGTATTTATTGACTTCTAAATTCTAGTTTTGCGTACAACTAATCTATCTATAGGTGAGTAATGTATTTGCAACTGTCTGAAGTCTTATTCAACAACAACTTATGTGTTTTTTTTATTTGAAATGATTTACCCCATCAATGAAAAATGTTAATACTAACGTAATAATTGAGTTCTAAATTCTAGTTTTCTGAATATCTAGTTAATTTATGGTGGATTAATGTATTTTCAATTGTCTGAAGTCTTATTTAACAACAACTTATGTTTTTTTTTTTAATTTGAAATGATGTACCCCAACAATGAATACCGTTAATATTAACGTAATTATTGAGTTCTAAATTCTAGTTTTGGGTTCAACTAATCTATCTATAGGTGACCAATGTATTTGCAATTGTCTGAAGTCTTATTCATCAACATATTATGTTTTTTTTTTAATTTGAAATGATGTACCCCAACAATAAATAATGTTAATATCAATGTATTTATTGACTTCTAAATTCTAGTTTTGCGTACAACTAATCTATCTATAGGTGAGTAATGTATTTGCAATTGTCTGAAGTCTTATTCAACAACAACTTATGTGTTTTTTTTATTTGAAATGATGTACCCCAACAATGAATAATGTTAATATCAACGTATTTATTGACTTCTAAATTCTAGTTTTGCGTACAACTAATCTATCTATAGGTGACTTATGTATTTGCAATTGTCCGAAGTCTTATTCATCAACATATTATGTGTTTTTTTTATTTGAAATGATTTACCCCATCAATGAAAAATGTTAATATTAACGTAATAATTGAGTTCTAAATTCTAGTTTTCTGAATATCTAGTTAATTTATGGTGGATAAATGTATTTGCAATTGTCTGAAGTCTTCTTCATCAACATATTATGTTTTTTTTTTAATTTGAAATGATGTACCCCAACAATGAATAATGTTAATATCAATGTATTTATTGACTTCTAAATTCTAGTTTTGCGTACAACTAATCTATCTATAGGTGAGTAATGTATTTGCAATTGTCTGAAGTCTTATTCAACAACAACATATGTGTTTTTTTTATTTGAAATGATTTACCCCATCAATGAAAAATGTTAATACTAACGTAATAATTGAGTTCTAAATTCTAGTTTTCTGAATATCTAGTTAATTTATGGTGGATAAATGTATTTTCAATTGTCTGAAGTCTTATTTAATAACAACTTATGTTTTTTTTTTTAATTTGAAATGATGTACCCCAACAATGAATAACGTTAATATTAACGTAATTATTGAGTTCTAAATTCTAGTTTTGGGTTCAACTAATCTATCTATAGGTGAGTAATGTATTTGCAACTGTCTGAAGTCTTATTCAACAACAACTTATGTGTTTTTTTTATTTGAAATGATTTACCCCATCAATGAAAAATGTTAATACTAACGTAATAATTGAGTTCTAAATTCTAGTTTTCTGAATATCTAGTTAATTTATGGTGGATAAATGTATTTTCATTTGTCAGAAGTCTTATTTAACAACAACTTATGTTTTTTTTTTTAATTTGAAATGATGTACCCCAACAATGAATAACGTTAATATTAACGTAATTATTGAGTTCTAAATTCTAGTTTTGGGTTCAACTAATCTATCTATAGGTGACCAATGTATTTGCAATTGTCTGAAGTCTTATTCATCAACATATTATGTTTTTTTTTTTAATTTGAAATGATGTACCCCAACAATAAATAATGTTAATATCAATGTATTTATTGACTTCTAAATTCTAGTTTTGCGTACAACTAATCTATCTATAGGTGAGTAATGTATTTGCAATTGTCTGAAGTCTTATTCAACAACAACTTATGTTTTTTTTTTTAATTTGAAATGACGTACCCCAACAATGAATAATGTTAATATCAATGTATTTATTGACTTCTAAATTCTAGTTTTGCGTACAACTAATCTATCTATAGGTGAGTAATGTATTTGCAATTGTCTGAAGTCTTATTCAACAACAACATATGTGTTTTTTTTATTTGAAATGATTTACCCCATCAATGAAAAATGTTAATACTAACGTAATAATTGAGTTCTAAATTCTAGTTTTCTGAATATCTAGTTAATTTATGGTGGATAAATGTATTTTCAATTGTCTGAAGTCTTATTTAATAACATCTTATGTTTTTTTTTTTAATTTGAAATGATGTACCCCAACAATGAATAACGTTAATATTAACGTAATTATTGAGTTCTAAATTCTAGTTTTGGGTTCAACTAATCTATCTATAGGTGAGTAATGTATTTGCAACTGTCTGAAGTCTTATTCAACAACAACTTATGTTTTTTTTTTTATTTGAAATGATTTACCCCATCAATGAAAAATGTTAATACTAACGTAATAATTGAGTTCTAAATTCTAGTTTTCTGAATATCTAGTTAATTTATGGTGGATAAATGTATTTGCAATTGTCTGAAGTCTTCTTCATCAACATATTATGTTTTTTTTTTTTAATTTGAAATGATGTACCCCAACAATGAATAATGTTAATATCAACGTATTTATTGACTTCTAAATTCTAGTTTTGCGTACAATTAATCTATCTATAGGTGACTAATATGTTTGCAAAAGTCTGAAGTCTTATTCATCAACATATTATGTTTATTCTTTAATTTGAAATGATGTAACCCAACAATGAATAATGTTAATATTAACGTAATTTTTGAGTTCGAAATTCTGGTTTTTCAGATCATCTAGTTTATGTATAGTGGATAAATGTATTTGCAATTGTCTGAAGTCTTATTCATCAACATATTATGTTTTTTTTTTAATTTGAAATGATGTACCCCAACAATGAATAATGTTAATATCAATGTATTTATTGACTTCTAAATTCTAGTTTTGCTTACAACTAATCTATCTATAGGTGAGTAATGTATTTGCAATTGTCTGAAGTCTTATTCAACAACAACTTATGTGTTTTTTTTATTTGAAATGATTTACCCCATCAATGAAAAATGTTAATACTAACGTAATAATTGAATTCTAAATTCTAGTTTTCTGAACATCTAGTTAATTTATAGTGGATAAATGTATTTGCAATTGTCTGAAGTCTTCTTCATCAACATATTATGTTTTTTTTTTTAATTTGAAATGATGTACCCCAACAATGAATAATGTTAATATCAACGTATTTATTGACTTCTAAATTCTAGTTTTGCGTACAACTAATCTATCTATAGGTGAGTAATGTATTTGCAATTGTCTGAAGTCTTATTCAACAACAACATATGTGTTTTTTTTATTTGAAATGATTTACCCCATCAATGAAAAATGTTAATACTAACGTAATAATTGAGTTCTAAATTCTAGTTTTCTGAATATCTAGTTAATTTATGGTGGATAAATGTATTTTCAATTGTCTGAAGTCTTATTTAATAACAACTTATGTTTTTTTTTTTAATTTGAAATGATGTACCCCAACAATGAATAACGTTAATATTAACGTAATTATTGAGTTCTAAATTCTAGTTTTGGGTTCAACTAATCTATCTATAGGTGAGTAATGTATTTGCAACTGTCTGAAGTCTTATTCAACAACAACTTATGTGTTTTTTTTATTTGAAATGATTTACCCCATCAATGAAAAATGTTAATACTAACGTAATAATTGAGTTCTAAATTCTAGTTTTCTGAATATCTAGTTAATTTATGGTGGATAAATGTATTTTCATTTGTCAGAAGTCTTATTTAACAACAACTTATGTTTTTTTTTTTAATTTGAAATGATGTACCCCAACAATGAATAACGTTAATATTAACGTAATTATTGAGTTCTAAATTCTAGTTTTGGGTTCAACTAATCTATCTATAGGTGACCAATGTATTTGCAATTGTCTGAAGTCTTATTCATCAACATATTATGTTTTTTTTTTTAATTTGAAATGATGTACCCCAACAATAAATAATGTTAATATCAATGTATTTATTGACTTCTAAATTCTAGTTTTGCGTACAACTAATCTATCTATAGGTGAGTAATGTATTTGCAATTGTCTGAAGTCTTATTCAACAACAACTTATGTTTTTTTTTTTAATTTGAAATGACGTACCCCAACAATGAATAATGTTAATATCAATGTATTTATTGACTTCTAAATTCTAGTTTTGCGTACAACTAATCTATCTATAGGTGAGTAATGTATTTGCAATTGTCTGAAGTCTTATTCAACAACAACATATGTGTTTTTTTTATTTGAAATGATTTACCCCATCAATGAAAAATGTTAATACTAACGTAATAATTGAGTTCTAAATTCTAGTTTTCTGAATATCTAGTTAATTTATGGTGGATAAATGTATTTTCAATTGTCTGAAGTCTTATTTAATAACATCTTATGTTTTTTTTTTTAATTTGAAATGATGTACCCCAACAATGAATAACGTTAATATTAACGTAATTATTGAGTTCTAAATTCTAGTTTTGGGTTCAACTAATCTATCTATAGGTGAGTAATGTATTTGCAACTGTCTGAAGTCTTATTCAACAACAACTTATGTTTTTTTTTTTATTTGAAATGATTTACCCCATCAATGAAAAATGTTAATACTAACGTAATAATTGAGTTCTAAATTCTAGTTTTCTGAATATCTAGTTAATTTATGGTGGATAAATGTATTTGCAATTGTCTGAAGTCTTCTTCATCAACATATTATGTTTTTTTTTTTTAATTTGAAATGATGTACCCCAACAATGAATAATGTTAATATCAACGTATTTATTGACTTCTAAATTCTAGTTTTGCGTACAATTAATCTATCTATAGGTGACTAATATGTTTGCAAAAGTCTGAAGTCTTATTCATCAACATATTATGTTTATTCTTTAATTTGAAATGATGTAACCCAACAATGAATAATGTTAATATTAACGTAATTTTTGAGTTCGAAATTCTGGTTTTTCAGATCATCTAGTTTATGTATAGTGGATAAATGTATTTGCAATTGTCTGAAGTCTTATTCATCAACATATTATGTTTTTTTTTTAATTTGAAATGATGTACCCCAACAATGAATAATGTTAATATCAATGTATTTATTGACTTCTAAATTCTAGTTTTGCTTACAACTAATCTATCTATAGGTGAGTAATGTATTTGCAATTGTCTGAAGTCTTATTCAACAACAACTTATGTGTTTTTTTTATTTGAAATGATTTACCCCATCAATGAAAAATGTTAATACTAACGTAATAATTGAATTCTAAATTCTAGTTTTCTGAACATCTAGTTAATTTATAGTGGATAAATGTATTTGCAATTGTCTGAAGTCTTCTTCATCAACATATTATGTTTTTTTTTTTAATTTGAAATGATGTACCCCAACAATGAATAATGTTAATATCAACGTATTTATTGACTTCTAAATTCTAGTTTTGCGTACAACTAATCTATCTATAGGTGAGTAATGTATTTGCAATTGTCTGAAGTCTTATTCAACAACAACATATGTGTTTTTTTTATTTGAAATGATTTACCCCATCAATGAAAAATGTTAATACTAACGTAATAATTGAGTTCTAAATTCTAGTTTTCTGAATATCTAGTTAATTTATGGTGGATAAATGTATTTTCAATTGTCTGAAGTCTTATTTAATAACAACTTATGTTTTTTTTTTTAATTTGAAATGATGTACCCCAACAATGAATAACGTTAATATTAACGTAATTATTGAGTTCTAAATTCTAGTTTTGGGTTCAACTAATCTATCTATAGGTGAGTAATGTATTTGCAACTGTCTGAAGTCTTATTCAACAACAACTTATGTGTTTTTTTTATTTGAAATGATTTACCCCATCAATGAAAAATGTTAATACTAACGTAATAATTGAGTTCTAAATTCTAGTTTTCTGAATATCTAGTTAATTTATGGTGGATAAATGTATTTTCATTTGTCAGAAGTCTTATTTAACAACAACTTATGTTTTTTTTTTTAATTTGAAATGATGTACCCCAACAATGAATAACGTTAATATTAACGTAATTATTGAGTTCTAAATTCTAGTTTTGGGTTCAACTAATCTATCTATAGGTGACCAATGTATTTGCAATTGTCTGAAGTCTTATTCATCAACATATTATGTTTTTTTTTTTTAATTTGAAATGATGTACCCCAACAATAAATAATGTTAATATCAATGTATTTATTGACTTCTAAATTCTAGTTTTGCGTACAACTAATCTATCTATAGGTGAGTAATGTATTTGCAATTGTCTGAAGTCTTATTCAACAACAACTTATGTTTTTTTTTTTAATTTGAAATGACGTACCCCAACAATGAATAATGTTAATATCAATGTATTTATTGACTTCTAAATTCTAGTTTTGCGTACAACTAATCTATCTATAGGTGAGTAATGTATTTGCAATTGTCTGAAGTCTTATTCAACAACAACATATGTGTTTTTTTTATTTGAAATGATTTACCCCATCAATGAAAAATGTTAATACTAACGTAATAATTGAGTTCTAAATTCTAGTTTTCTGAATATCTAGTTAATTTATGGTGGATAAATGTATTTTCAATTGTCTGAAGTCTTATTTAATAACATCTTATGTTTTTTTTTTAATTTGAAATGATGTACCCCAACAATGAATAACGTTAATATTAACGTAATTATTGAGTTCTAAATTCTAGTTTTGGGTTCAACTAATCTATCTATAGGTGAGTAATGTATTTGCAACTGTCTGAAGTCTTATTCAACAACAACTTATGTTTTTTTTTTTATTTGAAATGATTTACCCCATCAATGAAAAATGTTAATACTAACGTAATAATTGAGTTCTAAATTCTAGTTTTCTGAATATCTAGTTAATTTATGGTGGATAAATGTATTTGCAATTGTCTGAAGTCTTCTTCATCAACATATTATGTTTTTTTTTTTTAATTTGAAATGATGTACCCCAACAATGAATAATGTTAATATCAACGTATTTATTGACTTCTAAATTCTAGTTTTGCGTACAATTAATCTATCTATAGGTGACTAATATGTTTGCAAAAGTCTGAAGTCTTATTCATCAACATATTATGTTTATTCTTTAATTTGAAATGATGTAACCCAACAATGAATAATGTTAATATTAACGTAATTTTTGAGTTCGAAATTCTGGTTTTTCAGATCATCTAGTTTATGTATAGTGGATAAATGTATTTGCAATTGTCTGAAGTCTTATTCATCAACATATTATGTTTTTTTTTTAATTTGAAATGATGTACCCCAACAATGAATAATGTTAATATCAATGTATTTATTGACTTCTAAATTCTAGTTTTGCTTACAACTAATCTATCTATAGGTGAGTAATGTATTTGCAATTGTCTGAAGTCTTATTCAACAACAACTTATGTGTTTTTTTTATTTGAAATGATTTACCCCATCAATGAAAAATGTTAATACTAACGTAATAATTGAATTCTAAATTCTAGTTTTCTGAACATCTAGTTAATTTATAGTGGATAAATGTATTTGCAATTGTCTGAAGTCTTCTTCATCAACATATTATGTTTTTTTTTTTTAATTTGAAATGATGTACCCCAACAATGAATAATGTTAATATCAACGTATTTATTGACTTCTAAATTCTAGTTTTGCGTACAACTAATCTATCTATAGGTGACTAATGTATTTGCAATTGTCTGAAGTCTTATTCATCAACATATTATGTTTATTCTTTAATTTGAAATGATGTAACCCAACAATGAATAATGTTAATATTAACGTAATTTTTGAATTTTAAATTCTGGTTTTTCTGATCATCTAGTTTATGTATAGTGGATAAATGTATTTGCAATTGTCTGTAGTCTTATTCATCAACATATTATGTTTTTTTTTTTAATTTGAAATGATGTACCCCAACAATGAATAATGTTAATATCAATGTATTTATTGACTTCTAAATTCTAGTTTTGCGTACAACTAATCTATCTATAGGTGAGTAATGTATTTGCAACTGTCTGAAGTCTTATTCAACAACAACTTATGTGTTTTTTTTATTTGAAATGATTTACCCCATCAATGAAAAATGTTAATACTAACGTAATAATTGAGTTCTAAATTCTAGTTTTCTGAATATCTAGTTAATTTATGGTGGATTAATGTATTTTCAATTGTCTGAAGTCTTATTTAACAACAACTTATGTTTTTTTTTTTAATTTGAAATGATGTACCCCAACAATGAATACCGTTAATATTAACGTAATTATTGAGTTCTAAATTCTAGTTTTGGGTTCAACTAATCTATCTATAGGTGACCAATGTATTTGCAATTGTCTGAAGTCTTATTCATCAACATATTATGTTTTTTTTTTAATTTGAAATGATGTACCCCATCAATGAAAAATGTTAATACTAACGTAATAATTGAGTTCTAAATTCTAGTTTTCTGAATATCTAGTTAATTTATGGTGGATTAATGTATTTTCAATTGTCTGAAGTCTTATTTAACAACAACTTATGTTTTTTTTTTTAATTTGAAATGATGTACCCCAACAATGAATACCGTTAATATTAACGTAATTATTGAGTTCTAAATTCTAGTTTTGGGTTCAACTAATCTATCTATAGGTGACCAATGTATTTGCAATTGTCTGAAGTCTTATTCATCAACATATTATGTTTTTTTTTTAATTTGAAATGATGTACCCCAACAATAAATAATGTTAATATCAATGTATTTATTGACTTCTAAATTCTAGTTTTGCGTACAACTAATCTATCTATAGGTGAGTAATGTATTTGCAATTGTCTGAAGTCTTATTCAACAACAACTTATGTGTTTTTTTTATTTGAAATGATGTACCCCAACAATGAATAATGTTAATATCAACGTATTTATTGACTTCTAAATTCTAGTTTTGCGTACAACTAATCTATCTATAGGTGACTTATGTATTTGCAATTGTCCGAAGTCTTATTCATCAACATATTATGTGTTTTTTTTATTTGAAATGATTTACCCCATCAATGAAAAATGTTAATATTAACGTAATAATTGAGTTCTAAATTCTAGTTTTCTGAATATCTAGTTAATTTATGGTGGATAAATGTATTTGCAATTGTCTGAAGTCTTCTTCATCAACATATTATGTTTTTTTTTTAATTTGAAATGATGTACCCCAACAATGAATAATGTTAATATCAATGTATTTATTGACTTCTAAATTCTAGTTTTGCGTACAACTAATCTATCTATAGGTGAGTAATGTATTTGCAATTGTCTGAAGTCTTATTCAACAACAACATATGTGTTTTTTTTATTTGAAATGATTTACCCCATCAATGAAAAATGTTAATACTAACGTAATAATTGAGTTCTAAATTCTAGTTTTCTGAATATCTAGTTAATTTATGGTGGATAAATGTATTTTCAATTGTCTGAAGTCTTATTTAATAACAACTTATGTTTTTTTTTTTAATTTGAAATGATGTACCCCAACAATGAATAACGTTAATATTAACGTAATTATTGAGTTCTAAATTCTAGTTTTGGGTTCAACTAATCTATCTATAGGTGAGTAATGTATTTGCAACTGTCTGAAGTCTTATTCAACAACAACTTATGTGTTTTTTTTATTTGAAATGATTTACCCCATCAATGAAAAATGTTAATACTAACGTAATAATTGAGTTCTAAATTCTAGTTTTCTGAATATCTAGTTAATTTATGGTGGATAAATGTATTTTCAATTGTCTGAAGTCTTATTTAACAACAACTTATGTTTTTTTTTTTAATTTGAAATGACGTACCCCAACAATGAATAATGTTAATATCAATGTATTTATTGACTTCTAAATTCTAGTTTTGCGTACAACTAATCTATCTATAGGTGAGTAATGTATTTGCAATTGTCTGAAGTCTTATTCAACAACAACATATGTGTTTTTTTTATTTGAAATGATTTACCCCATCAATGAAAAATGTTAATACTAACGTAATAATTGAGTTCTAAATTCTAGTTTTCTGAATATCTAGTTAATTTATGGTGGATAAATGTATTTTCAATTGTCTGAAGTCTTATTTAATAACATCTTATGTTTTTTTTTTTAATTTGAAATGATGTACCCCAACAATGAATAACGTTAATATTAACGTAATTATTGAGTTCTAAATTCTAGTTTTGGGTTCAACTAATCTATCTATAGGTGAGTAATGTATTTGCAACTGTCTGAAGTCTTATTCAACAACAACTTATGTTTTTTTTTTTATTTGAAATGATTTACCCCATCAATGAAAAATGTTAATACTAACGTAATAATTGAGTTCTAAATTCTAGTTTTCTGAATATCTAGTTAATTTATGGTGGATAAATGTATTTGCAATTGTCTGAAGTCTTCTTCATCAACATATTATGTTTTTTTTTTTTAATTTGAAATGATGTACCCCAACAATGAATAATGTTAATATCAACGTATTTATTGACTTCTAAATTCTAGTTTTGCGTACAATTAATCTATCTATAGGTGACTAATATATTTGCAAAAGTCTGAAGTCTTATTCATCAACATATTATGTTTATTCTTTAATTTGAAATGATGTAACCCAACAATGAATAATGTTAATATTAACGTAATTTTTGAGTTCGAAATTCTGGTTTTTCAGATCATCTAGTTTATGTATAGTGGATAAATGTATTTGCAATTGTCTGAAGTCTTATTCATCAACATATTATGTTTTTTTTTTAATTTGAAATGATGTACCCCAACAATGAATAATGTTAATATCAATGTATTTATTGACTTCTAAATTCTAGTTTTGCTTACAACTAATCTATCTATAGGTGAGTAATGTATTTGCAATTGTCTGAAGTCTTATTCAACAACAACTTATGTGTTTTTTTTATTTGAAATGATTTACCCCATCAATGAAAAATGTTAATACTAACGTAATAATTGAATTCTAAATTCTAGTTTTCTGAACATCTAGTTAATTTATAGTGGATAAATGTATTTGCAATTGTCTGAAGTCTTCTTCATCAACATATTATGTTTTTTTTTTAATTTGAAATGATGTACCCCAACAATGAATAATGTTAATATCAACGTATTTATTGACTTCTAAATTCTAGTTTTGCGTACAACTAATCTATCTATAGGTGACTAATGTATTTGCAATTGTCTGAAGTCTTATTCATCGACATATTATGTTTATTCTTTAATTTGAAATGATGTAACCCAACAATGAATAATGTTAATATTAACGTAATTTTTGAATTTTAAATTCTGGTTTTTCTGATCATCTAGTTTATGTATAGTGGATAAATGTATTTGCAATTGTCTGTAGTCTTATTCATCAACATATTATGTTTTTTTTTTTAATTTGAAATGATGTACCCCAACAATGAATAATGTTAATATCAATGTATTTATTGACTTCTAAATTCTAGTTTTGCGTACAACTAATCTATCTATAGGTGAGTAATGTATTTGCAACTGTCTGAAGTCTTATTCAACAACAACTTATGTGTTTTTTTTATTTGAAATGATTTACCCCATCAATGAAAAATGTTAATACTAACGTAATAATTGAGTTCTAAATTCTAGTTTTCTGAATATCTAGTTAATTTATGGTGGATTAATGTATTTTCAATTGTCTGAAGTCTTATTTAACAACAACTTATGTTTTTTTTTTTAATTTGAAATGATGTACCCCAACAATGAATACCGTTAATATTAACGTAATTATTGAGTTCTAAATTCTAGTTTTGGGTTCAACTAATCTATCTATAGGTGACCAATGTATTTGCAATTGTCTGAAGTCTTATTCATCAACATATTATGTTTTTTTTTTAATTTGAAATGATGTACCCCAACAATAAATAATGTTAATATCAATGTATTTATTGACTTCTAAATTCTAGTTTTGCGTACAACTAATCTATCTATAGGTGAGTAATGTATTTGCAATTGTCTGAAGTCTTATTCAACAACAACTTATGTGTTTTTTTTATTTGAAATGATGTACCCCAACAATGAATAATGTTAATATCAACGTATTTATTGACTTCTAAATTCTAGTTTTGCGTACAACTAATCTATCTATAGGTGACTTATGTATTTGCAATTGTCCGAAGTCTTATTCATCAACATATTATGTGTTTTTTTTATTTGAAATGATTTACCCCATCAATGAAAAATGTTAATATTAACGTAATAATTGAGTTCTAAATTCTAGTTTTCTGAATATCTAGTTAATTTATGGTGGATAAATGTATTTGCAATTGTCTGAAGTCTTCTTCATCAACATATTATGTTTTTTTTTTAATTTGAAATGATGTACCCCAACAATGAATAATGTTAATATCAATGTATTTATTGACTTCTAAATTCTAGTTTTGCGTACAACTAATCTATCTATAGGTGAGTAATGTATTTGCAATTGTCTGAAGTCTTATTCAACAACAACATATGTGTTTTTTTTATTTGAAATGATTTACCCCATCAATGAAAAATGTTAATACTAACGTAATAATTGAGTTCTAAATTCTAGTTTTCTGAATATCTAGTTAATTTATGGTGGATAAATGTATTTTCAATTGTCTGAAGTCTTATTTAATAACAACTTATGTTTTTTTTTTTAATTTGAAATGATGTACCCCAACAATGAATAACGTTAATATTAACGTAATTATTGAGTTCTAAATTCTAGTTTTGGGTTCAACTAATCTATCTATAGGTGAGTAATGTATTTGCAACTGTCTGAAGTCTTATTCAACAACAACTTATGTGTTTTTTTTATTTGAAATGATTTACCCCATCAATGAAAAATGTTAATACTAACGTAATAATTGAGTTCTAAATTCTAGTTTTCTGAATATCTAGTTAATTTATGGTGGATAAATGTATTTTCATTTGTCAGAAGTCTTATTTAACAACAACTTATGTTTTTTTTTTTAATTTGAAATGATGTACCCCAACAATGAATAACGTTAATATTAACGTAATTATTGAGTTCTAAATTCTAGTTTTGGGTTCAACTAATCTATCTATAGGTGACCAATGTATTTGCAATTGTCTGAAGTCTTATTCATCAACATATTATGTTTTTTTTTTTAATTTGAAATGATGTACCCCAACAATAAATAATGTTAATATCAATGTATTTATTGACTTCTAAATTCTAGTTTTGCGTACAACTAATCTATCTATAGGTGAGTAATGTATTTGCAATTGTCTGAAGTCTTATTCAACAACAACTTATGTTTTTTTTTTTAATTTGAAATGACGTACCCCAACAATGAATAATGTTAATATCAATGTATTTATTGACTTCTAAATTCTAGTTTTGCGTACAACTAATCTATCTATAGGTGAGTAATGTATTTGCAATTGTCTGAAGTCTTATTCAACAACAACATATGTGTTTTTTTTATTTGAAATGATTTACCCCATCAATGAAAAATGTTAATACTAACGTAATAATTGAGTTCTAAATTCTAGTTTTCTGAATATCTAGTTAATTTATGGTGGATAAATGTATTTTCAATTGTCTGAAGTCTTATTTAATAACATCTTATGTTTTTTTTTTTAATTTGAAATGATGTACCCCAACAATGAATAACGTTAATATTAACGTAATTATTGAGTTCTAAATTCTAGTTTTGGGTTCAACTAATCTATCTATAGGTGAGTAATGTATTTGCAACTGTCTGAAGTCTTATTCAACAACAACTTATGTTTTTTTTTTTATTTGAAATGATTTACCCCATCAATGAAAAATGTTAATACTAACGTAATAATTGAGTTCTAAATTCTAGTTTTCTGAATATCTAGTTAATTTATGGTGGATAAATGTATTTGCAATTGTCTGAAGTCTTCTTCATCAACATATTATGTTTTTTTTTTTTAATTTGAAATGATGTACCCCAACAATGAATAATGTTAATATCAACGTATTTATTGACTTCTAAATTCTAGTTTTGCGTACAATTAATCTATCTATAGGTGACTAATATGTTTGCAAAAGTCTGAAGTCTTATTCATCAACATATTATGTTTATTCTTTAATTTGAAATGATGTAACCCAACAATGAATAATGTTAATATTAACGTAATTTTTGAGTTCGAAATTCTGGTTTTTCAGATCATCTAGTTTATGTATAGTGGATAAATGTATTTGCAATTGTCTGAAGTCTTATTCATCAACATATTATGTTTTTTTTTTAATTTGAAATGATGTACCCCAACAATGAATAATGTTAATATCAATGTATTTATTGACTTCTAAATTCTAGTTTTGCTTACAACTAATCTATCTATAGGTGAGTAATGTATTTGCAATTGTCTGAAGTCTTATTCAACAACAACTTATGTGTTTTTTTTATTTGAAATGATTTACCCCATCAATGAAAAATGTTAATACTAACGTAATAATTGAATTCTAAATTCTAGTTTTCTGAACATCTAGTTAATTTATAGTGGATAAATGTATTTGCAATTGTCTGAAGTCTTCTTCATCAACATATTATGTTTTTTTTTTTAATTTGAAATGATGTACCCCAACAATGAATAATGTTAATATCAACGTATTTATTGACTTCTAAATTCTAGTTTTGCGTACAACTAATCTATCTATAGGTGACTAATGTATTTGCAATTGTCTGAAGTCTTATTCATCAACATATTATGTTTATTCTTTAATTTGAAATGATGTAACCCAACAATGAATAATGTTAATATTAACGTAATTTTTGAATTTTAAATTCTGGTTTTTCTGATCATCTAGTTTATGTATAGTGGATAAATGTATTTGCAATTGTCTGTAGTCTTATTCATCAACATATTATGTTTTTTTTTTTAATTTGAAATGATGTACCCCAACAATGAATAATGTTAATATCAATGTATTTATTGACTTCTAAATTCTAGTTTTGCGTACAACTAATCTATCTATAGGTGAGTAATGTATTTGCAACTGTCTGAAGTCTTATTCAACAACAACTTATGTGTTTTTTTTATTTGAAATGATTTACCCCATCAATGAAAAATGTTAATACTAACGTAATAATTGAGTTCTAAATTCTAGTTTTCTGAATATCTAGTTAATTTATGGTGGATTAATGTATTTTCAATTGTCTGAAGTCTTATTTAACAACAACTTATGTTTTTTTTTTTAATTTGAAATGATGTACCCCAACAATGAATACCGTTAATATTAACGTAATTATTGAGTTCTAAATTCTAGTTTTGGGTTCAACTAATCTATCTATAGGTGACCAATGTATTTGCAATTGTCTGAAGTCTTATTCATCAACATATTATGTTTTTTTTTTAATTTGAAATGATGTACCCCAACAATAAATAATGTTAATATCAATGTATTTATTGACTTCTAAATTCTAGTTTTGCGTACAACTAATCTATCTATAGGTGAGTAATGTATTTGCAATTGTCTGAAGTCTTATTCAACAACAACTTATGTGTTTTTTTTATTTGAAATGATGTACCCCAACAATGAATAATGTTAATATCAACGTATTTATTGACTTCTAAATTCTAGTTTTGCGTACAACTAATCTATCTATAGGTGACTTATGTATTTGCAATTGTCCGAAGTCTTATTCATCAACATATTATGTGTTTTTTTTATTTGAAATGATTTACCCCATCAATGAAAAATGTTAATATTAACGTAATAATTGAGTTCTAAATTCTAGTTTTCTGAATATCTAGTTAATTTATGGTGGATAAATGTATTTGCAATTGTCTGAAGTCTTCTTCATCAACATATTATGTTTTTTTTTTAATTTGAAATGATGTACCCCAACAATGAATAATGTTAATATCAATGTATTTATTGACTTCTAAATTCTAGTTTTGCGTACAACTAATCTATCTATAGGTGAGTAATGTATTTGCAATTGTCTGAAGTCTTATTCAACAACAACATATGTGTTTTTTTTATTTGAAATGATTTACCCCATCAATGAAAAATGTTAATACTAACGTAATAATTGAGTTCTAAATTCTAGTTTTCTGAATATCTAGTTAATTTATGGTGGATAAATGTATTTTCAATTGTCTGAAGTCTTATTTAATAACAACTTATGTTTTTTTTTTTAATTTGAAATGATGTACCCCAACAATGAATAACGTTAATATTAACGTAATAATTGAGTTCTAAATTCTAGTTTTCTGAATATCTAGTTAATTTATGGTGGATAAATGTATTTGCAATTGTCTGAAGTCTTCTTCATCAACATATTATGTTTTTTTTTTAATTTGAAATGATGTACCCCAACAATGAATAATGTTAATATCAATGTATTTATTGACTTCTAAATTCTAGTTTTGCGTACAACTAATCTATCTATAGGTGAGTAATGTATTTGCAATTGTCTGAAGTCTTATTCAACAACAACATATGTGTTTTTTTTATTTGAAATGATTTACCCCATCAATGAAAAATGTTAATACTAACGTAATAATTGAGTTCTAAATTCTAGTTTTCTGAATATCTAGTTAATTTATGGTGGATAAATGTATTTTCAATTGTCTGAAGTCTTATTTAATAACATCTTATGTTTTTTTTTTTAATTTGAAATGATGTACCCCAACAATGAATAACGTTAATATTAACGTAATTATTGAGTTCTAAATTCTAGTTTTGGGTTCAACTAATCTATCTATAGGTGAGTAATGTATTTGCAACTGTCTGAAGTCTTATTCAACAACAACTTATGTTTTTTTTTTTATTTGAAATGATTTACCCCATCAATGAAAAATGTTAATACTAACGTAATAATTGAGTTCTAAATTCTAGTTTTCTGAATATCTAGTTAATTTATGGTGGATAAATGTATTTGCAATTGTCTGAAGTCTTCTTCATCAACATATTATGTTTTTTTTTTTTTAATTTGAAATGATGTACCCCAACAATGAATAATGTTAATATCAACGTATTTATTGACTTCTAAATTCTAGTTTTGCGTACAATTAATCTATCTATAGGTGACTAATATGTTTGCAAAAGTCTGAAGTCTTATTCATCAACATATTATGTTTATTCTTTAATTTGAAATGATGTAACCCAACAATGAATAATGTTAATATTAACGTAATTTTTGAGTTCGAAATTCTGGTTTTTCAGATCATCTAGTTTATGTATAGTGGATAAATGTATTTGCAATTGTCTGAAGTCTTATTCATCAACATATTATGTTTTTTTTTTAATTTGAAATGATGTACCCCAACAATGAATAATGTTAATATCAATGTATTTATTGACTTCTAAATTCTAGTTTTGCTTACAACTAATCTATCTATAGGTGAGTAATGTATTTGCAATTGTCTGAAGTCTTATTCAACAACAACTTATGTGTTTTTTTTATTTGAAATGATTTACCCCATCAATGAAAAATGTTAATACTAACGTAATAATTGAATTCTAAATTCTAGTTTTCTGAACATCTAGTTAATTTATAGTGGATAAATGTATTTGCAATTGTCTGAAGTCTTCTTCATCAACATATTATGTTTTTTTTTTTAATTTGAAATGATGTACCCCAACAATGAATAATGTTAATATCAACGTATTTATTGACTTCTAAATTCTAGTTTTGCGTACAACTAATCTATCTATAGGTGACTAATGTATTTGCAATTGTCTGAAGTCTTATTCATCAACATATTATGTTTATTCTTTAATTTGAAATGATGTAACCCAACAATGAATAATGTTAATATTAACGTAATTTTTGAATTTTAAATTCTGGTTTTTCTGATCATCTAGTTTATGTATAGTGGATAAATGTATTTGCAATTGTCTGTAGTCTTATTCATCAACATATTATGTTTTTTTTTTTAATTTGAAATGATGTACCCCAACAATGAATAATGTTAATATCAATGTATTTATTGACTTCTAAATTCTAGTTTTGCGTACAACTAATCTATCTATAGGTGAGTAATGTATTTGCAACTGTCTGAAGTCTTATTCAACAACAACTTATGTGTTTTTTTTATTTGAAATGATTTACCCCATCAATGAAAAATGTTAATACTAACGTAATAATTGAGTTCTAAATTCTAGTTTTCTGAATATCTAGTTAATTTATGGTGGATTAATGTATTTTCAATTGTCTGAAGTCTTATTTAACAACAACTTATGTTTTTTTTTTTAATTTGAAATGATGTACCCCAACAATGAATACCGTTAATATTAACGTAATTATTGAGTTCTAAATTCTAGTTTTGGGTTCAACTAATCTATCTATAGGTGACCAATGTATTTGCAATTGTCTGAAGTCTTATTCAACAACAACTTATGTGTTTTTTTTATTTGAAATGATGTACCCCAACAATGAATAATGTTAATATCAACGTATTTATTGACTTCTAAATTCTAGTTTTGCGTACAACTAATCTATCTATAGGTGACTTATGTATTTGCAATTGTCCGAAGTCTTATTCATCAACATATTATGTGTTTTTTTTATTTGAAATGATTTACCCCATCAATGAAAAATGTTAATATTAACGTAATAATTGAGTTCTAAATTCTAGTTTTCTGAATATCTAGTTAATTTATGGTGGATAAATGTATTTGCAATTGTCTGAAGTCTTCTTCATCAACATATTATGTTTTTTTTTTAATTTGAAATGATGTACCCCAACAATGAATAATGTTAATATCAATGTATTTATTGACTTCTAAATTCTAGTTTTGCGTACAACTAATCTATCTATAGGTGAGTAATGTATTTGCAATTGTCTGAAGTCTTATTCAACAACAACATATGTGTTTTTTTTATTTGAAATGATTTACCCCATCAATGAAAAATGTTAATACTAACGTAATAATTGAGTTCTAAATTCTAGTTTTCTGAATATCTAGTTAATTTATGGTGGATAAATGTATTTTCAATTGTCTGAAGTCTTATTTAATAACAACTTATGTTTTTTTTTTTAATTTGAAATGATGTACCCCAACAATGAATAACGTTAATATTAACGTAATTATTGAGTTCT
The DNA here is from genome assembly GCF_019925205.1 of Metopolophium dirhodum. NCBI lineage: Eukaryota > Metazoa > Arthropoda > Insecta > Hemiptera > Aphididae > Metopolophium > Metopolophium dirhodum. The sequence goes on along the minus strand of NW_026869896.1, from coordinate 652,972 downwards.
AAATTCTAGTTTTGGGTTCAACTAATCTATCTATAGGTGAGTAATGTATTTGCAACTGTCTGAAGTCTTATTCAACAACAACTTATGTGTTTTTTTTATTTGAAATGATTTACCCCATCAATGAAAAATGTTAATACTAACGTAATAATTGAGTTCTAAATTCTAGTTTTCTGAATATCTAGTTAATTTATGGTGGATAAATGTATTTTCATTTGTCAGAAGTCTTATTTAACAACAACTTATGTTTTTTTTTTTAATTTGAAATGATGTACCCCAACAATGAATAACGTTAATATTAACGTAATTATTGAGTTCTAAATTCTAGTTTTGGGTTCAACTAATCTATCTATAGGTGACCAATGTATTTGCAATTGTCTGAAGTCTTATTCATCAACATATTATGTTTTTTTTTTTAATTTGAAATGATGTACCCCAACAATAAATAATGTTAATATCAATGTATTTATTGACTTCTAAATTCTAGTTTTGCGTACAACTAATCTATCTATAGGTGAGTAATGTATTTGCAATTGTCTGAAGTCTTATTCAACAACAACTTATGTGTTTTTTTTATTTGAAATGATGTACCCCAACAATGAATAATGTTAATATCAACGTATTTATTGACTTCTAAATTCTAGTTTTGCGTACAACTAATCTATCTATAGGTGACTTATGTATTTGCAATTGTCCGAAGTCTTATTCATCAACATATTATGTGTTTTTTTTATTTGAAATGATTTACCCCATCAATGAAAAATGTTAATATTAACGTAATAATTGAGTTCTAAATTCTAGTTTTCTGAATATCTAGTTAATTTATGGTGGATAAATGTATTTGCAATTGTCTGAAGTCTTCTTCATCAACATATTATGTTTTTTTTTTAATTTGAAATGATGTACCCCAACAATGAATAATGTTAATATCAATGTATTTATTGACTTCTAAATTCTAGTTTTGCGTACAACTAATCTATCTATAGGTGAGTAATGTATTTGCAATTGTCTGAAGTCTTATTCAACAACAACATATGTGTTTTTTTTATTTGAAATGATTTACCCCATCAATGAAAAATGTTAATACTAACGTAATAATTGAGTTCTAAATTCTAGTTTTCTGAATATCTAGTTAATTTATGGTGGATAAATGTATTTTCAATTGTCTGAAGTCTTATTTAATAACAACTTATGTTTTTTTTTTTAATTTGAAATGATGTACCCCAACAATGAATAACGTTAATATTAACGTAATTATTGAGTTCTAAATTCTAGTTTTGGGTTCAACTAATCTATCTATAGGTGAGTAATGTATTTGCAACTGTCTGAAGTCTTATTCAACAACAACTTATGTGTTTTTTTTATTTGAAATGATTTACCCCATCAATGAAAAATGTTAATACTAACGTAATAATTGAGTTCTAAATTCTAGTTTTCTGAATATCTAGTTAATTTATGGTGGATAAATGTATTTTCAATTGTCTGAAGTCTTATTTAACAACAACTTATGTTTTTTTTTTTAATTTGAAATGATGTACCCCAACAATGAATAACGTTAATATTAACGTAATTATTGAGTTCTAAATTCTAGTTTTGGGTTCAACTAATCTATCTATAGGTGACCAATGTATTTGCAATTGTCTGAAGTCTTATTCATCAACATATTATGTTTTTTTTTTAATTTGAAATGATGTACCCCAACAATGAATAATGTTAATATCAATGTATTTATTGACTTCTAAATTCTAGTTTTGCGTACAACTAATCTATCTATAGGTGAGTAATGTATTTGCAATTGTCTGAAGTCTTATTCGTCAACAAATTATGTGTTTTTTTTATTTGAAATGATTTCCCCCATCAATGAAAAATGTTAATATTAACGTAATTTTTAAATTTTAAATCCTGGTTTTTCTGATCATCTAGTTTATGTATAGTAGATAAATGTATTTCCAATCGTCTGAAGTCTTCTTCATCAACATATTATGTTTTTTTTTTAATTTGAAATGATGTACCCCAACAATGAATAACGTTAATATTAACAAAATTATTGAGTTCTAAATTCTAGTTTTGGGTTTAACTAATCTATCTATAGGTGACCAATGTATTTGCAATTGTCTGAAGTCTTATTCAACAACAACTTATGTGTTTTTTTTTATTTGAAATGATTTACCATATCAATGAAAAATGTTAATATTAACGTAATAATTGAATTCTAAATTCTAGTTTTCTGAACATCTAGTTAATTTATAGTGGATAAATGTATTTGCAATTGTCTGAAGTCTTCTTCATCAACATATAATGTTTTTTTTTTAATTTGAAATGATGTAACCCAACAATGAATAATGTTAATATTAACGTAATTTTTGAATTTTAAATTCTGGTTTTTCTGATCATCTAGTTTATGTATAGTGGATAAATGTATTTGCAATTGTCTGTAGTCTTATTCATCAACATATTATGTTTTTTTTTTTAATTTGAAATGATGTACCCCAACAATGAATAATGTTAATATCAATGTATTTATTGACTTCTAAATTCTAGTTTTGCGTACAACTAATCTATCTATAGGTGAGTAATGTATTTGCAACTGTCTGAAGTCTTATTCAACAACAACTTATGTGTTTTTTTTATTTGAAATGATTTACCCCATCAATGAAAAATGTTAATACTAACGTAATAATTGAGTTCTAAATTCTAGTTTTCTGAATATCTAGTTAATTTATGGTGGATTAATGTATTTTCAATTGTCTGAAGTCTTATTTAACAACAACTTATGTTTTTTTTTTTAATTTGAAATGATGTACCCCAACAATGAATAACGTTAATATTAACGTAATTATTGAGTTCTAAATTCTAGTTTTGGGTTCAACTAATCTATCTATAGGTGACCAATGTATTTGCAATTGTCTGAAGTCTTATTCATCAACATATTATGTTTTTTTTTTAATTTGAAATGATGTACCCCAACAATAAATAATGTTAATATCAATGTATTTATTGACTTCTAAATTCTAGTTTTGCGTACAACTAATCTATCTATAGGTGAGTAATGTATTTGCAATTGTCCTGAAGTCTTATTCAACAACAACTTATGTGTTTTTTTTATTTGAAATGATGTACCCCAACAATGAATAATGTTAATATCAACGTATTTATTGACTTCTAAATTCTAGTTTTGCGTACAACTAATCTATCTATAGGTGACTTATGTATTTGCAATTGTCCGAAGTCTTATTCATCAACATATTATGTGTTTTTTTTATTTGAAATGATTTACCCCATCAATGAAAAATGTTAATATTAACGTAATAATTGAGTTCTAAATTCTAGTTTTCTGAATATCTAGTTAATTTATGGTGGATAAATGTATTTGCAATTGTCTGAAGTCTTCTTCATCAACATATTATGTTTTTTTTTTAATTTGAAATGATGTACCCCCAACAATGAATAATGTTAATATCAATGTATTTATTGACTTCTAAATTCTAGTTTTGCGTACAACTAATCTATCTATAGGTGAGTAATGTATTTGCAATTGTCTGAAGTCTTATTCAACAACAACATATGTGTTTTTTTTATTTGAAATGATTTACCCCATCAATGAAAAATGTTAATACTAACGTAATAATTGAGTTCTAAATTCTAGTTTTCTGAATATCTAGTTAATTTATGGTGGATAAATGTATTTTCAATTGTCTGAAGTCTTATTTAATAACAACTTATGTTTTTTTTTTAATTTGAAATGATGTACCCCAACAATGAATAACGTTAATATTAACGTAATTATTGAGTTCTAAATTCTAGTTTTGGGTTCAACTAATCTATCTATAGGTGAGTAATGTATTTGCAACTGTCTGAAGTCTTATTCAACAACAACTTATGTGTTTTTTTTTATTTGAAATGATTTACCCCATCAATGAAAAATGTTAATACTAACGTAATAATTGAGTTCTAAATTCTAGTTTTCTGAATATCTAGTTAATTTATGGTGGATAAATGTATTTTCATTTGTCAGAAGTCTTATTTAACAACAACTTATGTTTTTTTTTTTAATTTGAAATGATGTACCCCAACAATGAATAACGTTAATATTAACGTAATTATTGAGTTCTAAATTCTAGTTTTCGGTTCAACTAATCTATCTATAGGTGACCAATGTATTTGCAATTGTCTGAAGTCTTATTCATCAACATATTATGTTTTTTTTTTTAATTTGAAATGATGTACCCCAACAATAAATAATGTTAATATCAATGTATTTATTGACTTCTAAATTCTAGTTTTGCGTACAACTAATCTATCTATAGGTGAGTAATGTATTTGCAATTGTCTGAAGTCTTATTCAACAACAACTTATGTGTTTTTTTTATTTGAAATGATGTACCCCAACAATGAATAATGTTAATATCAACGTATTTATTGACTTCTAAATTCTAGTTTTGCGTACAACTAATCTATCTATAGGTGACTTATGTATTTGCAATTGTCCGAAGTCTTATTCATCAACATATTATGTGTTTTTTTTATTTGAAATGATTTACCCCATCAATGAAAAATGTTAATATTAACGTAATAATTGAGTTCTAAATTCTAGTTTTCTGAATATCTAGTTAATTTATGGTGGATAAATGTATTTGCAATTGTCTGAAGTCTTCTTCATCAACATATTATGTTTTTTTTTTAATTTGAAATGATGTACCCCAACAATGAATAATGTTAATATCAATGTATTTATTGACTTCTAAATTCTAGTTTTGCGTACAACTAATCTATCTATAGGTGAGTAATGTATTTGCAATTGTCTGAAGTCTTATTCAACAACAACATATGTGTTTTTTTTATTTGAAATGATTTACCCCATCAATGAAAAATGTTAATACTAACGTAATAATTGAGTTCTAAATTCTAGTTTTCTGAATATCTAGTTAATTTATGGTGGATAAATGTATTTTCAATTGTCTGAAGTCTTATTTAATAACAACTTATGTTTTTTTTTTTAATTTGAAATGATGTACCCCAACAATGAATAACGTTAATATTAACGTAATTATTGAGTTCTAAATTCTAGTTTTTGGGTTCAACTAATCTATCTATAGGTGAGTAATGTATTTGCAACTGTCTGAAGTCTTATTCAACAACAACTTATGTGTTTTTTTTATTTGAAATGATTTACCCCCATCAATGAAAAATGTTAATACTAACGTAATAATTGAGTTCTAAATTCTAGTTTTCTGAATATCTAGTTAATTTATGGTGGATAAATGTATTTTCAATTGTCTGAAGTCTTATTTAACAACAACTTATGTTTTTTTTTTTAATTTGAAATGATGTACCCCAACAATGAATAACGTTAATATTAACGTAATTATTGAGTTCTAAATTCTAGTTTTGGGTTCAACTAATCTATCTATAGGTGACCAATGTATTTGCAATTGTCTGAAGTCTTATTCATCAACATATTATGTTTTTTTTTTTAATTTGAAATGATGTACCCCAACAATAAATAATGTTAATATCAATGTATTTATTGACTTCTAAATTCTAGTTTTGCGTACAACTAATCTATCTATAGGTGAGTAATGTATTTGCAATTGTCTGAAGTCTTATTCAACAACAACTTATGTGTTTTTTTTTATTTGAAATGATGTACCCCCAACAATGAATAATGTTAATATCAACGTATTTATTGACTTCTAAATTCTAGTTTTGCGTACAACTAATCTATCTATAGGTGACTTATGTATTTGCAATTGTCCGAAGTCTTATTCATCAACATATTATGTGTTTTTTTTATTTGAAATGATTTACCCCATCAATGAAAAATGTTAATATTAACGTAATAATTGAGTTCTAAATTCTAGTTTTCTGAATATCTAGTTAATTTATGGTGGATAAATGTATTTGCAATTGTCTGAAGTCTTCTTCATCAACATATTATGTTTTTTTTTAATTTGAAATGATGTACCCCAACAATGAATAATGTTAATATCAATGTATTTATTGACTTCTAAATTCTAGTTTTGCGTACAACTAATCTATCTATAGGTGAGTAATGTATTTGCAATTGTCTGAAGTCTTATTCAACAACAACATATGTGTTTTTTTTATTTGAAATGATTTACCCCATCAATGAAAAATGTTAATACTAACGTAATAATTGAGTTCTAAATTCTAGTTTTCTGAATATCTAGTTAATTTATGGTGGATAAATGTATTTTCAATTGTCTGAAGTCTTATTTAATAACAACTTATGTTTTTTTTTTTAATTTGAAATGATGTACCCCAACAATGAATAACGTTAATATTAACGTAATTATTGAGTTCTAAATTCTAGTTTTGGGTTCAACTAATCTATCTATAGGTGAGTAATGTATTTGCAACTGTCTGAAGTCTTATTCAACAACAACTTATGTGTTTTTTTTTATTTGAAATGATTTACCCCATCAATGAAAAATGTTAATACTAACGTAATAATTGAGTTCTAAATTCTAGTTTTCTGAATATCTAGTTAATTTATGGTGGATAAATGTATTTTCAATTGTCTGAAGTCTTATTTAACAACAACTTATGTTTTTTTTTTTAATTTGAAATGATGTACCCCCAACAATGAATAACGTTAATATTAACGTAATTATTGAGTTCTAAATTCTAGTTTTGGGTTCAACTAATCTATCTATAGGTGACCAATGTATTTGCAATTGTCTGAAGTCTTATTCATCAACATATTATGTTTTTTTTTTAATTTGAAATGATGTACCCCAACAATGAATAATGTTAATATCAATGTATTTATTGACTTCTAAATTCTAGTTTTGCGTACAACTAATCTATCTATAGGTGAGTAATGTATTTGCAATTGTCTGAAGTCTTATTCGTCAACAAATTATGTGTTTTTTTTATTTGAAATGATTTCCCCCATCAATGAAAAATGTTAATATTAACGTAATTTTTAAATTTTAAATCCTGGTTTTTCTGATCATCTAGTTTATGTATAGTAGATAAATGTATTTCCAATCGTCTGAAGTCTTCTTCATCAACATATTATGTTTTTTTTTTAATTTGAAATGATGTACCCCAACAATGAATAACGTTAATATTAACGTAATTATTGAGTTCTAAATTCTAGTTTTGGGTTTAACTAATCTATCTATAGGTGACCAATGTATTTGCAATTGTCTGAAGTCTTATTCAACAACAACTTATGTGTTTTTTTTTATTTGAAATGATTTACCATATCAATGAAAAATGTTAATATTAACGTAATAATTGAATTCTAAATTCTAGTTTTCTGAACATCTAGTTAATTTATAGTGGATAAATGTATTTGCAATTGTCCGAAGTCTTATTCATCAACATATTATGTGTTTTTTTTTATTTGAAATGATTTACCCCCATCAATGAAAAATGTTAATATTAACGTAATAATTGAGTTCTAAATTCTAGTTTTCTGAATATCTAGTTAATTTATGGTGGATAAATGTATTTGCAATTGTCTGAAGTCTTCTTCATCAACATATTATGTTTTTTTTTTAATTTGAAATGATGTACCCCAACAATGAATAATGTTAATATCAATGTATTTATTGACTTCTAAATTCTAGTTTTGCGTACAACTAATCTATCTATAGGTGAGTAATGTATTTGCAATTGTCTGAAGTCTTATTCAACAACAACATATGTGTTTTTTTTATTTGAAATGATTTACCCCATCAATGAAAAATGTTAATACTAACGTAATAATTGAGTTCTAAATTCTAGTTTTCTGAATATCTAGTTAATTTATGGTGGATAAATGTATTTTCAATTGTCTGAAGTCTTATTTAATAACAACTTATGTTTTTTTTTTTAATTTGAAATGATGTACCCCAACAATGAATAACGTTAATATTAACGTAATTATTGAGTTCTAAATTCTAGTTTTGGGTTCAACTAATCTATCTATAGGTGAGTAATGTATTTGCAACTGTCTGAAGTCTTATTCAACAACAACTTATGTGTTTTTTTTATTTGAAATGATTTACCCCATCAATGAAAAATGTTAATACTAACGTAATAATTGAGTTCTAAATTCTAGTTTTCTGAATATCTAGTTAATTTATGGTGGATAAATGTATTTTCAATTGTCTGAAGTCTTATTTAACAACAACTTATGTTTTTTTTTTTAATTTGAAATGATGTACCCCAACAATGAATAACGTTAATATTACGTAATTATTGAGTTCTAAATTCTAGTTTTGGGTTCAACTAATCTAACTATAGGTGACCAATGTATTTGCAATTGTCTGAAGTCTTATTCATCAACATATTATGTTTTTTTTTTTAATTTGAAATGATGTACCCCAACAATGAATAATGTTAATATCAATGTATTTATTGACTTCTAAATTCTAGTTTTGCGTACAACTAATCTATCTATAGGTGAGTAATGTATTTGCAATTGTCTGAAGTCTTATTCGTCAACAAATTATGTGTTTTTTTTATTTGAAATGATTTCCCCCCATCAATGAAAAATGTTAATATTAACGTAATTTTTGAATTTTAAATCCTGGTTTTTCTGATCATCTAGTTTATGTATAGTAGATAAATGTATTTCCAATTGTCTGAAGTCTTCTTCATCAACATATTATGTTTTTTTTTTAATTTGAAATGATGTACCCCAACAATGAATAATGTTAATATCAATGTATTTATTGACTTCTAAATTCTAGTTTTGCGTACAACTAATCTATCTATAGGTGAGTAATGTATTTGCAATTGTCTGAAGTCTTATTCAACAACAACATATGTGTTTTTTTTATTTGAAATGATTTACCCCATCAATGAAAAATGTTAATACTAACGTAATAATTGAGTTCTAAATTCTAGTTTTCTGAATATCTAGTTAATTTATGGTGGATAAATGTATTTTCAATTGTCTGAAGTCTTATTTAATAACAACTTATGTTTTTTTTTTTAATTTGAAATGATGTACCCCCAACAATGAATAACGTTAATATTAACGTAATTATTGAGTTCTAAATTCTAGTTTTGGGTTCAACTAATCTATCTATAGGTGAGTAATGTATTTTCAACTGTCTGAAGTCTTATTCAACAACAACTTATGTGTTTTTTTTATTTGAAATGATTTACCCCATCAATGAAAAATGTTAATACTAACGTAATAATTGAGTTCTAAATTCTAGTTTTCTGAATATCTAGTTAATTTATGGTGGATAAATGTATTTTCAATTGTCTGAAGTCTTATTTAACAACAACTTATGTTTTTTTTTTTAATTTGAAATGATGTACCCCAACAATGAATAACGTTAATATTAACGTAATTATTGAGTTCTAAATTCTAGTTTTGGGTTCAACTAATCTATCTATAGGTGACCAATGTATTTGCAATTGTCTGAAGTCTTATTCATCAACATATTATGTTTTTTTTTTAATTTGAAATGATGTACCCCAACAATGAATAATGTTAATATCAATGTATTTATTGACTTCTAAATTCTAGTTTTGCGTACAACTAATCTATCTATAGGTGAGTAATGTATTTGCAATTGTCTGAAGTCTTATTCGTCAACAAATTATGTGTTTTTTTTATTTGAAATGATTTCCCCCATCAATGAAAAATGTTAATATTAACGTAATTTTTAAATTTTAAATCCTGGTTTTTCTGATCATCTAGTTTATGTATAGTAGATAAATGTATTTCCAATCGTCTGAAGTCTTCTTCATCAACATATTATGTTTTTTTTTTAATTTGAAATGATGTACCCCAACAATGAATAACGTTAATATTAACGTAATTATTGAGTTCTAAATTCTAGTTTTGGGTTTAACTAATCTATCTATAGGTGACCAATGTATTTGCAATTGTCTGAAGTCTTATTCAACAACAACTTATGTGTTTTTTTTTATTTGAAATGATTTACCATATCAATGAAAAATGTTAATATTAACGTAATAATTGAATTCTAAATTCTAGTTTTCTGAACATCTAGTTAATTTATAGTGGATAAATGTATTTGCAATTGTCCGACGTCTTATTCATCAACATATTATGTGTTTTTTTTATTTGAAATGATTTACCCCATCAATGAAAAATGTTAATATTAACGTAATAATTGAGTTCTAAATTCTAGTTTTCTGAATATCTAGTTAATTTATGGTGGATAAATGTATTTGCAATTGTCTGAAGTCTTCTTCATCAACATATTATGTTTTTTTTTTAATTTGAAATGATGTACCCCAACAATGAATAATGTTAATATCAATGTATTTATTGACTTCTAAATTCTAGTTTTGCGTACAACTAATCTATCTATAGGTGAGTAATGTATTTGCAATTGTCTGAAGTCTTATTCAACAACAACATATGTGTTTTTTTTATTTGAAATGATTTACCCCATCAATGAAAAATGTTAATACTAACGTAATAATTGAGTTCTAAATTCTAGTTTTCTGAATATCTAGTTAATTTATGGTGGATAAATGTATTTTCAATTGTCTGAAGTCTTATTTAATAACAACTTATGTTTTTTTTTTTAATTTGAAATGATGTACCCCAACAATGAATAACGTTAATATTAACGTAATTATTGAGTTCTAAATTCTAGTTTTGGGTTCAACTAATCTATCTATAGGTGAGTAATGTATTTGCAACTGTCTGAAGTCTTATTCAACAACAACTTATGTGTTTTTTTTATTTGAAATGATTTACCCCATCAATGAAAAATGTTAATACTAACGTAATAATTGAGTTCTAAATTCTAGTTTTCTGAATATCTAGTTAATTTATGGTGGATAAATGTATTTTCAATTGTCTGAAGTCTTATTTAACAACAACTTATGTTTTTTTTTTTAATTTGAAATGATGTACCCCAACAATGAATAACGTTAATATTACGTAATTATTGAGTTCTAAATTCTAGTTTTGGGTTCAACTAATCTAACTATAGGTGACCAATGTATTTGCAATTGTCTGAAGTCTTATTCATCAACATATTATGTTTTTTTTTTAATTTGAAATGATGTACCCCAACAATGAATAATGTTAATATCAATGTATTTATTGACTTCTAAATTCTAGTTTTGCGTACAACTAATCTATCTATAGGTGAGTAATGTATTTGCAATTGTCTGAAGTCTTATTCGTCAACAAATTATGTGTTTTTTTTATTTGAAATGATTTCCCCCATCAATGAAAAATGTTAATATTAACGTAATTTTTGAATTTTAAATCCTGGTTTTTCTGATCATCTAGTTTATGTATAGTAGATAAATGTATTTCCAATTGTCTGAAGTCTTCTTCATCAACATATTATGTGTTTTTTTTATTTGAAATGATGTACCCCAACAATGAATAATGTTAATATCAACGTATTTATTGACTTCTAAATTCTAGTTTTGCGTACAACTAATCTATCTATAGGTGAGTAATGTATTTGCAATTGTCTGAAGTCTTATTCAACAACAACTTATGTGTTTTTTTTATTTGAAATGATGTACCCCAACAATGAATAATGTTAATATCAACGTATTTATTGACTTCTAAATTCTAGTTTTGCGTACAACTAATCTATCTATAGGTGACTTATGTATTTGCAATTGTCCGAAGTCTTATTCATCAACATATTATGTGTTTTTTTTATTTGAAATGATTTACCCCATCAATGAAAAATGTTAATATTAACGTAATAATTGAGTTCTAAATTCTAGTTTTCTGAATATCTAGTTAATTTATGGTGGATAAATGTATTTGCAATTGTCTGAAGTCTTCTTCATCAACATATTATGTTTTTTTTTTAATTTGAAATGATGTACCCCAACAATGAATAATGTTAATATCAATGTATTTATTGACTTCTAAATTCTAGTTTTGCGTACAACTAATCTATCTATAGGTGAGTAATGTATTTGCAATTGTCTGAAGTCTTATTCAACAACAACATATGTGTTTTTTTTTATTTGAAATGATTTACCCCATCAATGAAAAATGTTAATACTAACGTAATAATTGAGTTCTAAATTCTAGTTTTCTGAATATCTAGTTAATTTATGGTGGATAAATGTATTTTCAATTGTCTGAAGTCTTATTTAATAACAACTTATGTTTTTTTTTTTAATTTGAAATGATGTACCCCAACAATGAATAACGTTAATATTAACGTAATTATTGAGTTCTAAATTCTAGTTTTGGGTTCAACTAATCTATCTATAGGTGAGTAATGTATTTGCAACTGTCTGAAGTCTTATTCAACAACAACTTATGTGTTTTTTTTATTTGAAATGATTTACCCCATCAATGAAAAATGTTAATACTAACGTAATAATTGAGTTCTAAATTCTAGTTTTCTGAATATCTAGTTAATTTATGGTGGATAAATGTATTTTCAATTGTCTGAAGTCTTATTTAACAACAACTTATGTTTTTTTTTTTAATTTGAAATGATGTACCCCAACAATGAATAACGTTAATATTAACGTAATTATTGAGTTCTAAATTCTAGTTTTGGGTTCAACTAATCTATCTATAGGTGACCAATGTATTTGCAATTGTCTGAAGTCTTATTCATCAACATATTATGTTTTTTTTTTTAATTTGAAATGATGTACCCCAACAATAAATAATGTTAATATCAATGTATTTATTGACTTCTAAATTCTAGTTTTGCGTACAACTAATCTATCTATAGGTGAGTAATGTATTTGCAATTGTCTGAAGTCTTATTCAACAACAACTTATGTGTTTTTTTTATTTGAAATGATGTACCCCAACAATGAATAATGTTAATATCAACGTATTTATTGACTTCTAAATTCTAGTTTTGCGTACAACTAATCTATCTATAGGTGACTTATGTATTTGCAATTGTCCGAAGTCTTATTCATCAACATATTATGTGTTTTTTTTATTTGAAATGATTTACCCCATCAATGAAAAATGTTAATATTAACGTAATAATTGAGTTCTAAATTCTAGTTTTCTGAATATCTAGTTAATTTATGGTGGATAAATGTATTTGCAATTGTCTGAAGTCTTCTTCATCAACATATTATGTTTTTTTTTAATTTGAAATGATGTACCCCAACAATGAATAATGTTAATATCAATGTATTTATTGACTTCTAAATTCTAGTTTTGCGTACAACTAATCTATCTATAGGTGAGTAATGTATTTGCAATTGTCTGAAGTCTTATTCAACAACAACATATGTGTTTTTTTTATTTGAAATGATTTACCCCATCAATGAAAAATGTTAATACTAACGTAATAATTGAGTTCTAAATTCTAGTTTTCTGAATATCTAGTTAATTTATGGTGGATAAATGTATTTTCAATTGTCTGAAGTCTTATTTAATAACAACTTATGTTTTTTTTTTTAATTTGAAATGATGTACCCCAACAATGAATAACGTTAATATTAACGTAATTATTGAGTTCTAAATTCTAGTTTTGGGTTCAACTAATCTATCTATAGGTGAGTAATGTATTTGCAACTGTCTGAAGTCTTATTCAACAACAACTTATGTGTTTTTTTTATTTGAAATGATTTACCCCATCAATGAAAAATGTTAATACTAACGTAATAATTGAGTTCTAAATTCTAGTTTTCTGAATATCTAGTTAATTTATGGTGGATAAATGTATTTTCAATTGTCTGAAGTCTTATTTAACAACAACTTATGTTTTTTTTTTTAATTTGAAATGATGTACCCCAACAATGAATAACGTTAATATTAACGTAATTATTGAGTTCTAAATTCTAGTTTTGGGTTCAACTAATCTATCTATAGGTGACCAATGTATTTGCAATTGTCTGAAGTCTTATTCATCAACATATTATGTTTTTTTTTTAATTTGAAATGATGTACCCCAACAATGAATAATGTTAATATCAATGTATTTATTGACTTCTAAATTCTAGTTTTGCGTACAACTAATCTATCTATAGGTGAGTAATGTATTTGCAATTGTCTGAAGTCTTATTCGTCAACAAATTATGTGTTTTTTTTATTTGAAATGATTTCCCCCATCAATGAAAAATGTTAATATTAACGTATTTTTAAATTTTAAATCCTGGTTTTTCTGATCATCTAGTTTATGTATAGTAGATAAATGTATTTCCAATCGTCTGAAGTCTTCTTCATCAACATATTATGTTTTTTTTTTAATTTGAAATGATGTACCCCAACAATGAATAACGTTAATATTAACGTAATTATTGAGTTCTAAATTCTAGTTTTGGGTTTAACTAATCTATCTATAGGTGACCAATGTATTTGCAATTGTCTGAAGTCTTATTCAACAACAACTTATGTGTTTTTTTTTATTTGAAATGATTTACCATATCAATGAAAAATGTTAATATTAACGTAATAATTGAATTCTAAATTCTAGTTTTCTGAACATCTAGTTAATTTATAGTGGATAAATGTATTTGCAATTGTCCGAAGTCTTATTCATCAACATATTATGTGTTTTTTTTATTTGAAATGATTTACCCCATCAATGAAAAATGTTAATATTAACGTAATAATTGAGTTCTAAATTCTAGTTTTCTGAATATCTAGTTAATTTATGGTGGATAAATGTATTTGCAATTGTCTGAAGTCTTCTTCATCAACATATTATGTTTTTTTTTTAATTTGAAATGATGTACCCCAACAATGAATAATGTTAATATCAATGTATTTATTGACTTCTAAATTCTAGTTTTGCGTACAACTAATCTATCTATAGGTGAGTAATGTATTTGCAATTGTCTGAAGTCTTATTCAACAACAACATATGTGTTTTTTTTATTTGAAATGATTTACCCCATCAATGAAAAATGTTAATACTAACGTAATAATTGAGTTCTAAATTCTAGTTTTCTGAATATCTAGTTAATTTATGGTGGATAAATGTATTTTCAATTGTCTGAAGTCTTATTTAATAACAACTTATGTTTTTTTTTTTAATTTGAAATGATGTACCCCAACAATGAATAACGTTAATATTAACGTAATTATTGAGTTCTAAATTCTAGTTTTGGGTTCAACTAATCTATCTATAGGTGAGTAATGTATTTGCAACTGTCTGAAGTCTTATTCAACAACAACTTATGTGTTTTTTTTATTTGAAATGATTTACCCCATCAATGAAAAATGTTAATACTAACGTAATAATTGAGTTCTAAATTCTAGTTTTCTGAATATCTAGTTAATTTATGGTGGATAAATGTATTTTCAATTGTCTGAAGTCTTATTTAACAACAACTTATGTTTTTTTTTTTAATTTGAAATGATGTACCCCAACAATGAATAACGTTAATATTACGTAATTATTGAGTTCTAAATTCTAGTTTTGGGTTCAACTAATCTAACTATAGGTGACCAATGTATTTGCAATTGTCTGAAGTCTTATTCATCAACATATTATGTTTTTTTTTTAATTTGAAATGATGTACCCCAACAATGAATAATGTTAATATCAATGTATTTATTGACTTCTAAATTCTAGTTTTGCGTACAACTAATCTATCTATAGGTGAGTAATGTATTTGCAATTGTCTGAAGTCTTATTCGTCAACAAATTATGTGTTTTTTTTATTTGAAATGATTTCCCCCATCAATGAAAAATGTTAATATTAACGTAATTTTTGAATTTTAAATCCTGGTTTTTCTGATCATCTAGTTTATGTATAGTAGATAAATGTATTTCCAATTGTCTGAAGTCTTCTTCATCAACATATTATGTTTTTTTTTTAATTTGAAATGATGTACCCCAACAATGAATAACGTTAATATTAACGTAATTATTGAGTTCTAAATTCTAGTTTTGGGTTTAACTAATCTATCTATAGGTGACCAATGTATTTGCAATTGTCTGAAGTCTTATTCAACAACAACTTATGTGTTTTTTTTTATTTGAAATGATTTACCATATCAATGAAAAATGTTAATATTAACGTAATAATTGAATTCTAAATTCTAGTTTTCTGAACATCTAGTTAATTTATAGTGGATAAATGTATTTGCAATTGTCTGCGGTCTTCTTCATCAACATATTATGTTTTTTTTTTAATTTGAAATGATGTACCCCAACAATGAATAATGTTAATATCAACGTATTTATTGACTTCTAAATTCTAGTTTTGCGTACAACTAATCTATCTATAGGTGACTAATGTATTTGCAATTGTCTGAAGTCTTATTCATCAACATATTATGTTTATTCTTTAATTTGAAATGATGTAACCCAACAATGAATAATGTTAATATTAACGTAATTTTTGAATTTTAAATTCTGGTTTTTCTGATCATCTAGTTTATGTATAGTGGATAAATGTATTTGCAATTGTCTGTAGTCTTATTCATCAACATATTATGTTTTTTTTTTTTAATTTGAAATGATGTACCCCAACAATGAATAATGTTAATATCAATGTATTTATTGACTTCTAAATTCTAGTTTTGCGTACAACTAATCTATCTATAGGTGAGTAATGTATTTGCAACTGTCTGAAGTCTTATTCAACAACAACTTATGTGTTTTTTTTATTTGAAATGATTTACCCCATCAATGAAAAATGTTAATACTAACGTAATAATTGAGTTCTAAATTCTAGTTTTCTGAATATCTAGTTAATTTATGGTGGATAAATGTATTTTCAATTGTCTGAAGTCTTATTTAACAACAACTTATGTTTTTTTTTTTAATTTGAAATGATGTACCCCAACAATGAATAACGTTAATATTAACGTAATTATTGAGTTCTAAATTCTAGTTTTGGGTTCAACTAATCTATCTATAGGTGACCAATGTATTTGCAATTGTCTGAAGTCTTATTCATCAACATATTATGTTTTTTTTTTAATTTGAAATGATGTACCCCAACAATGAATAATGTTAATATCAATGTATTTATTGACTTCTAAATTCTAGTTTTGCGTACAACTAATCTATCTATAGGTGAGTAATGTATTTGCAATTGTCTGAAGTCTTATTCGTCAACAAATTATGTGTTTTTTTTATTTGAAATGATTTCCCCCATCAATGAAAAATGTTAATATTAACGTAATTTTTAAATTTTAAATCCTGGTTTTTCTGATCATCTAGTTTATGTATAGTAGATAAATGTATTTCCAATTGTCTGAAGTCTTCTTCATCAACATATTATGTTTTTTTTTTAATTTGAAATGATGTACCCCAACAATGAATAACGTTAATATTAACGTAATTATTGAGTTCTAAATTCTAGTTTTGGGTTTAACTAATCTATCTATAGGTGACCAATGTATTTGCAATTGTCTGAAGTCTTATTCAACAACAACTTATGTGTTTTTTTTTATTTGAAATGATTTACCATATCAATGAAAAATGTTAATATTAACGTAATAAATGAATTCTAAATTCTAGTTTTCTGAACATCTAGTTAATTTATAGTGGATAAATGTATTTGCAATTGTCTGAAGTCTTCTTCATCAACATATAATGTTTTTTTTTTAATTTGAAATGATGTAACCCAACAATGAATAATGTTAATATTAACGTAATTTTTGAATTTTAAATTCTGGTTTTTCTGATCATCTAGTTTATGTATAGTGGATAAATGTATTTGCAATTGTCTGTAGTCTTATTCATCAACATATTATGTTTTTTTTTTTTAATTTGAAATTATGTACCCCAACAATGAATAATGTTAATATCAATGTATTTATTGACTTCTAAATTCTAGTTTTGCGTACAACTAATCTATCTATAGGTGAGTAATGTATTTGCAACTGTCTGAAGTCTTATTCAACAACAACTTATGTGTTTTTTTTATTTGAAATGATTTACCCCATCAATGAAAAATGTTAATACTAACGTAATAATTGAGTTCTAAATTCTAGTTTTCTGAATATCTAGTTAATTTATGGTGGATTAATGTATTTTCAATTGTCTGAAGTCTTATTTAACAACAACTTATGTTTTTTTTTTTAATTTGAAATGATGTACCCCAACAATGAATAACGTTAATATTAACGTAATTATTGAGTTCTAAATTCTAGTTTTGGGTTCAACTAATCTATCTATAGGTGACCAATGTATTTGCAATTGTCTGAAGTCTTATTCATCAACATATTATGTTTTTTTTTTAATTTGAAATGATGTACCCCAACAATAAATAATGTTAATATCAATGTATTTATTGACTTCTAAATTCTAGTTTTGCGTACAACTAATCTATCTATAGGTGAGTAATGTATTTGCAATTGTCTGAAGTCTTATTCAACAACAACTTATGTGTTTTTTTTATTTGAAATGATGTACCCCAACAATGAATAATGTTAATATCAACGTATTTATTGACTTCTAAATTCTAGTTTTGCGTACAACTAATCTATCTATAGGTGACTTATGTATTTGCAATTGTCCGAAGTCTTATTCATCAACATATTATGTGTTTTTTTTATTTGAAATGATTTACCCCATCAATGAAAAATGTTAATATTAACGTAATAATTGAGTTCTAAATTCTAGTTTTCTGAATATCTAGTTAATTTATGGTGGATAAATGTATTTGCAATTGTCTGAAGTCTTCTTCATCAACATATTATGTTTTTTTTTTAATTTGAAATGATGTACCCCAACAATGAATAATGTTAATATCAATGTATTTATTGACTTCTAAATTCTAGTTTTGCGTACAACTAATCTATCTATAGGTGAGTAATGTATTTGCAATTGTCTGAAGTCTTATTCAACAACAACATATGTGTTTTTTTTATTTGAAATGATTTACCCCATCAATGAAAAATGTTAATACTAACGTAATAATTGAGTTCTAAATTCTAGTTTTCTGAATATCTAGTTAATTTATGGTGGATAAATGTATTTTCAATTGTCTGAAGTCTTATTTAATAACAACTTATGTTTTTTTTTTTAATTTGAAATGATGTACCCCAACAATGAATAACGTTAATATTAACGTAATTATTGAGTTCTAAATTCTAGTTTTGGGTTCAACTAATCTATCTATAGGTGAGTAATGTATTTGCAACTGTCTGAAGTCTTATTCAACAACAACTTATGTGTTTTTTTTATTTGAAATGATTTACCCCATCAATGAAAAATGTTAATACTAACGTAATAATTGAGTTCTAAATTCTAGTTTTCTGAATATCTAGTTAATTTATGGTGGATAAATGTATTTTCATTTGTCAGAAGTCTTATTTAACAACAACTTATGTTTTTTTTTTTAATTTGAAATGATGTACCCCAACAATGAATAACGTTAATATTAACGTAATTATTGAGTTCTAAATTCTAGTTTTGGGTTCAACTAATCTATCTACAGGTGACCAATGTATTTGCAATTGTCTGAAGTCTTATTCATCAACATATTATGTTTTTTTTTTTAATTTGAAATGATGTACCCCAACAATAAATAATGTTAATATCAATGTATTTATTGACTTCTAAATTCTAGTTTTGCGTACAACTAATCTATCTATAGGTGAGTAATGTATTTGCAATTGTCTGAAGTCTTATTCAACAACAACTTATGTGTTTTTTTTATTTGAAATGATGTACCCCAACAATGAATAATGTTAATATCAACGTATTTATTGACTTCTAAATTCTAGTTTTGCGTACAACTAATCTATCTATAGGTGACTTATGTATTTGCAATTGTCCGAAGTCTTATTCATCAACATATTATGTGTTTTTTTTATTTGAAATGATTTACCCCATCAATGAAAAATGTTAATATTAACGTAATAATTGAGTTCTAAATTCTAGTTTTCTGAATATCTAGTTAATTTATGGTGGATAAATGTATTTGCAATTGTCTGAAGTCTTCTTCATCAACATATTATGTTTTTTTTTTAATTTGAAATGATGTACCCCAACAATGAATAATGTTAATATCAATGTATTTATTGACTTCTAAATTCTAGTTTTGCGTACAACTAATCTATCTATAGGTGAGTAATGTATTTGCAATTGTCTGAAGTCTTATTCAACAACAACATATGTGTTTTTTTTATTTGAAATGATTTACCCCATCAATGAAAAATGTTAATACTAACGTAATAATTGAGTTCTAAATTCTAGTTTTCTGAATATCTAGTTAATTTATGGTGGATAAATGTATTTTCAATTGTCTGAAGTCTTATTTAATAACAACTTATGTTTTTTTTTTTAATTTGAAATGATGTACCCCAACAATGAATAACGTTAATATTAACGTAATTATTGAGTTCTAAATTCTAGTTTTGGGTTCAACTAATCTATCTATAGGTGAGTAATGTATTTGCAACTGTCTGAAGTCTTATTCAACAACAACTTATGTGTTTTTTTTATTTGAAATGATTTACCCCATCAATGAAAAATGTTAATACTAACGTAATAATTGAGTTCTAAATTCTAGTTTTCTGAATATCTAGTTAATTTATGGTGGATAAATGTATTTTCAATTGTCTGAAGTCTTATTTAACAACAACTTATGTTTTTTTTTTTAATTTGAAATGATGTACCCCAACAATGAATAACGTTAATATTAACGTAATTATTGAGTTCTAAATTCTAGTTTTGGGTTCAACTAATCTAACTATAGGTGACCAATGTATTTGCAATTGTCTGAAGTCTTATTCATCAACATATTATGTTTTTTTTTTAATTTGAAATGATGTACCCCAACAATGAATAATGTTAATATCAATGTATTTATTGACTTCTAAATTCTAGTTTTGCGTACAACTAATCTATCTATAGGTGAGTAATGTATTTGCAATTGTCTGAAGTCTTATTCGTCAACAAATTATGTGTTTTTTTTATTTGAAATGGTTTCCCCCATCAATGAAAAATGTTAATATTAACGTAATTTTTGAATTTTAAATCCTGGTTTTTCTGATCATCTAGTTTATGTATAGTAGATAAATGTATTTCCAATTGTCTGAAGTCTTCTTCATCAACATATTATGTTTTTTTTTTAATTTGAAATGATGTACCCCAACAATGAATAACGTTAATATTAACGTAATTATTGAGTTCTAAATTCTAGTTTTGCGTACAACTAATCTATCTATAGGTGAGTAATGTATTTGCAATTGTCTGAAGTCTTATTCATCAACATATTATGTGTTTTTTTTATTTGAAATGATTTACCCCATCAATGAAAAATGTTAATATTAACGTAATAATTGAGTTCTAAATTCTAGTTTTCTGAATATCTAGTTAATTTATGGTGGATAAATGTATTTGCAATTGTCTGAAGTCTTCTTCATCAACATATTATGTTTTTTTTTTAATTTGAAATGATGTACCCCAACAATGAATAATGTTAATATCAATGTATTTATTGACTTCTAAATTCTAGTTTTGCGTACAACTAATCTATCTATAGGTGAGTAATGTATTTGCAATTGTCTGAAGTCTTATTCAACAACAACATATGTGTTTTTTTTATTTGAAATGATTTACCCCATCAATGAAAAATGTTAATACTAACGTAATAATTGAGTTCTAAATTCTAGTTTTCTGAATATCTAGTTAATTTATGGTGGATAAATGTATTTTCAATTGTCTGAAGTCTTATTTAATAACAACTTATGTTTTTTTTTTTAATTTGAAATGATGTACCCCAACAATGAATAACGTTAATATTAACGTAATTATTGAGTTCTAAATTCTAGTTTTGGGTTCAACTAATCTATCTATAGGTGAGTAATGTATTTGCAACTGTCTGAAGTCTTATTCAACAACAACTTATGTGTTTTTTTTATTTGAAATGATTTACCCCATCAATGAAAAATGTTAATACTAACGTAATAATTGAGTTCTAAATTCTAGTTTTCTGAATATCTAGTTAATTTATGGTGGATAAATGTATTTTCAATTGTCTGAAGTCTTATTTAACAACAACTTATGTTTTTTTTTTTAATTTGAAATGATGTACCCCAACAATGAATAACGTTAATATTAACGTAATTATTGAGTTCTAAATTCTAGTTTTGGGTTCAACTAATCTAACTATAGGTGACCAATGTATTTGCAATTGTCTGAAGTCTTATTCATCAACATATTATGTTTTTTTTTTAATTTGAAATGATGTACCCCAACAATGAATAATGTTAATATCAATGTATTTATTGACTTCTAAATTCTAGTTTTGCGTACAACTAATCTATCTATAGGTGAGTAATGTATTTGCAATTGTCTGAAGTCTTATTCGTCAACAAATTATGTGTTTTTTTTATTTGAAATGATTTCCCCCATCAATGAAAAATGTTAATATTAACGTAATTTTTGAATTTTAAATCCTGGTTTTTCTGATCATCTAGTTTATGTATAGTAGATAAATGTATTTCCAATTGTCTGAAGTCTTCTTCATCAACATATTATGTTTTTTTTTTAATTTGAAATGATGTACCCCAACAATGAATAACGTTAATATTAACGTAATTATTGAGTTCTAAATTCTAGTTTTGGGTTTAACTAATCTATCTATAGGTGACCAATGTATTTGCAATTGTCTGAAGTCTTATTCAACAACAACTTATGTGTTTTTTTTTATTTGAAATGATTTACCATATCAATGAAAAATGTTAATATTAACGTAATAATTGAATTCTAAATTCTAGTTTTCTGAACATCTAGTTAATTTATAGTGGATAAATGTATTTGCAATTGTCTGAAGTCTTCTTCATCAACATATTATGTTTTTTTTTTAATTTGAAATGATGTACCCCAACAATGAATAATGTTAATATCAACGTATTTATTGACTTCTAAATTCTAGTTTTGCGTACAACTAATCTATCTATAGGTGACTAATGTATTTGCAATTGTCTGAAGTCTTATTCATCAACATATTATGTTTATTCTTTAATTTGAAATGATGTAACCCAACAATGAATAATGTTAATATTAACGTAATTTTTGAATTTTAAATTCTGGTTTTTCTGATCATCTAGTTTATGTATAGTGGATAAATGTATTTGCAATTGTCTGTAGTCTTATTCATCAACATATTATGTTTTTTTTTTTAATTTGAAATGATGTACCCCAACAATGAATAATGTTAATATCAATGTATTTATTGACTTCTAAATTCTAGTTTTGCGTACAACTAATCTATCTATAGGTGAGTAATGTATTTGCAATTGTCTGAAGTCTTATTCAACAACAACATATGTGTTTTTTTTATTTGAAATGATTTACCCCATCAATGAAAAATGTTAATACTAACGTAATAATTGAGTTCTAAATTCTAGTTTTCTGAATATCTAGTTAATTTATGGTGGATAAATGTATTTTCAATTGTCTGAAGTCTTATTTAATAACAACTTATGTTTTTTTTTTTAATTTGAAATGATGTACCCCAACAATGAATAACGTTAATATTAACGTAATTATTGAGTTCTAAATTCTAGTTTTGGGTTCAACTAATCTATCTATAGGTGAGTAATGTATTTGCAACTGTCTGAAGTCTTATTCAACAACAACTTATGTGTTTTTTTTATTTGAAATGATTTACCCCATCAATGAAAAATGTTAATACTAACGTAATAATTGAGTTCTAAATTCTAGTTTTCTGAATATCTAGTTAATTTATGGTGGATAAATGTATTTTCAATTGTCTGAAGTCTTATTTAACAACAACTTATGTTTTTTTTTTTAATTTGAAATGATGTACCCCAACAATGAATAACGTTAATATTAACGTAATTATTGAGTTCTAAATTCTAGTTTTGGGTTCAACTAATCTAACTATAGGTGACCAATGTATTTGCAATTGTCTGAAGTCTTATTCATCAACATATTATGTTTTTTTTTTAATTTGAAATGATGTACCCCAACAATGAATAATGTTAATATCAATGTATTTATTGACTTCTAAATTCTAGTTTTGCGTACAACTAATCTATCTATAGGTGAGTAATGTATTTGCAATTGTCTGAAGTCTTATTCGTCAACAAATTATGTGTTTTTTTTATTTGAAATGGTTTCCCCCATCAATGAAAAATGTTAATATTAACGTAATTTTTGAATTTTAAATCCTGGTTTTTCTGATCATCTAGTTTATGTATAGTAGATAAATGTATTTCCAATTGTCTGAAGTCTTCTTCATCAACATATTATGTTTTTTTTTTAATTTGAAATGATGTACCCCAACAATGAATAACGTTAATATTAACGTAATTATTGAGTTCTAAATTCTAGTTTTGCGTACAACTAATCTATCTATAGGTGAGTAATGTATTTGCAATTGTCTGAAGTCTTATTCATCAACATATTATGTGTTTTTTTTATTTGAAATGATTTACCCCATCAATGAAAAATGTTAATATTAACGTAATAATTGAGTTCTAAATTCTAGTTTTCTGAATATCTAGTTAATTTATGGTGGATAAATGTATTTGCAATTGTCTGAAGTCTTCTTCATCAACATATTATGTTTTTTTTTTAATTTGAAATGATGTACCCCAACAATGAATAATGTTAATATCAATGTATTTATTGACTTCTAAATTCTAGTTTTGCGTACAACTAATCTATCTATAGGTGAGTAATGTATTTGCAATTGTCTGAAGTCTTATTCAACAACAACATATGTGTTTTTTTTATTTGAAATGATTTACCCCATCAATGAAAAATGTTAATACTAACGTAATAATTGAGTTCTAAATTCTAGTTTTCTGAATATCTAGTTAATTTATGGTGGATAAATGTATTTTCAATTGTCTGAAGTCTTATTTAATAACAACTTATGTTTTTTTTTTTAATTTGAAATGATGTACCCCAACAATGAATAACGTTAATATTAACGTAATTATTGAGTTCTAAATTCTAGTTTTGGGTTCAACTAATCTATCTATAGGTGAGTAATGTATTTGCAACTGTCTGAAGTCTTATTCAACAACAACTTATGTGTTTTTTTTATTTGAAATGATTTACCCCATCAATGAAAAATGTTAATACTAACGTAATAATTGAGTTCTAAATTCTAGTTTTCTGAATATCTAGTTAATTTATGGTGGATAAATGTATTTTCAATTGTCTGAAGTCTTATTTAACAACAACTTATGTTTTTTTTTTTAATTTGAAATGATGTACCCCAACAATGAATAACGTTAATATTAACGTAATTATTGAGTTCTAAATTCTAGTTTTGGGTTCAACTAATCTAACTATAGGTGACCAATGTATTTGCAATTGTCTGAAGTCTTATTCATCAACATATTATGTTTTTTTTTTAATTTGAAATGATGTACCCCAACAATGAATAATGTTAATATCAATGTATTTATTGACTTCTAAATTCTAGTTTTGCGTACAACTAATCTATCTATAGGTGAGTAATGTATTTGCAATTGTCTGAAGTCTTATTCGTCAACAAATTATGTGTTTTTTTTATTTGAAATGATTTCCCCCATCAATGAAAAATGTTAATATTAACGTAATTTTTGAATTTTAAATCCTGGTTTTTCTGATCATCTAGTTTATGTATAGTAGATAAATGTATTTCCAATTGTCTGAAGTCTTCTTCATCAACATATTATGTTTTTTTTTTAATTTGAAATGATGTACCCCAACAATGAATAACGTTAATATTAACGTAATTATTGAGTTCTAAATTCTAGTTTTGGGTTTAACTAATCTATCTATAGGTGACCAATGTATTTGCAATTGTCTGAAGTCTTATTCAACAACAACTTATGTGTTTTTTTTTTATTTGAAATGATTTACCATATCAATGAAAAATGTTAATATTAACGTAATAATTGAATTCTAAATTCTAGTTTTCTGAACATCTAGTTAATTTATAGTGGATAAATGTATTTGCAATTGTCTGAAGTCTTCTTCATCAACATATTATGTTTTTTTTTTAATTTGAAATGATGTACCCCAACAATGAATAATGTTAATATCAACGTATTTATTGACTTCTAAATTCTAGTTTTGCGTACAACTAATCTATCTATAGGTGACTAATGTATTTGCAATTGTCTGAAGTCTTATTCATCAACATATTATGTTTATTCTTTAATTTGAAATGATGTAACCCAACAATGAATAATGTTAATATTAACGTAATTTTTGAATTTTAAATTCTGGTTTTTCTGATCATCTAGTTTATGTATAGTGGATAAATGTATTTGCAATTGTCTGTAGTCTTATTCATCAACATATTATGTTTTTTTTTTTAATTTGAAATGATGTACCCCAACAATGAATAATGTTAATATCAATGTATTTATTGACTTCTAAATTCTAGTTTTGCGTACAACTAATCTATCTATAGGTGAGTAATGTATTTGCAACTGTCTGAAGTCTTATTCAACAACAACTTATGTGTTTTTTTTATTTGAAATGATTTACCCCATCAATGAAAAATGTTAATACTAACGTAATAATTGAGTTCTAAATTCTAGTTTTCTGAATATCTAGTTAATTTATGGTGGATTAATGTATTTTCAATTGTCTGAAGTCTTATTTAACAACAACTTATGTTTTTTTTTTTAATTTGAAATGATGTACCCCAACAATGAATAACGTTAATATTAACGTAATTATTGAGTTCTAAATTCTAGTTTTGGGTTCAACTAATCTATCTATAGGTGACCAATGTATTTGCAATTGTCTGAAGTCTTATTCATCAACATATTATGTTTTTTTTTTAATTTGAAATGATGTACCCCAACAATAAATAATGTTAATATCAATGTATTTATTGACTTCTAAATTCTAGTTTTGCGTACAACTAATCTATCTATAGGTGAGTAATGTATTTGCAATTGTCTGAAGTCTTATTCAACAACAACTTATGTGTTTTTTTTATTTGAAATGATGTACCCCAACAATGAATAATGTTAATATCAACGTATTTATTGACTTCTAAATTCTAGTTTTGCGTACAACTAATCTATCTATAGATGACTTATGTATTTGCAATTGTCCGAAGTCTTATTCATCAACATATTATGTGTTTTTTTTATTTGAAATGATTTACCCCATCAATGAAAAATGTTAATATTAACGTAATAATTGAGTTCTAAATTCTAGTTTTCTGAATATCTAGTTAATTTATGGTGGATAAATGTATTTGCAATTGTCTGAAGTCTTATTCATCAACATATTATGTTTTTTTTTTTAATTTGAAATGATGTACCCCAACAATGAATAATGTTAATATCAATGTATTTATTGACTTCTAAATTCTAGTTTTGCGTACAACTAATCTATCTATAGGTGAGTAGTGTATTTGCAATTGTCTGAAGTCTTATTCGTCAACAAATTATGTGTTTTTTTTATTTGAAATGATTTCCCCCATCAATGAAAAATGTTAATATTAACGTAATTTTTGAATTTTAAATCCTGGTTTTTCTGATCATCTAGTTTATGTATAGTAGATAAATGTATTTCCAATTGTCTGAAGTCTTCTTCATCAACATATTATGTTTTTTTTTTAATTTGAAATGATGTACCCCAACAATGAATAACGTTAATATTAACGTAATTATTGAGTTCTAAATTCTAGTTTTGGGTTTAACTAATCTATCTATAGGTGACCAATGTATTTGCAATTGTCTGAAGTCTTATTCAACAACAACTTATGTGTTTTTTTTTTATTTGAAATGATTTACCATATCAATGAAAAATGTTAATATTAACGTAATAATTGAATTCTAAATTCTAGTTTTCTGAACATCTAGTTAATTTATAGTGGATAAATGTATTTGCAATTGTCTGAAGTCTTCTTCATCAACATATTATGTTTTTTTTTTAATTTGAAATGATGTACCCCAACAATGAATAATGTTAATATCAACGTATTTATTGACTTCTAAATTCTAGTTTTGCGTACAACTAATCTATCTATAGGTGACTAATGTATTTGCAATTGTCTGAAGTCTTATTCATCAACATATTATGTTTATTCTTTAATTTGAAATGATGTAACCCAACAATGAATAATGTTAATATTAACGTAATTTTTGAATTTTAAATTCTGGTTTTTCTGATCATCTAGTTTATGTATAGTGGATAAATGTATTTGCAATTGTCTGTAGTCTTATTCATCAACATATTATGTTTTTTTTTTTAATTTGAAATGATGTACCCCAACAATGAATAATGTTAATATCAATGTATTTATTGACTTCTAAATTCTAGTTTTGCGTACAACTAATCTATCTATAGGTGAGTAATGTATTTGCAACTGTCTGAAGTCTTATTCAACAACAACTTATGTGTTTTTTTTATTTGAAATGATTTACCCCATCAATGAAAAATGTTAATACTAACGTAATAATTGAGTTCTAAATTCTAGTTTTCTGAATATCTAGTTAATTTATGGTGGATTAATGTATTTTCAATTGTCTGAAGTCTTATTTAACAACAACTTATGTTTTTTTTTTTAATTTGAAATGATGTACCCCAACAATGAATAACGTTAATATTAACGTAATTATTGAGTTCTAAATTCTAGTTTTGGGTTCAACTAATCTATCTATAGGTGACCAATGTATTTGCAATTGTCTGAAGTCTTATTCATCAACATATTATGTTTTTTTTTTAATTTGAAATGATGTACCCCAACAATAAATAATGTTAATATCAATGTATTTATTGACTTCTAAATTCTAGTTTTGCGTACAACTAATCTATCTATAGGTGAGTAATGTATTTGCAATTGTCTGAAGTCTTATTCAACAACAACTTATGTGTTTTTTTTATTTGAAATGATGTACCCCAACAATGAATAATGTTAATATCAACGTATTTATTGACTTCTAAATTCTAGTTTTGCGTACAACTAATCTATCTATAGATGACTTATGTATTTGCAATTGTCCGAAGTCTTATTCATCAACATATTATGTGTTTTTTTTATTTGAAATGATTTACCCCATCAATGAAAAATGTTAATATTAACGTAATAATTGAGTTCTAAATTCTAGTTTTCTGAATATCTAGTTAATTTATGGTGGATAAATGTATTTGCAATTGTCTGAAGTCTTATTCATCAACATATTATGTTTTTTTTTTTAATTTGAAATGATGTACCCCAACAATGAATAATGTTAATATCAATGTATTTATTGACTTCTAAATTCTAGTTTTGCGTACAACTAATCTATCTATAGGTGAGTAGTGTATTTGCAATTGTCTGAAGTCTTATTCGTCAACAAATTATGTGTTTTTTTTATTTGAAATGATTTCCCCCATCAATGAAAAATGTTAATATTAACGTAATTTTTGAATTTTAAATCCTGGTTTTTCTGATCATCTAGTTTATGTATAGTAGATAAATGTATTTCCAATTGTCTGAAGTCTTCTTCATCAACATATTATGTTTTTTTTTTAATTTGAAATGATGTACCCCAACAATGAATAACGTTAATATTAACGTAATTATTGAGTTCTAAATTCTAGTTTTGGGTTTAACTAATCTATCTATAGGTGACCAATGTATTTGCAATTGTCTGAAGTCTTATTCAACAACAACTTATGTGTTTTTTTTTATTTGAAATGATTTACCATATCAATGAAAAATGTTAATATTAACGTAATAATTGAATTCTAAATTCTAGTTTTCTGAACATCTAGTTAATTTATAGTGGATAAATGTATTTGCAATTGTCTGAAGTCTTCTTCATCAACATATTATGTTTTTTTTTTAATTTGAAATGATGTACCCCAACAATGAATAATGTTAATATCAACGTATTTATTGACTTCTAAATTCTAGTTTTGCGTACAACTAATCTATCTATAGGTGACTAATGTATTTGCAATTGTCTGAAGTCTTATTCATCAACATATTATGTTTATTCTTTAATTTGAAATGATGTAACCCAACAATGAATAATGTTAATATTAACGTAATTTTTGAATTTTAAATTCTGGTTTTTCTGATCATCTAGTTTATGTATAGTGGATAAATGTATTTGCAATTGTCTGTAGTCTTATTCATCAACATATTATGTTTTTTTTTTTAATTTGAAATGATGTACCCCAACAATGAATAATGTTAATATCAATGTATTTATTGACTTCTAAATTCTAGTTTTGCGTACAACTAATCTATCTATAGGTGAGTAATGTATTTGCAACTGTCTGAAGTCTTATTCAACAACAACTTATGTGTTTTTTTTATTTGAAATGATTTACCCCATCAATGAAAAATGTTAATACTAACGTAATAATTGAGTTCTAAATTCTAGTTTTCTGAATATCTAGTTAATTTATGGTGGATTAATGTATTTTCAATTGTCTGAAGTCTTATTTAACAACAACTTATGTTTTTTTTTTTAATTTGAAATGATGTACCCCAACAATGAATAACGTTAATATTAACGTAATTATTGAGTTCTAAATTCTAGTTTTGGGTTCAACTAATCTATCTATAGGTGACCAATGTATTTGCAATTGTCTGAAGTCTTATTCATCAACATATTATGTTTTTTTTTTAATTTGAAATGATGTACCCCAACAATAAATAATGTTAATATCAATGTATTTATTGACTTCTAAATTCTAGTTTTGCGTACAACTAATCTATCTATAGGTGAGTAATGTATTTGCAATTGTCTGAAGTCTTATTCAACAACAACTTATGTGTTTTTTTTATTTGAAATGATGTACCCCAACAATGAATAATGTTAATATCAACGTATTTATTGACTTCTAAATTCTAGTTTTGCGTACAACTAATCTATCTATAGATGACTTATGTATTTGCAATTGTCCGAAGTCTTATTCATCAACATATTATGTGTTTTTTTTATTTGAAATGATTTACCCCATCAATGAAAAATGTTAATATTAACGTAATAATTGAGTTCTAAATTCTAGTTTTCTGAATATCTAGTTAATTTATGGTGGATAAATGTATTTGCAATTGTCTGAAGTCTTCTTCATCAACATATTATGTTTTTTTTTTAATTTGAAATGATGTACCCCAACAATGAATAATGTTAATATCAATGTATTTATTGACTTCTAAATTCTAGTTTTGCGTACAACTAATCTATCTATAGGTGAGTAATGTATTTGCAATTGTCTGAAGTCTTATTCAACAACAACATATGTGTTTTTTTTATTTGAAATGATTTACCCCATCAATGAAAAATGTTAATACTAACGTAATAATTGAGTTCTAAATTCTAGTTTTCTGAATATCTAGTTAATTTATGGTGGATAAATGTATTTTCAATTGTCTGAAGTCTTATTTAATAACAACTTATGTTTTTTTTTTTAATTTGAAATGATGTACCCCAACAATGAATAACGTTAATATTAACGTAATTATTGAGTTCTAAATTCTAGTTTTGGTTTCAACTAATCTATCTATAGGTGAGTAATGTATTTGCAACTGTCTGAAGTCTTATTCAACAACAACTTATGTGTTTTTTTTATTTGAAATGATTTACCCCATCAATGAAAAATGTTAATACTAACGTAATAATTGAGTTCTAAATTCTAGTTTTCTGAATATCTAGTTAATTTATGGTGGATAAATGTATTTTCAATTGTCTGAAGTCTTATTTAACAACAACTTATGTTTTTTTTTTTAATTTGAAATGATGTACCCCAACAATGAATAACGTTAATATTAACGTAATTATTGAGTTCTAAATTCTAGTTTTGGGTTCAACTAATCTAACTATAGGTGACCAATGTATTTGCAATTGTCTGAAGTCTTATTCATCAACATATTATGTTTTTTTTTTAATTTGAAATGATGTACCCCAACAATGAATAATGTTAATATCAATGTATTTATTGACTTCTAAATTCTAGTTTTGCGTACAACTAAAATATCTATAGGTGAGTAATGTATTTGCAATTGTCTGAAGTCTTATTCGTCAACAAATTATGTGTTTTTTTTATTTGAAATGATTTCCCCCATCAATGAAAAATGTTAATATTAACGTAATTTTTGAATTTTAAATCCTGGTTTTTCTGATCATCTAGTTTATGTATAGTAGATAAATGTATTTCCAATTGTCTGAAGTCTTCTTCATCAACATATTATGTTTTTTTTTTAATTTGAAATGATGTACCCCAACAATGAATAACGTTAATATTAACGTAATTATTGAGTTCTAAATTCTAGTTTTGGGTTTAACTAATCTATCTATAGGTGACCAATGTATTTGCAATTGTCTGAAGTCTTATTCAACAACAACTTATGTGTTTTTTTTTATTTGAAATGATTTACCATATCAATGAAAAATGTTAATATTAACGTAATAATTGAATTCTAAATTCTAGTTTTCTGAACATCTAGTTAATTTATAGTGGATAAATGTATTTGCAATTGTCTGAAGTCTTCTTCATCAACATATTATGTTTTTTTTTTTAATTTGAAATGATGTACCCCAACAATGAATAATGTTAATATCAACGTATTTATTGACTTCTAAATTCTAGTTTTGCGTACAACTAATCTATCTATAGGTGACTAATGTATTTGCAATTGTCTGAAGTCTTATTCATCAACATATTATGTTTATTCTTTAATTTGAAATGATGTAACCCAACAATGAATAATGTTAATATTAACGTAATTTTTGAATTTTAAATTCTGGTTTTTCTGATCATCTAGTTTATGTATAGTGGATAAATGTATTTGCAATTGTCTGTAGTCTTATTCATCAACATATTATGTTTTTTTTTTTTAATTTGAAATGATGTACCCCAACAATGAATAATGTTAATATCAATGTATTTATTGACTTCTAAATTCTAGTTTTGCGTACAACTAATCTATCTATAGGTGAGTAATGTATTTGCAACTGTCTGAAGTCTTATTCAACAACAACTTATGTGTTTTTTTTATTTGAAATGATTTACCCCATCAATGAAAAATGTTAATACTAACGTAATAATTGAGTTCTAAATTCTAGTTTTCTGAATATCTAGTTAATTTATGGTGGATTAATGTATTTTCAATTGTCTGAAGTCTTATTTAACAACAACTTATGTTTTTTTTTTTAATTTGAAATGATGTACCCCAACAATGAATAACGTTAATATTAACGTAATTATTGAGTTCTAAATTCTAGTTTTGGGTTCAACTAATCTATCTATAGGTGACCAATGTATTTGCAATTGTCTGAAGTCTTATTCATCAACATATTATGTTTTTTTTTTAATTTGAAATGATGTACCCCAACAATAAATAATGTTAATATCAATGTATTTATTGACTTCTAAATTCTAGTTTTGCGTACAACTAATCTATCTATAGGTGAGTAATGTATTTGCAATTGTCTGAAGTCTTATTCAACAACAACTTATGTGTTTTTTTTATTTGAAATGATGTACCCCAACAATGAATAATGTTAATATCAACGTATTTATTGACTTCTAAATTCTAGTTTTGCGTACAACTAATCTATCTATAGATGACTTATGTATTTGCAATTGTCCGAAGTCTTATTCATCAACATATTATGTGTTTTTTTTATTTGAAATGATTTACCCCATCAATGAAAAATGTTAATATTAACGTAATAATTGAGTTCTAAATTCTAGTTTTCTGAATATCTAGTTAATTTATGGTGGATAAATGTATTTGCAATTGTCTGAAGTCTTCTTCATCAACATATTATGTTTTTTTTTTAATTTGAAATGATGTACCCCAACAATGAATAATGTTAATATCAATGTATTTATTGACTTCTAAATTCTAGTTTTGCGTACAACTAATCTATCTATAGGTGAGTAATGTATTTGCAATTGTCTGAAGTCTTATTCAACAACAACATATGTGTTTTTTTTATTTGAAATGATTTACCCCATCAATGAAAAATGTTAATACTAACGTAATAATTGAGTTCTAAATTCTAGTTTTCTGAATATCTAGTTAATTTATGGTGGATAAATGTATTTTCAATTGTCTGAAGTCTTATTTAATAACAACTTATGTTTTTTTTTTTAATTTGAAATGATGTACCCCAACAATGAATAACGTTAATATTAACGTAATTATTGAGTTCTAAATTCTAGTTTTGGGTTCAACTAATCTATCTATAGGTGAGTAATGTATTTGCAACTGTCTGAAGTCTTATTCAACAACAACTTATGTGTTTTTTTTATTTGAAATGATTTACCCCATCAATGAAAAATGTTAATACTAACGTAATAATTGAGTTCTAAATTCTAGTTTTCTGAATATCTAGTTAATTTATGGTGGATAAATGTATTTTCAATTGTCTGAAGTCTTATTTAACAACAACTTATGTTTTTTTTTTTAATTTGAAATGATGTACCCCAACAATGAATAACGTTAATATTAACGTAATTATTGAGTTCTAAATTCTAGTTTTGGGTTCAACTAATCTATCTATAGGTGAGTAATGTATTTGCAATTGTCTGAAGTCTTATTCAACAACAACATATGTGTTTTTTTTATTTGAAATGATTTACCCCATCAATGAAAAATGTTAATACTAACGTAATAATTGAGTTCTAAATTCTAGTTTTCTGAATATCTAGTTAATTTATGGTGGATAAATGTATTTTCAATTGTCTGAAGTCTTATTTAATAACAACTTATGTTTTTTTTTTTAATTTGAAATGATGTACCCCAACAATGAATAACGTTAATATTAACGTAATTATTGAGTTCTAAATTCTAGTTTTGGGTTCAACTAATCTATCTATAGGTGACCAATGTATTTGCAATTGTCTGAAGTCTTATTCATCAACATATTATGTTTTTTTTTTAATTTGAAATGATGTACCCCAACAATGAATAATGTTAATATCAATGTATTTATTGACTTCTAAATTCTAGTTTTGCGTACAACTAATCTATCTATAGGTGAGTAATGTATTTGCAATTGTCTGAAGTCTTATTCGTCAACAAATTATGTGTTTTTTTTATTTGAAATGATTTCCCCCATCAATGAAAAATGTTAATATTAACGTAATTTTTGAATTTTAAATCCTGGTTTTTTTGATCATCTAGTTTATGTATAGTAGATAAATGTATTTCCAATTGTCTGAAGTCTTCTTCATCAACATATTATGTTTTTTTTTTAATTTGAAATGATGTACCCCAACAATGAATAACGTTAATATTAACGTAATTATTGAGTTCTAAATTCTAGTTTTGGGTTTAACTAATCTATCTATAGGTGACCAATGTATTTGCAATTGTCTGAAGTCTTATTCAACAACAACTTATGTGTTTTTTTTTATTTGAAATGATTTACCATATCAATGAAAAATGTTAATATTAACGTAATAATTGAATTCTAAATTCTAGTTTTCTGAACATCTAGTTAATTTATTGTGGATAAATGTATTTGCAATTGTCTGAAGTCTTCTTCATCAACATATTATGTTTTTTTTTTAATTTGAAATGATGTACCCCAACAATGAATAATGTTAATATCAACGTATTTATTGACTTCTAAATTCTAGTTTTGCGTACAACTAATCTATCTATAGGTGACTAATGTATTTGCAATTGTCTGAAGTCTTATTCATCAACATATTATGTTTATTCTTTAATTTGAAATGATGTAACCCAACAATGAATAATGTTAATATTAACGTAATTTTTGAGTTTTAAATTCTGGTTTTTCTGATCATCTAGTTTATGTATAGTGGATAAATGTATTTGCAATTGTCTGAAGTCTTATTCATCAACATATTATGTTTTTTTTTTTAATTTGAAATGATGTACCCCAACAATGAATAATGTTAATATCAATGTATTTATTGACTTCTAAATTCTAGTTTTGCGTACAACTAATCTATCTATAGGTGAGTAATGTATTTGCAATTGTCTGAAGTCTTATTCAACAACAACTTATGTGTTTTTTTTATTTGAAATGATTTACCCCATCAATGAATAATGTTAATATCAATGTATTTATTGACTTCTAAATTCTAGTTTTGCGTACAACTAATCTATCTATAGGTGAGTAATGTATTTGCAATTGTCTGAAGTCTTATTCGTCAACAAATTATGTGTTTTTTTTATTTGAAATGATTTCCCCCATCAATGAAAAATGTTAATATTAACGTAATTTTTGAATTTTAAATCCTGGTTTTTCTGATCATCTAGTTTATGTATAGTAGATAAATGTATTTCCAATTGTCTGAAGTCTTCTTCATCAACATATTATGTTTTTTTTTTAATTTGAAATGATGTACCCCAACAATGAATAACGTTAATATTAACGTAATTATTGAGTTCTAAATTCTAGTTTTGGGTTCAACTAATCTATCTATAGGTGACCAATGTATTTGCAATTGTCTGAAGTCTTATTCAACAACAACTTATGTGTTTTTTTTTATTTGAAATGATTTACCCCATCAATGAAAAATGTTAATATTAACGTAATAATTGAATTCTAAATTCTAGTTTTCTGAACATCTAGTTAATTTATAGTTGATAAATGTATTTGCAATTGTCTGAAGTCTTCTTCATCAACATATTATGTTTTTTTTTTAATTTGAAATGATGTACCCCAACAATGAATAATGTTAATATCAACGTATTTATTGACTTCTAAATTCTAGTTTTGCGTACAACTAATCTATCTATAGGTGACTAATGTATTTGCAATTGTCTGAAGTCTTATTCATCAACATATTATGTTTATTCTTTAATTTGAAATGATGTAACCCAACAATGAATAATGTTAATATTAACGTAATTTTTGAGTTTTAAATTCTGGTTTTTCTGATCATCTAGTTTATGTATAGTGGATAAATGTATTTGCAATTGTCTGAAGTCTTCTTCATCAACATATTATGTTTTTTTTTTAATTTGAAATGATGTACCCCAACAATGAATAATGTTAATATCAATGTATTTATTGACTTCTAAATTCTAGTTTTGCGTACAACTAATCTATCTATAGGTGAGTAATGTATTTGCAATTGTCTGAAGTCTTATTCAACAACAACATATGTGTTTTTTTTATTTGAAATGATTTACCCCATCAATGAAAAATGTTAATACTAACGTAATAATTGAGTTCTAAATTCTAGTTTTCTGAATATCTAGTTAATTTATGGTGGATAAATGTATTTTCAATTGTCTGAAGTCTTATTTAATAACAACTTATGTTTTTTTTTTTAATTTGAAATGATGTACCCCAACAATGAATAACGTTAATATTAACGTAATTATTGAGTTCTAAATTCTAGTTTTGGGTTCAACTAATCTATCTATAGGTGAGTAATGTATTTGCAACTGTCTGAAGTCTTATTCAACAACAACTTATGTGTTTTTTTTATTTGAAATGATTTACCCCATCAATGAAAAATGTTAATACTAACGTAATAATTGAGTTCTAAATTCTAGTTTTCTGAATATCTAGTTAATTTATGGTGGATAAATGTATTTTCAATTGTCTGAAGTCTTATTTAACAACAACTTATGTTTTTTTTTTTAATTTGAAATGATGTACCCCAACAATGAATAACGTTAATATTAACGTAATTATTGAGTTCTAAATTCTAGTTTTGGGTTCAACTAATCTATCTATAGGTGAGTAATGTATTTGCAATTGTCTGAAGTCTTATTCAACAACAACATATGTGTTTTTTTTATTTGAAATGATTTACCCCATCAATGAAAAATGTTAATACTAACGTAATAATTGAGTTCTAAATTCTAGTTTTCTGAATATCTAGTTAATTTATGGTGGATAAATGTATTTTCAATTGTCTGAAGTCTTATTTAATAACAACTTATGTTTTTTTTTTTAATTTGAAATGATGTACCCCAACAATGAATAACGTTAATATTAACGTAATTATTGAGTTCTAAATTCTAGTTTTGGGTTCAACAAATCTATCTATAGGTGACCAATGTATTTGCAATTGTCTGAAGTCTTATTCATCAACATATTATGTTTTTTTTTTTAATTTGAAATGATGTACCCCAACAATGAATAATGTTAATATCAATGTATTTATTGACTTCTAAATTCTAGTTTTGCGTACAACTAATCTATCTATAGGTGAGTAATGTATTTGCAATTGTCTGAAGTCTTATTCGTCAACAAATTATGTGTTTTTTTTATTTGAAATGATTTCCCCCATCAATGAAAAATGTTAATATTAACGTAATTTTTGAATTTTAAATCCTGGTTTTTTTGATCATCTAGTTTATGTATAGTAGATAAATGTATTTCCAATTGTCTGAAGTCTTCTTCATCAACATATTATGTTTTTTTTTTAATTTGAAATGATGTACCCCAACAATGAATAACGTTAATATTAACGTAATTATTGAGTTCTAAATTCTAGTTTTGGGTTTAACTAATCTATCTATAGGTGACCAATGTATTTGCAATTGTCTGAAGTCTTATTCAACAACAACTTATGTGTTTTTTTTTATTTGAAATGATTTACCATATCAATGAAAAATGTTAATATTAACGTAATAATTGAATTCTAAATTCTAGTTTTCTGAACATCTAGTTAATTTATAGTGGATAAATGTATTTGCAATTGTCTGAAGTCTTCTTCATCAACATATTATGTTTTTTTTTTAATTTGAAATGATGTACCCCAACAATGAATAATGTTAATATCAACGTATTTATTGACTTCTAAATTCTAGTTTTGCGTACAACTAATCTATCTATAGGTGACTAATGTATTTGCAATTGTCTGAAGTCTTATTCATCAACATATTATGTTTATTCTTTAATTTGAAATGATGTAACCCAACAATGAATAATGTTAATATTAACG
Source organism: Metopolophium dirhodum (assembly GCF_019925205.1). Classification (NCBI taxonomy): domain Eukaryota; kingdom Metazoa; phylum Arthropoda; class Insecta; order Hemiptera; family Aphididae; genus Metopolophium; species Metopolophium dirhodum. The sequence goes on along the minus strand of NW_026869896.1, from coordinate 614,267 downwards.
TAATTTTTGAGTTTTAAATTCTGGTTTTTCTGATCATCTAGTTTATGTATAGTGGATAAATGTATTTGCAATTGTCTGAAGTCTTATTCATCAACATATTATGTTTTTTTTTTTAATTTGAAATGATGTACCCCAACAATGAATAATGTTAATATCAATGTATTTATTGACTTCTAAATTCTAGTTTTGCGTACAACTAATCTATCTATAGGTGAGTAATGTATTTGCAATTGTCTGAAGTCTTATTCAACAACAACTTATGTGTTTTTTTTATTTGAAATGATTTACCCCATCAATGAATAATGTTAATATCAATGTATTTATTGACTTCTAAATTCTAGTTTTGCGTACAACTAATCTATCTATAGGTGAGTAATGTATTTGCAATTGTCTGAAGTCTTATTCGTCAACAAATTATGTGTTTTTTTTATTTGAAATGATTTCCCCCATCAATGAAAAATGTTAATATTAACGTAATTTTTGAATTTTAAATCCTGGTTTTTCTGATCATCTAGTTTATGTATAGTAGATAAATGTATTTCCAATTGTCTGAAGTCTTCTTCATCAACATATTATGTTTTTTTTTTAATTTGAAATGATGTACCCCAACAATGAATAACGTTAATATTAACGTAATTATTGAGTTCTAAATTCTAGTTTTGGGTTCAACTAAGCTATCTATAGGTGACCAATGTATTTGCAATTGTCTGAAGTCTTATTCAACAACAACTTATGTGTTTTTTTTTATTTGAAATGATTTACCCCATCAATGAAAAATGTTAATATTAACGTAATAATTGAATTCTAAATTCTAGTTTTCTGAACATCTAGTTAATTTATAGTGGATAAATGTATTTGCAATTGTCTGAAGTCTTCTTCATCAACATATTATGTTTTTTTTTTAATTTGAAATGATGTACCCCAACAATGAATAATGTTAATATCAACGTATTTATTGACTTCTAAATTCTAGTTTTGCGTACAACTAATCTATCTATAGGTGACTAATGTATTTGCAATTGTCTGAAGTCTTATTCATCAACATATTATGTTTATTCTTTAATTTGAAATGATGTAACCCAACAATGAATAATGTTAATATTAACGTAATTTTTGAGTTTTAAATTCTGGTTTTTCTGATCATCTAGTTTATGTATAGTGGATAAATGTATTTGCAATTGTCTGAAGTCTTATTCATCAACATATTATGTTTTTTTTTTTAATTTGAAATGATGTACCCCAACAATGAATAATGTTAATATCAATGTATTTATTGACTTCTAAATTCTAGTTTTGCGTACAACTAATCTATCTATAGGTGAGTAATCTATTTGCAATTGTCTAAAGTCTTATTCAACAACAACTTATGTGTTTTTTTTATTTGAAATGATTTACCCCATCAATGAAAAATGTTAATACTAACGTAATAATTGAGTTCTAAATTCTAGTTTTCTGAATATCTAGTTAATTTATGGTGGATAAATGTATTTTCAATTGTCTGAAGTCTTATTTAACAACAACTTATGTTTTTTTTTTTTAATTTGAAATGATGTACCCCAACAATGAATAACGTTAATATTAACGTAATTATTGAGTTCTAAATTCTAGTTTTGGGTTCAACTAATCTATCTATAGGTGACCAATGTATTTGCAATTGTCTGAAGTCTTATTCATCAACATATTATGTTTTTTTTTTTAATTTGAAATGATGTACCCCAACAATGAATAATGTTAATATCAATGTATTTATTGACTTCTAAATTCTAGTTTTGCGTACAACTAATCTATCTATAGGTGAGTAATGTATTTGCAATTGTCTGAAGTCTTATTCGTCAACAAATTATGTGTTTTTTTTATTTGAAATGATTTCCCCCATCAATGAAAAATGTTAATATTAACGTAATTTTTGAATTTTAAATCCTGGTTTTTTTGATCATCTAGTTTATGTATAGTAGATAAATGTATTTCCAATTGTCTGAAGTCTTCTTCATCAACATATTATGTTTTTTTTTTAATTTGAAATGATGTACCCCAACAATGAATAACGTTAATATTAACGTAATTATTGAGTTCTAAATTCTAGTTTTGGGTTTAACTAATCTATCTATAGGTGACCAATGTATTTGCAATTGTCTGAAGTCTTATTCAACAACAACTTATGTGTTTTTTTTTATTTGAAATGATTTACCATATCAATGAAAAATGTTAATATTAACGTAATAATTGAATTCTAAATTCTAGTTTTCTGAACATCTAGTTAATTTATAGTGGATAAATGTATTTGCAATTGTCTGAAGTCTTATTCATCAACATATTATGTTTATTCTTTAATTTGAAATGATGTAACCCAACAATGAATAATGTTAATATTAACGTAATTTTTGAGTTTTAAATTCTGGTTTTTCTGATCATCTAGTTTATGTATAGTGGATAAATGTATTTGCAATTGTCTGAAGTCTTATTCATCAACATATTATGTTTTTTTTTTTAATTTGAAATGATGTACCCCAACAATGAATAATGTTAATATCAATGTATTTATTGACTTCTAAATTCTAGTTTTGCGTACAACTAATCTATCTATAGGTGAGTAATGTATTTGCAATTGTCTGAAGTCTTATTCAACAACAACTTATGTGTTTTTTTTATTTGAAATGATTTACCCCATCAATGAATAATGTTAATATCAATGTATTTATTGACTTCTAAATTCTAGTTTTGCGTACAACTAATCTATCTATAGGTGAGTAATGTATTTGCAATTGTCTGAAGTCTTATTCGTCAACAAATTATGTGTTTTTTTTATTTGAAATGATTTCCCCCATCAATGAAAAATGTTAATATTAACGTAATTTTTGAATTTTAAATCCTGGTTTTTCTGATCATCTAGTTTATGTATAGTAGATAAATGTATTTCCAATTGTCTGAAGTCTTCTTCATCAACATATTATGTTTTTTTTTTAATTTGAAATGATGTACCCCAACAATGAATAACGTTAATATTAACGTAATTATTGAGTTCTAAATTCTAGTTTTGGGTTCAACTAAGCTATCTATAGGTGACCAATGTATTTGCAATTGTCTGAAGTCTTATTCAACAACAACTTATGTGTTTTTTTTTATTTGAAATGATTTACCCCATCAATGAAAAATGTTAATATTAACGTAATAATTGAATTCTAAATTCTAGTTTTCTGAATATCTAGTTAATTTATGGTGGATAAATGTATTTTCAATTGTCTGAAGTCTTATTTAACAACAACTTATGTTTTTTTTTTTAATTTGAAATGATGTACCCCAACAATGAATAACGTTAATATTAACGTAATTATTGAGTTCTAAATTCTAGTTTTGGGTTCAACTAATCTATCTATAGGTGAGTAATGTATTTGCAATTGTCTGAAGTCTTATTCAACAACAACATATGTGTTTTTTTTATTTGAAATGATTTACCCCATCAATGAAAAATGTTAATACTAACGTAATAATTGAGTTCTAAATTCTAGTTTTCTGAATATCTAGTTAATTTATGGTGGATAAATGTATTTTCAATTGTCTGAAGTCTTATTTAATAACAACTTATGTTTTTTTTTTTAATTTGAAATGATGTACCCCAACAATGAATAACGTTAATATTAACGTAATTATTGAGTTCTAAATTCTAGTTTTGGGTTCAACAAATCTATCTATAGGTGACCAATGTATTTGCAATTGTCTGAAGTCTTATTCATCAACATATTATGTTTTTTTTTTAATTTGAAATGATGTACCCCAACAATGAATAATGTTAATATCAATGTATTTATTGACTTCTAAATTCTAGTTTTGCGTACAACTAATCTATCTATAGGTGAGTAATGTATTTGCAATTGTCTGAAGTCTTATTCGTCAACAAATTATGTGTTTTTTTTATTTGAAATGATTTCCCCCATCAATGAAAAATGTTAATATTAACGTAATTTTTGAATTTTAAATCCTGGTTTTTTTGATCATCTAGTTTATGTATAGTAGATAAATGTATTTCCAATTGTCTGAAGTCTTCTTCATCAACATATTATGTTTTTTTTTTAATTTGAAATGATGTACCCCAACAATGAATAACGTTAATATTAACGTAATTATTGAGTTCTAAATTCTAGTTTTGGGTTTAACTAATCTATCTATAGGTGACCAATGTATTTGCAATTGTCTGAAGTCTTATTCAACAACAACTTATGTGTTTTTTTTTATTTGAAATGATTTACCATATCAATGAAAAATGTTAATATTAACGTAATAATTGAATTCTAAATTCTAGTTTTCTGAACATCTAGTTAATTTATAGTGGATAAATGTATTTGCAATTGTCTGAAGTCTTCTTCATCAACATATTATGTTTTTTTTTTAATTTGAAATGATGTACCCCAACAATGAATAATGTTAATATCAACGTATTTATTGACTTCTAAATTCTAGTTTTGCGTACAACTAATCTATCTATAGGTGACTAATGTATTTGCAATTGTCTGAAGTCTTATTCATCAACATATTATGTTTATTCTTTAATTTGAAATGATGTAACCCAACAATGAATAATGTTAATATTAACGTAATTTTTGAGTTTTAAATTCTGGTTTTTCTGATCATCTAGTTTATGTATAGTGGATAAATGTATTTGCAATTGTCTGAAGTCTTATTCATCAACATATTATGTTTTTTTTTTTAATTTGAAATGATGTACCCCAACAATGAATAATGTTAATATCAATGTATTTATTGACTTCTAAATTCTAGTTTTGCGTACAACTAATCTATCTATAGGTGAGTAATCTATTTGCAATTGTCTGAAGTCTTATTCAACAACAACTTATGTGTTTTTTTTATTTGAAATGATTTACCCCATCAATGAAAAATGTTAATACTAACGTAATAATTGAGTTCTAAATTCTAGTTTTCTGAATATCTAGTTAATTTATGGTGGATAAATGTATTTTCAATTGTCTGAAGTCTTATTTAACAACAACTTATGTTTTTTTTTTTTAATTTGAAATGATGTACCCCAACAATGAATAACGTTAATATTAACGTAATTATTGAGTTCTAAATTCTAGTTTTGGGTTCAACTAATCTATCTATAGGTGACCAATGTATTTGCAATTGTCTGAAGTCTTATTCATCAACATATTATGTTTTTTTTTTTAATTTGAAATGATGTACCCCAACAATGAATAATGTTAATATCAATGTATTTATTGACTTCTAAATTCTAGTTTTGCGTACAACTAATCTATCTATAGGTGAGTAATGTATTTGCAATTGACTGAAGTCTTATTCGTCAACAAATTATGTGTTTTTTTTATTTGAAATGATTTACCCCATCAATGAAAAATGTTAATATTAACGTAATTTTTGAATTTTAAATCCTGGTTTTTCTGATCATCTAGTTTATGTATAGTAGATAAATGTATTTCCAATTGTCTGAAGTCTTCTTCATCAACATATTATGTTTTTTTTTTAATTTGAAATGATGTACCCCAACAATGAATAACGTTAATATTAACGTAATTATTGAGTTCTAAATTCTAGTTTTGGGTTTAACTAATCTATCTATAGGTGACCAATGTATTTGCAATTGTCTGAAGTCTTATTCAACAACAACTTATGTGTTTTTTTTTATTTGAAATGATTTACCCCATCAATGAAAAATGTTAATATTAACGTAATAATTGAGTTTTAAATTCTGGTTTTTCTGATCATCTAGTTTATGTATAGTGGATAAATGTATTTGCAATTGTCTGAAGTCTTATTCATCAACATATTATGTTTTTTTTTTTAATTTGAAATGATGTACCCCAACAATGAATAATGTTAATATCAATGTATTTATTGACTTCTAAATTCTAGTTTTGCGTACAACTAATCTATCTATAGGTGAGTAATCTATTTGCAATTGTCTGAAGTCTTATTCAACAACAACTTATGTGTTTTTTTTATTTGAAATGATTTACCCCATCAATGAAAAATGTTAATACTAACGTAATAATTGAGTTCTAAATTCTAGTTTTCTGAATATCTAGTTAATTTATGGTGGATAAATGTATTTTCAATTGTCTGAAGTCTTATTTAACAACAACTTATGTTTTTTTTTTTTAATTTGAAATGATGTACCCCAACAATGAATAACGTTAATATTAACGTAATTATTGAGTTCTAAATTCTAGTTTTGGGTTCAACTAATCTATCTATAGGTGACCAATGTATTTGCAATTGTCTGAAGTCTTATTCATCAACATATTATGTTTTTTTTTTTAATTTGAAATGATGTACCCCAACAATGAATAATGTTAATATCAATGTATTTATTGACTTCTAAATTCTAGTTTTGCGTACAACTAATCTATCTATAGGTGAGTAATGTATTTGCAATTGACTGAAGTCTTATTCGTCAACAAATTATGTGTTTTTTTTATTTGAAATGATTTACCCCATCAATGAAAAATGTTAATATTAACGTAATTTTTGAATTTTAAATCCTGGTTTTTCTGATCATCTAGTTTATGTATAGTAGATAAATGTATTTCCAATTGTCTGAAGTCTTCTTCATCAACATATTATGTTTTTTTTTTAATTTGAAATGATGTACCCCAACAATGAATAACGTTAATATTAACGTAATTATTGAGTTCTAAATTCTAGTTTTGGGTTTAACTAATCTATCTATAGGTGACCAATGTATTTGCAATTGTCTGAAGTCTTATTCAACAACAACTTATGTGTTTTTTTTTATTTGAAATGATCTACCCCATCAATGAAAAATGTTAATATTAACGTAATAATTGAATTCTAAATTCTAGTTTTCTGAACATCTAGTTAATTTATAGTGGATAAATGTATTTGCAATTGTCTGAAGTCTTCTTCATCAACATATTATGTTTTTTTTTTAATTTGAAATGATGTACCCCAACAATGAATAATGTTAATATCAACGTATTTATTGACTTCTAAATTCTAGTTTTGCGTACAACTAATCTATCTATAGGTGACTAATGTATTTGCAATTGTCTGAAGTCTTATTCATCAACATATTATGTTTATTCTTTTATTTGAAATGATGTAACCCAACAATGAATAATGTTAATATTAACGTAATTTTTGAATTTTAAATCCTGGTTTTTCTGATCATCTAGTTTATGTATAGTAGATAAATGTATTTCCAATTGTCTGAAGTCTTCTTCATCAACATATTATGTTTTTTTTTTAATTTGAAATGATGTACCCCAACAATGAATAACGTTAATATTAACGTAATTATTGAGTTCTAAATTCTAGTTTTGGGTTTAACTAATCTATCTATAGGTGACCAATGTATTTGCAATTGTCTGAAGTCTTATTCAACAACAACTTATGTGTTTTTTTTTATTTGAAATGATCTACCCCATCAATGAAAAATGTTAATATTAACGTAATAATTGAATTCTAAATTCTAGTTTTCTGAACATCTAGTTAATTTATAGTGGATAAATGTATTTGCAATTGTCTGAAGTCTTCTTCATCAACATATTATGTTTTTTTTTTAATTTGAAATGATGTACCCCAACAATGAATAATGTTAATATCAACGTATTTATTGACTTCTAAATTCTAGTTTTGCGTACAACTAATCTATCTATAGGTGACTAATGTATTTGCAATTGTCTGAAGTCTTATTCATCAACATATTATGTTTATTCTTTTATTTGAAATGATGTAACCCAACAATGAATAATGTTAATATCAACGTATTTATTGACTTCTAAATTCTAGTTTTGCGTACAACTAATCTATCTATAGGTGACTAATGTATTTGCAATTGTCTGAAGTCTTATTCATCAACATATTATGTTTTTTTTTTTAATTTGAAATGATGTACCCCAACAATGAATAATGTTAATATCAATGTATTTATTGACTTCTAAATTCTAGTTTTGCGTACAACTAATCTATCTATAGGTGAGTAATGTATTTGCAATTGTCTGAAGTCTTATTCAACAACAACTTATGTGTTTTTTTTATTTGAAATGATTTACCCCATCAATGAAAAATGTTAATATTAACGTAATAATTGACTTCTAAATTCTAGTTTTGCGTACAACTAATCTATCTATAGGTGAGTAATGTATTTGCAATTGTCTGAAGTCTTATTCGTCAACAAATTATGTGTTTTTTTTATTTGAAATGATTTCCCCCATCAATGAAAAATGTTAATATTAACGTAATTTTTGAATTTTAAATCCTGGTTTTTCTGATCATCTAGTTTATGTATAGTAGATAAATGTATTTCCAATTGTCTGAAGTCTTCTTCATCAACATATTATGTTTTTTTTTTAATTTGAAATGATGTACCCCAACAATGAATAACGTTAATATTAACGTAATTATTGAGTTCTAAATTCTAGTTTTGGGTTCAACTAATCTATCTATAGGTGACCAATGTATTTGCAATTGTCTGAAGTCTTATTCAACAACAACTTATGTGTTTTTTTTTATTTGAAATGATTTACCCCATCAATGAAAAATGTTAATATTAACGTAATAATTGAATTCTAAATTCTAGTTTTCTGAACATCTAGTTAATTTATAGTGGATAAATGTATTTGCAATTGTCTGAAGTCTTCTTCATCAACATATTATGTTTTTTTTTTAATTTGAAATGATGTACCCCAACAATGAATAATGTTAATATCAATGTATTTATTGACTTCTAAATTCTAGTTTTGCGTACAACTAATCTATCTATAGGTGAGTAATCTATTTGCAATTGTCTGAAGTCTTATTCAACAACAACTTATGTGTTTTTTTTATTTGAAATGATTTACCCCATCAATGAAAAATGTTAATACTAACGTAATAATTGAGTTCTAAATTCTAGTTTTCTGAATATCTAGTTAATTTATGGTGGATAAATGTATTTTCAATTGTCTGAAGTCTTATTTAACAACAACTTATGTTTTTTTTTTTTAATTTGAAATGATGTACCCCAACAATGAATAACGTTAATATTAACGTAATTATTGAGTTCTAAATTCTAGTTTTGGGTTCAACTAATCTATCTATAGGTGACCAATGTATTTGCAATTGTCTGAAGTCTTATTCATCAACATATTATGTTTTTTTTTTTAATTTGAAATGATGTACCCCAACAATGAATAATGTTATATCAATGTATTTATTGACTTCTAAATTCTAGTTTTGCGTACAACTAATCTATCTATAGGTGAGTAATGTATTTGCAATTGACTGAAGTCTTATTCGTCAACAAATTATGTGTTTTTTTTATTTGAAATGATTTACCCCATCAATGAAAAATGTTAATATTAACGTAATTTTTGAATTTTAAATCCTGGTTTTTCTGATCATCTAGTTTATGTATAGTAGATAAATGTATTTCCAATTGTCTGAAGTCTTCTTCATCAACATATTATGTTTTTTTTTTAATTTGAAATGATGTACCCCAACAATGAATAACGTTAATATTAACGTAATTATTGAGTTCTAAATTCTAGTTTTGGGTTTAACTAATCTATCTATAGGTGACCAATGTATTTGCAATTGTCTGAAGTCTTATTCAACAACAACTTATGTGTTTTTTTTTATTTGAAATGATTTACCCCATCAATGAAAAATGTTAATATTAACGTAATAATTGAATTCTAAATTCTAGTTTTCTGAACATCTAGTTAATTTATAGTGGATAAATGTATTTGCAATTGTCTGAAGTCTTCTTCATCAACATATTATGTTTTTTTTTTAATTTGAAATGATGTACCCCAACAATGAATAATGTTAATATCAACGTATTTATTGACTTCTAAATTCTAGTTTTGCGTACAACTAATCTATCTATAGGTGACTAATGTATTTGCAATTGTCTGAAGTCTTATTCATCAACATATTATGTTTATTCTTTAATTTGAAATGATGTAACCCAACAATGAATAATGTTAATATTAACGTAATTTTTGAGTTTTAAATTCTGGTTTTTCTGATCATCTAGTTTATGTATAGTGGATAAATGTATTTGCAATTGTCTGAAGTCTTATTCATCAACATATTATGTTTTTTTTTTTAATTTGAAATGATGTACCCCAACAATGAATAATGTTAATATCAATGTATTTATTGACTTCTAAATTCTAGTTTTGCGTACAACTAATCTATCTATAGGTGAGTAATCTATTTGCAATTGTCTGAAGTCTTATTCAACAACAACTTATGTGTTTTTTTTATTTGAAATGATTTACCCCATCAATGAAAAATGTTAATACTAACGTAATAATTGAGTTCTAAATTCTAGTTTTCTGAATATCTAGTTAATTTATGGTGGATAAATGTATTTTCAATTGTCTGAAGTCTTATTTAACAACAACTTATGTTTTTTTTTTTTAATTTGAAATGATGTACCCCAACAATGAATAACGTTAATATTAACGTAATTATTGAGTTCTAAATTCTAGTTTTGGGTTCAACTAATCTATCTATAGGTGACCAATGTATTTGCAATTGTCTGAAGTCTTATTCATCAACATATTATGTTTTTTTTTTTAATTTGAAATGATGTACCCCAACAATGAATAATGTGAATATCAATGTATTTATTGACTTCTAAATTCTAGTTTTGCGTACAACTAATCTATCTATAGGTGAGTAATGTATTTGCAATTGACTGAAGTCTTATTCGTCAACAAATTATGTGTTTTTTTTATTTGAAATGATTTACCCCATCAATGAAAAATGTTAATATTAACGTAATTTTTGAATTTTAAATCCTGGTTTTTCTGATCATCTAGTTTATGTATAGTAGATAAATGTATTTCCAATTGTCTGAAGTCTTCTTCATCAACATATTATGTTTTTTTTTTAATTTGAAATGATGTACCCCAACAATGAATAACGTTAATATTAACGTAATTATTGAGTTCTAAATTCTAGTTTTGGGTTTAACTAATCTATCTATAGGTGACCAATGTATTTGCAATTGTCTGAAGTCTTATTCAACAACAACTTATGTGTTTTTTTTTATTTGAAATGATTTACCCCATCAATGAAAAATGTTAATATTAACGTAATAATTGAATTCTAAATTCTAGTTTTCTGAACATCTAGTTAATTTATAGTGGATAAATGTATTTGCAATTGTCTGAAGTCTTCTTCATCAACATATTATGTTTTTTTTTTAATTTGAAATGATGTACCCCAACAATGAATAATGTTAATATCAACGTATTTATTGACTTCTAAATTCTAGTTTTGCGTACAACTAATCTATCTATAGGTGACTAATGTATTTGCAATTGTCTGAAGTCTTATTCATCAACATATTATGTTTATTCTTTAATTTGAAATGATGTAACCCAACAATGAATAATGTTAATATTAACGTAATTTTTGAGTTTTAAATTCTGGTTTTTCTGATCATCTAGTTTATGTATAGTGGATAAATGTATTTGCAATTGTCTGAAGTCTTATTCATCAACATATTATGTTTTTTTTTTTAATTTGAAATGATGTACCCCAACAATGAATAATGTTAATATCAATGTATTTATTGACTTCTAAATTCTAGTTTTGCGTACAACTAATCTATCTATAGGTGAGTAATGTATTTGCAATTGACTGAAGTCTTATTCGTCAACAAATTATGTGTTTTTTTTATTTGAAATGATTTACCCCATCAATGAAAAATGTTAATATTAACGTAATAATTGAATTCTAAATTCTAGTTTTCTGAACATCTAGTTAATATATAGTGGATAAATGTATTTGCAATTGTCTGAAGTCTTATTCATCAACATATTATGTTTTTTTTTTTAATTTGAAATGATGTACCCCAACAATGAATAACGTTAATATTAACGTAATTATTGAGTTCTAAATTCTAGTTTTGGGTTCAACTAATCTATCTATAGGTGACCAATGTATTTGCAATTGTCTGAAGTCTTATTCATCAACATATTATGTTTATTCTTTAATTTGAAATGATGTAACCCAACAATGAATAATGTTAATATTAACGTAATTTTTGAGTTTTAAATTCTGGTTTTTCTGATCATCTAGTTTATGTATAGTGGATAAATGTATTTGCAATTGTCTGAAGTCTTATTCATCAACATATTATGTTTTTTTTTTTAATTTGAAATGATGTACCCCAACAATGAATAATGTTAATATCAATGTATTTATTGACTTCTAAATTCTAGTTTTGCGTACAACTAATCTATCTATAGGTGAGTAATGTATTTGCAATTGACTGAAGTCTTATTCGTCAACAAATTATGTGTTTTTTTTATTTGAAATGATTTACCCCATCAATGAAAAATGTTAATATTAACGTAATTTTTGAATTTTAAATCCTGGTTTTTCTGATCATCTAGTTTATGTATAGTAGATAAATGTATTTCCAATTGTCTGAAGTCTTCTTCATCAACATATTATGTTTTTTTTTTAATTTGAAATGATGTACCCCAACAATGAATAACGTTAATATTAACGTAATTATTGAGTTCTAAATTCTAGTTTTGGGTTTAACTAATCTATCTATAGGTGACCAATGTATTTGCAATTGTCTGAAGTCTTATTCAACAACAACTTATGTGTTTTTTTTTATTTGAAATGATTTACCCCATCAATGAAAAATGTTAATATTAACGTAATAATTGAATTCTAAATTCTAGTTTTCTGAACATCTAGTTAATTTATAGTGGATAAATGTATTTGCAATTGTCTGAAGTCTTCTTCATCAACATATTATGTTTTTTTTTTAATTTGAAATGATGTACCCCAACAATGAATAATGTTAATATCAACGTATTTATTGACTTCTAAATTCTAGTTTTGCGTACAACTAATCTATCTATAGGTGAGTAATGTATTTGCAATTGTCTGAAGTCTTATTCAACAACAACTTATGTGTTTTTTTTATTTGAAATGATTTACCCCATCAATGAAAAATGTTAATATTAACGTAATAATTGAGTTCTAAATTCTAGTTTTCTGAATATCTAGTAAATTTATGGTGGATAAATGTATTTTCAATTGTCTGAAGTCTTATTTAACAACAACTTATGTTTTTTTTTTTTTAATTTGAAATGATGTACCCCAACAATGAATAACGTTAATATTAACGTAATTATTGAGTTCTAAATTCTAGTTTTGGGTTCAACTAATCTATCTATAGGTGACCAATGTATTTGCAAATGTCTGAAGTCTTATTCATCAACATATTATGTTTTTTTTTTTAATTTGAAATGATGTACCCCAACAATGAATAATGTTAATATCAATATATTTATTGACTTCTAAATTCTAGTTTTGCGTACAACTAATCTATCTATAGGTGAGTAATGTATTTGCAATTGACTGAAGTCTTATTCGTCAACAAATTATGTGTTTTTTTTATTTGAAATGATTTACCCCATCAATGAAAAATGTTAATATTAACGTAATAATTGAATTCTAAATTCTAGTTTTCTGAACATCTAGTTAATTTATAGTGGATAAATGTATTTGCAATTGTCTGAAGTCTTATTCATCAACATATTATGTTTTTTTTTTTAATTTGAAATGATGTACCCCAACAATGAATAACGTTAATATTAACGTAATTATTGAGTTCTAAATTCTAGTTTTGGGTTCAACTAATCTATCTATAGGTGACCAATGTATTTGCAATTGTCTGAAGTCTTATTCATCAACATATTATGTTTATTCTTTAATTTGAAATGATGTAACCCAACAATGAATAATGTTAGTATCAATGTATTTATTGACTTCTAAATTCTAGTTTTGCGTACAACTAATCTATCTATAGGTGAGTAATGTATTTGCAATTGTCTGAAGTCTTATTCAACAACAACTTATGTGTTTTTTTTATTTGAAATGATTTACTCCATCAATGAAAAATGTTAATACTAACGTAATAATTGAGTTCTAAATTCTAGTTTTCTGAACATCTAGTTAATTTATAGTGGATAAATGTCTTTGCAATTGTCTGAAGTCTTCTTCATCAACATATTATGTTTTTTTTTTAATTTGAAATGATGTACCCCAACAATGAATAATGTTAATATCAACGTATTTATTGACTTCTAAATTCTAGTTTTGCGTACAACTAATCTATCTATAGGTGACTAATGTATTTGCAATTGTCTGAAGTCTTATTCATCAACATATTATGTTTATTCTTTAATTTGAAATGATGTAACCCAACAATGAATAATGTTAATATTAACGTAATTTTTGAGTTTTAAATTCTGGTTTTTCTGATCATCTAGTTAATTTATAGTGGATAAATGTATTTGCAATTGTCTGAAGTCTTCTTCATCAACATATTATGTTTTTTTTTTTATTTGAAATGATATACCCCATCAATGAAAAATGTTAATACTAACGTAATAATTGAGTTCTAAATTCTAGTTTTGCGTACAACTAATCTATCTATAGGTGAGTAATGTATTTGCAATTGTCTGAAGTCTTATTCAACAACAACTTATGTGTTTTTTTTATTTGAAATGATTTACCCCATCAATGAAAAATGTTAATACTAACGTAATAATTGAGTTCTAAATTCTAGTTTTCTGAATATCTAGTTAATTTATGGTGGATAAATGTATTTTCAATTGTCTGAAGTCTTATTTAACAACAACTTATGTTTTTTTTTTTTAATTTGAAATGATGTACCCCAACAATGAATAACGTTAATATTAACGTAATTATTGAGTTCTAAATTCTAGTTTTGGGTTCAACTAATCTATCTATAGGTGACCAATGTATTTGCAATTGTCTGAAGTCTTATTCATCAACATATTATGTTTTTTTTTTTAATTTGAAATGATGTACCCCAACAATGAATAATGTTAATATCAATGTATTTATTGACTTCTAAATTCTAGTTTTGCGTACAACTAATCTATCTATAGGTGAGTAATGTATTTGCAATTGACTGAAGTCTTATTCGTCAACAAATTATGTGTTTTTTTTATTTGAAATGATTTACCCCATCAATGAAAAATGTTAATATTAACGTTATAATTGAATTCTAAATTCTAGTTTTCTGAACATCTAGTTAATTTATAGTGGATAAATGTATTTGCAATTGTCTGAAGTCTTATTCATCAACATATTATGTTTTTTTTTTTAATTTGAAATGATGTAGCCCAACAATAAATAACGTTAATATTAACGTAATTATTGAGTTCTAAATTCTAGTTTTGGGTTCAACTAATCTATCTATAGGTGACCAATGTATTTGCAATTGTCTGAAGTCTTATTCATCAACATATTATGTTTATTCTTTAATTTGAAATGATGTAACCCAACAATGAATAATGTTAATATTAACGTAATTTTTGAGTTTTAAATTCTGGTTTTTCTGATCATCTAGTTTATGTATAGTGGATAAATGTATTTGCAATTGTCTGATGTCTTATTCATCAACATATTATGTTTTTTTTTTAATTTGAAATGATGTACCCCAACAATGAATAATGTTAGTATCAATGTATTTATTGACTTCTAAATTCTAGTTTTGCGTACAACTAATCTATCTATAGGTGAGTAATGTATTTGCAATTGTCTGAAGTCTTATTCAACAACAACTTATGTGTTTTTTTTATTTGAAATGATTTACTCCATCAATGAAAAATGTTAATACTAACGTAATAATTGAGTTCTAAATTCTAGTTTTCTGAACATCTAGTTAATTTATAGTGGATAAATGTATTTGCAATTGTCTGAAGTCTTCTTCATCAACATATTATGTTTTTTTTTTAATTTGAAATGATGTACCCCAACAATGAATAATGTTAATATCAACGTATTTATTGACTTCTAAATTCTAGTTTTGCGTACAACTAATCTATCTATAGGTGACTAATGTATTTGCAATTGTCTGAAGTCTTATTCATCAACATATTATGTTTATTCTTTAATTTGAAATGATGTAACCCAACAATGAATAATGTTAATATTAACGTAATTTTTGAGTTTTAAATTCTGGTTTTTCTGATCATCTAGTTAATTTATAGTAGATAAATGTATTTGCAATTGTCTGAAGTCTTCTTCATCAACATATTATGTTTTTTTTTTTATTTGAAATGATATACCCCATCAATGAAAAATGTTAATACTAACGTAATAATTGAGTTCTAAATTCTAGTTTTGCGTACAACTAATCTATCTATAGGTGAGTAATGTATTTGCAATTGTCTGAAGTCTTATTCAACAACAACTTATGTGTTTTTTTTATTTGAAATGATTTACCCCATCAATGAAAAATATTAATACTAACGTAATAATTGAGTTCTAAATTCTAGTTTTCTGAATATCTAGTTAATTTATGGTGGATAAATGTATTTTCAATTGTCTGAAGTCTTATTTAACAACAACTTATGTTTTTTTTTTTTAATTTGAAATGATGTACCCCAACAATGAATAATGTTAATATCAATGTATTTATTGACTTCTAAATTCTAGTTTTGCGTACAACTAATCTATCTATAGGTGAGTAATGTATTTGCAATTGACTGAAGTCTTATTCGTCAACAAATTATGTGTTTTTTTTATTTGAAATGATTTACCCCATCAATGAAAAATGTTAATATTAACGTAATTTTTGAATTTTAAATCCTGGTTTTTCTGATCATCTAGTTTATGTATAGTAGATAAATGTATTTCCAATTGTCTGAAGTCTTCTTCATCAACATATTATGTTTTTTTTTTTAATTTGAAATGATGTACCCCAACAATGAATAACGTTAATATTAACGTAATTATTGAGTTCTAAATTCTAGTTTTGGGTTTAACTAATCTATCTATAGGTGACCAATGTATTTGCAATTGTCTGAAGTCTTATTCAACAACAACTTATGTGTTTTTTTTTATTTGAAATGATTTACCACATCAATGAAAAATGTTAATATTAACGTAATAATTGAATTCTAAATTCTAGTTTTCTGAACATCTAGTTAATTTATAGTGGATAAATGTATTTGCAATTGTCTGAAGTCTTATTCATCAACATATTATGTTTATTCTTTAATTTGAAATGATGTAACCCAACAATGAATAATGTTAATATTAACGTAATTTTTGAGTTTTAAATTCTGGTTTTTCTGATCATCTAGTTTATGTATAGTGGATAAATGTATTTGCAATTGTCTGAAGTCTTATTCATCAACATATTATGTTTTTTTTTTAATTTGAAATGATGTACCCCAACAATGAATAACGTTAATATTAACGTAATTATTGAGTTCTAAATTCTAGTTTTGGGTTCAACTAATCTATCTATAGGTGACCAATGTATTTGCAATTGTCTGAAGTCTTATTCATTAACATATTATGTTTTTTTTTTTAATTTGAAATGATGTACCCCAACAATGAATAATGTTAATATCAATATATTTATTGACTTCTAAATTCTAGTTTTGCGTACAACTAATCTATCTATAGGTGAGTAATGTATTTGCAATTGACTGAAGTCTTATTCGTCAACAAATTATGTGTTTTTTTTATTTGAAATGATTTACCCCATCAATGAAAAATGTTAATATTAACGTAATAATTGAATTCTAAATTCTAGTTTTCTGAACATCTAGTTAATTTATAGTGGATAAATGTATTTGCAATTGTCTGAAGTCTTATTCATCAACATATTATGTTTTTTTTTTTAATTTGAAATGATGTACCCCAACAATGAATAACGTTAATATTAACGTAATTATTGAGTTCTAAATTCTAGTTTTGGGTTCAACTAATCTATCTATAGGTGACCAATGTATTTGCAATTGTCTGAAGTCTTATTCATCAACATATTATGTTTATTCTTTAATTTGAAATGATGTAACCCAACAATGAATAATGTTAATATTAACGTAATTTTTGAGTTTTAAATTCTGGTTTTTCTGATCATCTAGTTTATGTATAGTGGATAAATGTATTTGCAATTGTCTGATGTCTTATTCATCAACATATTATGTTTTTTTTTTAATTTGAAATGATGTACCCCAACAATGAATAATGTTAGTATCAATGTATTTATTGACTTCTAAATTCTAGTTTTGCGTACAACTAATCCATCTATAGGTGAGTAATGTATTTGCAATTGTCTGAAGTCTTATTCAACAACAACTTATGTGTTTTTTTTATTTGAAATGATTTACTCCATCAATGAAAAATGTTAATACTAACGTAATAATTGAGTTCAAAATTCAAGTTTTCTGAACATCTAGTTAATTTATAGTGGATAAATGTATTTGCAATTGTCTGAAGTCTTCTTCATCAACATATTATGTTTTTTTTTTAATTTGAAATGATGTACCCCAACAATGAATAATGTTAATATCAACGTATTTATTGACTTCTAAATTCTAGTTTTGCGTACAACTAATCTATCTATAGGTGACTAATGTATTTGCAATTGTCTGAAGTCTTATTCATCAACATATTATGTTTATTCTTTAATTTGAAATGATGTAACCCAACAATGAATAATGTTAATATTAACGTAATTTTTGAGTTTTAAATTCTGGTTTTTCTGATCATCTAGTTAATTTATAGTGGATAAATGTATTTGCAATTGTCTGAAGTCTTCTTCATCAACATATTATGTTTTTTTTTTTATTTGAAATGATATACCCCATCAATGAAAAATGTTAATACTAACGTAATAATTGAGTTCTAAATTCTAGTTTTGCGTACAACTAATCTATCTATAGGTGAGTAATGTATTTGCAATTGTCTGAAGTCTTATTCAACAACAACTTATGTGTTTTTTTTATTTGAAATGATTTACCCCATCAATGAAAAATGTTAATACTAACGTAATAATTGAGTTCTAAATTCTAGTTTTCTGAATATCTAGTTAATTTATGGTGGATAAATGTATTTTCAATTGTCTGAAGTCTTATTTAACAACAACTTATGTTTTTTTTTTTTAATTTGAAATGATGTACCCCAACAATGAATAACGTTAATATTAACGTAATTATTGAGTTCTAAATTCTAGTTTTGGGTTCAACTAATCTATCTATAGGTGACCAATGTATTTGCAATTGTCTGAAGTCTTATTCATCAACATATTATGTTTTTTTTTTTAATTTGAAATGATGTACCCCAACAATGAATAATGTTAATATCAATGTATTTATTGACTTCTAAATTCTAGTTTTGCGTACCACTAATCTATCTATAGGTGAGTAATGTATTTGCAATTGACTGAAGTCTTATTCGTCAACAAATTATGTGTTTTTTTTATTTGAAATGATTTACCCCATCAATGAAAAATGTTAATATTAACGTAATAATTGAATTCTAAATTCTAGTTTTCTGAACATCTAGTTAATTTATAGTGGATAAATGTATTTGCAATTGTCTGAAGTCTTATTCATCAACATATTATGTTTTTTTTTTTAATTTGAAATGATGTACCCCAACAATGAATAACGTTAATATTAACGTAATTATTGAGTTCTAAATTCTAGTTTTGGGTTCAACTAATCTATCTATAGGTGACCAATGTATTTGCAATTGTCTGAAGTCTTATTCATTAACATATTATGTTTTTTTTTTTTAATTTGAAATGATGTACCCCAACAATGAATAATGTTAATATCAATATATTTATTGACTTCTAAATTCTAGTTTTGCGTACAACTAATCTATCTATAGGTGAGTAATGTATTTGCAATTGACTGAAGTCTTATTCGTCAACAAATTATGTGTTTTTTTTATTTGAAATGATTTACCCCATCAATGAAAAATGTTAATATTAACGTAATAATTGAATTCTAAATTCTAGTTTTCTGAACATCTAGTTAATTTATAGTGGATAAATGTATTTGCAATTGTCTGAAGTCTTATTCATCAACATATTATGTTTTTTTTTTTAATTTGAAATGATGTACCCCAACAATGAATAACGTTAATATTAACGTAATTATTGAGTTCTAAATTCTAGTTTTGGGTTCAACTAATCTATCTATAGGTGACCAATGTATTTGCAATTGTCTGAAGTCTTATTCATCAACATATTATGTTTATTCTTTAATTTGAAATGATGTAACCCAACAATGAATAATGTTAATATTAACGTAATTTTTGAGTTTTAAATTCTGGTTTTTCTGATCATCTAGTTTATGTATAGTGGATAAATGTATTTGCAATTGTCTGATGTCTTATTCATCAACATATTATGTTTTTTTTTTAATTTGAAATGATGTACCCCAACAATGAATAATGTTAGTATCAATGTATTTATTGACTTCTAAATTCTAGTTTTGCGTACAACTAATCCATCTATAGGTGAGTAATGTATTTGCAATTGTCTGAAGTCTTATTCAACAACAACTTATGTGTTTTTTTTATTTGAAATGATTTACTCCATCAATGAAAAATGTTAATACTAACGTAATAATTGAGTTCTAAATTCAAGTTTTCTGAACATCTAGTTAATTTATAGTGGATAAATGTATTTGCAATTGTCTGAAGTCTTCTTCATCAACATATTATGTTTTTTTTTTAATTTGAAATGATGTACCCCAACAATGAATAACGTTAATATCAACGTATTTATTGACTTCTAAATTCTAGTTTTGCGTACAACTAATCTATCTATAGGTGACTAATGTATTTGCAATTGTCTGAAGTCTTATTCATCAACATATTATGTTTATTCTTTAATTTGAAATGATGTAACCCAACAATGAATAATGTTAATATCAATGTATTTATTGACTTCTAAATTCTAGTTTTGCGTACAACTAATCTATCTATAGGTGAGTAATGTATTTGCAATTGACTGAAGTCTTATTCGTCAACAAATTATGTGTTTTTTTTATTTGAAATGATTTACCCCATCAATGAAAAATGTTAATATTAACGTAATAATTGAATTCTAAATTCAAGTTTTCTGAACATCTAGTTAATTTATAGTGGATAAATGTATTTGCAATTGTCTGAAGTCTTATTCATCAACATATTATGTTTTTTTTTTTAATTTGAAATGATGTACCCCAACAATGAATAACGTTAATATTAACGTAATTATTGAGTTCTAAATTCTAGTTTTGGGTTCAACTAATCTATCTATAGGTGACCAATGTATTTGCAATTGTCTGAAGTCTTATTCATCAACATATTATGTTTATTCTTTAATTTGAAATGATGTAACCCAACAATGAATAATGTTAATATTAACGTAGTTTTAAATTCTGGTTTTTCTGATCATCTAGTTTATGTATAGTGGATAAATGTATTTGCAATTGTCTGATGTCTTATTCATCAACATATTATGTTTTTTTTTTAATTTGAAATGATGTACCCCAACAATGAATAATGTTAGTATCAATGTATTTATTGACTTCTAAATTCTAGTTTTGCGTACAACTAATCTATCTATAGGTGACTAATGTATTTGCAATTGTCTGAAGTCTTATTCATCAACATATTATGTTTATTCTTTAATTTGAAATGATGTAACCCAACAATGAATAATGTTAATATTAACGTAATTTTTGAGTTTTAAATTCTGGTTTTTCTGATCATCTAGTTAATTTATAGTGGATAAATGTATTTGCAATTGTCTGAAGTCTTCTTCATCAACATATTATGTTTTTTTTTTTATTTGAAATGATATACCCCATCAATGAAAAATGTTAATACTTACGTAATAATTGAGTTCTAAATTCTAGTTTTGCGTACAACTAATCTATCTATAGGTGAGTAATGTATTTGCAATTGTCTGAAGTCTTATTCAACAACAACTTATGTGTTTTTTTTATTTGAAATGATTTACCCCATCAATGAAAAATGTTAATATTAACGTAATTTTTGAATTTTAAATCCTGGTTTTTCTGATCATCTAGTTTATGTATAGTAGATAAATGTATTTCCAATTGTCTGAAGTCTTCTTCATCAACATATTATGTTTTTTTTTTAATTTGAAATGATGTACCCCAACAATGAATAACGTTAATATTAACGTAATTATTGAGTTCTAAATTCTAGTTTTGGGTTTAACTAATCTATCTATAGGTGACCAATGTATTTGCAATTGTCTGAAGTCTTATTCAACAACAACTTATGTGTTTTTTTTTATTTGAAATGATTTACCCCATCAATGAAAAATGTTAATATTAACGTAATAATTGAATTCTAAATTCTAGTTTTCTGAACATCTAGTTAATTTATAGTGGATAAATGTATTTGCAATTGTCTGAAGTCTTCTTCATCAACATATTATGTTTTTTTTTTAATTTGAAATGATGTACCCCAACAATGAATAATGTTAATATCAACGTATTTATTGACTTCTAAATTCTAGTTTTGCGTACAACTAATCTATCTATAGGTGACTAATGTATTTGCAATTGTCTGAAGTCTTATTCATCAACATATTATGTTTATTCTTTAATTTGAAATGATGTAACCCAACAATGAATAATGTTAATATTAACGTAATTTTTGAGTTTTAAATTCTGGTTTTTCTGATCATCTAGTTTATGTATAGTGGATAAATGTATTTGCAATTGTCTGAAGTCTTATTCATCAACATATTATGTTTTTTTTTTTAATTTGAAATGATGTACCCCAACAATGAATAATGTTAATATCAATGTATTTATTGACTTCTAAATTCTAGTTTTGCGTACAACTAATCTATCTATAGGTGAGTAATCTATTTGCAATTGTCTGAAGTCTTATTCAACAACAACTTATGTGTTTTTTTTATTTGAAATGATTTACCCCATCAATGAAAAATGTTAATACTAACGTAATAATTGAGTTCTAAATTCTAGTTTTCTGAATATCTAGTTAATTTATGGTGGATAAATGTATTTTCAATTGTCTGAAGTCTTCTTCATCAACATATTATGTTTTTTTTTTTATTTGAAATGATATACCCCATCAATGAAAAATGTTAATACTAACGTAATAATTGAGTTCTAAATTCTAGTTTTGCGTACAACTAATCTATCTATAGGTGAGTAATGTATTTGCAATTGTCTGAAGTCTTATTCAACAACAACTTATGTGTTTTTTTTATTTGAAATGATTTACCCCATCAATGAAAAATGTTAATACTAACGTAATAATTGAGTTCTCAATTCTAGTTTTCTGAATATCTAGTTAATTTATGGTGGATAAATGTATTTTCAATTGTCTGAAGTCTTATTTAACAACAACTTATGTTTTTTTTTTTTAATTTGAAATGATGTACCCCAACAATGAATAACGTTAATATTAACGTAATTATTGAGTTCTAAATTCTAGTTTTGGGTTCAACTAATCTATCTATAGGTGACCAATGTATTTGCAATTGTCTGAAGTCTTATTCATCAACATATTATGTTTTTTTTTTTTAATTTGAAATGATGTACCCCAACAATGAATAATGTTAATATCAATGTATTTATTGACTTCTAAATTCTAGTTTTGCGTACAACTAATCTATCTATAGGTGAGTAATGTATTTGCAATTGACTGAAGTCTTATTCGTCAACAAATTATGTGTTTTTTTTATTTGAAATGATTTACCCCATCAATGAAAAATGTTAATATTAACGTAATAATTGAATTCTAAATTCTAGTTTTCTGAACATCTAGTTAATTTATAGTGGATAAATGTATTTGCAATTGTCTGAAGTCTTATTCATCAACATATTATGTTTTTTTTTTTAATTTGAAATGATGTACCCCAACAATGAATAACGTTAATATTAACGTAATTATTGAGTTCTAAATTCTAGTTTTGGGTTCAACTAATCTATCTATAGGTGACCAATGTATTTGCAATTGTCTGAAGTCTTATTCATCAACATATTATGTTTATTCTTTAATTTGAAATGATGTAACCCAACAATGAATAATGTTAATATTAACGTAATTTTTGAGTTTTAAATTCTGGTTTTTCTGATCATCTAGTTTATGTATAGTGGATAAATGTATTTGCAATTGTCTGATGTCTTATTCATCAACATATTATGTTTTTTTTTTAATTTGAAATGATGTACCCCAACAATGAATAATGTTAGTATCAATGTATTTATTGACTTCTAAATTCTAGTTTTGCGTACAACTAATCTATCTATAGGTGAGTAATGTATTTGCAATTGTCTGAAGTCTTATTCAACAACAACTTATGTGTTTTTTTTATTTGAAATGATTTACCCCATCAATGAAAAATGTTAATACTAACGTAATAATTGAGTTCTAAATTCTAGTTTTCTGAATATCTAGTTAATTTATGGTGGATAAATGTATTTTCAATTGTCTGAAGTCTTATTTAACAACAACTTATGTTTTTTTTTTTTAATTTGAAATGATGTACCCCAACAATGAATAACGTTAATATTAACGTAATTATTGAGTTCTAAATTCTAGTTTTGGGTTCAACTAATCTATCTATAGGTGACCAATGTATTTGCAATTGTCTGAAGTCTTATTCATCAACATATTATGTTTTTTTTTTTAATTTGAAATGATGTACCCCAACAATGAATAATGTTAATATCAATGTATTTATTGACTTCTAAATTCTAGTTTTGCGTACAACTAATCTATCTATAGGTGAGTAATGTATTTGCAATTGACTGAAGTCTTATTCGTCAACAAATTATGTGTTTTTTTTATTTGAAATGATTTACCCCATCAATGAAAAATGTTAATATTAACGTAATAATTGAATTCTAAATTCTAGTTTTCTGAACATCTAGTTAATTTATAGTGGATAAATGTATTTGCAATTGTCTGAAGTCTTATTCATCAACATATTATGTTTTTTTTTTTAATTTGAAATGATGTACCCCAACAATGAATAACGTTAATATTAACGTAATTATTGAGTTCTAAATTCTAGTTTTGGGTTCAACTAATCTATCTATAGGTGACCAATGTATTTGCAATTGTCTGAAGTCTTATTCATCAACATATTATGTTTATTCTTTAATTTGAAATGATGTAACCCAACAATGAATAATGTTAATATTAACGTAATTTTTGAGTTTTAAATTCTGGTTTTTCTGATCATCTAGTTTATGTATAGTGGATAAATGTATTTGCAATCGTCTGATGTCTTATTCATCAACATATTATGTTTTTTTTTTAATTTGAAATGATGTACCCCAACAATGAATAATGTTAGTATCAATGTATTTATTGACTTCTAAATTCTAGTTTTGCGTACAACTAATCTATCTATAGGTGACTAATGTATTTGCAATTGTCTGAAGTCTTATTCATCAACATATTATGTTTATTCTTTAATTTGAAATGATGTAACCCAACAATGAATAATGTTAATATTAACGTAATTTTTGAGTTTTAAATTCTGGTTTTTCTGATCATCTAGTTAATTTATAGTGGATAAATGTATTTGCAATTGTCTGAAGTCTTCTTCATCAACATATTATGTTTTTTTTTTTATTTGAAATGATATACCCCATCAATGAAAAATGTTAATACTTACGTAATAATTGAGTTCTAAATTCTAGTTTTGCGTACAACTAATCTATCTATAGGTGAGTAATGTATTTGCAATTGTCTGAAGTCTTATTCAACAACAACTTATGTGTTTTTTTTATTTGAAATGATATACCCCATCAATGAAAAATGTTAATACTAACGTAATAATTGAGTTCTAAATTCTAGTTTTCTGAATATCTAGTTAATTTATGGTGGATAAATGTATTTTCAATTGTCTGAAGTCTTATTTAACAACAACTTATGTTTTTTTTTTTAATTTGAAATGATGTACCCCAACAATGAATAACGTTAATATTAACGTAATTATTGAGTTCTAAATTCTAGTTTTGGGTTCAACTAATCTATCTATAGGTGACCAATGTATTTGCAATTGTCTGAAGTCTTATTCATCAACATATTATTTTTTTTTTTTAATTTGAAATGATGTACCCCAACAATGAATAATGTTAATATCAATGTATTTATTGACTTCTAATTTCTAGTTTTGCGTAGAACTAATCTATTTATAGGTGAGTAATGTATTTGCAATTGTCTGAAGTCTTATTCGTCAACAAATTATGTGTTTTTTTTATTTGAAATGATTTACCCCCAACAATGAATAATGTTAATATCAACGTATTTATTGACTTCTAAATTCTAGTTTTGCGTACAACTAATCTATCTATAGGTGACTAATGTATTTGCAATGGCCTGAAGTCTTATTCATCAACATATTATGTTTATTCTTTAATTTGAAATGATGTAACCCAACAATGAATAATGTTAATATTAACGTAATTTTTGAGTTTTAAATTCTGGTTTTTCTGATCATCTAGTTTATGTATAGTGGATAAATGTATTTGCAATTGTCTGAAGTCTTATTCATCAACATATTATGTTTTTTTTTTAATTTGAAATGATGTACCCCAACAATGAATAATGTTAATATCAATGTATTTATTGACTTCTAAATTCTAGTTTTGCGTACAACTAATCTATCTATAGGTGAGTAATGTATTTGCAATTGTCTGAAGTCTTATTCGTCAACAAAATATGTGTTTTTTTTATTTGAAATGATTTACCCCATCAATGAAAAATGTTAATACTAACGTAATAATTGAGTTCCAAATTCTAGTTTTCTGATCATCTAGTTTATGTATAGTGGATAAATGTATTTGCAATTGTCTAAAGTCTTATTCATCAACATATTATGTTTTTTTTTTAATTTGAAATGATGTACCCCAACAATGAATAATTTTAATATCAATTATATTCGATATTTACCAAATGAATAGCTAGGTGTTAGGTATTTGTTAAGTGTCATAATACCTAAAACATTCATTATATTTTGGTGCTTGAAGTAATAAGTAGTTTTTGAAACCTTTAAAGTTTTATTAGGTCTAAATCAACTCGATATCTTCGTAGAAATAAGCCGCACAATGTATTGCAACATTATTTCCGTCAAGTAGTGAGGATGATGAAAGCAACTTTTTAATGGCCAATTCAACACAACAAAATTAATTTGCAAATAATATGTCGTCACCCACTCACATACATTGTGACAATAATATGATTTCTAATTTATGTAGCGAAGAAGATTACAATAATTGTTCTGGAAATTCTGATATGACTGATTATGATTCCTGTGATGAACTTAGTAGTACTGATTTTGAATGTTTGGATAAAAATGATAACACTTTGTGCAATACTGCCAAAAAAATCCTATTCACCATTAGAGTTAATAATAGCTAGTTGGGCCATACGCCATAATATTACTCATTCAGCTTTGGACGATTTGCTAATACAACTATCCGAATGTTCTCAGTTTTCTCACTTACCTAAAGACTCTCGGACTTTATTAAAAACACCAACCCAATAAAACATATTAAAGGTGGTATATATCATCATTTTGGAATTCATAGAGAAATTGAACTATTAGCTAAACACTACCAAAACTTGCCTACTACATTATTATTGAAGGTAGGAATAGATGGACTCCCAGTCACCAAAAATCCACCAAGCCAAATGTGGCCAATACTTGGGTATTTTTCTAATTTACCAATTAAAAACCATAATATTTTTATTATTGGTGCTTATCATGGTAAACCCAAACCAGACGATTGTAATGAGTTTTTAGAGGATTTTGTGAATGAACTAAATTAACTTATAAATGTTGGGGCAATGTATAATAATAAACATGTGAAGATACTACTTGAAGCTTTGATTTGTGATACTCCTGCCAAGTCATTTATATTAAATGTGAAAAGTCATACAGCTAAAAATTCTTGTGTTAGATGTCTAACTGTCGGTGAATATGAAAACAATCGTGTATATTTTCCCCATTTAAATTCTAATCTTAGAACACATGATAGTGTTGGAATTATAAACAAAACACGCTGTATAATGTAGTGTATAAGTAATATATGCACACTGTAGTTCATCAGACGCTGACTATACATTTTTATATACTACAGCATATTATATGTCCTGCGTAGTGTAGCCGGGTATACATAGTTAGTCGTTGATTTATATTACGCCTCGTAACACTATTGTACATCGTATCATTATACTTATTATTATATTATATATATCCGATTATATTATTATTTACCTTTTAACTTCTGTATATCTGTGTACTTCAACAGGTTATGGGCCCAGAGTAAGGTCTTTATAATAAAGTCGTGAATAATTAGTAAAATAATAATTGATTAACGAATTGCGTGTTTTTTGTGTACAGACAGTGTACAGCAATAATAATTCGCGAAGTAAGTGCAGTGTAGTGTGCGTGCGTTTCTTAGTGTGCAGATAGTGTACATCTAAGTTTTGTTTAAATATGGAAAACGAACAATATAAAATCAACAAACTCAAAGATGCATCAAATTGGGACATGTGGAAATTTCAAATTAAGGTTATCATGAATGCAGCTGAAATATTTGATGTAGTAACAGGAAAATCAAAGAAACCAATTTTAGCAAAAATCGGTAATGAAACTGAAGATGAAGCGAGAAAAAGGCATAGTGTTGATTTTTCAATATGGAAAAGGGCAGATAATAAGGCTCAAAAATGTATCGTCACTTCGCTAGATGAACAACCTCTACAATACATTATGAACTGTGACACAGCAAATGGTATGTGGAACAAATTACTTAGTGTGTACGAACAGATGTCGGACACAAGCATAACAATAGTACAACAAAAATTCTATCGTTATACAATGGATCCTAAAGACAATATAGTCGGTCATATTTCGAAACTAGAAAATCTAAGTAGACAACTAAAACAATTGGGAGAACCTATCTCAGAATCAATGTTGATTACAAAAATTTTGATGATTTTACCTGATAGCTATAGGCACTTCTACAGTGCATGGGACTCAATGAATAGTACAAATAGAACGCTAGAACAGTCACCCCTCGATTGATGGTGGAAGAAACACGACAAGTGCAAGGACAGGAGGTCCGTAATGATGGTGCTGAAAGTATTGCTTTGACTGCAAACAAAGGCAAGTATATTTAAAGTCAAAAATACGGGAACAAAAATGATAATACAAAACCAGGAAAATGCAACCACTGTAAAAAACCAGGACACTGGAAAAGGGACTGCAGGATATTCAAAAGGGAACAAGAAGAAAAGAAATCAACTTCCGGTTTGGCGCTTATTGGTGTACAAAGAAAAATTGAAGAAATCGACGACTCAGACAAATGGTATGTGGACTCAGATGCGAGCGACCACATGACAAATCGGAAAGAGTGGTTCGTCGATTATAAAAATTTTGATGTGCATTCGCCTGTACGTATTGGAGATGGTAAGCACATTATGGCAGTCGGAAAAGGTAACATAAATATTCATACTTATGTTAACAATAAGTGGATAAAAGGCTACTTATAAAATGTTTTATATGTACCTGATATAAAAGTAAATTTATTTTCTTGTGGGGCATGCCTTGATAAAGGAATTACAATGGTGACAGACAGTAAAGGTTGTACATTTAAAATGGATAATCGTGTAATTGCAGTAGGTGTTCGTGAGAATAAATTGTTTTCAATGCTAATCAAAACAGATATTTCACAGGAAATTGGACACTGTGCTAACGTTGCAGTTAAGAAATTAACATTAGAACACTGGCACAAAATACTATGTCATCAGAATGTCAAACATGTTCGTGAGTATTTAAAACACAATCAAATACAATTTACAGATATACAAGGACAGTTATTCTGTGAACCATGCATCTATGGTAGGGTTGCCATACGTCCCGGTACACCGGAACATGTCACCAGTTCATGACTTCGGTCCCGGTCGTCCCACTAGACCCTACAAAAGTCCCGGTTATGTGTAAATAATATTAGTACCAATAATTATTTTTATAAAAATTATAATTGTATTCTAAAACCATGAATTTCATGTCGGACACTCCTATCTTATCTTCACTGATAATAATTGAACTTTGCTATTATGGCATAATAGAATAATTCTATTTATGTCAGTCAACATGCATGCATTGAGTTCGCATTAGTTCGCATTAGTTCGCATTAGTTCGAATCTAACCAACGTCGTGTGATGTCTGTATTCAGTGTATTCTCGTTTATCGTGATTTTGTAGTTTCGTATGGTTTTACAATTTACAAATACAATGCCAAAGAGAAAGTGTCATTTTTCCGATAATTACACCAAAGAATGGTCGTTCATAAAAAGGGGTCGAAATGAATATGAAGCACATTGCACAATATGCAATATATTTATTTCCGTGAGTCACAGTGGTAAGACTTCAATACATGACCACAACAAGTCTAATACTCATAAGTCCAATATATCGATAGCGTCCTCTTCACGAGATATTTCAACATTTATGGTTAAGGAAAACACTCCAGAAGATATTTTAGTCTGTGCCGCAGAATTAACAACAGCTTACAAAGTTGTTAAGAGGACGCTACACAGGCAAACGAAACCGAGCAATGACCAAGAGAATGCGCTGTTAGGTGTTTTCGTGATCCGCAAGCACGCGACGTTTAAGCCGCGCCCACTACACATTGTCGGCTGCCGGCCGACAATTGTGCTCATTCGGGAGCAGTGTTGCCAGATGTACGGTTTGGATCGTACTTATACGGTAATTTAGAGCAAAGTACGATCTACGATCTTACTTTGAGGACCGTACATAAATGTACGATCTTACAAATTTCAACAGACCATTGACATTTATTTAGATCTATGCTAATCATACGCTATGGATGGGGCCATGCCCATCTCGACCGAGTAAACAATTTGAAGCACATATAAATATATAAATATATGAACATATTATATTATATTATGATAACTGATAAGATATAATATCTTAAATCATGATTTACCTTGTATTTTTTATTGTTCTTGATAAGAATACAATATTTTATATCTTTGTTGGTGTTGCGTCTTTATATTTTCTATTTACAATGTCGGACATAGAAGATACGCCAGAGGTTTGTTTAGATTTTATTAGTAATTTGATTAATTATTTATGTAATATATTTGAGATAAAATACTCCTAACCAAATTATTTACAATAGGTGTTTGAAGAAGAAGGACCGTCGACACCAAAAAAGAAAAGATCTCTAAGGAATGAACTTTCCAAACATGAAAAAGAAAAACACAGAAAGCAAAAATATAGAGAAGAATGAGAGAGCAATAAGGAATTTAAAGGTTGGCTTAAACCTGAAAGGGATAATCCCTTTAAGGCTAAATGTATCATGTGCAACGTGAGTTTTGTTTCTGAACTGAGTTGCATTAAAAAACATTGTAACAGTTCGAATCATATAAAGTCACTAAAAAGTTCGTCTCACTCTAAAAATATTATGTTAAATTTTCAAGTTATGGCGAAATCTAATCCTTTAAATAATTCTGTCAAAACCGCAGAAATTAAATTGTCTGCTCTTTTAGCTGAACATAATGTAGCATTTTCATTAATCAACCATTTAGAGCCCTTATTAAAAGAAATTTTCCCAGACTCTAAAATTTGTAAAGAAATGAAATTGAAACGAACTAAAGCTACAAACATTATTACAAATGTAATTGCGCCTGTGGAAAAAGAAATGTTAAGTCTAAAACTGAATAAAAGTAAATTTTCAATTATGATTGATGAGTCAACCGATGTTGCTTGTTTATCTACCATGTGTACTGTAGTACGGTTTTTTGATACAGAGTCCAAGATTATTGTTACAAGGTTTTGGGACTTAGTACAGGTCTTTGATGTAAAAGAACCAGAGACAGTTGATAAAGGAGCAACTTCAGAAAATCTGTTTAGTAAATGTATTCAGTCATTTGAAAATCATAATGTTGATGTAAAAAACATTGTTGGATTTGGTTCTGATGGCTGTTCGACAATGATGGGGTCTAAAAATTCTGTTTCAAGCCGGCTGAAAATCACATTCCCGGGAATCTTCGTAATGAAATGTATTTGTCATTCTCTTCATTTATGCTGCAGTGAAGCATGCAAGTCCTTGCCCCGAAGAATTGAAGATTTTGCTCGGAATGTATTTAATTTTTTCAGCCACAGTAGTAAGCGACAGAGCCAATATATAGAATTTCAAAACTTTTTCAATATTTCTGTACATAAATTGCTGCACCCATCTCAGACGAGGTGGTTGTCGCTATTTGCTGTTGTCCAGCGTATTTTGGAACAGTGGATGGCTTTACATTCATATTTTAATGAAAAGTGGTTTTCAGAAAAACTTGTTGCTGCAGAAAATATTTATACCCAGCTGAATGACCCTTTTACAAAAATGTATTTTTTTTTCTTGGAATGGGTGTTGCCAAAATTTAGTGCATTAAACCAGTATTTCCAAACTGAGCAAGTGGTATTGAATAATTTAAATGAAAAAATGGAATTAGTTTACAAGGAATTATTACTATGTTACATGAAAAGGGACTATGTTCTCCAAACTCCATTAGCTACATTGAATCCTGCCGATCAAAGTAAATTTATGAGTCCTTCAGAAGTTTATTTAGGAGTTAAAGTCCTTACTCATACAAAAACCCTAGCTATAGTACAAAGGCCAGATTTGCTAAAAGAATTTATTTCTAGATGTGTTGATTTTCTGAAAGTTAGCTGTGTACAAATAAAAAAACGTTATGATTTTTCTAACCCAATTTTACGATTATTAAATTTGTTAACACCAAAGGTAGCTCTTTCTTCAAAAACTAGGATTGAATATCCATCTGTGTTATGCCTTACACAACTACTGCTTAGAATGGTGAATCAAGATCAAATTCAACTTATTGATGATGAATGGCGAACATTACCATTAGTGGCTTTACCAGAAAATATTAAATTAGAAAATCAGCCTGATAAATTTTGGTCATTAATACTTGATTTGGAATCAGGTCAATTCAAAGAACTTGCTACATTTGCTTTGAATGCATTTTGTCTGCCTCACTCTAATGCTAGCTGTGAACGAGTTTTTAGTAAAATTAATTGTATTAAAACAAAATCTAGAAATAGATTGATTGTTAAAACGGTAGCTTCTACAGTTATAGCTAGTGAATGCATTAAAAAAGAAAATGGGAACTGCATTACATTTCAACCAACTAAAACAATGGTAGACAGTATGACATCATCTACATTGTACCCAACAACAAATAAGACTGATACCTTTGAAGACTTTTTTCTAGAAGACTGAATTATTATTTAAAATCTTTATTATAAAAAATGTTTTTTCACCAAAAAAGAAAAGACTGTTAATTTAAAATTGTTTTGTTTTATACATTTATAATCATGTTATAAAAACATAGTTATTATAAAATATGTTTTTTTTTATCAAGGAAGATAATACTTTTAATTTGTTTTGTTTTATACATTAATTATAATCATGTTATAAAAACATAGTTATTATAAACATTGAGGTATATAATATAGTTTATATACCTCGATGATTATAAAATATGTTTTTTTTTTATCAAGGAAGATAATACTATTAATTTATTTTGTTTTATAGATTTATAATCATGTTATAATAAACATAATTATTATAAAATATGTTTTTTTACCAAAAAATAAAAGACTTAATTTAAATTCTAAAATCAGAACTATTTTCGATTTTGCGAGATCTAAGTTAAATTTTTGTGTACGGTTTTGAACCAGAAAAACGAACTTGGTTGTACGGTTTTGAACGAGAAAAAACGAACTTTTTGATAAGACTGTACGATCGCTACAATTTCATAATCTGGCAACACTGTTCGGGAGCGATGTTTATTATTTTCTCAACCTTCGTCTATAACGGATCGAGTAAATACAATGCACACACGTCGTACAATTATGCCACATTGCTGCCGTAATATTTTTGATATTCGCGCGTACCTATTCGGCTTGTATTTATTGCTTTATTAAATACTTACTTCATAAAAAATATATTTAATACAGTAAATAATATCTAGTTTATAACTGTAACATAAACGAATATTACCGAATTATCTAAATATTATTTTTTAGTAGGTTAATTAATTGAATATATTATTTTACGTTATACTACTACCACATAGGTATATTTTATAAATTAAATTTTTTGCGTATTTCTAAACATTAAAAATTTTTCACACATCAGTCATCTATTATTTATAAAGTCCTACTTTTCTACCTATCTTACAATAATTTGAAACCTACGATTTACTAATATGTACTAATAAGTAATGACAAAGATATTATGAATTAGGTACGCATGTATTCAATAATATATTTATTAGTTTGTAATTAATAAATAAAACTCTTGTTTACTTTAATATGCATACCGATACCAATACAATAAAAAAAAAATTTTTTGAAAGGAAATAAATTGGTCATGGAAATATAATTAGATACAGTTTATAATGCCAGTAATAACTAATAAAGTTATAGGTATTTCTTATTTTTATTTATAAAACTGTATGTAGGTACCACACTACTAGTTATTTTACTTGGCTTTCTCTCGTTCTCGTATATCACTTTTTAGCATTCTAGTTGGGTAAAGTGGTTGTACTATTTCCGATAGTAAACATTGTAAATAAAATCTAAAACAAATAACATTAAAAATATTTTATGTTACAGTGTTATAGTATAAGTCTGAATTGTAATTATTAACTATACATTTATACTTTACTTACGCTTTAAGTTTATGAACCAATTTAGATTCCCAAAATGTAGAATTATAAAGAATTGTTTCGATGTTTGTCCAATTATTCGTGTGCACAACAAAATAACACAATTTTCGACGACTGATATGTAACTGCCCCATAATTTGGTAGTAATATGCATGTTCGGTTTTTAATTTTATTTTATTATTCACAAGACTGCAGTATTGTAACTAAAAATGCATATTACATATTATATATTATATATATATTTCTAATTATTATTAAATAATATTTCATTCATCATTGGAACGTACAAATAACTTACAAGATTATTGTTGACCGCTTCTATAGCACTAGTAGTATCTTTAGCAACATATGGGCATTTGATTTCAACTACAGCATCGTTTTCAATTAAACCATCTATAAAAAAAAATTTTTGGTTAAAATATTAAAAAAAATAAAGGATATACCTATTATTTTTATCAAAATGCATGGCAATAAAAAAAATGATTTACCAGGACTCGCTGCTAAATATGGATCATTAGGATCAATGATCAAACCACAAATTTCAATTTTTTTTTTTATAATTAATTCCGCTTTTTTACGTGCGATGGCTTCTACTTCTCGTCCGTATTTTAGCGATTTTGACTGAGCACTTGGGGCGTAAAGTATGTTATACACTGTATTTTTGCATGATGTGTTGGCACGCATTTTACAAATTTGTCCAAAGCGCGATGCTGTAAGTCTTATTTTTCTTTCATAAAACCACTGTATAATATAATACATGTATAATATAGTGCATACTTATCTGGTACTTCAAATGATATCTTCGGAGATGCATTAGCTTCAAAAGCAGACGACTCAATTACATCATGTTCATGTAAAACATGCTCAGTATATTGGAATGGGTGGACAGCAGAGCTGTAAAACGATGAATGAGTATAGGTAATAGATAACTTAAAGGTAGAACATAATTATGTAGTATAAAATAAATAGTTTATTACCAATGTGGTGTAGAAATAGATGATGAAGTACCTGGAAGGGAAAAGTCAGCTCCTAAAGTACGTGGGTCAAAATTGATGTTTCTAAAAAAAATGGTAGTATATAATAATATTTTATAATTTTAAAAAATAGGCGTTATATTACCTAATTGGTTCAATATTAGATTGATCATTCACTATTTCTTCATTAGTTAATTTTTTGAATATTTTAAAACGATGTTTCATTACACTTTTTATGGATCTTTTTTTAGAAACAAACTGTGGTGTATGGATTTTATTTTCCGGTGGGTCAGTAATGTTTGCGTTTGAAGTTTGTGCATAATTTATCAAAGTAGCATTATATCGATATTTTCCAGTCAACTTAAAAATACTTTTGTATACATTTTCCGATGCAAAGTATTCGACTTGCATAATTGGTTTTTTATCACTAGGTAATAAATTTGTGCCTGTCGCTTGCCACTCGATGCCATCTGACATTAATTTTGTATTATTATGTTCTGTACAAATATACCACTTACCTGGCTGTGGCTCAAGTTTTCAACATTCAACACTGTTTGATATTTTGTTCGGATTTTTAAGCATTTGTATTGCTTCTCGTAAATTAACTTTTAACCGATTGGTCAATACATATAAATGATGTGGTTGATTATTTGTTTTAAACATATTTGTAACTTTGTAAGTATATAAATGTTTAAACAATAAAAATTACAGATCAAAGTTAATAATATATTCACTGTATTTGCATATTACAATGTCACATTTGACTTATATCTACTTACATCGCGCGTCACGTATCAACTAAATACACTAATGAAACTAGAACAAGACGTTCGACGGACGCGTCCTGATATTCATAAACAAACTAAATCAAAGTCATGACATTTATTGTAATTATAAAACATAGATAGTGTGTTGGACGATGCTGCAACCGTGGGATCTGCTGAATAAGAGTTTTTGTTTGTGACACGGAGCACTGTCGTGACAACACACAAACCCGAATCAAGTCAGTCGGTCGTAGTATTACCAGTGAGTAGTGACACTGGTCCAGTGTTAGGTCAACAATTTGTAGCTATAATTATAGTTTTTAAATACCAATTTCATAACAAACACAGTAATTATATCAGTGCTGAGTATAGCAGAGCTGCTGTGAATACTTGTAATTTTTGAGCAAATAACTGCCTCTTGTGAAATACGAACATAGAGTTACTTATTATTTACATTTATATTTTTTTACACCTATCATACTTGTTGCAATACAATATAGTCAAATACCTATAGTGTAACGTCAAACTACTAAACAAAGTAAGTACCAATATTATAAATTCATATTGATTTTTTTTTCTATTATTAATAATATTATAATTGTGTTAAATGTTCATCAGAGTATTACAATGAAAATGGATGTCTGGAGCTTGATTTGTCGTACCATGCTATTACAGTTTCTGCTGATCAATCATATTATATCCAGTGAAAATCAAGACAATGCATTTTTCAACCTCACTCTTACCACCAATAGTCCGGGGTTACAGTACGAGATATTAGGGGAAGGTAAATTATGTAAAAGTAGTTGGACCATTAATACATATTTTATAGATTTAAAATATTTAATAAATAGCCTTAGTGATATAAGGAGTATGTTAAAAACAATTGACACATATGCAATTAATAACACTTACCAAATAACTATAAATAACTTAGAGAAGCATTTAAAAAAAATAAATTTAGATATACAGGTAATTAGGCAAATGGCTAGGTATAGAAAAAAGGTTAAGCGATCATTTGAGTCTGGAGGTTCGGCACTACAGTGGATGTTTGGTATTGCCGATGCTGACGATGTACGGAGGTATGATAGTTCGATTAACAAATTAGAGAATGATCAAAAAGATATGATACACATAGTTCAAGACCAAGTCTCTATTTTAAGGAGCACAATAACAAATTTCAATGAGACCATAACAACATTTAATGACAATAAATTGTTATTTGACAAAAATATTAAAAAAATTGAAACCACTATTAACAACATAAATATTGAATTAATAGACGAAAAAAAACAAATTATTGTTCTAAGATTAATATCCCTAATTGAAAATAATATATTTGAATTAGATATATTTGTAACGAGGTTACAAAGAATGATATCAAACGTTCAAACAAATAAATTAGATGTTTTTATAATTACACCAGATCAGTTGTTGTCAGAAATAAAACAAATAGAAAATATTCTACCTGAAAATTTACAAATCCCTATCAAATTTAATGAAAATAATATACAAGAAATATACAAAATATTACATATAGACCTTCACCCAATGAACGATAGAATAATATTTTCAATAAAAATTCCACTATGTATCGGCGAAATTTTCAAATTGTATTACATTATACCAATATACGTTCCAATTAATGAACACGGGCAATTTATACATATCGCTGAAAATCCAACGTACTTATTAACAGATGATGTAGTGACAAAATATTTTATTTGGTCAAATATCAATAACTGTTTAATAGTTTCCGACATTTTTGTTTGTGGTTTCAATGAAATGTTACACAATAGTGATACTGATCCCACTTGTGTAACAGAAATATTAAAAAATTCTTTAACTAAACCTACGCAATGTGATACTTATATCACGGAATTTAAAAAAGAATTATGGTACCCATCGTTTTTCAAAAATAATTGGTACTTTGTGTGTGAAAAGCCTACAACAATTACAATAATTTGTAATAATCGATCTTTTATTCGTAAAATTACATTGAAAAGTTCTGGCAAATTATTTCTGAAAGCTGGGTGTCAAGCTCATGCTTCTAAAGGCGTATTAATAACAGAGCAAACAGTAGAATCGTCTTTTGCAACACTACCTTTAGAGTTAAGTATTTTAAATGATTCATGTTGCAATATTACACTTAATCAACGTTATCCAAAACCAATTCATTTAGATGAAATAAAAAAATTAAAATTCGACAAAGAAGCTTTTTTAAAAATCATTTCAAAGTTAAATACACAAGATGAATTACTAAATTCAATATTATTAAATAAGACGTATGAATTTGTATATACAAACAAATATTTAATCATTATAATAGCTGTTATAATATTATACGCGAGTCTAAAATTCTATATAAAAAAAAAAAAAAATATTTCAGCTTTAGAAAATATAAATTTAGGCTATTGTCCTGTGCCCATTGCTCCACCAAAACACTAAACTTTACTTTATAATTTATAATTACATTTATACATGTAAATTTAAATCTCTTATACATTTTTTCATACTAATAGTAGGTAGTTATACTTTATTTTTTAAGAATACAGATTTTATCGTATCCACGCATTTGTTAAATATAAGTCTTAGAAATTTAAATGATTTATGTGTATTTAATATTTAATTTATTTAATATTTTAATATTTATATAATAATTTATAGTTATTTGTACAGTTAATAATTATGTAATTATTTAGTAATTTAAACGATTATAATATGACATTTCGTTAGTAAATAGTAATAATTAAATATTTGTAATTTGTGTACAATACGTTCAATAAATGTTATAACATTTGAATAAAATTAATTTTGTTTATTTTTTTTTTTACAAAATACTCCGATACCATAGTTTATATTTTAATTATTGTAATAATAATTTATTCATTCATTCAAACGATTATAATATAATTATTATATGACATTTAATATTAATTTTTTTTTATATAATTATTAATTATTCCGATATCGCAATAATTAGTATTTTTATCATACCTAAATAGTTCGATAATTCAAGTAATACGGCTTATTGAAGCGGTTTACAGCAAAACTACGTATTACAAAAATTGTAGAGATGAACTTTTTTAACAATCGTAAGAAACCCGAATTTCGATATTTTTATAAATTAGTTGAATAATTAATCGATAAAAAGTTAAAAACCGTGTTAATTTACCATGTGATATTGGACGATTGGAATACGATATCAAAAATCGGATTTCTTACGATTGTTAAAAAAGTTCTCGTCTACAATTTTTATAATAGGTAGTTTTGTTGTGACCGCTTCAATAAGCCGTATTACATGAAGAACAAAAGTATAGTTTTTATTTGTATAAAATTCGAATACGAAGAGGGCGCACTATAGAAGACAAAATATGGCATAAAAACATGGTTTCGTAATTCCAGTAATACGGCTTATTGAAGCGGTTTACAGCAAAACTACCTATTACAAAAACTGTAGAGAAGAACTTTCTTAACAATCGTATGAAGCCAGAATTTCGATATTTTTGTTAATTAGTTGAATAATTAATTGTTAAAAAATTAAAAACCTTGTTAATTTACTAAGTGATATTGGACGATTGTAATACGATATCAAAAATCGGATTTCTTACGATTGTTAAAAAAGTTCTCCTCTACAATTTTTATAATAGGTAGTTTTATTGTAAACCGCTTCAATAAGCCGTATTACTTGAAGAACAAAAGTATAGTTTTTATTAGTAGGTATGAAATTCGGATACGAATACAAGATATAAAACCGAACAAAATTAAATAATATTTGTCATGAAATATAATATAATAATCATTTTCTTATCTGGGTTATTTATAAACTATGTACGGGCGCACGGCTGCGATAGAAAACCCGTTTTGACCTATGGTGCGGTACTGCTGTTATCGCGCGCGGGGTGGTGGTATGAACACCTAGTATCGAGCGCTGCCGCTGCCTATAATGGGCGCAGCACATGACGAGCGTAATTAAATGTTTTTTTACCGAAAAACATGGTTTTGTAATTCCAGGAATACGGCTTATTGAAGCGTTTTACAGTATAAATACCTATTACAAAAATTGTAGAGGAGAATTTTTTCTAGAAACGTAAGAAGCCCGATTTTTGATATCTTGTTCCAATCGTCCAATATCGCATGGTAAATTAACACGTTTTTTTAAACTTTTTATCAATTAATTATTTTACTAATTAATAAGAATATCGAAAATCGGGCTTCTTACGTTTCTAGAAAAAATTCTCCTCTACAATTTTTGTAATAGGTATTTATACTGTAAAACGCTTCAATAAGCCGTATTCCTGGAATTACGAAACAATGTTTTTATGCCATATTTTGTCTACCATATTTTGGTGTGTAGCGTCCTCTTAACCACCATCAATCATTTAATTCATTGGATTGTAACACAAAACTTAATTCAAAACTCTATCCAGATTCAAAAATTGCCGCAAAACAATCAACTGCGCGGACTAAAGCAACAGCAATCATCAAAAATATATTGGCACCACATTCTTTGCAAACAATTAAAGAAGAGATTGAACAAGTTCCTTTCTATGGAGTTCTTACGGACGCTAGCAATCATAATGCGGAAAAATTGTTTCCTCTTATTATTCAATATTTTTCCGAAACAAAAGGTATGCAATTAAAATTAATAAAGCTTAATTCTTTGGAAAATGAAACTTCAGAGACTATAGTGAAATTTTGTGTTGATACATTAAATAATTTAAATATTTCTTTACATAAACTAATCGCGTACAGTGCAGATAATACAAATACTAATTTTGGTGGGAGAGACAGACATGGAACAAACAATGTTTACTTTAAACTTCAATCCATATTATCTAAAAATCCGTTGTCACAAATTTATTTCTTGTTTTTACATTGTCAAACATTTTTATTTGAGAAACAAATCAAAAAAATAGAAAAATCTGATATTACCATTATAGAAGTCAAAAAAATTATAAACGATTTAGAACAAACACTTTCAGAACGCGCCGAAGCTAACTTTTTGGGAATCAAAACTAAAATTGAATATAATAAAATAAAATACGATGCTCAGCTTTTTGTTTCGATAAAATTATTCGACGAAGAAGTCGATCATTATTACAAAACGGCACGGGAGTATTTACAACAGTGGAGTAACCCTCTTATAAAATTTGAGGTATTTTCATGGATGGATCTTACTTCTTCGCTGCAATGGCAAGAAGTTGAAAAGACAATAACTTATTTAAAAGAAAAGGGAATTGATATTACGGATAGTTGCTTTGAAGAAATATTGTATTTTAAAAACTTCATAGACAAACAGAAATTTGATGAAGATTGGAATAATAAAAATATGCATGACAAATGGTTACATTTCTTTCAAAAAACTGATGTATTGGAAAGAAAACGTAATTTAATTTTAATGTGCCAATACTTACATGCTATTCCTGGTCATAACGCTAATGTTGAAAGGATATTTTCACTGATAATGGCCCAGTGGACAAAAGAACGTAACCGTCTTCAAGTAGAAACTGTAGAAAGTATCATTCAATGCAAATTTAATTTCAAAATGACTTGTTCGGAATTTCATATGTATGTTATGGGAAAACCAGAGCTATTGAAACAGGTGAAAAAGTCAGAAAAATATAATATTTCAAAATAAATAAATAAATAATATTTCATTAATCAAATGTATCTTCTAATTTAATGTCTTTCATAATTCAATACTATTATTTTTTTTTCTATATATATATATTAATTATACTGTGTTCTAAATTTTAATATTAAAAAAAAGGTTGTTCAAATTATTTTTGTAAATGTCCCGGTCAGTACTTGGACTTTTATGGCAACCCTAATCTATGGCAAACAGCATAAGGAGATAATGCATACAGTTTAGTTCCAAAACAACGACGAAAGAAGTGGGATGCAAAAAGTCGAAAAGGATACTTTGTTGGATATTCAGAAACTTCAAAAGGGTATCGTATTTGGTATAAAGAAAATAACGAGGTGTCACTTAGTAGAGACGTTATTTTCAAGGATGAAAGTGTTGTAAATGACCAACGTGTAGAATGTTCTAATAATTTAAATGATAGTAATAACATTGATGTTCTTAGCTTAC
This sequence comes from Metopolophium dirhodum, assembly GCF_019925205.1. Taxonomy (NCBI): domain Eukaryota; kingdom Metazoa; phylum Arthropoda; class Insecta; order Hemiptera; family Aphididae; genus Metopolophium; species Metopolophium dirhodum. Next base: position 571,852 of record NW_026869896.1, on the reverse strand, counting down.
ACAAAGAAGGCTCTTTAGAACACAGCAATAAATCAGAAGGAGATGAAGTCATGGAAAATAAATTTGGGTCAATAAGTGTAGATGTCAATGAAAAACAAGAACATGAACAAGAAAATGGATCAAATGTCAACGTGTACAACTTGCGAGACAGAAGTAATATTAAGAAACCATTACGTTATGATAATTCAGCCTTTTTCGTAGTCGAATCCGATCCAGTGAATTTCAAGGAAGCTGTGGAGTCACAAAATTCAGAAAAATGGATAGAAGCCATGAACAATGAAATGGAATCTCTTGAACAAAACGGAACATGGTCGCTCGTAAGTTTACCTAAGGACAGAACTATTGTAAATTGTGGTTGGGTGTATAAAACAAAATACAATGTTCATGGACATGTTGATCGATACAAGGCTAGGCTAGTAGCAAAAGGATATAGTCAAATGTTCAGTATTGATTTTAATGAAACCTTTAGCCCTGTAGTAAAGTTCGATTCAATTTGGTCTATATTAGCTATATCAGCAGCAGAACAATTACAACTTCGACAATTTGACGTTCAAACAGCCTTTCTATATGGAGATTTGGACGAAGAAATTTACATGAGACAACCAGAAGGGTTCAACGATGGTACCGAAATGGTGTGCAGACTTCAACGCAGTTTATATGGCCTAAAGCAGTCACCACGATGTTGGAACATAAAGTTCAAAACATTTCTTCTTAACAGATCTTAGCAGATCCCTGCGTTTTTGTTAATAGAGAAAATAACAAAGTATTAATCGTCGCTATATTTGTTGATGATGGTCTAGTTGCAGCTACATCGAGTCAGGATGTACATGCATGCATTAATGGAATATTTGAGACAACATTTCAATATTACCGAAGGAGAATTGAATCAATTTTTAGGTACAGAAATTGAGCGAAAATCTGATGGATCAATTGTAATGCACCAAGGGTTGTATTGTAAAAGAGTATTGGAGAAGTTCAATATGACTGAAGCAAAATCAGTTCAAATACCAGCAGACCCTCAACATTCATTAGATGACAAGCAACAAAATACTAATTTAACTAGTAAGTCCCATATCGTGAAGCAGTCGGAAGCTTATTATATCTCAGTCAGATTACAAGACCGGACATAACTTTTTCAGTAAATCTAGTTAGTAGATACATCGAGGATTCAAAGGAACAACACTGGACAGCAGTGAAACGAATTTTAAAAGATTTAAAGGGAACTATTAATTTTGGATTGGTATTTAGTTCTAGACAAAAACTCATGTTAAAAGGATACAGTGATGCTGACTATGCAGGTGACTTGGATACAAGAAGATCAACATTAGGGTCAGTATTTACATTAGGATCTGGAAGTATAGCATGGAGTTTACGTCGTCAACAGTGTGTTAGCCTTAGCACAACTGAATCAGAGTACATAGCTTTAAGTCAAGCAGTACAAGAATTAACTTGGTTAAAATTGTTTTTAGGTGAATTGCTGGACCAGCCAAAAACGGTGCCAACAATGTATGGAGACAATCAAAGTGCGATTAAACTCGTAAAAAATCCAGAGTTTCATAGAATAACGAAGCACATAGATGTTCGCTACCACTATATAAGAGAAAAGTTCAATGAGGGATTGTTTTCATTGGAGTACATATCCAGCAAGGAGCAGATTGCGGACATTATGGCAACACCAACTCCACGAACGCGGTTCAATGAGCTAAGGGAGATGTTAGGAGTTATAAATATTGATGTATAAGGGTATATTGTTTAAGGCAGGGGTCGGCAATTAATTTATGTGGCGGGCCAGATATTTAAAAAAAAAAATTAAACTTTAAGGGAAAGTGTTGGAATTATAAACAAAACACCCTGTATAATGTAGTGTATAAGTAATATATTCACACTGTAGTTCATCAGACGCTGACTATACATTTTTATTTATTTATTTATTATTTATTATTATTTATTATAATCAACGCCAGACGGCTTTTACAAAATAACAGACAGGAAGTACTACATAGATAACAGTATAAAAACATATACAGTATATATAAGATGCATAACTTATACTAACTTAATATACTAAATTAGTAAGTAATTAAAACAAAAAAAACAATGTGGTGTAAGTTAAGTAAAAAAAAAATGTGAGCCTTCGTACTACATATGGATTAATAGTCTATATGATTATTTGCATTATGCATCATTCTTGTGAGTGGGGCATTCCTGGAGAAGTTTGATTTATTGGTGGGTATATAAAAATTACATTGAAGCCTAGTGTTACTAGGAATACGAAAGCTAAGTTCACCAAGTAGTCTTGGGGCATCAACTTGTCCTTCTATCAGACGCTGAATAAAAGTGATATCAAAATTATCACGTCTTACAGAAAGGGGAACTAGTCTCAGAGTTTGTCTTAATGGCCCATAATCATGTGGTGGATGAGGAATGTTGAGGCAATAACCGGCGAAACGCATAAAACTGTTTTGTACACGATCAATCCGACAAATGTCAACTGTGGTATATGGTGACCAAACAATAGACCCATATTCAATGACCGACGGACTAAAGCATTATAGAGAGCTAGAAGGCAATTGGCAGAACTAAAATTGGTTGAGTGACGCCTTATGAATCCCAAAGTACGAAAGGCTTTGCTGGTCATATAATCAATATGAGGGCTAAAATTAAGAGAAGATACAAATATAATGCCTAAATCATGGACCTGGCTAACACGTTGAATAGATATACCATCAAGTCTATAGTCAAAAGATATCACTGCATTAGTGCGATAGAAAGTCATAACTTTGCATTTAGAGATGTTAAGAGATAAATTAAACGTACTACAACAATTAGTGAATTTATCAAGGGTGTTTTGGAGAGTGAGGCAATCATTGTTTGAGGTAATCGTGTGAAAAATTTTAGAATCATCAGCAAAAAGTAAGAAACGACAAGGGGAAACAACTGAGCACATAGTATTAATGAAAATATTAAATAATAAGGGACCTAAATGGCTACCTTGTGGAACACCGGACGATGCGCGGAAGAGATCAGATGACTTCCCGAAGAGGTTGACAAATTGTCGACGGTCACTAAGGTAAGAACTAAACCATGGTAAAAGTGGCTCACCAACACCAAGTCTCTCGAGGATATAAAGAAGTGCATTGTGGTCAAAGGAGTCGAACGCTATAGAAAAGTCTGTGTATATCACATCAACTTGATTTCCTAATTCAAACGCCGCGTGAAGGTAAGAAGCAAAAACTACATGACTAGTCGCAGTCGAGCGACCAGGAAAGAACCCATGTTGGTAAATTGATAAGGTGGTTAAGAAAGAACGTTCGATTCGTTTCAGTACTATAGACTCAAACAGTTTACCTAGGAGAGGAAGGCCGGAGATGGGTCTATAGTTGGCGACATCAGCCGGATTCCCAGATTTGAAAATTGGTGTAACACGACTTATTTTCCACACAGAAGGGAAAACACCTTCTGTAAGTGAATTTATTAAAAATTAAAGTGACCGGTATACTGAGAAAGGCACGGCAGTGATACAATAGGTTAGCAGAAATGCCATCCGGGCCCGAACTATGAACATTTGAAAGAGAGTTAAGCCCTATATTAACTTCATCAATCCATATAGATAATTTAGAAGGAAGGTGTGAAAATTGGTTGTTTGTAAACTCATCTGATAAATTATTGCAGGTAAATCGTGAGTCACCATAAACAGATGAGAAATGAGAAGCAAACAAAGAAGCAACTTGGTCACCTGAGGCCTTAAACTCCCCAAGATGAACCTCATCTGTTATTGTAGAGACACCACGTTTACTACGAACAAATTTCCAAAATGATTTAGGATCTACACATAGACGATTCTGTATGTTACGCAAATAGTGACTATAGAGACACTTCGATTCAAATTTACATTGGGCGCGTAGTTGAGAGAAGATTAAATAACGATTAAGACCACCTAACATTTTATATTGTTTATGCGATTGTTTTTTCATAGCGAGAAGTTTCTTAAGCTTACTTGAGACCCATATGGGAAAAGTAGAGTTTCGAAAGTTTCGTAATGGAACGCATTCACGAATACAATCAAGCAATGATTTCTGTAAGAAATCAGCAGAAAGGTCTGCGGATCTTGAATCTAAGGCGTTGTACCAATCAATGCTCTCAAGTCTATGAATAATCCTCTCGTAGTTAGCATTTTTAAAATCATAATATGTGTGTTGAGCGTCCAGCATTGGAGGGTCTGAAAGAAAGGGACAGGAAATAGACAGTGCTGGGTGGTAAATGTCACATGGAACTAATAAATCTGTAGCCTGCTGGACTAAGGTGGATTCATTACTAGAGAAAATTAGGTCAAGAAGAGATCCAGAGTTATTGAGAATTTGGTTTTTCTGGACGAAGTGAAGGAAACTAAACATCAATTCTTGAACGGAGCACACCAATTTCAGCCCGGAAAGAAGCATTTTCAGTAACCAGATCTGCTACTTGGGAAGTGAGTGTCGAAATGCTACTTTTAAGTTCACTAAACTGCGACGATTGAGAAGTAGAGAGCGATTCGATTGCCTTCAAAATGTCAGAGGTAGAAGGAGGTTTCTGAGCCTGTGCACGAGTATTTGAAGCCACGGAAGAGGGTGTTGAAGGCATAATTTGATGCAAGAGTATAGAAAAAAGAAATATATAAAAATACTTAAAAATTAAGACAACAGCATGCAACATAAAGTACAGTAATGTAGTACAGCATGCAAGCTAAGTCGGAGTTGAAACACAGGTGGATAATGAAAAAGCCCAGCGTTAAAGTCACCGAAAAACAGCTGACTGGTTTGTTGATAAGGTGGTAATTGACAAGTTTGGGGTTCCAAGTGATAAGAACGTACCTGATGTACACAAGCTGGCAGATGCAGTTTCTTTTGCACTATACTTCTTCTAGTTAATCTGTCGAGATGAAGCTTGAAAACATGTGTAGGCGGAAAAGGCACAAAGACGAAACGAATAACAGCGACCGCAAAAAAAAAGAGGTACTTACAAATGAAAAAATAAAAAAACCGGTAAGAGCGAAGTGTTATCACTGTTATCACTGTATTCATTATATACTACAGCATATTATATGTCCTGCGTAGTGTAGCCGGGTATACACAGTTAGTCGTTGATTTATATTACGCCTCGTAACACTATTGTACATCGTATCATTATACTTATTATTATATTATATATATCCGATTATATTATTATTTACCTTTTAACTTCTGTATATCTGTGTACTTCAACAGATAGTTTTATATCATATTCTGATTCTACATTTCATTCAGGAACTACTATACTGACTAAAGTTCCTCAATTTGATCTTATCAATAGTATCCCATTTGATTATATGCATTGTGTTTGCATTGGAATCATGAAAAAGCTGTTAATGTTTTGGAATGGAGGGGTTAAACGACACAAGTTGACCCTTCCTAATAATTTGATATCAGCTTTGGATAAAAAGTTTAATGACATTGGTCAATATATAACTGTGGAGTTCCAGAGAGCACCAAATGTTAATAGTCGACAGCATCCTATCAGAGATGCCAGTCGTTAGAAGGCTACAGAATTAAGGCAAATTCTTTTATATACTGGTATTGTTGTTTTTCGGGATATTGTTAGCAAAGAAGTATATGAACATTTCTTAGAATTATGTGTTGCTATTAGACTACTCTCAATAAACAATATTTCGTCCGACATTAACAATTATGCAAAATCACTTTTAAATCATTTTGTAGTATCGTTTGCTAATATTTATGGTAAATCATATATGTCGCATAACGTTCACATTATTCAACATTTAGCAGATGATGTTAAAAAGTATGGATCATTTAATAACTTTTCAGCATTTGAATTTGAAAGTTATATGCAACCAATAAAAAAAAAAATTAGAACTGGTGTTAAACTATTACAATAATTGATACGGCGATATTCTGAAGATAGAATTTTCTTCTCAAAGAAAGAAGAACTAAACAAACATATTGGGCCTCTCAATGTCCAATGCAAATTTAAAATCAGACCGATTACCATAGATGGATGTGAACCATATTATGCAGGATGGAGAACTGACAAATTTGTATTAAAAATAAATAAGGCAGACAATTGTGTTAGAATGATAAATGGTGATATAGTTATTATTGAAAATATTGTAACATCAAAATTCAATGAAAACATATTGATAATTGGGCGAAAATTTGAGAAACTTGAAAATTTTTTTAATACACCTTGTCTTTCAAAATTATTAAACATAATAGCTGCGTCAGAATTAAGTCACCTTCAGTTCTGGATGCTAAATAATATTAAGGACAAAATGATGCATTTACCAGTTGATAATAAAGTATCAATTATTATACCTTTATTGCATTTGCAGTAAAGTGTATTCATCTTATGTATATATGTATAAAGTTTATAGATTTAAATATTATTTAATGAAAATAATAATAATGGTAATAATAGGAAGTTTTTTTAAACAATATTATATTTATGCTAATTAAATTGTTGGTTTTAATATTTAGGTCATCTTGGTCTGTTGTGCTCTTTACTTCTACCAACGAAGTTCAGCATGTTCCGGATAATTGGTTGGTTGATACTGATAAGTGTTGGTTTCCATACTTAAAAGCAGATTGTAAAGAGAAATTTCTTTCTACGGCTCAAATAAGTAAAATGATTAAAAAGTGCAGTGCAGTACAAAATAATGAAGATGGCACTATACACCAAATTACAAAAATTGCTGGACCATTTTGTAAGTAAAATAAATTAGTAAATTAGTAAAATATAAATTATGACATTTTTAAATATTGTTCTAATCAGATAAAGAAAAACTGGCTAGGAATACAAGTAAAGTTTGGTCAGAACAGTCAGCTTCTGAAAGCGAAGAAGACATATCACCCCAAAAAAAAAATGTATGTCAAGTGTTAATAATGATATTACTTTAGAACTTCCAAAGATACCAATGTTTCCGTTGTTAAATTCCAACACAAGTAAATATTATAACAATAATATTTGTTTATTGCACTAAGGTTAAAAAATGTATATTATTTTATATTTATTTAAGCTGATTCAAATATCATAAATAATGAAAAATATGAAATATCTGCCATAACAAGTGCGAATGATAACTGCAGTATTGTTACAAAAAACCATTCAATAAATGATTCACTTGAAACGACAAGTGCAACCAGCTCAAATACTACAGGTTTGTTATCATCATGCAATGTAGTTTTTATGTAATTATTTTGGTAAGTACTTTGCTTAACAAATTATAACTTTTAACTTTAATAGGTAAAAATATGATTTCAAATAATAATTTGGATGTAAGTGAAATAACAATGAACGCTAATGATGATATAGAAGAACTCACTGAGTTTATTAATGCAGCCACTGATACAGATTTTTTAGTTGAAGATATTGACTTTACTGCTTCTCCTACTACAACTGCTGGTGTCCTTAGTGATTCTTTAGAAACAAAAAAAGGTTTGCATTTATATTTTTATTTTTACATTTAGATAATTTATTTATTTGTCAATTTTGAAATATTTATTTTTATTTTAGACTGAAGTTGTGATAATTAAAAATTAATAACTATTATTGAAAAAAATAATAAATATTACAAATCTGCTCTTAAGGAAATGGCACTTCAAATGATTTTATTGACTAATTCAAATGCTCGACTCTGTAAAAGATTTGAAAATATGGACAATAAATTACAGGCAATGATGAAATCAAATTCTAGAGTAAGGGCACTGGCTCTTCCAAATCCAATAATTCCAACAGTGTTCCTTAGCATTTTGCCAGTCAAATCATTAGAAGAATTAGATATAGCTGAAGCGATTTTTTCAGTTGAAAACATTGAGTACTTGTTACATAAAGAAAATTTAGTAAGATCATGAATTGATTATTTTAAACCCTTACTTTAAATAACTTTATTAATCAAAAAATCAATGTTTGTTACAGAAAAGTTATGAAAAAAAAGTTATTCTTATGAAAGTAGGATCACTCAATTTAAGTTCTGCAATTAGGGAAGCTGTAAGCTTATGTTTTGATTATGCGATATTGGGTCACTTTAGTTATAAGGGAAAAACAAAACGGAAATTTATTGACTTAGAGCTATTTTCTGTTATATAAGGTAAATTCTATAGTTATATATAATTATTATAATATATAAATAAACCTAAGTAATTTAATGAATTTTGACTAATTTAGAATCACTAACCGGCTATCTCGATACACCTTTGAACCAAAAAAAATTTACAACAGTCCTGGATAACTATTTGAGGCACGCACCTAAAGTGATTGCTCATGAATGATTCTATTTTTAAAATAATAATTTATACAGAATATGTAAAGGTATGACTATTCAGTTTTAAACAGTTATTGTTTTTATTTTTATTTTTATTTTATTTTTATTATGCTTATATCCTATAATATGTATATTAAATGAACCAGAATTTTAGTTTTTTGTTATTAATAAAAGTATGATTTTATAATATTCATTTGTATTATTTTTATTTAGACATAATCTATATAGAATACTCTATTAAAGATCAATGGTACCAGGCACATCTACAGGATTTAATTTTTATTTTTGTGGGTGGGAAGTTAAAGAAGTGAGGACTTATGAGTTTGAATTAGTGTTTACATACTTAAAAGATGTTAATACAGTGTGTTCACAATAAGAGGTAACACTGAATATCTCAGATGGGTGACATTGTATTGAAATGGGGTTTTCGGGAGGTAATAGGGAGCACTTGAATACATATTTTCAGACCAGTTTCAAAATGTTAGCTCACTCGGTACGCGCATGCGCAATACGACTACTTTTTTTTAAATAGCAACCCCAGTTTTTTTCTGCAGGTTCGGGTAGAGTATTTTTTTTAAACATTTATTGTATAAAAAGTTTTTTTCTATTTTCAAAACTGACCAAGTTAGAGTAAGTCAAACATAATATATAAAGTTAATAAATTAAACTTATTTAGTAAGAATTGTATAGTTATTTCTAAGACATTTGTATGAAAAATTAAGAGTTATATAATTACACCTAGGGATGGTTGTTGATTACACCAAAACACGAAAAATGCACCGTTATATAATGATACATAAAACAGTAATTTAACCGACAAGTACACTATCATTGCACAATTAATTATGGATATTTTTGGTGCAGTAATACTGTTATTGAACCCAACATTGAACTCTCAGTGCACTATTAATGTGTATACTAATTTTTGCAATAACACGATTATTGAACCGACGGTTGCACTCAAAAACCACAGTGCAACCCATGTAAAAATTCGGTATTCAAAATGACCAAAAACACAGTGCAGTGAACCGGAAATTCACCGTGCATTGAACCATAGAATGACTGATTGGTGAACATATTTGCAGCACCGAATTTTTAAAACAAACTTCATGCTATCTTCCCCACGCCACCCGTAATATAATTGTAAAATTACAAGAAGCTGGTGATATAAATAAAGAAAACGTAAAAACTGCAGCGTCTAATTTTTATAAAACAAGCAAAGAATATTTGGAGGAGTGGTGTCAGTTCAACTGTAAAGGAATAGCTTTACGTACTCAATTCATGTATTAGTATATAAGTATTATTCTACTCGGAGAGGCAGTTCTCCTTGAGTTGTTATGATCTCCTAGACGTAACCTCATAGTTAGAAACTACATTCTATTTTGGCAAACTAATCAAGGGGAGCGGCCAACAACAAGTTACGAGCGGCGGTTGCGAGAATAACAACTTATTGAACCAGCTACATACACCGCCCCGTCCATGCGCAGGATCCATCAAAGGAATCGACATCATATATAGGAGGGCTGGGAACACAGTAAAGACAGATGTACCTGGACCAGCAACGCAGAAGCGACTTCACGCCACTAGCCATATACAGGACGACGACTACTACTACTACTACTATTACCACGACGATACTATACATTTTATATTTGTTCTAATAAAACATTGTATTATAAATCTAATTTGGCTACCGTTATTTCCAAATCATCTACATAGTGAATCCCAGAAGGGGCAGCACGTAACACAACGAAGAAGTAAAACAATTTGAATGGGCAAATCTGGGAAAGGTTCCCTCGTGGGAAGATGTACAAAAAGTGATGGACTTACTTATTGAACAGAAATTTATTAGTAGCAGTCAAGACACAGGAGTGTTTGACAAGTTTTCACTAATTTCTAAGTATATAACAGCTCAAAAAATATACGACTGGAACACCGGGAATATACCTACTGAAAATCGTTGGGTGGAAGTATTTACGCACTTTAATGCTAATGATCAGGGCTCATAACTTCTAGCATTTGCATATTTTTTTTGAGAGGTCCTAGAGATACCTATGTGAGCTATAAATTTGTTTCAGATAACCAAGGAGCTAAATTCGAAATTTTATGTTGCATATTTTTGCATATTTCGAAGTATAAGTGCTATTTTGCTTTTTTTCTATTTTCCAATATTATTTTTGCATAATATTTATTTTTTTTTTTGTTTTCAGTTCCGTAGCTTTTAAAACATTTTTTCTTAATAATAAAAAGTAATTATAGTCGTATTAATTATTTATATTAGTAATTAATTCGTGTCAATTAATTGTTCTTATAATATTATAAGAAAAAACTATTTATAACTATACGAGTTTAGATGACGTGCGACCTAGCGAGAGTGTATGCTTGATACTTGGTAATCCCATCGTTAAAGAAATTGTAGCATATGCACTATAAATATATAGGTATCATTATTCATTATTAATTATAATTTATAATTTTTTTTTAATAACAGAACAATCGCAGAATAAATGAGTACCACAATAATTTCGATGTAATATTATTCAATTTTTTTTTTAATAATAAAAGCTTGATAATTTTTTTTATACAAATGTTTTTTTTACGCATATTTAAGCGCTTATATGAATATTTTTAAGAGCATATTATTGCGCTTATAACAACCTTTTTTAGAGCTATAAGTTATGAGCCCTGCTAATGATCTCTCACACGTGAATTTTTCTATAATTGTTAAATACATTTTGTGTCTGCCAGGCAGTAACGCTCCAGTTGAAAGAGTGTTCTCTCTTATGAATAAAATATGGAGCAGTCAAAAAACTCAGTTGGGAGTCGGTATATTAAAAGCCATTCTTATAACAAGGGTAACATCAACAAATCATGTCAAGAGTTCCATTCTTACATAAAAACCAAACAGGCTACTTTGAAGCAGATTTGTGGATCCGACAAATATAAACCAGCCGAATAATATACTCTATTATTTATTTTTAAATTATTATTATTATTATACTTATTAATATATTAGTTCCGTTTTTCTGTTGCCATTTTTTATACAAATAGTTTGTTTTTTTCCAATAAAAAAATTGTTATTTTTTGCAAAATGATGTGGTTTTTTTATTAAAATGTACAGGTGTCCCGCTTTGAAGAAAAAAAAATATGGTCACGTTACCTATACACAATGATACAGCTGATATAATATTATATAATTCAACTGCGGGCGACGATCGATTCCTATTAATAATATTCGTATCGGAACAACAATAGATAACGGTTGTCAAAAACCCACAATTATTCAAAAAAAAATTCTACATTATCACATCTTGTCCGTACTGCGTATAGTGGCGACGTGGCGTACACCGTAGACCGTAGTTAATAATTGACGGAAAAATAACCAAACCCAATTTTCAATCATCCAGTTATTCATCCAAGGTACTCCGACTCGTGACACGCCTGCAGCATAACCACAACGGCACAACTCCAAGCCAACTACAGCTCTTGTAGTAACTACTAACTACTTAGTACTTAGACTCTAGAGACAAGACTGAAGACAATATTATTATTATATTGTTTAAGGTTTTTATAGTGCTTTATCGTATAATTTTGTTTGAAGTGTGAACGCGTAGCGTAACGAGTCAACAATTATACATAAATCATATATACACACAGGTATGTACTATTTTAAAACTATAATATATGCTTTGCCACTTCCAATAGTATTTCCACTTTGTTGTATGCTATTTACTGCACGTTTTGTGGAATATAAAATATAATCTTCTTAATCTATTTTATTTGTTTATAGGTTCCTATAAACAATAATATATTTTGTGATAAACAGTAAATTTTTCAATATTCGCGTCACTGGTTAGTATTAGGTAATTATAATATAATCTTACTCACATACCTAATAGTTTTAATTCATACTTAAAATTATTATCTAGTTTACCTAATAACATTTTAACAATTTAGTCATCACATCCTAGTAAATCTACAAAACGTAGAAGGTTTTTGGAAGACTTAGAGGTCAGTAATGTGTATATTGAAAATCCAAATCAGAATTCCGTGCATTTTGATAATATTTTAGAAACTCAAAATACTACAAGTGAATTAATTTTACCTGACAATAGTGTTATAAATAATATAAGTGATTCAATTGAACCCAGTAGCCCTTTAGTTCATGAAAGTAAAAAAGTTACATATTATGTATCTTGTAATACTTCTAGTACACTTGAAACTGTTGAAGATTAGTTCATATTAAATGTAAGTTCAACTGATTCTGATGACGAAGATGAAACTATTTTGGCAGAGTATTTTACTGATGATAGAGATCCTATTTTATCAATGTTATGTCACTGGGCAGTTTCATATAACATAACTAACGTAGCTCTTTCTAAAAACTTTGAAAAAACATAAATGTTTTAATTTTTTTCCCGAGGATGCTAAAACCATTGTTAAAACCAACAAACATATTGACAATAAGTAAGTCCAAGTCATTACACCAGGTATATATTATCATTTTGGTACAGAAATTGGTTTAAAAAGTTTGGGTGATTGGTTTCAATTTCATGATGAAACGATAAAAATTGTTATTGGTATCGATGGCTTGCCATTAACAAAGAGTTCTCAAAGTAGTTTTTGGCCAATTTTAGGATATGTACGTAATTTTCCTGGAAGACATAAAATATTTTTAATTGGTTTATATTGGGGTAAAGAAAAAGCAAAGGATAGTAATTTGTTTTTAAAAGCCATGATCGATGAATTTAAGGATCTATATAAAATTGGTTTTAAAACCACCAGCTGCGATGCCCCAGCAAAAAACTATATTTTAAAAACTAAAGGGCACGGTGGTTTCTTTTTGTGTACTAGGTGTAATGTTGAAGGAATCTATTTAGATAATAGGGTATGTTTTCCAGATAGAGAATTTATTTAAAAACTCATTTAGATTTCATCAATCGTACACATGAAGAATATCATGTGACTGAAAGTGTATCTATTTTGACAGAGCTCCCAGAAGTTGATATGGTTTATAGTTTTAGTTTGGATTATATGCACTTAACTTGTTTAGGGGTTGTTAAAAAACTAATTATGTTGTGGTTAGGAAATATAAAAGGATCACCCATTTCTGTTCGTTTACAAAACCGAAAAGTAGAAGAAATATCAGGTAATTTGTTGTTTTTAAAATCTTCTATGACTTCTGATTTTTCTAGATTTCCCAGAGGGTTAAACAAAGTTCCTAGATGGAAAGCCACTGAATTTAGACTATTTCTTCTTTATATTGGTCCTATAGTCTTAAAAGATATTATTAACAATGAATGCTATTTACATTTCATGTGTTTGCATATTTGTTTTAGGATTCTTCTAGTTAAAAATAGCAGTGATGAACTTGTTAGGTTTATAGAAAAACTATTGTCATATTTCGTTCAAAAATTTGGTATAATTTATGGACAGAAAACGTACATAGGCTTCTTCATATTGTTGATGACTACAAAAAAATTGGTCCTTTAGAATCGTCTTGTTTTCCTTTTGAAAACTATATGAAGTCCCTAAAAAAAATGGTTCGTAAACATCAAAAACCTTTGGAAAAAGTCATAAAGCAATACCAAGAATTTCTTGAGTTTATTAATAAACCTCCTATATCTAATCTATTACCTTATTCTATTGAGTATAAGAAACCTCATAATAATGGGCCGATATTGGGCAATGTTACTTCACAATTCCAAATTGTCATTGTCAATTATGATGTTAAAATTAAAAAAAAACTCAATAACAGATTGTTTTATTGGCTTTTCAAAAGAAGGGATATTACATATTTATAAATTCTTAAATATTTGTTGTAATCATATAACAGGATTACATTTTTTTGTCGCCAAGTTATTCAATAATATTTTATCGTTTTATGACAAACCGATAAATAGTTTAAAACTGGGAGTAACATATGTTTCAAATTTATCAGAAAATATTGTACCTATTACTATTAGTCACTCGTTTCAAGAATATATAGTTTTCAATTTTCACAATAATAAGCAAATTTCGTTACCAATCCTACATTCATTAAATAACTAATATATATAAATGTTTATTTGTGCAGTAAATAATTTAATAAGGCTCTAAAAATGTATAATAATGCTCATTTGATATTAAATGTAACTTCAAAAGTTTTATTTATGTATTTATTTTAACAACTTTGTTTTGTAACAGTATAAATTTAGTCATATTAAAAAAATTGTATTTTATATATTTTAGGACACCTAGTTTGTGTAGTTGTGTGTATGTTTTATTATTTTTAATATGCCATACTCAGTTGTTCATTTTTTTGATGACGACACAGTTGATACGGGCTTGGCCTAAAAATAATAAAACAGCTTCAAGGCTGATTGAAAAAAATGTATGCCTAATGAAATTGAATTTGTTTATTTAAATAGCAGAGAATTATACAAAGGCATTGGTAAATATAAATAATATTCCTATTAATTTTTCATATTAGATCGATATTAAATAGGTTATAGATATGCTTGTATTAAATTTATTATTTAAGGATAAAACTATAATTATTGTAGATTAGGGTGGCCATTCGTCCCATTGACGTAGAAGCTATTACAGTTAAACTTTTTGGATATTTCCACATTTATACAGTGCGGGTAGAAAAATTAAAAGAATTTTGCGATTTTGCTGATGTCCAATACCGTGATATTTTATCACATGCCAAAACTAGATGGCTATCGCTGTCTCCTGCAATTGACAGAATTATTTTAATGTTTGATGGCCTAAAGTCGTATTTTATTTCACAAGATTCGAGTCCTAAGATAGTGGTTGACTTTTTTCAAAACGTCACTGCTCTATTATCTATGAAATTTATACAAAGTATGCTTAAACTGTTCAATAACTATATTCAAAAAATTGAAGGGGAAAAAATTTCGGCATTTGAATTAATTGATATATTAAACAGTTTATTAAATAACTTAAAAAACAGAAAGAATGAACATTTTATTAATACTGAAATGGAGATAATGATTGATTCTATTGAAGAAGAGGGTTATTTAGTTAAAAAAGAATTTGATATAAACTGTCAAAAGTTTTACGATTTATGTATATCGTATATTCAAAAGTGGACATTACCTAACCAGGCACTAATGGTTGAATTAAATTGGTTGCACTTAACAAACAAAAATACAGTTACATGGAATAATGCTAAAAATACAATAAAGATGTTATCAAAATATGTTAAAGTTAATGAAGATGAATACTTTGATGAGTTTATGGCTTTTATAAACATTTTTCAAGACAAATTTGATGACTGGACAAAAAATGTTGTTTTAATAGAACAAAAATGGGTACAAATATTTAATATATTTAAAGAAAAAGATGTAAATGTATCAAATCTGGCAATGGTTGTAGAGTTTGCATTTTGTTTACCGGGGTCAAACGCGTCAATAGAGCGAGTATTTTCTTTAATGACAACTACTTGGACTGACGTTCGAAATCAAATGGATACTAAAACAATAGAATGTTGTCTGATAACAAAAAGATATGGATTGAGTTGCATTGAATTTTACAATGAAATAATAAAAAATTCTACACTACTGAAGAAAGTACACAGCACTGAAAAATATAAGGTCTCTTTGGACGACAAAAATAAAGAAAAATAATAAATCAGTAAAATCTACCTAGATTAGTATACTTATCTTAACGGCTGGAAATTGTATTATTGTTTTTATTTGAATTTTAAGTGTTCATAAAATAAAGATAGCCTATCTAATTGATTAATTTGAATATTATTTATACCTAAAAGTTATATACAGCTACCTATGTAATTATATAGTATAAACTTACTAGATATTAGTAAGTATATACCTACTATAATCCCTTTATTACCTATTTTTTATGAATTTTGGTGTCCCGGATTTCTAAAAATTAAATCTGGCCACCCTATTGTAGATTCATTAGTTGAAGCTAAACATAAAGCTATAAAAGCCATGACCATGACCGATTTATCATCTGCAGATGAAACAGTTAGAGTTGGAAGAAAACACCAAAAAGAAATTATGCATTCGCCTACTTTATCTACGAATTCTTGCCCATTGTTTTTAGGTAAAAAATGCACGATATATTATGTCTTATTTTCAAATACCAATTGATTTAAAATTATTTTAATCCATGTAACATAAATTAAACAATTATAATGTATACAATTTAATGATATACCAGTTAATAGTTTTAATATGATCATTTGATTTTAATTTAGATTCTGATAATGATGATTTGCCATACAACAAATCTAAGTTAAGTACAACTGCTATGATTAACACTGAACATTTAAGTGATCGTTCTTCATCGCCAACGTTTTTAAAAGTACCTTAGCTGTTATTAATGGTAAGGTGGTATTATATTTTACTATTTTATTGTCATATTTTTGTCATTTATAAATGTACTTGTTATAAACTTATACAGTTTTGATTTGCAGACTAATTAGAATGTAAACGGTTCCTATTAATTATATTTTAAAGTCCATCAAATTAGTTTTCTTATATTCTCACAATTTTTTTCTCAAAACAATTATATTTCCTTGAAATTGTTTTTAAATAGGTATTTTGAACATGAACATACTTAACATATAGTATATTATAGTGCATAAATATGGGAAATTTCAAAGTTTCTTAAATTATAGCTGTAAAAAATGTAAATCTAAATAATACCTATATAGTTGGGAAACAGATGGACTATAGGACTTATTGATTTTCAGCTAAATAACCATTGTATGTGTATCTAATACTTAAATTTAGTCACCCAAAGTTTTTATATTCAACTTTGATTATTAAAATAAAAGATTTTGACTCATGCAGTGATTTGTATTGATTAAAACCTGATTTTCTGTACTTCTATTATATAATTAACTTTTCAATTTCAAAGTAATAATTCATGCAAGTTGTATATTTAAAAGTTAATACTATTATTATTTTTCAAAAATTAACAATTTTTACAATTCGTTCTAAGCGCACAAAATATTAGTCTAGCAGTAGTTTAAATATATCATCAATAGCCAATGTTTTTGATTTGACCCACTATAGTGGCGCTAAGTAGTTTATAATTTTTGATATAATTTTCAACTATTGTATTATAAATAGGTATTGATTCTGAAAAAAAATTGATGGATAATAAGGATCCACCTGTAGTCATGTGTCCATCAGGATAAAGCCATCAAATTGATCAACAATAGAAAAAACCAAAATGGTTGGTCACCATTAAAATTGGATAATCTAGCGAACAATTATGAAGGTATCTTGTTATTTTAATGAATTAGTATTTTAGTGAATGGTTAAAATTTAACCCATCTTATAAATAATGGTATATTTTTTAGATCCTAATAGAGAGCTCTGCACTATGAAGCAGTTTTCATCCAAACAAAAATCTTCAAACGAAACTTTGAAACCATTTAGTGAAAAACAATTAATTTACACTGAACCTTTATCCTCAAAAAGAAGTATTGAATGTAATATGATTTTGTTATTTAATGTATTTTTATTTACCTGTAGTATAATTTATTTATTAAACGGTTGTAAAATGTTTGATTTAGACAATAGTGAGCCACTATTGAAAAAAAGCCACTGTCCAAAAATACACCTGCACTGCACATGAGTTCATTTGGTAGTAAACAACTATGTGGTTCATAATTTTCAAAAATAAATGTCAAAAGTAATGGGTTTATATATTTACAGTTTAAATACGATCATTTAAAACGATTTGATTTATTTAAATGTTTTTCAGATAACAAGCAAGCTGTAGTGCGAGAATTGTTGTACAGCTCAAATAAGCCAGATTTAGTTATGTGTCTCACATTCCAATTCTTCCGATATAGGAGAAAAATATGATGTGGAACACCCTGGTTCAACCCATAGCATTAATTTCACAAAATTACAATTTTTTACTCTTTCTTGATTAATTGGTATACCCTTGTATTTTTTATTAACTCTAAAAGGCAAAATTGTTTGATCTGGATCATTTTTTTGATGATTATAAGACTTCAAATGAGCAGCCCAACTTTTGTAACCAATTGTTAAATTACATTTTTCACAAGTTTTAGCAGGATATACATTAATTTTATTGTATGTATTAATTTCTTTAATTAAAGGTTCAATTTTGTTTAATCCTTCCATTCTGTATTATATTCTTTATTATTTTTTTTACATTCAATTTTTTAATAAAAATAATTTCTATTAAAAATATTATCTAAAATTTTGTTTTTTGTAACTCTTCGTTATAAAAACTCCCTTCAATCTCTTCATTGTTTAAATCTATAATTTTATAAGTAATAGGATTTGTGTTTAAAATTTCATTAAGTATAAATATTTCTCTTGTCCAATTATTACTATATTTATTACCAAATGTTTTTTATATGCTTTTAT
This sequence comes from Metopolophium dirhodum, assembly GCF_019925205.1. NCBI lineage: Eukaryota > Metazoa > Arthropoda > Insecta > Hemiptera > Aphididae > Metopolophium > Metopolophium dirhodum. The sequence continues at coordinate 553,171 of NW_026869896.1, read as the reverse complement.
TCTTACTCTGTCACCTACACTAGATTTAATTTTTGGATTAGGTTTGTTTTTTGAAGAAAATAATTTGTGTAGAACAACATCTTTGTTAGATTTATTTACTTCACAAGGTTTCATACCAATAGATCGATATATGTCTTTGAAATTATATCTATTAAACTTTGTAAAATTTTAATCCATTTTTTAGAATTTGTGACTTCAAAATGTAATCTCATTTTCCCATTTAAGGTTCTATAAATCTTTCAATAATTGACGATTTTTCTTCATTTTTGATGTGGTACAATTTAATTCCATATTCTTGCAAAACTTTTTTGTTATGTTTATTTTCAAATTCCAAACCTTTATCTGCGTGAAGTAAGGTGTTTTGGTGCTTGATGATTTTGTGATTTTGCCAGTTTTATTATTTTTTCAAATGTTTTTTAAACACCAATTCCATCTTTCTTTTTGAGTGGTAATGTCCAAGAAAATTTTGAAAACGTATCTATAACAGTTATTATATAAGAATTACCTTCATTTTAATCTGAATAATTTCTCATTACAACTAAATCAACAGCCCATAAATCATCAATACCTTTAGTAAAAATTCTTCTTTTAGGAAATCTTATTCCAACAGGTTTATGAAATTCTTAAGCTAATACCATTTTATCTGTATTATTTAATTTTTTATTGGGAATATTATGTCCAATTGTAGGATTTTTTATAAATTAATTTTATTTGTGTTACAGATGAAAAATTTTGATGAAATTCTCCATCTACCATTAACTATTTGAATTTTAGAAGCATCAATATTTTTTGTTTGAATTTTACATTTAAGACGATGTATTAGATCATCACCATTCAATTATATATTATTAAATTTTAAATAAATTTTTTATAGTTTTTTAAAAATTCTAAACATAAATGTCCACATATAGGTGGATCGTCATAATCTTGAATTTTGTCATCGGACCACTTACGATTATCTTCACCTAAATATTTTACAAGTTCTGGTGGAGGAGACATTCCAAATGAATCGAAATACAATTTTTTATATTTTATTTTTTTCCATGCAACCTCCTAATGGGATCCTTCTTGAGTAGAATTATTTAAATTTAATATCCCACATTCATTTAACCACGGCTTAAGAGGTAATTCATCTCTCATGAAACAACCTCTGAATATTTTTATATTATATCCAAATTGTATTATGTCAAAATTACTCAGCGGTTCGATTTTTAGAATTTTTTTTTTTACATTTTTCATAAATGATGATTTAATGAAATTGTTCATTTTTTCGATTTGTTTTTTTTTTTTTCAATCCAGAACCTTTATTTTCCATAGCTTTATTATGTCAAATTGTTTCTTTTTCAACTGCTTTTTTATGTTTGGAATCATTAACACTGTTTACAATTGAAGTTACACCTCCAACTAACGCACTAGCTGCACCTATTCCCAGTGGTGCCGAACCCCCTTAATAAGTGTTGTTAAAACAATAGCTTAAATGGGGTAGGTGGTCCTAGGGGCCTAGCCCCTAATGGTCATTAGAATCTTAAGGCTCCTCATATAACGTAGGTAGTATCATAAGACATAAAGTAATATAATAGTATAATATTAACATTCACATTTTTAACAACAGATTAGTTTTACAATGGAACTATAATAACCATAGAATACTAATAAATGATTATAAATATTATAACCTATTATTTATTTATTATTACACTGACAGTTGGTGGTTATCGTAATATCGTCTTATCGATATTTCTGAAAACCAAACTGAAGTTTTGAACCGGATTGTGAGAATTTCTAATTATGATAACACTGATGGCTATAAATACATTTGTATTTACAATTTATACTAGAATAATGTTTCATGTTTTCTATTGGTTCCATTGGTATTGGTGGCATTCCATTTTTATTTCGGCAATTCGTCATCGAGTGGTAACTGGTAGTGTTGTTACTTGTTTCTGTTTATTATTTTGTGACTTAGTGTAATTCATTAGTCTTCTTTTTTATATCGGTTTTTATTAATCCATAATTATACCTACCTACATTTATTCAAAATGAATAAGTGTGTAAATTGTGGACGTATTCGCGACAAAAATTTCAATTTTAAAAACTGGAAACGACATACAGATTCATGTACAGAAAAATCAAAAAATAAACGACAGTCCAACAATTTGGATACACTCAATTTTTTCACAAAAAAAACAAAGATAACCGGAGGTAATATTTTATATACAATTTTAATTTTTAAGTACCTATGTACCTAAGGCCCGTTCTTACAATGTCCGGTTAAGTGTCGGTTAGCGCTAACCGGAGGTTATACTGAAATTTAACGGACAGTTGGTTCTTACATACGTCGGTTATGCAAAAAGTCTCCGGTTACCGGATGTTTTACGGTCAGATTTTTAACCGGCCGAATTCGGCCGGTTATCCTCCAGTTATCTAAAATCTGTCGGTTTGTGTTATCAATAATACACTTTATCATCATTTTATTATTGATTTTTGTTTTAAATTCGACGTTGGAGTTTTCACGTAGTATAGTGTATACATTTTTGTTATTTTTTTTGTTACAATTAACAATTATGAATAAAGTTCTTCATAACTACTGTTTAATCGACCAAGATGAGTGTACGATGAGTGTACAATATCGTTACTCAATATGTAAAACAGTGAGATAATATCCAGTAGCCCAGTACCTCAGTATATATTATATACTGAGGTACTGGGCTACAGACATCGGAGATAAAAATATTCAAACTATACGATGGATGTAACTTATTATGATTACTTTTTATTATGATAAAAATTAAGCTACATCATAATGTTTATACGTTATTATCATAATGAGTTACGTCCATCGTATATTTTGAATTAGAAAAAAAAACGAAATTCAATTTTTTTGAAACAAATTTTTTGGTTTGACTATTTTTGAAAACCAAATATCTTCAATTTTTATATTTTATAAAAATTAAAAACTGTGTCTATAACAAAATACTGAGGAGATCAAGTGACCAGTAAAAAATATTTGTTTGACTGATGGGTTCTCGAGAAAACGTAATTTAAAATCAAAACATTATGAAAAACTTTTACGAGTTGTTTTACTCAAAAACAGTGAAGTATAGGGTTACAAACCTCGGAGATTACATTGTTTATCATAATAAGTTACATCCATTGTATATTTTGAATTTTAAAAAAAAACGAAATTCAATGTTTTTGAAATAGTTTTTAGGTTTAACTATTGTTGAACGAAGACGGTCTGCCAACCTATGATACTACTAGGGTAGTATATTTAATGATAATATTGTGAATAAAGGAATTTATATAATATAACCTATTTACGTGGAATCTTGTTTTAAATTTTCAATCCTTAGCTATAAAAGTTAAACATTTTATAAAGTTTCAACTGCAAAATAATTATTAAATCTTAAATTTTGTCAAAAATCGAACTTTGAATGCTTATAAAAAAAAATTGTGACCATTTATTTTTAATATTTTTCAACTGCTATTGTAACAATATATCAGCAGCCTACATAAAATGCTAATTTAAACATTCAGTCAAAATTTCATATGTCTACGGTAATTTGTTGTAAAGTTACACCAAAAACCAAAATCGATTTAGTCGAAAATCTATTTTGAGTAAATATTTACGTTTTTCCTTAACTTTTCTTTTGTTATTTTTTCACGGCGCTTTTGACCCCCTAAACTAGATTCACTTTCCTATTAACAAAAATATCATTGAAGAAAATTTAAGCACTTTTTTTTACTGTCCTAAAAGGTGATGAAACAAAAAAAAATTTTAAATTAAAAAAAAACACACATTGTAATATCAATACATTCAATATAAGATAATAGAACCTACCTGTATTTTGGAAAATTGGAGAGGAGAAAAGAATTCAATGGGGTTTTCTTGATCTTTGATGATTTTTAAGAATTATTTGATATGTATATTAATTATAATTTGTTTTTGTAGATATATAAAAATGCTTAAAACAATAGCAGAGATAATGGAGCTGAAAGTGAAGTTTTATGGATTAGCCCGTTTCCCAAAAGTAATAGGTGCAATAGATTGTACCCACATCAAATTACAATCTCTATCGAGAGAATATGGGGAACAATACAGAAATTGAAAGGGGTATTTTTCCCTAAATTTCCCTAAATTTTTCCCTGCCAAACATCGTGGTCTGATTTTTTACATTCCAACACGTTAGAATATTTTGCGGCCAACTCGACCAACGTATTCTCTTCTGTTGCAGAGAAATTAGTGCAACGAGGTCTCTTCATATTATTTTTCGACATGTTTTTCAAAATTAAAAAACGAAACAGACACAAATGAAGAACATATAACAATATAGGACTATGCTATATTATATCGAATTATCTGACTGATAAATGATAACAACAATAATAAATGATAACTCGAGAACGACGCATGCGTAGAACATTAAAATTTGGTCATGCGCGGTTGTTTTGGGAATCACTTGTATTATAACTGTTATGATCTAGCAATTGAGTTACTGCTTAGCTCATAAAGTTGCAGGTAGCAAGACTGATTGTAGAGGATTTTCTTCAGGTAGAGTTAATAAATAATTTAATACTGGTTGAAAAGTTAGTTGTTTTATTGAAAATATTCTAAGTACAATTTGACAAGTTATTGCGCTGTCATTCGTGAAGGTGCTCGCCTGTGCTGTGGTGTTACACGTCTGATCTACAGGCCGTTTCGGGTCTGGTTTTATAGGGCCTCTTGCTCTCCTACTTCCCCCCTAGTCTATCGATTTATCAGCGGATTTCACAGGACGTTGTTCAATTAATCATTGATACATTTCCACGTCTGGTTATTCCGACAATCGTATCCTGTTATCGTGTTTGCGATATATGTCATACGCCATCCGTTACTTTCTAGATACTATGCACTTCATACATATATATATATATATACATATATATATGCATTTTCCATAACAATATTTAATTGTTATATTCACGCATTTAAGGTGAGATTGTAGTACCTATTGTAATGAGATAATTAAGATTAAATATTTAATTGTTATATTCATACATTTAGAATTGAAGGTGAGATTATAGTAATGAGATAACAAGATTCGCATTGCCCTCTCAGTATCCTCCCATAGGTTTTCTATTTGCAGATATGACTTTGATTAATGTGCCATTGTTTATCTAGTTTTTTATGTTGCCAAATGTAGCTGAAGGCGGAACGATCACAATAATATATTATGTGTATTATTGGGTTCGTTACATAACTGACGGTTAGTTATACGATCGTTAATCGAAGGTTGTAAGAACAGATTGTTTTAAGCTCCGGTAACCGGTATTTAACCGACGACATTATGGTTAGGTAACCAACACTTTACGGACACTTTAACCGGACATTGTAAGAACGGGCCTTAGTATGCTAAGGGCCGTTATTACAATGTCTTGCTAAATTATAATTATCCGTCAGTTAAGCTAGCGTGCAGTTTAGCGTAGCGGGGACTTAAGTGGCAAGTTTAGATTAAACCATTATTACAATGTCACCGCTAGTACTATCCGTCAGTTAATTAATCTCAAACATAACAACGATTTCATTGGCTATTGAAACTAGCTGTTGTGCAATAACTGATAATGGAACATATTATATTTTGATAACACTGAAAACTGATGCTATTTTTTTTATAATATCTGAATTTTACATGTTCATTTATTTTATGTTGACATTACCGTTTTACCGTTTTGTCTTTTTTACCGTTGGAATTTTACTGTTATTAGTTATCTATATTTTGTAAAATGATTAACACAAAAAGAGATAGGCAGGTGAATTTCTCTTCTTGCGAAGAAGAAATTTTAGTTCAACTTATACTAGAAAATGGTCATATAGTAGAAAATAAAGAGACGGATGCTGATATGTGGCAAAAAAAAAAAGAAGTGTGGGAGAAAATTGATAAATCATTGGTAGTATCTACGGGTAAGTACCTATATGAATATTATACAATAAATGTGAGCACAAAGGAATATAATACATAATGAAATTTTTAAATTATTATTTTAGATATATTATTATTATCATCATCGGGTAAGCATTTTATTATAAAGTAATAATTGGTATTTTATTGGACATTTTATTATGTACTGGCTTCTTAACCTAACCTAATAAGAATATAATCTGCTGTAATCGACCTGCACCCAAAATCATGCACATGCCTAGCATTGGTTAAGCTGTAATTATTTTTGTCAAAAATAAAAGCTTTTGTAAAAAATATTCAAAACCAAAATTCTTAGGCATGTTACCAATAATAATAACACAGCATATTAATATATAATTTATCACTGGATTAGAAAAACTTGTACTATGTACTTGTTAAAAATATTAACAAATACATAATCAATTTTTTATTTATGTACCATAAATTAGGTGTGCAAAGAGGTACAAAGTCAATTAAAAGCAAATGGGAAAAATTGAAGATAGACGTAAAGCAACGTTTAGCATTGGAGAAAAAAGAAATGTACATGACTGGTGGAGGTACAGCTAAACAGTTTAAACCAATGAAATATTATAAAGAAATTGTTGAGTTACTAGGTGTTTCAGCTATTGGGTTAGACAGTGGCTTTGACTCTGACAATATAAGTAAATTTAATTTATTTTGATCGTACATTTTTTAATCTAATGTTGTTTGTAAATTATTTTTTTTATATTCATCAGAACTAGTTCCAAATAATTCAGAAGATATTGATATAACCGGCATGGAGGTGGTAGTACTATAAAATATGATGCATAGCCCAAATATGATTGAAGATAGTCAATTACATAATGTAAATACATGCTTTAAAGAAACTGGACAGTTGAATAATGTAGTATATCTGTATAAAAATAATATCTTAATACTGACTAATTATATAGAAATTGTTATTTATAGAAGTTGGTTACAGTTGAGAACAAGAAGAGTGAAGATGTGATTATTCCTCAAATACCTACAACTAGTTATCAACACGATTGGAATACTTGGTATCCAGGTGCATTACGTCACCCTATTTCCAGTAATTTGCAAACTGGTAAAGCAAAAACCAAGTATAATAGTCCACTAATACAGAAAAGGAGGAATCATAATAATAGTTTAAATTTAAATAAAAAGAATGAGGTCTATAAACAACAGTTGGATTTGGTTAAGATGGAAAGTGAGAGAACAGCAATGCGTTTTGAATGGGATAAAATTGAACATGAGTTACGTGTCAAAGCTTTGGAATTGGATATAGAAATTAAAAAAAAAACATTATTGAACCTTGATAAAAATGAATTTTAATTAAAAATTAATTCAATATTTATTATTTATATTTAAAATTGTAAAATTATATATGTACATATTTTATTAAATTTCATTGTTGGTATTAATCTGTACCAATTTTAAATCTGTAATTAATCTGTAACTAATCTGAAAAATAAAAAAATATAAGGTTAGGTTAGATTGTATTCATAATAAATAAAATATGTATACAATTAATAAAGTATTTGTGTATGCAATTATTACCTTGCAAAATAGTTATTTAAGAGCATGTCTCTCATTGTCGAGTCTTGGTCCCTACCATCATCATTATATTCGACTTCAATAATGTCTTCAGTCTCGTTATGTTGTTCCGTTAACTCAAAATTATCATTTGGTAAATCTTCTTTCATCTCTCTACATATATTGTGCAGTACTGCTGTTGCCACTATAATGGCTTGAACCGTTTTAAGTTGTAATCGTAAACCTTGAAATTATAAATGGGAGGATTACAAAAAAAATAATAGTAAAAATTAAAATTAAAAAACTTGAAAATATATACCAAGTGATAATACTGGGAATCGTCTCTTCCAGACCCAAAAAACTCCTTTCAACTACATTCCTTGTTCTAATTTGAGATTCGTTGTACAACATCTGTATACGTCCAACAGGGTTTGATATTGGTGTTAATAAGTATGGTTTTAATGCATACCCACTGTCACCTAGGATAGCCATTTTCTGAAATTCTCCAAATTCTAACCTAGAAAATAATCTTGAATTTCGGAATATGTGACTGTCATGTGCTGAACCTGGCCATCTAGCTACAATATCCATAAACTGCAATTCTGAATTCACAAGGGCTTGCACATTCAAAGAAAAATATCTACAACATATAAAAAAGTATAATTTTAAATTATAATACAATAATAGCATTAGCTCATAGTTATATGTAAATTTTACATGCATCTGTATTCTGTAGGTATATTATACAAATATTACAGTCATTTATAAGGTTACTCAAAATGATTCTTTCTGATGCCTTTGAATTTAAAAAGAATTTTGGTAATTATTTTGTGACACACATGTACCCATAACATTGTAAATATATACATTATACATGTAAATGAAACATACTGTGTATACTGTATATTATATAGTACATTATAATAATTAATAATTATAGTAGGTATATAATTTATAATATGTATAATATATTATAGGTATCCACTTTACTGCCATACAGATATAAGTATTATTTTATGTCAATATTTACCCTTTACGATTTCGAAACATTTCACTATCGTGACCTCCTGGTGATTGAATTCGTACATGTGTACAATCAATGGCACCGAAGACTAATGGAAATCTTGCTATTTCGTACATCTTCATTTTTGTATCTTTAATATTATGTACAGGGATTTGTATAAATATGCTACTCAATTCGGCAATCACGTACGAAACATCTGTTATTGTTTTACTAGCACAAGATATACTAACACCAAACATATCGGCCACTGATTTTAACATAGTCCCCAATGCATAAAACCGCAGTGTAATGAGTACTTTGTTCATTGGTGACATTGTCATATTCCTAAAAAAATATTTCATTAATAAAATAAAAATTATGCCTGTATACTGTATAGTATGTACTTACCGGTCAGTAGTTATATTGGACCTTTATTAGGAATGTCAATTACTTTTTCCATTTTTTTAATACAAAAATTAAGAATTTCAAGTTTGTCATCGTGGTAATAATTATTCCCCACCCTTTCTTCCATAGATATATTATAATATATTTTTCTCTTAATTGCTTTATATTATATTCTATGTCATTTGTTATTTCATTTGGTAAATTATTAACATATTGTAGTAAATATTCAATACCTTTACGATCATCAATTAAATGTTCCATTTTTATTTTAAATAATTTAAGAATACCAAGTTTTTCATTATGAAAACCATAATTTCCTGCTTTTTCTTCAGCTGCCATTAAATGACATCTTTCATTTAATTGTTTCATATTATCTATCCAATGAAATTCAATTTCGTTATTTGTATAATTTATTAAACCTGCTCCTTTATTTTCTGTTGCTTTTGTAGGGTTTAAAATTTCTGTTGTTGGTATTATAGGATTTAAATTTTCTTTTGGTATTGTTGGTGTTTTATTTGAATTCATTTTTTTTCCAAATAGGACTAATCATTTTAATATATTTGTCACCTTTACTTGATTTCGGTTTTCCTGTCGATTTGTCATTATTTTGGTATATTGCATCTGTTTCAATTAATATTTTTGCATAATTTTGGTAATCTTCATTTGTATAAAATTCTGGTTTTGTAACATCTGAATGAGTTGACAATCTCCACATACCTGGAGTTAATATATATATTTTTCCTTTTAAAATTATGTCATCAAAGTCAAACATTATTGGGTATTTTCCAATCATGTGTCCAATATTTTCTTTAAAATGTATTCCAAATGTATTATTTGGATCTAAATCTGGTAAATATTTTTGAGCATTTTCGTTTATTATTATATTTGGAGGCATAGGAGAATTAATTGTTGTTTTTCTCGGAGAACTTTTAGATGTTTCATAATACTCTGTATTTAATAATCGTAATACCTCGGGATTACGAGGTTTATAAGGAGTTGTAGGTATTTAACATTTTTTGAATATCGTGATCTGTTTTAATTGCAACCTGAAACGGTTCGTCCGAATGGACGGCCCTTGTCGTAAATAAATACTAAACTTATTTGCTTCGGTTACCACGTGTTTCTATTTCTATATTAAATATATTTATATTAACAATATTAGGGCTGAGTAAAGGGCCGTTTTATTGAAGTAACGCCGGAAACCGCTGAATATTTGACGATACCGCAGCATTGGTTGATAGGCAGCGATTGATGATTGAACTGTGGCCAGTGTTGCCAGATTATGAAATTGTAGCGATCGTACAGTCTTATCAAAAAGTTCGTTTTTTCTCGTTCAAAACCGTACAACCAAGTTCGTTTTTCTGGTTCAAAACCGTACACAAAAATTTAACTTAGATCTCGCAAAATCGAAAATAGTTCTGATTTTAGAATTTAAATTAAGTCTTTTATTTTTTGGTAAAAAAAACATATTTTATAATAATTATGTTTATTATAACATGATTATAAATCTATAAAACAAAATAAATTAATAGTATTATCTTCCTTGATAAAAAAAAAACATATTTTATAATCATCGAGGTATATAAACTATATTATATACCTCAATGTTTATAATAACTATGTTTTTATAACATGATTATAATTAATGTATAAAACAGAATAAATTAATAGTATTATCTTCCTTGATAAAAAAAAAAACAAATTTTATAATAACTATGTTTTTATAACATGATTATAAATGTATAAAACAAAACAAATTAATAGTATTATCTTCCTTGATAAAAAAAAAACAAATTTTATAATAACTATGTTTTTTATAACATGATTATAAATGTATAAAACAAAACAAATTAAAAGTATTATCTTCCTTGATAAAAAAAAACATATTTTATAATAACTATGTTTTTATAACATGATTATAAATGTATAAAACAAAACAATTTTAAATTAACAGTCTTTTCTTTTTTGGTGAAAAAACATTTTTTATAATAAAGATTTTAAATAATAATTCAGTCTTCTAGAAAAAAGTCTTCAAAGGTATCAGTCTTATTTGTTGTTGGGTACAATGTAGATGATGTCATACTGTCTACCATTGTTTTAGTTGGTTGAAATGTAATGCAGTTCCCATTTTCTTTTTTAATGCATTCACTAGCTATAACTGTAGAAGCTACCGTTTTAACAATCAATCTATTTCTAGATTTTGTTTTAATACAATTAATTTTACTAAAAACTCGTTCACAGCTAGCATTAGAGTGAGGCAGACAAAATGCATTCAAAGCAAATGTAGCAAGTTCTTTGAATTGACCTGATTCCAAATCAAGTATTAATGACCAAAATTTATCAGGCTGATTTTCTAATTTAATATTTTCTGGTAAAGCCACTAATGGTAATGTTCGCCATTCATCATCAATAAGTTGAATTTGATCTTGATTCACCATTCTAGGCAGTAGTTGTGTAAGGCATAACACAGATGGATATTCAATCCTAGTTTTTGAAGAAAGAGCTACCTTTGGTGTTAACAAATTTAATAATCGTAAAATTGGGTTAGAAAAATCATAACGTTTTTTTATTTGTACACAGCTAACTTTCAGAAAATCAACACATCTAGAAATAAATTCTTTTAGCAAATCTGGCCTTTGTACTATAGCTGGGGTTTTTGTATGAGTAAGGACTTTAACTCCTAAATAAACTTCTGAAGGACTCATAAATTTACTTTGATCGGCAGGATTCAATGTAGCTAATGGAGTTTGGAGAACATAGTCCCTTTTCATGTAACATAGTAATAATTCCTTGTAAACTAATTCCATTTTTTCATTTAAATTATTCAATACCACTTGCTCAGTTTGGAAATACTGGTTTAATGCACTAAATTTTGGCAACACCCATTCCAAGAAAAAAAAATACATTTTTGTAAAAGGGTCATTCAGCTGGGTATAAATATTTTCTGCAGCAACAAGTTTTTCTGAAAACCACTTTTCATTAAAATATGAATGTAAAGCCATCCACTGTTCCAAAATACGCTGGACAACAGCAAATAGCGACAACCACCTCGTCTGAGATGGGTGCAGCAATTTATGTACAGAAATATTGAAAAAGTTTTGAAATTCTATATATTGGCTCTGTCGCTTACTACTGTGGCTGAAAAAATTAAATACATTCCGAGCAAAATCTTCAATTCTTCGGGGCAAGGACTTGCATGCTTCACTGCAGCATAAATGAAGAGAATGACAAATACATTTCATTACGAAGATTCCCGGGAATGTGATTTTCAGCCGGCTTGAAACAGAATTTTTAGACCCCATCATTGTCGAACAGCCATCAGAACCAAATCCAACAATGTTTTTTACATCAACATTATGATTTTCAAATGACTGAATACATTTACTAAACAGATTTTCTGAAGTTGCTCCTTTATCAACTGTCTCTGGTTCTTTTACATCAAAGACCTGTACTAAGTCCCAAAACCTTGTAACAATAATCTTGGACTCTGTATCAAAAAACCGTACTACAGTACACATGGTAGATATACAAGCAACATCGGTTGACTCATCAATCATAATTGAAAATTTACTTTTATTCAGTTTTAGACTTAACATTTCTTTTTCCACAGGCGCAATTACATTTGTAATAATGTTTGTAGCTTTAGTTCGTTTCAATTTCATTTCTTTACAAATTTTAGAGTCTGGGAAAATTTCTTTTAATAAGGGCTCTAAATGGTTGATTAATGAAAATGCTACATTATGTTCAGCTAAAAGAGCAGACAATTTAATTTCTGCGGTTTTGACAGAATTATTTAAAGGATTAGATTTCGCCATAACTTGAAAATTTAACATAATATTTTTAGAGTGAGACGAACTTTTTAGTGACTTTATATGATTCGAACTGTTACAATGTTTTTTAATGCAACTCAGTTCAGAAACAAAACTCACGTTGCACATGATACATTTAGCCTTAAAGGGATTATCCCTTTCAGGTTTAAGCCAACCTTTAAATTCCTTATTGCTCTCTCATTCTTCTCTATATTTTTGCTTTCTGTGTTTTTCTTTTTCATGTTTGGAAAGTTCATTCCTTAGAGATCTTTTCTTTTTTGGTGTCGACGGTCCTTCTTCTTCAAACACCTATTGTAAATAATTTGGTTAGGAGTATTTTATCTCAAATATATTACATAAATAATTAATCAAATTACTAATAAAATCTAAACAAACCTCTGGCGTATCTTCTATGTCCGACATTGTAAATAGAAAATATAAAGACGCAACACCAACAAAGATATAAAATATTGTATTCTTATCAAGAACAATAAAAAATACAAGGTAAATCATGATTTAAGATATTATATCTTATCAGTTATCATAATATAATATAATATGTTCATATATTTATATATTTATATGTGCTTCAAATTGTTTACTCGGTCGAGATGGGCATGGCCCCATCCATAGCGTATGATTAGCATAGATCTAAATAAATGTCAATGGTCTGTTGAAATTTGTAAGATCGTACATTTATGTACGGTCCTCAAAGTAAGATCGTAGATCGTACTTTGCTCTAAATTACCGTATAAGTACGATCCAAACCGTACATCTGGCAACACTGACTGTGGCTGTATCCGCGGGTCGGCGTCGTCGTTGCCGGGCTGCACGTCGACGCGGGTCTTATTACCGTTGAGCGGTAGACGCGTGGATAGTCGACGTTGGTCGTCTGAATGCAGCGCTGTCGTCGCCGGACTGCAAGTCGACACCAGTTTTATACTGTAGAGTGGTGGTCTCGTCGCCAGTCAGCTAGAGATGGAAAGTTTAGTTCATTTTTGTGAATAGTTCATTAGTTCACAGTTCATTAATGTGAATAGTTCAAATGAACTATTCTTCAGTTCACATAGTTCACTAGTTGTATGGACTATGGATCATACTGAAACTGATATGGTTTCAGGTTTGGCAATGAACTATGAAGTAATGAACTATTCGTCTCCGAGTAAAATCCTGAAAACGGCTGTTCACACTTCACAACCATAATAAATATGATACGATTACCAGATTACCACGATTATATTGTGCAGATTACACAAATATCAGTATCATTATCAAAAATATGTATTACAATTATCTCTGTTATCATATGTATTACGTAATAGGTACTAAAATAGTAAAATGAGTAAATTAAAGTTTAAAATCAACTATATGGCGATTGAAAGCTTATCAGAACGTCGGGGGGTGGATCTGTAACGGGGAACATGTAAAATAACATAAATTATACACAGCGCGCAGTGGTCGGAAATACAAATTTAGGCGGACAAAATGGAAAAAAAAAAAAAGATAAAAATGAGATATTTAGCACTTAATATTATATCAGTATAATAAATATAACACAATTTAATAAACTCTAGGTTATTATAACGACAATAACCACTTAAAAACGCGATAACTGTAAAACGATTAGAGACCAAATGTACAATATTTACGGTTGATTAAGAATTTTACTTCATTTCTTCGTCGATTGTGTTCAGAGTATTTGTTCAATATTATAAAAGTTTAATTATTATTTTAAAATGGACATCAATACAAATGGTAAGTTTAATTTCAATTCATACATATTATTCTAATAAATACATGGTGTATATGTATTGCATCACTATTAAACATTTTTTTAGTAGTGGTTTTACATTTTGATAGATATTATATAAGAAGAGATCTAAAATGATCATATAAAAATATATAGGTATTATTCAAAAACTCTTTAGCTTTTCAATGACATAATTTTTAACTGCGTCGAGTTGCGTCTGTGATTAGCATATCTGTTATTTTCCTTTAAATTTTGTTTGTTTAGCAATTATCATTTTCACATTTCAGTTATTGATCAAAATAAAAAAATCGTATACAATGATTTGTTTGTATTCTTAAGAACAAAGGGGCCTTTGAATCCAAGAAGTGTGGTATCTAACCGATATTTACTACAATATATTAAACAAAAATATAATGCTGACAATTGGGAAGAAGAATACGAAAACAAAATTAAATCAACAATTTCTAATTTCACAGCCGTTTTAAGCAAACTTTGGATAAAAAGTTCACGAAATATAATTAGATTTAAGGAATCAAATGTTGATTGGCTAAAAAAACTTTTTGTATTACCTCCTCGATCACCAAAATCATCATTAAATGTCGGCAGACCTCAAAAATTTTTTTCTGATTGTTCTGATCGAAATAAAAGACGTAAAATTCAACAACTCGCGAAATCGTATACTTCTCCAGAAATATTATTTGCCACCAAAAACAAATTACACATGTCAGGAAAAAGAGCAGCTTGTAGTGTAGTCAACGAATCACTGTCCTCTCCAACTCGAGCATCAAAAATTTTAGGTTTGCAATACAATGACTGGTTCATCAAGCCAAAAGTGCTATATTTGTAAGTGTTCTCCAAAAGACATGAATGATATAACCAGGGCGAAAAATTTAAGTGTACAGCCTGAGCATTTCAAATTTGGACTCTCAACGCTTCATGCGTACATACGATTTTTTGAATGCTTAATACACATTTCATATAGATTGGAGTTCAAAAAATGGCAGGTTAGTACAATGAGTAATGACTTTTTACTATAATTTATAAAAAATATGTTCAATAACTTCCAACTTTCTTATTTGTTGATACAGGTTCGGACATCTGATGATAAAGTTATTTTTGAAAAAAGAAAAAAATACATTCAAGATCGATTTCGAACTGAAACAGGTCTACTTATAGATGTAGTCTTGCAAGGTATTTATTTTAAGTTATACATTTAATCAATAAATTTAAACAAATTTAAATAAAATTGTGTTTTTATTATATAGGCAAAGGAACAACTAATGATGGAAATACCGCTCGTAGATTTTTCAAAAATGCTGAACTAACATCCGCTATAACAAATGTAGATTTACAACTCATAAAACGATTTGGAGTGATTTTAAAGACAATGTCCAGTGGTTATGAGATAAATTTAGAAAAGTTTGAGGCCTATACTTTAGAGACTGCGGAACTTTATGTTTCACTGTACCCGTGGTATTATATGCCTGCTTCGGTTCACAAAATTTTAATTCATGGTACAGATGTTATACGTTCTGCCTTATTACCCATAGGTAAGTTTTCATAATATTTAAAATTTAATATGGTTATAATAATATTATAATATAATATAGTTAAATAACAACGAACATGTTTATTTTACAGGCCAGTTATCGGAAGAGGCTCAAGAGGCCCGAAATAAAGATTTCAGGAACATCAGACAAAATAGTACTAGGCAAATAAACAGAATCTTACAAAATGAAGATTTAGGCCATATGCTACTTGTATCATCAGATCCCTACATTTCAAGTTTAAAAAAAACATCGAAAATGAACTTAAAATCATTCGATGAAGATATTAGGGCATTACTAATTGTTGAGGGAGATAAAAATAGTGACTCTGACAGTGACAGTGACAAAGTCGATGATTCCGAATGAAATATTGTAGAATATTCAGAAAATCAAAATTATAACTCTGTATGGTTTTTATAAAAATAAAAATACATTTTCTTTCATTTTCGTGCGTTTTCATCATATTTGAAATTTTACAATAATTAAAATTAAAATTTAATAACATTAGGAACACATATTGTTAATAAAATAATTTTGTCCGCCTAAATTTGTATTTCCGACCACTGTGCAGCGTCCCCCGTTACATCTCATCACTTTCAAGTTTCAATCGTAAATTAGCTATCTACTAACTAGGTAGTAGTCCGTGGTGGGAATTCAACATTAATTATTAATTAATTAACTTCTTTGTCTATGAAATTTATTATTACTAATAATATACTGACTTCTGAAACCTGTATAGTCTATATTCTATAGGAGTCCAGTACACTTGTTAATCAATTAAAACCAAATTTGAAAATTGAATACCTACACATCTTAGATTAATAATTTCTTACCTAGTAAAATATTTAAAATAATTTATGATTTTATTAACAACTGTTTAACTAGTAATTACCAAATAATAAAGTATTTCAAAATTATAATACATGGAAAATATTTGTATATTAAGTTTAAAAATATGTTGTAGAAAAAAAGCAAATTAGTGTACAAATAAAGATGAAATTATTGACAATTAAGAATCATTAATTCAATAACCATAGTCCAATAGTCCATAACAGATATTTACCATATTAATAAAAATGTTGGTACTTATTGGTTATTAATTATTATATTATGGAGACCAACTATTGGTCCTAATAGTGGAAATATTAATTTCATTTTCGTACTATGAACTATTTAGCACCATTTATTTCAAGTTCATAATTATTCTTTTTGAACATAATAATATATAAGATAGTGGATACCGGATATAAGTACTTAGTTATAATAGACACACAATTATTATTATGCAATATATATATTTCTTTATTTTTTTGCGGGTGTGCGGTCTTTTCCCGGCGTACCCCTCACCACCATAATATAGATATTATATGTTTTCATTGTCTACTTGATTTATATAATTATTTGGTGGTCAATTACTGTACCCGCTATCTATTGACATTCTTACGCTACTAATATTCATATTCCCATATTGTCCATTGACTTGGTCTATCTATGTAAGTAGTATATATATGTATGTTCTGGCTCACTTCATATTATATCAATAAAAGATCACAAAGAAAACAATGTGCAAAAAGATCAGAAAATCTAAATGCAATAATAATTAAAATATTTTTTAATATAATTGTTCTATTTAAAATAAAAATCTAAATGCAAAAATGTATAAAAAACTTATATATTTAAACGCGGCCGGAAATTCCGACCACGTTAAAAATCTAAATACAATAATAATTAAAATATTTTTTAATATAATTGTTCTATTAAAAATAAAAATGTATTAAAAAGAAATTGATATTTAACACGCACCCAAACAGGGTGCGCGTTATTATTATCTATTTTTCTAATCTTTTTGATTTTGATTTCTAATTAGTGTATTGAGATGGTTTACAAAATCATTTCTATCTATATTTATTTTATAATGTCCCCAAGCTAATGTATCAATACAATTTTCCAAAATAAATCTTTTATCATCATAAACACTTAAAGCTTTTTTGTTTTGTTCTACAGTAAAAATATCATGTTTCTTAGTTCTAAATAAATTTTGTTTAATATATTTTGATTTTTTTGTTAGTAAACAATTTTCAAAATCATTAAAACATATTTTATTTTCTACAACATTTTTTTTAACACCTTTAGCTTTTTTAATTTCTTTTTCAGTATCTAAGATTCGATGTGAATATAATTTAGATCTTAAACCTATAAATTCAGTCATAATTTTTCCATTCAATTCATCTTTGAACTTGCCTAAGACTTTTTTGTTAACTAAAGGTAAACCATAAATATTATCTTTTGGATAATCTGAAGTGTCAAAATGATCTAACATAATTTTCATATCTTGATAAAAATCATTAGTTTTTATTTCTAATATAAGTGAATCTGTATCTGTATATAACAATCTAACTCTATTTCCATATTTTTTCTTTATAATATTATAATAAAATTCATACATTAACATTTTAGATAAATCTAAAATACACATTCCTACATATATTGGTTGTTCGAAAGTTATTTTACATCTTTTCATATGTACTGCAGCTAAATTTTCTGTAAAAATTGTTCTTCGATCAAAATTTGGTTTTGCAATTAATTTTTCTAGTTGGACTGCATTAGAACATAATCTAATATCAACATGATTTCGAACATTCATCATAGTACGTCCATAAACACTGTTGTTCATTAATTTGAAATATTCTTTTTCAAACTCATTCTTAGCTTCTGATCTGAGATTAGTATTAAAATTAATATACACTTTTAACCAAGGGGATTGACTAAATTCTAAAACTCTGTGAATTTTCTCTATTTTTAAACCTAAATTAATATATAATTTTAGTGTTTCATAATGTATTATATATTTTTTCTTGTCATACAAAGTTGTTAATAATTTTGGGAGTTTTTTGTCATCAAAACGTCTTTCCGGTGCTAAAGGGAAATCTGAATGTAGATCATGAAGATCTTTAGGGTAAATTAAATCGACTTCTAAAATATAACCTTTACATGATTCATCAGAAATATTCATTACATTAAAATCATTCAGATTATCAACCCATTTGAAATCTCCAGTAGGTAAATATTTACTCATTGCCCACCCATAAAGATTATTTGCATCCAAGTATTCTAAAAATATTGATTCCTCTTTTTTTTTAAATATATCTCCCATGTATTTATTGTTTGCTTTTGAATACCTTTGACTACATTGAGATAAACCACCTCTTATTCCATTTTCAAACATCAACAATTGATCGACATCTGTTAATAAATCTAATTTTACTTTTGTCATTCTTAACATACTATTCCACGCAAATCCTGGTGTTGTAAAATACCACATAGGATCTAATTTATAATTTTTTAAAGAAATATCTCTAAAATTTTCTATTATATCTGTTAACAATAAAACATCAATCATATTATATAAACTTGTGAATTCACGCATATTTTGTATATTAAACACTTTCCAAATTTTTTGTGAGTTTTCATATTCCTTTTTAGTTATATTTTTATCGGTGAGAGAACTATAAAATTTTTCAATAGGAGGTAAACATGTTTCATTAAATTTTTCTTTACTATCCATATACTCATAGGGATAAGCTAACTTTCTAGTAACTAAATCTAAATGTTCTTCAGGAAAATATTTACTAAGTTCTTTAAATTTATTTTTTAAATTTAATTTCGAATCATTTCTTAAATTATTTGTTAATTTGTCTAAAGAACTAGGTAAAAATTTGAATGAATCTATAAATCTTAATTCTGTAGATAATTTTATGTCTTTACCATTCCTAGTTACTACACGTGATATCACTTTTGAAAAAGAAATATATTTTTCCTCATTATTTGCGAGCAATTTTATTTTTTCAGTATCGTTCCCAAATTCTTTTATAAATAGATGGGCATCATAACCTGAAAGATTATGAAAAACAATTGGAATAAAACGAGGATTTTGGTAATTAAGATTACATATAGAATGTGCTGCTCCTCTATATTCTCCAGTTAAGTGGTCATGATCCCGAACTTTTCTCATATTTTTATTTTTATTTTCTATTTCGCTTTTAAGTTTATCTTCATACAATTTAAATTTTTTAACATCATCAGTATTTTTATAAGATTCAATATCGTCTTTAATTATTTTAAGTTTATCTTCATACAATTTAAATTTTTTAACATCATCAGTATTTTTATAATAATCAATAGTGTCTTTAATTATTTTAAGTTTACCTTCATACAATTTAACCGTTTGAGGACAAAGAACTTGTTTTATAAGATTTTTTATTTTACTTTTTTGTTTCAAAATAAATTTGTTAAATTTACAATATTTTATAATATTTAATAATTTATAATATTCAATAGCGTCTTTAATTATTTTAAGTTTATCTTCATACAATTTAAATTTTTTAACATCATCAGTATTTTTATAATATTCAATAGTGTCTTTAATTATTTTAAGTTTATCTTCATACAATTTAAAATTTTTAACATCATCAGTATTTTTATAATATTCAATAGTGTCTTTAATTATTTTAAATTTTTTCTCTAACATTGGAGGTAAATCTGATAAATATCTTTCACAAATATGACATTTATTAGATTTATTATAATAATTATTTAATTGTTCTGCATTCAATGATTTCATAGGAACTATTTTATCATATATTTCAGAAATACTTATTTCTTCATTTTTCATACATTCATAAAATTCTTTAGCTACGTTTGGACCAGAATATTTTACAGGTGGTTTATAATCACCATTACTATATTTAATATAATAACAAAAATTATTAGGTATATGTTTCTGATAACATTTTGTAAAAGACTCTGTATCATTTGGTTGACAAGTATATATTGGTTGAAGTGTACATTCAAAGTCAGCATAAATCACAAAAGGGACTCTTAATGAATGATTATAATTTTCAAATTCTAAAGTTTTATTATAGGGTTCTGGTAGAATTATTTTAGCTGCTTTATTATTAGTACAATAATGTTTATGTTCATTTAACATATTTTCTGTACCAAAACTATTCAAACACATTTTACAGTAAAATCTTTTTTTAGTATTTTTAGTGTTTTGTCTTCCTACTAGTTTCCCTAAATCTTTAATCCAACAATAATGTCCTTTATTATCCTTATCATCCACTGTCAAATATAATAAATCTATATGATTAGTTTTTTCGATTTCATTCGTTTCTAAAGGTACAATTACTTTGTTATCTAAACAAAACATATTAATAGAAATATCTTTTGTTCTTTTAACAAATTTCGGAACGTCTGTGATTTTTACTGGAAATTCAATATCTTTAAATTCTTTATCAAATTCATGTTCCCATTTTTTATATTTAGTTACTCTATCTCCATTTTTTTCAACAGGATGTAAAGCAGAGAGTATTGCCCAAAGAAAACATTTATCATCTTTATTTTTAACATTTATAATAGCTTTTTTATTTCCAATGTTTTTAGGTAATGGAATATATGAAGAACCCTTAAAAGGAACATATTTATTTATATTTATTCCCAAACTTAAAATTTCATGAAGTCTCCATTGAGATTTTTTCATTATAAAATCTTCTTCTTCTTTTACAATTTTAATTTTTGTATTTGTATAAAAATCATTTAAGTTAGAATTTTTTGTTAAAATTTTATTTGGTGTTTTAAAACTTTTTTCCTCATATTCCATATTTTCTTTATTAGTACCTCTCTTATATATAGCATACAACCAAATATTTACTTTTAAATTTGTTTGTTTTATTTTTTTTATTTTTAATTCTTGTTTAAGTCGTCCTATTACTGGATTATCTAAACGATTTAAAAATGTTTGTATATCTTTAATACCCATATTATTTTTAATAATATAAGTTTTTAATCTACTTTGAAATGCTGTTTCTTCATTTTTTAAAATAGGTCGAATCGTGTTGTTTATTTCAAATATTTCTTCATTAAAATTAAAAACTTTATGTGATTTAGGTATTATCTCTCTTGATATTCTTGGTCTTATACCATTATTTTGATGACGAATAGACTGTAAATGTTTAGACCAACTGTTGTATTTAACTGTTAGCTTACAAATATCACAAGTTTCATCTGTTTTTGGTATTCTCTCTTGTTTTGTTCTTACATTTTTTGTTGTTGTACCTCTGTATGTTCCTCTAAATCGAGGTATAATTGTTTGATCTGGATCATTGTTTTGATGACGAATAGATTTCAAATGTCTAGACCAATTTTTGTAACTAACTGTTAAGTTACATTTTTCACAAGTTTTGTTATCCATTTTATTATTGTTAACATTTCCTTTAACACTTGTTTCAATTTTTTTATTATCCATTATTTATTATAGATAATATTATTATTTTTTTACATTCAATTTTTTAATAAAAATAATTTTTATTAAAAATAATATTTAAATAATATTAAGATCCCATACTAAATTCACACATTTTAATATTTCCTAAATCTTGAACAATCTTAATATCGTCTAGATAATAGTGATTATAATCATCTGTTGCAATAATTTGATCATTGGCTATATGACAAAGTTCTAACCAAGTTGGTGAATGTAATAGTTTAGAAACATAAGGCTTTCCATTTCCAAAACCATCATCTCCTTGATTAATAATGAAAACATTTCCATCAATTGGAATTTTATTTAGATTATATTTAATACTCTCAGAATATTCATAGTATTCAAAAGCACAAAATTTCACATAACATTTATTATTTTTTTTTTGTATACTTTTTTTTATTTCATTTCGCATTACTTTCAAAAAATTAAAATTTTTTAGTCTATATTGATTAATTGGTACACCATTATATTTTGTATTAACTCTACAAGGTAAAATTGTTTGATCTATATCATTTTTTTGATGTCGAATAGATTTCAAATGAGCAGACCAACTTTTGGAACCAATTGTTAAATTACATTTATCACAAGTTTTAGCAGGATATATTTTTTTATTTAATACATCCATTTTATTATTGATATCAATTTCTTTAACTAAAGATTCAATTTTATTTAATCCTTCCATTCTTTATTATAGAAAATATTATTTTTTTTTTTACATTCAATTTTTTAATAGAATAATTTCTATTAAAAAATATCATTTAAAATTTTGTTTTTTGTAACTCTTGGTTATAAAAACTCCCTATAATCTCTTCATTGTTTAAATCTATAATTTTATAAGTAATAAGATTTGTGTATAAAATTTCATTAACTATAAATATTTCTTTTGTCCAATTATTACTATATTTATTACCAAATGTTTTTTTAGAAGCTGTTATTCTTACTCTATCACCTACACTAAATTTAATTTTTGGTTTAGGTTTGTTTTTTGTAGAAAATAATTTATGAAAAACATCATCTTCGTTAGATTTATTTACTTCACAAGGTCTCATACCAATAGATCGATGTATGTCTTTGATATTATATTCATATATTAAACTTTTTAAAATTTTAATCCATTTTTTAGAATTTGTAACTTCAAAATGTAATCTCATTTTACTGTTTAATGTTCTGTTAAATCTTTCAATAATTGACGATTTTTCTTCATTTTGGGTGTGATACATTTTAATTCCATATTCTTGCAAAACTTTTTTAAAATGTTTATTTTCAAATTCCAAACCTTTATCTGCGTGGAGTAATTTTGGTGCTTGATGATTTTGTGATATAGCTTGTTTTATTATTTTTTGAAATGTTTCTGAAACATTAATTCCATCTTTCTTTTTGAGTTCTAAAGCCCAAGAAAATTTTGAAAATGTATCTATAACAGTTAATATATAAGAATAACCCTCATTTTCATCAGAATAATTTCTCATTATAACTAAATCAGCAGCCCATAAATCATCAATACCTTTAGTAATTATTCTTCGTTTAGGAAATTTTTTTCTAACTGGTTTATGAAGTTCTTTAGCTAATATCATTTTATCTGTATCATTTAATTTTTCATTGGAAATATTATGTCCAATTGTAGGATTTTTTATAAATTTACTGTTATTTGTGTTACAGTTGAAACATTTTGATGAAATTCTCCATCTACCATTAACTGTTTGAATTTTAGTTGCATTAATATTTTTTGTTTGAATTTTACATTTAAGACAATATATAGTTTCGTTCATTTTTTATATTTATATTGAAAAAAATTTTTTAAATAGAAAATTTTTAAAAAAATTATTGAAAATAAGAAAATTTATATTTTCTAATATAAATAAGAAATGGAAATGGAAAACTTTAAAGATGCTTTAAATAAAATGAACAATGGATATACATTTATAAAATTTAATGATTTGGAACAAGGAAAACCATACACAGTAAATAAGTTCATAAAGATTGATACAAAGTTTGGAAAAAGAGTAAGTGTTGTATTAAACGATGAATATATGTTAAATTTACCAGAAAGATATAAGAATGAATTTACAGAAAACAAAATAACATGGTATAATACATGTTCGGAAACAAAATTGAATCTTATTTATAATTGTGAAAAAATTTTAAAGAATGGGAAAACAAGACATGATTTTAATTTTAAATAAAAAATAAATTTACTTTTATAAATGGTATTTATAAAAGTTAAAAAGGGTTGTATTAATTTAAACAAAACTATTCACAATGATGATGGTGATCATTTTTTAGGTCTCTATTCAATAGTTTTGAAAGGCAACAATTTTATTAATATTGAATCAGACTGTTGTATAAAAATTAAACAGAATATAATACATATAAAAACAGGTAGATATAGTA
Organism: Metopolophium dirhodum; assembly: GCF_019925205.1. NCBI lineage: Eukaryota > Metazoa > Arthropoda > Insecta > Hemiptera > Aphididae > Metopolophium > Metopolophium dirhodum. The sequence goes on along the minus strand of NW_026869896.1, from coordinate 528,469 downwards.
TTGAACAATTGAATAAAGAAATAGAACCACTTATTATATCATTTTCTGATGAAACTAATAGAATTACAATTAAATCTCCTTGTTATTATAAATTAGATGAAAAATTAAAAAAATATTTAGGTTTCGAAAACAGTGAAATTGATTTTTCAATGACAAGTGAGAAAAAAATGTATCATCCTATTGATGGTGAATATTATATAAATATTGAAAAAGAATGTGAATTTAGATTAGGTCGAAATGGTCAAATCCCACTAGGTACAATATCTATAGGTATTTATTCAATAGGCGAAATTGAAAATTTATTTAATTCATTCGGAACTAAATTTGTGGCTAATTTTCCTAAAATAAATCTTGAAATAAATAACAATTTATTAAAAATAACTGCTTCAATCGGTCTGTGCTTTGATGAATATTTGTCAAATTGTTTAGGTTTTGATTTTATAAGACGTTTGTTCCCTATTAATAAAACATGGCCTAAATGGAAAGAAATAGAATCAGGTGTTGAGTATATACACTCAGATATTACTTATACGGTAATAGGAAAAAAAAATCCAAAATTTTACACTCAAGATTTCTTAAAAGAAATAAAAGGTATTATTTCTAATGAAAATAGTAAAATAGAATTAAAAGGAAATTATTCAATTAATCATTTAAATAGTTTATTCAATTCGATTATGAAGTTTGAAAATAATAGTGATTGTATTAAAATAACAACAAAAGATTATTTTTCATTTGATAAAGATTTAAATTTAAGTTTAGGATTGAATGATACAATACATACACATTATGGAGAAAATTCATCATTAAATAATAACAACAAAATATTAGAAGTACATTGTAATATAATTGAAGAATCTATTACACATCATATTGATGAGCTATCTCATTATGATGAAGTTTTATTTTTATTTCAATATAATTCTAATAGTGCTTTGATTAAACCTCATAAAATGATATATAGACCAGTGAGTAAAAATCGATTTCAAAAGATAAAAATTTATATTTTAGATTTGAAAGGTAATATTGTTAATTTTGATGAAGAATTTATTGGTGTTCTTGATCTAATCAAAAAATAAATATGAAAAGTTGCCCTTGGAATTCCGAGGGCAACTTTTTTTTCAAGATAAAATATCTTGAAAAATTAAAGTATGGAACGATTTTTTTTAAAAACTTTCATCAACTATTCCTCTTTCAATATCAAACGTATACACTGCACTAGAAATTAAACAAACATAACAAATTGTGTTCTCAGGTAAATTTTTACTGAAATCTACGTTTAAAATTAGTGTACAGTTGGTGACCGCAATTTGACTTTGATGTCTACTCATGTTAACATCAAAAAATGGTCTCTTTTTAAACATTTGTTTATCTAAATACATTAATGGATTTTCTTCATGTGATTTATAATAGGTTTTTTTATAACTCATATGATCTTCATATGCTTGACAAAATTTCATATCATTAAAATCAAGATTTTGCAATTAATTAGGATATTTTTTTCCATTAACTTTAAAAGAATAATTTACAACATTACAATCATCAAAAAAGCAGCATTACTATCTTGATTGTCTAGTTTATTTTTTTGAAAATAAACAACACCAAAAAATGGATGTTCATTATTTCGATAATTAGGTGATAAATCGCATCTTATATTTTTTCCAGTAAGATTTCCGATTTCAATACATTGCCATTTTTTAAAATCTAAAATAAACGGTTTCTTAATTAATTCATCAACTATTTGAATTTTTGTTATTTCATCATATTCTATTGTTTGCATTTGAACTTTTAATTCTAAAATATTAACTTTACCACGTTTTGCTTTAACATTTTTTGACTCTGCTGTAGCTTCAGTGTTTGTTTCTAGAATCAATGCATCATCATCAGTGTTTCTTGTAAAAATTATTTCAAATCTAGCATTGTAAATTTGTTTTATATCTTTCATGGACCCTAAACCTAAGTGTGATAAAGGAATGATGAGTTCGACACTTCCTCCCCCTTCAGATGTAGATTGAAATCCTGAATTTTGTGTAGGACCATTTCCATCAACAGCATAACTCATATAACCTTTTACTGTACTTAGTCTTCCAGTATTCTCACTTTCATCTATAATTTTATTATTTAATTTAATTGTAATTTTTTGAAACAAAAATGCTCCACCATTATCAGATAACATAACATTAGATTTTGCTGGATATTTAGTACCATCTTCTTGTACATATTCAAGTAATAAATAAAGTTTTGAATTTTTAACATTCAGAAATTTATCTTTACCATCTACTATAACTATTGTATTTCGGTTTGGTTTATTTAATTCTGTTGTGATTTGAGGTATATAACTTTCATATTGGCTATTTATTATATAATTATCATATTTATTTAAAATATTTTCCATTTTCTTATTTATATTACCAAATATATATTTTTTTTTAAATAAATGGATAAAGTAAAAGTAAAATTTTTTATTGAAGATGAAAATAAAAAAAAATCTTTATTTGAATTACCTTCACGTGTTTTAATTATAGGACCATCTGGTTGTGGTAAAACAAACTTGTTGTATAATCTGATTATAAATTATTGGATTCCTTATTTAAATCTATATATTTTTACAAAAAATATTGATCAACCAGTCTATAAATATATTAAAAAAATATTTGATGATATACCTTCTATAAACACACATTTTTCTAATGATGAAATAATATCTGTAGATGATTGTGAAGAAAATAGTTTAGTGATTTTTGATGATTTTCTAAAAGAAAAACAAGACATGATAATTGAATATTTTATAAGATCAAGATCAAAGAATATTAGTGTTATTTATTTAACACAAAGTTATACTTAGGTTAGGTTAGGTTAGGTAAAATAATTATGGAAAACCATATTGATACTCCTGAAGGTATTGAATATTTACTAAAATATGTAACTTGTTTACCAATTTATGTGAAAAATATATCAAAAGAAAAAATAATTAAACGTATACATTTTATATCAATTGAAGAAAGTACAGGAAATAATATTTACCATGATGAAAAACTTGATATTCTTAATATTTGTATTAGAGAAATGGAAAAATTAATTGATATACCTATTATTGGTGCAGATTATTTATCATCATATGTTTCATGTTTACCAAAGAAAATTATTACAGGTTCAGGAATTGTTAATTTTCTTTTGAATTGTTCAAGTTTACCTCAAATACATTGGCCTGGTTATAATTATTTAGGACCGGGAACAAAGTTAGAAAAAAATAAAAAACCTATAAACAAATTAGATGAAGCTGCGAGAGAACATGATTATTTTTATAAAGATAATAAAGATACTAAAACAAGACATATTGCTGATAAAATTTTAGAACAAAAAGCAATGGAAAGATTTTATGATCCTCATAGTTCTATAGGTGAAAAAACTGCAGCCATTTTTACAGCAAATGTAATGAATGTTAAAAGACGATTTGGAATGAATTTAATTTAATTTATTTTTTTAGTATTATAAAATGAATCTAAATTTAAATAAAAAACAATTTAATAAAATATTGGAAGCTCATAAAAATAATAAAGATGTATCAATTCTAATTGAAAATAATCAAATTGATAGTGGAAAACATAAATTTATTCTTGAGTCAGAACAAATAAGAAAATTAAAAAACGCTAAAAAAAATAATACCAGATCAAGATTAGAACTTAAACATGTTCAAATTAAAAAAGGTGGATTTTTACCAATAGCTATTGCTGTGATTGAAGGTTTAAGTGCTGCGGCTGCAGGTGCAGTTTATACAGCAATAACTGATGCTAAACATAAAAAAAAATTGGAAGAAGAAACAATTCGACATAATAAAGAGATGGAAAAAATTAGATCACAAGGTTCTGGTTTGAAAAAAAAAAAAAAAATATTGAAAAAAAAATTAAAAAAATGAATAAATTTGAAATAAAAACATTTAGAAATAATATTGAAAAATTTGAAGGTATTTATACACGGTTTTGGATTAAAGAAAATAATATAAAAATTGACCCATTGAGTAATATAGATATAAATTACTTTGGAAATAAAATAAAAAATTATAGAGGGTGTTTTATGTTAAATGAATTACCTACAACACCATGGGAAAATGAATGTGGAGTATTTAATTTAAATGATTCTACTCAAAATGGTTCTCATTTGGTTGCATGGAAAAAAATAAACAATACATTTAAAATATATTTTGACCCATTTGGTCATATAGTTGGTGAGCCACCAAAAGAACTTTTAAAATATTTGGGTAAAGATAATCTATTTTGTACTGTTTCCCAATTTCAATACTATAATGACCCACCTATTTGTGGTCATTTATGTTTAGAATTTATTGAAAATTATAAAAAATTTATTTAAATATCATAATTTTTTTAATAGAAATATTTCTATTAAAAAATAACGAGTTAACGACTTAACGAGTTAACGAGTCGTTTTTTTTTACGTTAACGTTAACGAGTCGTTTTTTTTTTTTTACGTTTATGTTAACGAGTCGTTTTTTTATTTTTTTTACGTTTTTAAATATAATATGTTATTTAGAAATTAATATAATTTTAAATACTGTTTAAAAAAATTTTTTTTTATTTTTTATAATAAATAAAAGAAATGGTAAATGAAAAATTGGAATTACTTTTAAAGTTGGTTGAACAACAACATAAAATATTACATATCTTAAATATGATTAATGAATACAATAACACTGACAGCGACAATGATAGTGATGATAATGATAGTGATGATGGTTATGTTAAGAATTTTAAACGACTAGAAAGAATTAAATTTAAAAAACATAAATAATAATTATTTTTTAAACATATAATACTTACGAAGTATTATATATTTATATATTTATTAATAATAATAATAATAATAATAATAATATATAGCTAGACTGATTATTTTTTAACATCCTGTTGTAGAATGTTATCAGCTGACTAGTATACAGTGTGAATATAATAATTCGTAAGTATTATATATTATAGTATACAATGTGATACAATTATACTAGCTTAACACTATTTAAATAATGTTTGTTATACTATTATACATGCCCGAGTGTCGTGGCGCAGTGGGGAAACGTTGGGCTTTGTATGCATACATAGTAGGTTCGATACTGGCTGGGGGGAATTTATTTGTGGTATTTTCAGCTCTACACGACACGTGGCTTGTTCGATTATATGATGAGTATAGTCGGATTTAAGACACTAGTGTGACCTGTGATATCATATCTAGGTTCTCCTCACTGGTCCCTGGAGTCTACAAATAACGTCTCATCATTGTGCTATGATACGATGACGGCTATATATATCTTAGTAGTCCTGTTGTACAGATGTCAACAAAAAAAAAAAAAATATAAAAAAATATAAAAAATAAAAAAAATCGATGTCTGTACAATGGGGGACTACTTTTGCAAATTTTTTCTATTTTTTTTTTTCGATTTAAATTATTATTAACACGGTCGTATAATTTGACCTTGTTAAATATTACAAGTCCTATATTTCATTTAATATTTGATATTATCAAGTCGGATCAACACAGATGTGTTTTATATGCTTATCTACACTACATATTAAAAGTTTACCCCCCGCTTCATATTTTTCATTTAAGTATAACTCCGTTGCTATTTATGTTAGAATCTTCATTTTTACATTAAACATTTTTGATTTTAATTCTTTATAAGTCCCCCTTATAGTATCATAGTGTAAAATCATTTTCAAAGATTTTTGGATTTTAATAACGCGTTAAATATCAAAACATTTTTAATAAAACAATTCTATTAAAAATTAAATTAATTATATTATTATATTCTAAGCATTTTGTGATCGGCATCTGTACCTCCCATGGCAAGACAACATATTTTAATACTTCCTAAATCTTGAACAACACAAATATCATGGAGATATTTGAAAGAATAAGTACCGGTTGTATTTATTAAATCATTAGCTATTTTACAAATTTCTAGCCATGTTGGTGATTCTAGTATTTTAGAAGCATACGGCTTTCCATTTCCATGATCGAAAATTAAAATATTTCCTTTAATTGGAATTTTATTTAGATTATTTTTCATAATTTTAATTTTAATATTTTTATTATTAGTATTATAGTATTCATATTTACAAAACTTAACAAAGATTTCATTATTTAATATTGATTTTTCTATTTCGTTTTGCATTTCATTTTTTTGTAATTTATTAAAATCATTGATAGTTGTTTCCATTCTTTTATTATAAATTTCAATTCCTTTAACTAAGATATTCAAAAAATATGTTATTTCGATTTTTATTTTTAATATAACAATTATATTAAAAAATATTTTAATTATTATTGCATTTCGATTTTGAAAAAAATATTTTGGGGTGATTTTGCAAAAAATATTTTAATTATTATTGCAATTAGATTTGTGAAAAAATATTTTAATTATTATTGCATTTAGATTTTTAGAAAAATATTTTAATTATTATTGCATTTAGATTTTCTGATCTTTTTGCACATTGTTTTCTTTGTGATCTTTTATTGATATAATATGAAGTGAGCCAGAACATACATATATATACTACTTATGTATATTTAATCAATGCTACTAATACAATAATTAATTAAAATAGTTAGTAATAAAAGAAAGAGGAATTAATAATAACAAGAATAATACAAGAAGAAATGGCGAAAAGGAATCTTAAAAGGTTTTTTTAAATATATAATTTTTAATACTTTTGTTTAGCACATTATATGTTAGTCTCTTGTTAGTTACATTCAATAAATACTTCAAATTTTATGCTATTGTGTTGTTATTACTTTTATTATTTAATTAAAATTACATTCCTAATCCCTAAGTTCATTAATTATGTGAGAAGTGGCAACATTTTGAAGACGACCAAATTTGTATTCTATTAAATTTTAATTTTATATAAGTAAAGAGATTAAAACAAATATGTTTCTCCAAACGATGATGATACCTACCTAATCTTATATAATAAGATTGGTATTATAACATTTTCAAACAATAATATGAGTGGTAATAATATTGTAAAATGACAAGTGCAGACATGTAAAATCTTGCACAAATTTGAAACCATACCCTGTATAACTATAGTATTTTTTATGACTGTATGCATTAATATACTAATAATTATTACAGTATCTGCATTTGCATTTAACAGTGAACAGTGTTTATTTTACTGAGCGTAGTGAATTTTACAGATTTAAATAGTTTAATTAAAAACATCTCATTTAAAAGTACATTTTATAAATTGTTAATAATGGCCCCACGTAAAAGGAGTGATATATGGAATCACTTTACTGAATTGGAAGATAGTAAAGCCAAATGTGGGTATTGCAGTAACAAGTAGTGTTGCTGGTGGATCTTTTGGCAATTTGAGACGACACTTAAAAACTGTACATCCCGCTGTAATAATATCAAAAGCAGTAGTGACTAGTGATGAAAGTCATGTAGATGATCCTGCAGATCATGGTATTTTTTAATAAATCGTTTTGTACTATTATTTTTTTTTTATTAATTTTAAATTTACTATTATTAAAACCCTTTATGTCATTTTAAATGAATAACTCAGCAGGTCCACCAGTAGAAACAATGATTGTTCCTGGTACTAGCAGTGTTAAATCAAGCCAACCTACTCAAACACAAAGTAGCATTATGCATTTTATGCAAAATAAGAAACCTATGGCAGTCAGTAGATCAAAACAAATTGATTGTTAAAGGGTAACTACATATTTTTATTTTTAGTTATATTAAAATTATTAATACAATTTGTCTAGAAACAAAAAGAAAATTAATAATTATATTTTAGTTTAATATTATATTTTGAATTACATATAACTAAAATAATTCAATTAGATGTTTACTGGCTTTAACAATTGTAAATACTCTTAAATACATTTAAAATCTATATATTTATACACGTACGCATTTTCTGAAAGTTTTTTACTAGTATAAATAAGATTATATTAGCTTAATACCTACATTTTAATTCCACTATTTCAATTTTTTTTTTTTGTTTTATGATCTAGATACTATGCGTTTTTATAGTGGACGATAAGGAATTTAGAAAATTTGTAAAAATGTTGAACCCTGGATACGAGCTTACTTGTCGCCAGACAGTATCTAAAAATCTAGTTCCAAGATTATACAATTCCACATTAGAAGATTTAAAAAAAAAAGTTGAAACTGCACTTGCAGTTTCATTAACAACAGATGGATGGACTTGTATAAATAATAGGAGCTATATTGCAGTCACAGCTCATTTTATTGATGGTGATGGTAAAATGTGTTCCGTTTGTCTTGGTTGTGAATATTTTGACCAACGTCACACGTCAGATAATTTAGCTGCCTTTTTAAAAAAAATAGCAATTGAATGGAAAGTGAATAATAAAGTTGTAGCCATTGTTACCGACAATGATTCAAATATTTCTAAAGCTGTAGGTCAATTACATTATCGACATATAGGATGTTTCGCCCATTCCATTAATCTTGTTGTTCAACACTCTCTAGAGAATATTTCGGTAATAGTATCTAAAGTAAAAAAAATTGTTGAGTTTTTTAAACGTAGTAGTAATGCATTAGTAAAACTTAATTCAACACAAACTCAAATGGGTCTACCTACATTAAAATTAACGCAAGACTGTGTGACCAGATGGAATTCGACATATGATATGTTGAAGAGAATTGTTTCCATCAAAGATGCTGTAATTTCAACTTTAGCTGTGTTACAAACCGAAATTGCAGTTTTAACTCCAGCTGAATGGGATATAGTTGAAAAGGCCATTGATGTACTGCAAATTTTTAATGAAGTCACCATCGAAGTCAGTTCAGAAAAAACACTGTCTGTGTCAAAGGTAATTGTTTTAGTTAGTTCTATGTTCCAGACTATAGAAACTTATGTTCATGACATTTCTTTGCCGTATGAAGTAAACCAAATGACCATTTCTCTAAAAAATCAATTAAAGAAAAGGTTCAGTGAGGAAAATGAAATAATGGCACAAGCCTCGATTTTAGATCCGAGGTTTAAAAAATATGGCTTAATGAGTGATAACAAATTTAAAAATGCTTTTTCTCTTTTGAGATCACGTTTAGGAAATATTCGCTTACCATCAAATCAAATAGACAATGCTGAACAAACACCTTCCACATCTACATCAACTCCATCTCCATCTCCTTCAGTATCTCTGTTGTGGAAAGTCTATGAAGAAAAAGTAGAACAATTCAAAGCCATTCAGACATCAACAGCATCCGGAATAATAGAATTGGATAGATATATGCAAGAGCCATTATTAGATCGGCATGAGGATCCTTTGAAATGGTGGCATGAACGAAAACATATATATCCTCATCTACACAAATTTGTCATTAAGCGACTCTGTGTGACTGCAACTAGTGTTCCTTGTGAAAGGATATTTTCAGAAGCTGGCCAGATTATAACTTTGAAGAGAAACCGCTTGGATACAAAAAGAGCATCACAACTTATTTTCCTGCATAATAATTTATAAGAAACTTATATATAATCTTAAACTTAAAATTATTAACTTTATAATCTACTTTTATAGATAACTAAATTTGTCTTTAGCATTCTATTAGTATTTAATGTGAGATGTTTTATTAATTAAATAGGTAATAATAATAAGTTAAAAATCTTTTCTAGGTAGAAAAAAGGAATAAATCATTAGAAATAAATCAACAGAAAATCATTATTATTATTATTATGAAAGTAATAGGTATTTACAAAATTTACTTGATCGGTATCCACTATCCAGTGTCCACAATTTAATTTTTCTTAGTGTGTTAGTTTTTAGAGTAGTAACGGGGTGTGGAGTGTGGACTAACTAGTAACTATTAATTTAAGTTCAATCCACATTCCACCGATATATATATAATAACAATTATAATAATATTATATAATATATTATAATAATAAAAATAATATATAATTATAATATTTTATAAATCCGTGGTTCAATACTTCAATGTTCAATTCCAATCAGAAATCTAATATCAGTAATATCTAATATCTATATTATATTTTATTTCTAATATATTATTGTATCTGATTATGAACAGCTGTTTTCAGGATTTCGAATTTTCGTTCTAATCTAGACCGTGTTACGGACAGATACCAGTGATAAAACCTATTTACTGGACAAAGTACCTTACTATCTAGTTCATGACCATTCCGATCCGATCACAGCTAAAGTTCAAAAGACGTTTACCATTCACGAACTATATCATTAAAACAATGAAACCAATTTTTTTTTTGAACTGTGAACTGTTAAGTTACAGGTACTGAAACAGTTCAGAATAGTTCATCAAAGTGAATAGTTCAAATGAACTATTCGTTCACGAACTTAACATCTCTACAGTCAGCGTCTTCGGACGATGTTGGGAGCCGTGGGGCGGCGTATCGTCGTCGAACTGCACGTCGGCACGAGCACGAACATATAATAGTAAGGACTGGCTACTGTTCGACCAGTGTGATTCGCTTATTGTCGCCATTTCAATAATGATCCGCTAGGATCGCTACTGTGCATTCGCCCTATTGCCGCCAATGTAGAAGCGTAATTAGCGTATACAAACAAGTAATACTTCAAATTTACCAACTTCAAATTGTACTGCATGATATAATTAATTATATAATGTTGTATAGTACCTATATTATATTATAAAATTTTAATTATCTTACTTTTTAAGTATTTTCACCGATTAAAAATAAAATAAGAGTTGTTATTATAATTAATAATGATTGAAATTCGGGAACAGGATTATGCAAACATTTTAACGATTATTTCATACTTTCATAAATCATTATATTGAATACATCAGTAGTCAGTAGTCTGGTGCAGTTATTTTGTTAAGGTTAAGTAATAATGATTTATAATATTTATTACACATTTTCATTATAGGTAGGTTCATCTGAAAATAAAGTATTGAAATTACAATTTATTGTACCTACTGCATACTTGTTAAAACTGAATGAAATCAAGAATTAAAAAACAAAACTTTCTTAAATATCAAAAAAGCCGTATTTTTTTAAGTATATAGCAAAATAAAAATATGTTGTACCTAATAATTAGTTGAATATGTAATTTATTAATATCTAAAATAATTTATCCAGATCAGAATACAATTAACTATTTTATTAATGTAGGTATGGGATGATAAAATAAAGGTAGGTATTAATAAATCATAAAATAAAACTAGTAGGTAATAGTTAATTGAAAAAATAAAAAATGTCTACAAAACACAAACTATTGTAATGAAGCATTAATTAATTTTTTTATTTAAAACATTAGGTACTATGTACAAATTAAGTTAACTTAACTTAAATAAGTAATGCCTAACTTCAAGTAAATTTTGAAACCTTTTTTTTTATCATGTTTTCTTTTTTTGTTTCAGCATTACATTTTTGGGAAAATTGCCGCATTCTCATATTAATATAATATCTAATTGCAAAAGCAATTATTTCTTCGGTATGCTGGAAACATGGAAAATAAATAATATTGTTTTTTAATAATTCGGTTAATATTAATTACTGTTAGGTGACATTCCTTTATTGAACTGTTTCAGATTTAATGAATCAAACGCTTCATTTATTTTTAAACAAAAATCTTCAGTAGCTGTGGAATCTTTTAATGCAGGACAGTAGGAGCGATAAAACTTAAGACTTTTTGCTATAGCAATTACTGAAAACCTATAAAGAAAACATATATCAACTATTATTGTTATTTTTAATAAGTTATAATTAATAACTATATTTAATATTTAAATCGAGATTATGTCACCTGCACAGCTAGTCGAACACGCATTTTAGATGAACTATTTAACACTAAATGTGAAATTGATAATTTTGGACACACTCTTAAATTTCCCGGATTATGTTTATCTAAATCGTGCACTTTTACAAAATGATCCCATTTTATTAATATTTTCTGAATATGCCAGCCAGTTATAAGTATTCAGCCAATGGTGTTGGAATTTTAAACCTCTTTTAGCATTACAATCAAGTATTGGAAAGGTAAATGTAGCTGGTGGTATCCACACATTTGTAAGAATCTGATTAGCCTGCACAGCTAGTCGATGTTTAAAGCCCAAGTTGAAGCCTACTAGCCCGAGTAGAAGTCCCTATGCCCGAATTTCAAAGCCCAAATCGAATAAAAATATATGAATAAAAGAGTTTTATGTTTGAAATCTATATTAAACGTTAGGGAGAATTAAACAAATATTAATGAACAATAGTTCAGAGGAAAATATTAGCGACGAATTCAAAACGATAGCTAGGGAAACATTAGATAGAATAATTGAAATAATCGAAAACGAGAATAATTTAGAAATTTACGTAAACAATACTGATAGCGAAATAATTGACAACATAGAAATACATAACTTAGACGAAGAGTTAGACACATTTAACGAAGAAATAATTAACGAACGTATAGAGATCAAACCAATAAGTAGTGATATATTAAATAAAAGTTTAAGATTAATAAACCTAGAGGAGTTTGAAAATAGTCCTACTACTGGCACAATTCGCCAAGGTTTACGAAGTAATAGAAATACTATTCACACCGAATATATACAACCGAAAAGAATAGTCAAAGCTAAGAAAATGACAGGCGGTACCGATATGAAACCGATAAGCGCGTTAGACGCAATAAAATTAATTCCTAACTATTCAGGACAATCCGAAATATATCCATTTTTAAATGCCTGCGAAGTAATTATAAGTACGGTAGACTCAGAATAGCACCCTTTCATGTTAAAAATGATAGCAGCTACCAAACTATCAGACAGAGCTTTTAACGTAACCAGATATAAGGAAATTGTAGAATGGGGCGATATGAAAATAATATTGTTATAGTTGGGGCACCGAGAGAACGCTACTCCTTTGCACATCTAAATGAACAAGCTCCGTGTTTCCGTGACCACTGGCCGCCGTAATTTCCCCCACTCAATGATCGTCAACTAATTAGACAGCCGCCGCCGTCGAGAAGCAACAAGTGTCTGTATACAGCGGCTCAAGTAAAACGAAAATAATAACTCCTGACAACTGACATAAATATTTTATAAATGTGTTTATTTATTTATTCCAACATATATTTGATCAAAATAAAATTTAAATAATACTAAAAAATAAAATAATTCAAATACAAAGAAATTAATCCGAGTCGGAATCCGAACTTGTATCACCTATTGTTAGGATATGACGTGCTCCTTCTTCAGGTTCTTCGTCCATAAAATCGTCTGTTATGTTGTCGATTTTCCAAAATTTTTCTTCATCCTTGATGACGTGCCCAACGAAATTCGTCCACATTTCCGGTGTTACTAGTTCCACGCCTCTTTTCAACAATTCGTGTACATCTTTTAATTTAAAGGTAGTATTGTGAGTACGGACATACCTCTTAACAGACGACCATGCTAGTTCTATAGGATTCAACTCGCAGTGGTACGGGGGCAATCTTAATATTGTTTTATTGTTATCTTTCGCATACTCATCAATAACGTATTTCTCATGGTCATCCGTATGTATTGTTCTGACTTTAGACAATAATGCCCCTTTTGTTGTAGGATAAGTAATGTTCTCGCCCTTACTTTCCAGCCAATTTATTATTTCCTGCTTTTTCCATGACATCACTGGAATACGATCTTTTTTCACAGAATGATAGGCGGCGTTGTCCATCACTATGACAGCATTTTCTTTAAGTAACGGCAGCATTTTTGCAAACCATTCAAAGAAAGTACTGCCATTCATTTCATCATGATAGTCCGATGAGTTGGTTTTTGACTCAAAACATAAAAGGCCACCCGGTACGAAACCGTCAGTTGATCCTATGTGTAAAACAATGAGTTTCTTACCTTTTCCCGATGGTTCCTTTTGTCCCATTGTGAGCCCTGTGAGGAATTCGCGCGGTGAATTGACCGTACTGTCGTGCCATGCTTTGCTATGCGTTTACCCACGTCTCGTCAAGGTAGTATATTGGTCTGTTTTGTGATCTGTATTTTCTTATTTGATCTAAATATTTACCACGCCAAATAATTATGTCCTCTCTTTCGATAAGCGCACTATTGCGGGATTTTTTCGCGTAAACAAAATGCAAATCTTTTAATATTTTACGAAATGAAGAACGTTTGAGGTTTGGTAAAGTTTCATCTTCATTAATAGCTATCAACATTTTTTGTATAGTAGGAACTTCACGATTCCACCAAAAGCCATGTATTTTTCGTCTGATAGCTTGTTTGTCAAAACTATCTACTTTTTCGAGTATTGTTGGTCTAATTTTTTTTTTATTAGGTGATGAAACTGTACCTTTTTTTTTATATTCAGCCAATGTCGTTTGTATTGTCCGTTGCCCAATACCACTTGATTTAGAGATTTCTAACAGCATTTGTCTGTAGGTCAATTGGGGGCTGTCTGGGTTTTCTTCTTGTTGTTTGATCTTCTCTTTGTACAGATTAATGATTATTTGCTTTTGACCAGTACCAACAAACTAAAGAATAATAAATTAATAAAATTAATAAATTAAGAATTTTGCTATAGAAAAATAATAATACAACATAATAATAATACTTACTTTTCCACGAGGATTTTTTTTGGAAGGCGTTATATCGACGAGATCCATGGTGTATTAAGTACTCTAAGATAGTAAGATACACAATACTAAAAATACTTATAAGCAATGGTATGCTAAAAAAACGCGAAGAAAAAAAGTTGGTGAATATTGTATGTATGACAAAACGTGAGATACTTGAAATCGCTAATAACGCTGTATACAACACCACCACTATAATAACACGTGACCAGAACGACAGCAGCGGTGGTGGTAGGCGGTAGCAAGCGGCGTCAGTGGCAGCGGCGCGCATTAACGGCGGCCAGCATTCGGCTAGGTTTAGTGTAGTGGTGGGAATGCGCGAAAACGGACGTATTTTGGTCGCCGCCCAGTAGCGTTCTCTCGGTGCCCCAACTTATAGACGCATTCGAAACTCCCTACGGAGCAGCTAACTTACAAATCGAATTAAACATAGTAAAAACAAAACATAATGAAACCATATGCGCGTACAATAATAGAGTAGAAGAAATATATCAGAAACTATGTAACACGGTAGCCATAGACAAAACACCCACCGAAGCAAAAATATTACGTGACAATATTAGGGAACAAGCGTTAGTCAGTTATATAAACGGTTTAAGCGACCAAATAAAATTCGAAGTAAAAACAAAAAATCCTACTACTCTCGAACAAGCAATGCAAATCGCGTTAATTACCGAAAAAAATATTCGTACATATAATGATGTACAAGACATTTTCCGCGCAAATAATACGTATAGCAATAGAAATACGCATCAAAATAGACAATTTAACAATAATAATCAAAACACATCGTACAACTATCGTAACAACGACAATAACAATAATATAAACAGAAACAATAACTACGGTAGGAATACTAATAGAAACCCAAATCCGAGGAACAACAATTTTAATGTTAGGCGTTGTCATACGTGCAATAGCGAAGGACATTTTTCGTCACAGTGCCGAATGAACAATGTCGCGTATAATAGTAGACCACCCAATCAGAATAATTTCACACGTCCACCGATTAATTATAATGCAAGGAGCGAGTCATGCACTTACTGCAACAAACCGGGACACAATATAGCCGTCTGTTATAAAAAACAGAACGACGAGCTACGTAATAATAATTCGGGAAACGAGCGGACATCTCACGTGACTCCCGGAGCGCGTGCGATCAATCATATATCCGTGGATCCATCCGAGGTTGTTACCCCGTTATATTAACGGAGATAAACAACAATAATCATATAAAATGTAAATCACCCGCCTGTACAGATAGGAAATTAGAATTTCTAGTCGACACAGGGAGTGAAGTAAATATAATAAAAAATCATATTTTAGATAACAATGTATTAGTAGACAAAACACAATCGGTTAACTTAAGGGGAATTAACGACAAAATAATACAAACAATAGGCAAGCTTACCATACCTTTGATAATCCAAAGGCAAGAAATAAATACAGAATTTAATTTAGTTGACGAAAATTTTCCAATAAGGAGAAACGGTATATTAGGAAATAGTTTCTTATCAGAGAATAACGTTGTAATCAACTTAGCAAATAAAACTCTAACAATTAACGCTAATAAGAATAAGCGCGGGGAGTTACTATTAAAACCGAGATCAGAAACAATCGTATCGATACCTATAGCTGCAAAGGATGTAGAAAATAAGGATATTTTAATTCATAAGCAAGAAATAATGGAGGGGGTATTTTGTGGAAATATAATAAATACCGTACAGAACGGTGAAGTAGTAATAAGTATTTTAAATATAACCGAGAAGCCTCAAAACGTTATGTTAAACAATTTAACTAAAATACGATACGATCACGAATTCGAATACAATACGCAGTTAATAATAAATGACGAAAATAAAGGTAGACGCGTTAATGAAATTAGACAATTAATTAGAAGTGATCACATGAATGACGAGCAAAGGCAATCTATCTTAGATATATGTGAGCATTACCAAGATATATTTCATTTAACGGGGGACACGTTAACATATACAGATACGTTAACACATAAAATCAATATACCGGAGAATCAGGAGCCTATATATAAGCGACCGTATCGCTTACCACACGCACAAATGGCCGAGATAGATTCCCAAATTAAGCAAATGGAAAAGGACGACATTATTGAACCTTCCTTTTCACCATGGAACGCTCCCTTATTACTAGTTAAAAGAAACTTGACGCGAGTCAAATACCAAAATTTAGAATAGTCGTAGATTTTCGAGCTTTAAATAAAGTAACGATAAACGAGTACCACCCACTACCTAATATAGCCGAAATATTAGACCAACTAGGGAAATGTAATCTATTCAGCATTATTGATCTTGCATCGGGTTTTTACCAAGTAAAGTTAGATGAAAAAAGCAAAGAGCTTACAGCATTTTCGACTAACCAAGGCCACTGGCATTTTAAGAAAATGGCAATGGGTCTTAAAACTTCTCCATGTTCCTTCCAACGCTTAATGAACAATGTAATGGCTGGTATAGTGGGGATAAAATGTTTAGTGTATTTAGATGACATAATAATATACGGAAAAGGTTTACTTGATCATAACGAAAAACTGCGCGACGTATTTGAACGATTACGAAATCATAATTTAAAAATACAACCAGCAAAATGCGAGTTCTTAAAACAGCAGTGTATGTATTTAGGTCATATAATTAGTGAAAACGGCATACAGCCGGATCCCGCAAAGGTCAAGTCAGTATTACAGTTCCCAGCACCGACAAACGTAAAAGAAATTAAATCATTTCTGGGACTTTCTGGGTATTATAGGAAGTTTATAAACCATATAGTTTAATAGCAAAACCAATGACAAACCTATTAAGGAAGGGCGTTACCTTTAACTGGGATACCCCTTGCCAAGAAGCATTTGATAAGTTAAAGAATATCCTTTGTACGGAACCTATACTACAATATCCAGATTTCACAAAACCATTTATTGTTACCACAGACGCAAGCGGAAAAGCTTTAGGCGCCATATTATCCCAAGGGGAAGTGTCACGAGATCTACCTATTGCATATATATCTAGAACTTTAAATAAAAGTGAAAACAATTATAGTACTACCGAACTCGAGTGTTTAGCCATCATATTTGCAGTAAAAACATTTAGACCTTATTTATATGGAAGAAAATTCATTATACTAAGCGATCACAGCGCACTTTCATGGTTATTCAATTTAAAGGACCCACTATCAAAACTCGCACGTTGGCGAATACTTTTAGAGGAATACGATTACGAGATTCAATACAAACCGGGAATATTAAATTCAAATGTCGATGCACTCACTAGGATGTATAGCATAAATGAGATAAAAAAGGAAAGCTATCCCGCATTTCTGAACAAATTCAAAACACAACTAATAACTAATAATCGCGTAAAAGAAGTAAACGGTAGTCTAATAGAGTCACCCGAGGAGTACCACATAGTATCAGAAATTTAAAAACGTTATAATTTTATGTCAGGAATAAATTACGAATTAAAACAAAAATTTGGCAACGGTCAAAAATTAACACCAAGCAAAGCAATTGGGGAGGTAAATTATTTACAAGATAAAAATAGGTACATCATTTTCTTAACCACCAAAAGTAGAAACAAACAAAAAGCAACGTATGAAAATATTTATCGATCACTATTAAATCTAAAATTATTATGTGAAGAACGATCATTGAATAAATTAGTCATGAATAAATTGTGTTTTATAGACCGACTAGAATGGGCACAAGTACGTGCTATGATTCGATGTATTTTCCGAAACACAGGAATAGACATAATTATTTGTTCCAAATTAGAATTCAGTGACGAAGAAAAATTAATCATATTCAAACAATGTCACGACTCCGTAACCGGTGGACATGTCGGAATACATAGAACAATAAAAAAAAATAAAACACAATTTAATTGGCGAGGGTTAAAAGAAGATGTAATCGAATATATAAAAAATTGCGCATCGTGCCAAAAGAAAAAGGTCACGAATAAAAAGTAAAACAACCCATGGTAATCACGACAACAAGTTCAGAACCATTCGAAAAAATAAGTTTAGACATCGTTGGCCCACTGGTCACTACATTAGCAGGGAATACATATATATTAGCACTTCAATGCGATTTAACTAAATATACTATGGGAGTTCCCCTCCCAAATCACCAAGCTAACACTATTGCCGAGGCGTTCGTAACACATTTTGTATGCACACACGGTATACCACAAACGATATTAACCGATCAGAGTACCGACTTCTTAAGTAAAATATTTACCGAGGTATGTAAATTATTACAAATAAATAAGATAAACACAAGCTCTTACCGCCCGGAAGCTAATGGAGCTTTAGAGAGAGCTCATAGGACATTATCAGATTACCTTAGGCATTATGTTGATAAGAAATTGAACAATTGGGATGAGTACTTACCCTATGCATTTTTCGCATACAATACTACGGAGCACACATCAACGGGTTATCAACCATTTTCTCTATTATACGGTAAACATTTGGAGATACCAATTAAATTATCTCATGAACCTGAACCTAGATATAACTACGACAATTACTATTTCGATCTAAAACAGAAAATGCAGGAGGCTCATAAAATAGCAAGGGAAAGGTTAATAAAATGCAAAATAAAATCTAAAGAAAATTACGATAGCAACAAAAATCCTATAGAGATACACGTGAAAGATCAAATTTTATTAAGGGAACGCGCGCAAAAGAATAAATTAAATCCATTATGGACAGGCCCCTATGAAGTAACCGATGTATTAGACAGGGAAAATATTGTAATAATGCGCGGGAAAAGACATGTTACGGTGCATAAGAACCACGTAAAAAGGTTCCACGAGAATCCGGGTTAGATAAGAAAAGTATAATTATATATATATAGAATAAATATAATGAAAACAAATATATGTAAATATAATCATTAACAACATAATTGATAGGATAAGGCAATGAAAATATATATATGGAAATGTAATAAGATAAATTTAATATATAAAGAAACTTTTTAGGATCATGATGACGATCGTCATGCTCCAAGTCGCATTGGCACAAACAAAGCCGTATAAAATTTCAAAACTGTCCCAAGAGAATGGGATGTACTTTGAAAATCAGGGACCACTTCGATTAACAAATTCCGATTGGAAGTTAATAATATATATTAAATTAGATAACTTTAATCGACGTACTAAGGATACGATGTATTATTACGATAAAACCATAAAATTATGTGACGATTTAACAATAGTATATGAAGGTATGTTTAAAACACTTTGCGAATATTTTAAGGTCGCGTCTATTAGCCTTGAACAGGAAGTTACGAGAAAACGAGTATATATGTTACAATCTATAGATGAAACAGATACAATTACCCGGGCAAGAAGGGGATTAGTAAATTTGGTGGGTCGAATACAAAAAACATTATTTGGTACATTAGATGTTACCGACGCGGAATCATATGATAAACAAATCGAGGAATTACAAACTAGTCAAAATAGATTATTAAAAATAGTAGAAAAACAAACTAGTATAGTAAAAGCAACTGCAAACACATTTAAAGAGGCAACCCAAATGGAAGGTCAGATAAATAAACTTAGTGTATTATACAATCAAATGGCAACAACTGTAAACCAAACCATAATCAATTTAGATATCGTAGAAGCAAAAAGTAATATCAATGAACAAATAAACATATTAAATTTAGTATTTCAAAAACTAAGTTTCGAAACCGATACAATTTGCGAAGTAATAATAGCCGCGCAAAGTGGTATAATACATTCGAGCGTAATATCTGCTATGGAATTACGTACACAGTTAAAGGATATTTCAATAAACGTTCCAAAAGGACAAAGCTTACCGTTCGATCTAAATCAAATAACATTATACGAACTAAGTAAAATGTCGAAATTAAATATAATTTACATAAACGAAACATTAATATTCGAAATAATAATACCGCTAATAAACTCAGTCGATTTAACATTATTTCACGTAAACCGTTACCGGTAGTAAAAAATGATCATTATATGCACATAATACCTGAATACGGGTACATAGCCATATCAAAAACACACGAATATTATTTAACATTATCATTTAGCCAGTTGTTGATGTGTAAACAAATTAATGTAGGAACGTTATGCCCGGAAACACAACCATTAAGACTAGGAGCCAGTGAGCTTCCATGCGAGGTAGAATTATTCATTAAACCATCAGGCATACCTAGCACGTGCCCAATACATTATCTAGACATCACTCGCAGTATTTATCATAAGTTAAAATATCAGAACGCTTGGATATATACGATAAAAACAACTGACAATGTAGCCATCTCGTGCGAGAATCGAGACCAGGCGATGAATGTACAATTAAGCGGGATAGGTATACTAAGATTAAACGAAGACTGTAGGGGGTACACACCACAATTAGTGTTAACACCGTATAGGCATATAAACTCGATACATTATAAGGATTTTATATCAACCATAGGAATAACATCAAATTAGACAATCCCCACTTCCGTAAAAAAGAGAATAAGCAACGTCATAACACACACGAATTACGTGGTAAAGTTAACTGACCTAAGTCAATATTCTAAGTCCATTGACGAAATAGAACAACTAATTCAAGAAGAAAAGGATAAAAAGACCACGAAAGACACTACGAATTTCCATACTTATTTGTTTTATCTAATAATAATAATAATAGCGGGAATAATTATAATAAAGTGCAAAAAGAAAATGAATAATAACCGATCAGTAAACAGAGTTAGGCGACACTTAGTATCACTACGAACTGCTAGAGAAATGGACGAAGTCACACGTTTATGTTTATAAGTAGGATCACGTACATTCTTCACTAAAACACGTACCAATAACAATTAACATAAGGAAAACATATATTTAATATATAAAATAATACTAATATTTCGTAATATAAAACCATTATTAAAATAAAAAAAAAAAATGATGACTCACATACAATCATTATAATTTTCAGTGACAATATCAAATTCGTTATAGTGGACTTTGAGTTCACTATGATAAATAAGAAGGATTTATTACTTGTATCAGGGTCGATATCAAACAGTCTCGATAAATATAGGCCAGTTAAAATCGAAGGCAAACCGATCGTATTGACTACCACCAATAAACTGAAGATGATACAGCATCGAGAAATCAGACAAGTAATGCGTAGTGTTGGTAGGGTATTTAGGAACAAGCCAGAGTTATTAATACCATTATTGGGGCAGTTTGAATCAAGTCTAACGCTCGAAGGGGCGACAACTCTGTCCACCATATACCTTAACCAATACTTGCATACTGACGGGAGAACACCAATCATAGTTTTTTGGAACGGTACCACTGACAAAGATATAATAAACCGGTTAAAATTAAATACAAAAACAATGTTAAATATCACCTCTTATAGTGATAACAACGATAATTATTTCAACTTAAAGCTGTTAGACATAACAGGACCTACAAATAAACTAATATACTCAACTAAAATAGGACACCACCCGAAAAATGGGAGAATGTTAAATCTAATGGAAACCCACCATTTGGTATGCAAAATAGACCACAATATAACTCATAGTCACGACCCAGTAACGGATGTAACTATCACCAAATGTTTATTTAATTATATTATAAAAAATATGGGACCAATACAGTTATATAACTTATGCAAAACAGGTTTAGCAATAAAACAATCGTATTAATCAAGAGTGTCGATTCAATAATGTAGACTATACCTATAACTAGGAATCAGGGAGTAAAAGGGAGTAAAATCAGGGAGTCCAAAAGATAGCTTAGTAAGATAAAAATCTGTTTCATATACTGGGAATTAAAAATGTGCTATTTTTATTTTGCATATTTTTGCATATTTTGAAGATTTTTTAAAAGTCATGATTATTTTAGCATTTTGGATTTTTAATGCATATTTTTGAGTTTATTTGTAAAAATTTTGGTTTTCAATCGCCGTAAATGTTCACCCAATGTTAAACGCGCGTGATATAGCGGACAAGAACAATTTTCATCTTATCTGTTTTCAGATATGCATTGCCAGATATGGCAAGATATTAATTGTTTGTGTTTATCGTAACTTGTCTTTATGTCTAAATAATCTATCGCTCATTGTTAGGACCGTTAGGTAACACTATACAAATTATGGCATGACTGTGTGAGTGGAACATAAAATCGATAAGATAAATCGTATTTTATTGAACTAAATGTTTAAAATGTTTTTGTCATATTAGTACAACTGTGGTCTGTGGTTCGCGTATAACGAGTTAGTCGACCAACGCGTGTTAAAGTCTTGTTTATTTTTTCTATAAATTTTATAAATTTTATCAATATGCCTAAACTTCCAGCATCTAATTCTGCACGTTTAAAAATATACGTTTCCGAAAACGAGGGTGTTTTTTCTACCGATAACCAGATTCTTTTTTGTAAATTATGTGACATACGAGTAAACTCGCAAAAAAGATTCACGGTAAATCAACATTTAAAAACCGCCAAACATTTACGCGCTGTAAATCGTTTAAAAACAAATGCGATTAAAACTAACCAAAATTTAGTGTCAAATGCAATTTGTGAAAAGCATTCAGTTTTTAACGAAGATCTGTGTAAAATGATGTTATCTGCAAATATTCCATTGAGCAAATTAAATAATAAATTTTTGTCTGAATTTTTAATAAAATATACTAACAAAGATATCCCGAATGAATCAACATTAAGAAAAAATTACGTCACGGATATTTATAAAAAAAAAATCGGAAGTATTAAAAGGTACGTAAATAATAAAAATATCTGGATTTGCATTGATGAAACTACTGATGTAGAAGGTCGTTATGTGGCAAACGTTATCATTGGAACATTAGAAATTGATGCACCAGGCAAAACTTTTCTTTTTAATTCGGAAGTTCTTGATCAAACTAACCATAAAACAATTTGTAAATTATTTGATGAAACACTTTTTTTATTATGGCCAGAAGGAATAAAACGAGATAATGTATTGCTATTTGTTTCTGATGCAGCGCCGTACATGGTGAAAGCGGGAAAAGCATTGTCAGCTTTATACACAAAAATGATTCATATCACATGTCTCGCTCATGCAGTGCATAGAGTTTGCGAAGAAATTCGAAAAAATTTCCCAAAAATTGATTCATTGATTTCAAATGGAAAAAAAATATTTTTAAAAGCACCTTCAAGGGTATTGATTTTTAAAAATAATGCTCCTGGAATACCATTACCTCCTCAACCTATAATTACCAGATGGGGTACATGGTTAGAAGCTGCGACATATTACTGTGACAATTACAAAGCATTTTGCGAAGTTATAAATATGTTAAATGAAGAAGATGCAGTATCCATTCAACACGTAAAAAAACTTATTCAAGAACCAACATTAGAAGGTAATTTAATTTTTATAAAAACTCATTTTAGTTTTATCCCAAACACCTGGGAGTATAGGAAAATTAATCAATAATAAATTAAACACAATTCTCAAGAAAAATACTGCATATGGATTATTGAAAAATATAAAAAATATTATTTCCGGTACACGTGAATCAATTCCCAATATGGACCAAAATATAACAGTGACAGATATTCCATATTTCAAGTATGCTCCCGTGTCTTCAGTGGACGTCGAAAGAAGTTTTTCGACGTATAAAACTGTTTTAGCTGACAATCGACGAAGATTTACCTTCGAAAACTTGAAAAAGACGTTGATTATCCAATGCAATTCACATTTTAATGGTAAGTCAATTGAAAAAATTAATTTTAAAATAAAATAAATATCTAAAGTAAATAATTTATTCAATTTTGTTACAGAAAATGAATGAAATGTTTTTTCTTCAATTTTTTATTCATCGACATTTTTAAGATTGAATTCAATTTAATTTGGTTGGTAAGTCAGTTAAATTAAAAATGATGTTTTAAACGTTGTAAATATATTTTTTATTTTGTTCTGTTACAGAAAAAGAACAAAATCGACTATCAAAACCATCAAAAATTTAATATATATAAATACTATTTTATTATTTTACTTATAATTTAAATATTTAGCACTTTAAAATTTTTTTAACCTCTAATTTTTTGAATAAACGTTTTTTACATAATTTTTTTTTTATAAATGCATATACCAACTTTTTTTGGAGCATATTTAAGTAATTTTTACAACATATCAGCATATTTTTTAGGGAATATTTAATAGTTTTTTAGAGCATATAAATCCTAACCCTATTTATAACCAATTTATCACTATTTTATGTATCAATGTATTGTAACCAATGTATCACTATTGTAAAACTATTGTAATAACTACATACTATGGAAATGTTAAAGATTTATGTTTAAGCTTTTAAACATAAAGTCTTTTTTTTAGAAGGGAGGTGTTACGTACCCGCGTATTAATTAATCATATATTAACTATGTACAGCGCGCCGCACGTTTCTAATAATATTTGACACTATAACTAATAAGGCAATTAGTATAGTATAACATGCAGAGGTCGTGGCAAAATCGTAGAGAAAACAATTAAACTATAGAAGGTGCCGTCACATACGTAGCTTTCCTGGAAAGCCAACGCCCATACGCAGGATACGAGTCGACCAGCATACCAAATACGAGACCCGAACTCTGTCTCATGAACCACCCACTCCAAAGGACACAATCATATATATAGAAGCCCAGAACAAGAGCTCTTCAGACGGTTAGGGGCATTCAGAGTCAGGTCGTAACACCACTCACAGTTTATATTCTATCTTTATATTATAACATTGTATTTTTGTACTACGTTAATAAACATTCATCATACCTAGTACATCACGTATTCTATCTCTGCGTTGATGTATATATCGACGTCGGTTGGGACGTAACATATTAATGATTTTTGATCATATTGATACATGATATCATATAATATGTAAATATATAAAAACATAAAAATTAAAAATAAACATCATTTTTACTTTATATTTATGAATTACTAGTTGATAGACAAATAATAATTCATTTTTCCAAAACATTGATATAACTATGAATATCTATATTTTTTCATAAAATATAAAATCAATATAGGTAGTCTATTTTTTCAAGTATTTTGTGTTTTCAAAATTTAAAATATTTACTTTATAATCATGACTGTTAGGTGACATTCCTTTATTGAACTGTTTCAGATTTAATGAATCAAACGCTTCATTTATTTTTAAACAAAAATCTTCAGTAGCTGTGGAATCTTTTAATGCAGGACAGTAGGAGCGATAAAACTTAAGACTTTTTGCTATAGCAATTACTGAAAACCTATAAAGAAAACATATATCAACTATTATTGTTATTTTTAATAAGTTATAATTAATAACTATATTTAATATTTAAATCGAGATTATGTCACCTGCACAGCTAGTCGAACACGCATTTTAGATGAACTATTTAACACTAAATGTGAAATTGATAATTTTGGACACACTCTTAAATTTCCCGGATTATGTTTATCTAAATCGTGCACTTTTACAAAATGATCCCATTTTATTAATATTTTCTGAATATGCCAGCCAGTTATAAGTATTCAGCCAATGGTGTTGGAATTTTAAACCTCTTTTAGCATTACAATCAAGTATTGGAAAGGTAAATGTAGCTGGTGGTATCCCCACATTTGTAAGAATCTAATTACATTTTAGTTGTACAAGTTGTAATAATAAACTGCACATGGTACTAATTTTAACATTAATGAATGACTGACTAAAATTACCAAATAATACTTACTAAATATCTATCAGCATCGGTTAAGGTACTTTTAGTATTAATATAAGAACCAATGTCATGTGTATTGAATTCAACAGCCTAATACAATTTCATAAACAAAATTATATGGTAACTTTATTAGTTTGTATGTTAAAGCAACTTAACTTGACTAGTAGAAAAAAATGACTAACTTACCCAGCTTTGAATTTAAAATTTGTATATTAGGTACTTACCAAAATTAGGCTTTGTGACCCTACTGTCTCGTCTGTAACTCTTTGTGACAAAGGAATATCTAATTCTAAAGTATCATTAGTATCATTGACCACATCAGCTAACGGTTTAATTTTTTTTTGAAAAAAACTCAATATTGAGCAATCTTTTCTTTTATTACTCATAATAAATGATAATAATATTAAATTTGTGGCTGAATGATGAACTATAACAACTATAATGTATAATAACGTCGATAACTCGGTAATTTAAGCTTATAGTCAAAACTCTTAGTCAACATTTAAAATGAAATGACCAACTAATGGACTGGGCAGCAGGCGCTAGCTACGAATACGTATCGGAAAGCACGGGAGGAAGGTGTTGTTACTTGTTATCGAATATTCTCGATTATCGAGCGAGGTAATTCCCATATATGTTGTATAGACAACTAAATATAAA
Source organism: Metopolophium dirhodum (assembly GCF_019925205.1). Lineage (NCBI taxonomy): Eukaryota > Metazoa > Arthropoda > Insecta > Hemiptera > Aphididae > Metopolophium > Metopolophium dirhodum. The sequence continues at coordinate 501,455 of NW_026869896.1, read as the reverse complement.
TAATAATAGTCTAATTCATAGAAATGTGTCTAGATAGTAGATAATAATAATAATTATTATACCATACACAATGACATAGTGTATAAGAATATTATATATAATTCAGTTGACAGTTGTCTCTTATCGCGGAAGGTTGTAGTGTTCGTTAGCAATATTTATGCTCGCTTATCTTTATTTTATTATATTTTAACATTCTATTTGACATGCTGTGTTCTGTTTGCACTGACGAAATACACCAAGGCGATGAAATAAAATGTGTTAAATGTTATGAGTTTCTACATTAAAACTGTTCCGGTCTTCGAGAAGCAAACTTTAGAAAAATGTCGAAATCTTTGAAGGATAAATGGTCTTGTTCTAATTGCAAGGTGAAGAAAGTTGCAACTGCACCTGTATTAACTCAACCAATCACCGATGAGACATTACAAAATGTCGTCGATGCTGTGAACTTTTTGAGTTCGCAGTTTGACGATTTTAGTCTTAAGTTAAAACAATTGATCTCAACCGTAAACGATCTAAAAAATGAAAATATAAGAATCGTGGAAGAAAATGCATTTTTAAAGAAAGAAATGGAAGCAGTATCCGGGCGTTTGAACAAATTGGAGCAAAAATCGTTGGCCATATGGAAATTGTAGGCGTACTGTAATAATCCTCATCATCATTATTATTATTAGTATATAAATTAATACTGTTATATCTATATATGTATATATTATTGTGTATAAGTATTATTATCTAACATGCATTGACTTTGTAAGAATACCAGATATACGGAAAGCGTGTATATAGTTCAGAGGTGATGTCTAAGATTAGAACCTCATTAGAAATTGTCGGTCATCACATTTACAAGGTGATACTGTTTAGCTTAAATAGGAAAGCGATAGGGATAGTAAGGGAGTTGATTACTGGAGACGACGTGAGTACGTTCTTGAATACATCTATTCAAGACGATTGTTACTTTTAATAAAAACACTTTGAGTATACGTAAATTTGTGTGTCTTTATTATTATACCTCGAATTCAAATTCGAGTGCTGAAGCGGACACGTTACAACATTTTGGTGGCAGCGGTGTGTCGAATGTTTTAAGCTACAATTTGAATTGGAACAATACAACGTCAATCTAAATCCGAAATAAACGAAATCAAGCAACAATTATTTGGTCAACTACAATAAACATAAATTAACTACAATCAACAGAACATTCGAATTCAACTAACAGAACTTCAATCACAATCAACAGAACATCCAACTACAATCAACAGAACATTCGAATTCAATCAACAGAAATTCAACGACAATCAACAAAGACATTCTAATACAATCAACATCAATTCAAAAAAAAAAGAGCATGCAATTTTTATGGTAATATAATACTTTATTTATGTCAATACTAGATACAGAATTAGAGTGGTTTTTCAATTTATCCTGTAGAGTAGCAGAGGGGGAACAAAGAGAAAATTACTTAAACATATTGAGGAGGCAATTGTTGGTGACGTGTTAGAAGCGTTACTATGCAATTTATCCGGCAAAGCGTTATGTATCACTCAGCATACAACAACTTCAAATTATAAAGATTTGATAACAATCCTTAGAGCGAATTTTGGGAACAACTTTTCGGAGACGTACTTATCAAAACAACTTAATTCGATTACACAGGCTAAATTCGAAAAAGTCCAAGACTATGCAGGTAGAGTAGAATTAGCTCTTTATAGATTAATTAACGAAATGTCGAAGGATAAATCTAGTACGGAAAGTAAAACTATATCTAAGGTATTGACAACGCAAGCACAAAACATTTTTGTAGACGGGCTATATTTTCAGATTAGAACAGTATTGAGGGCAATGAAATTAGGTAGTCTTGAAGAGATGATTAAGGCAGCGTTAGAAGAGGAACAGGCGTTAGAAAATTTAAAGCCAAAATTTGACAAATCTAATACTTCTACTTTTTCAAAACCTAAGTGTTTTAATTGCGAAGGCTACGGTCATTTAAGTAGAGAATGTAAAAAACCTAGGAGTAATACTAATTACAGCGCGAAAAACGAGTCAATAGTAAAAAAAGAATATAGTGGTAGTAGTAGTTCGTATACTTCTTTATCATGTAATTATTGTAAAAAGCCAGGTCACATAGTTAAAGATTGCCGTAAATTAAAATATAATAACGAACAAAAAGTTAAAAATGGAGTAGGCTCATCGACAACAGCAGTAATAAAAACGATAGGCGATTTAAAAAATAATACCATTATGATGGTTAAAAATGAAATAAATAAAGAAATAATTACGTTAAAAAATAATCAAATTAAAATTGAATCGGAAGCGTTAACAGAAAAAGAAAATATGTTTTTAATTGACACAGGCGCGGATTTAAATATAATTAAGTTATCAGCAGTAAAAAATAGCGTACCGTTAGAAACAAAAACAACAACGTTAATAGGTATTAACGAGAATTCTATTGAAACCTTGGGCATTATTAAAGGACCATGAAACAAAAAAAAAATGATTTTTTTTTTATACCTTTATATAATATTAGAAATGAAAACTAAATTATTCGTCTTTTCAAAAAAATTATCCGATCACTCCTTCTGTGTCAAATAGCGATCGTACGTATACGCGTGACGTCACTGGTGCGCACAGATTTGTGCCGCCGTATTATTTCACGCGGTATTTTACATGGCGTTTTATAAACACTTATTTAAAATGAAAACTACTACTCCTAAAATGTCGAAAAAAATATTAAGTATTAAGTTAACATTTATTGAAATATATTAATGCATTATTACAATGAGTATTTGAGTTTTACAGTTTACATTTAGTATAGACAGAATATTATAAATTTAAAATGGTGTACTATATTTCAACAATTAAAATATTTAAAAATGCTTAACTATTAATTTATATTTTTAGAATCTTGTGAATTTTTTTTTCATTAAATCGTTGTAACTAGGTTTTGGTTGAAGAACTATATTGTTAGGTACCGCGGGTAAACTGAATTTTTCTGATATTGTTGAATTATTTTCTTTCATATGAACATGGACTTTTTCATAATATTTTCGCGCCACTCATCAGTTTTATTTAATTCATATTTTTTTTATATGACATATCTACTGGCTGGTTTGGAAAATACTATTTTCTCTCCGACTTCCTTTTTATTTACATTGTTATTATGATCTAGTATAGCAATGATACTTCTCATATACATACCTTTGTATTTTAAGTATATACGTTTTGGCATATATTTTAATCGTAAATTGTGATACGACTTCAATCTACCAGTATGTACAAAATGAGTAGCATGTGTCAAATCCTTTAAAAAGTCTTTTGTCATGATAATTTTTTTCAAAGCGTAATATGATTCGCTTTCTGGGTCTATCCACATTTTATTTCGTATTTCATTTTAATTTAATTTTTCATGCTCGCATCTCTTTTTTTCACCATTATCTTCCCACTCATGCTCATTTGATATGTGTTTTAATATAGATGTAAATTTATCAATGAGTTTTTCTTCATCTCCTACACATGTCTGTGCTGACCACCAAATATGATTGTTAATTGACGATTTCCATAAAAAAGTATCAGGATATTTCTTTTCGAGTGGTTTTAATCTTTTCATTAAACTCTTACTTAAATGCCAAATATCGAATTCATGTTTAATATCTGGATGCTGTGTACGGATAAATGCACGTATACATTTATGTCTATCTGTTAAAAATAACTCGATTTTACAATTACTTCTATTAGTTAAATCCATTAGTAATTGTTCACAGGCTTGCCTTTCTAAATCACCTTTAAATTGACCCTCTAGCCTCTAATTATAATATCTAATAGCAACTGCGAATGACGGCTGAAGAATGACAAATGACAATTAATAATATCCTATAGATCCTAGTTTGTTATTCATGTTATTAAAATGGAATCATGTAATACGATATAAATAACTTTTAATGTCAATAATAATAAATGATAATGATATTATATCGTTACAGAAATTAATTCAGTCTTATATTTTGTATATTTTAATGCACCATATAAATATCTACTGCGTACAATAATACGGCGGCACAAATCCGTGCGCACCAGTGACGTCACGCGTATACGTACGATCGCTATTTGACACAGAAGGAGTGATTGGATAATTTTTTTGAAAAGACGAACAATTAAGTTTTCATTTCTAATATTATATAAATGTATAAAAAAAAATCATTTTTTTTGTTTCATGGTCCTTTAAGATTAATTTAACGATTAATAGTAATAATTATTATGATACAGTCTTTCATGTAGTACATGATAAGTTTCCAGGTTCAATGTCAGGAATTCTTGGTATACCATTTTTTAGTAAAAACGACGTAACTCTTAATCTTAAAAAAGGTGAAATGATAATCAATAAAACTCAAAATAAAGAAAATGTAATAAGCATACCACCTAGGTCAAACAATATACTAACAATAACGGTCACAAACGAAGAAATAAATAACGGAGATTCGGTAGTAATAAACAAAAAAAATCTAAATAGTACTGTATGGTTAGGAAATTCGGTGTCTTTATGTGAAAATAATACAATTAAAGCAAACATAATGAATATTTCAGAAAATTACGTATCATTAACACAGTTAAAAGCAAACGATATAGATTGGGAGTTGTATATAGTAAATAATGAGGCAGAATCGGGGTTAGATAGCGGGGAAAAAAATAGCTCTATATTGTACTTTGAATCGAATAACAGGATTAAATCGGAACCGATGAAATTTACTGATAGAATTAAATTAATAACCGAAAATTAAAAATTGAACATCTTAATAATGAAGAATTAAAAGCATTATCAGATTTATGTTACGAGTATTCCGATATATTTTTCGTAGAGGGCGATAAGGTCATAGCAACTGATTTAGTAACACATAAAATCATAACGCCTGCTAATCATCCGCCCATTAATACTCGTCAATACAGATTACCGGAACAACAAAAAACAGAGATAAATAGACAGGTCGCGGAATTAGTTAGACAGGAAGTAATTAAAAAAAGTAACTCACCGTGGAATCACCCGTTGATTTTGGTACCAAAAAAAATGGGCGACGACGATGAAAAAAAGTTTCGTTTATGTGTAGATTTTAGAAAATTGAATGCGATTACGGAAGGGAATTCTTGGCCACTTCCGTTAATAACAGATATTTTAGACAAACTAGGACATTCGAAGTATTTTTCAACTTTAGATTTTGCAAATGGCTATCACCAAATTTCTATACATCCAGGGGACACTCATAAGACAGCATTCTCGACCTCTACAGGTCATTGGGAATGGCTGAAAATGCCTTTCGGTTTAAAAACGGCACCAGCAGTTTTTTCGGAACTGATGTATGCATTATTGTCAGGTTGTGAGGATCTTAATATGTATGCATATTTGGACGACATAGTTGTTAGTGCAAATTCGTTAAATTCTATGATAAAAAAATTACAAATAATTTTCGAAAAACTAAGAGAAAACAATTTACGTTTACAACCTCAAAAATGTCACTTTTTAAGAAAAGAAGTAGTCTATCTAGGTCACAGATTGTCCGCAGAAGGGGTAAAACCTGATGAAGGCAAAATTGAGTGTGTAAAGAATGTACCTATACCCAAGAATACTACAGATATAAAAGCATTTTTAGGTCTGACAGGTTACTATAGGCGCTTTATTGCGGAGTACGCCAAAATCGCGAAACCGTTAACTTGTTTATTAAAAAAAGACGCAAAATATGCTTGGGGGGCGCACATCAATATGCATTTGAAAAACTTAAAAAGATTTTAACAGAGGAACCAATTTTGCACTACCCTGATTTCGAAAAAGAATTTTTATTAGCAACTGATGCTTCAAATTACGCGTTAGGGTGTGTACTTTCACAGGGCGAAAAAGGTAATGACAAACCGATCGCGTACGCGTCTAGGGTTTTAAATTCAAGTGAGATTAATTATTCTACGATTCAAAAAGAATGTTTAGGCATAGTATTTGGGATAAAACATTTTCGACCTTATTTATGGGGAAAAAAATTTAAAATAATAACGGATCATAGACCATTAGTATGGTTATTCAACGTTTCGGATATGAATTCCAGATTAGCACGGTGGAGAATGTTATTACAAGAATTTGACTATGAAATAATTTATAAACCGGGTTCAGAGCATAATAACGCTGATGCCTTATCACGGATCTGCGTAATTAAAAGTGAATCTATAATATCATTTGAAGAATTTATGAATGACAATAATATACATATTAACAACAATATACAAGAAACTAATGAGACTATTAATGACATACCGAACAATTACGATATACTACTAACATTAACAGCGAATTTAAATTTATCATTTAATGTACTACGAGAATATATGATTCAATTAGGACATATGAAAAATGCATTATTAAGTACAGGAGATACAGGGGTTAAAGAGGTTGCGGTAATAAACGATAATAATAGAAAATATTTATACGCGTTTACCGAATATTCTTGTAATCAGAGTCCAACGTACAAAACGATGTATGAAACCTTAATCAACGTAAAAAATGTGTGCGTTAAAGAAAATATTATTAATCTAGCAATTCCGAAAATGACGAGTACTTTAAATTTTGATATAGTTAGAAGTATGTTACGGTATATTTTTAAAGGTAGTAATATAAAAGTTAAAATATATACAGATTATAGGATATCGGACGAAGTAAAAACAGCGCTAATTACAGAACAACATATGACATGTATAGGGGGACATCAGGGGGTGTCAAGAACAGTAAAACGTTTACGACAGTGGGTACAATGGAAAGGTATGAAAAAGGAGGTTAAAACATTTATTAGCAATTGTAAATTATGTCAGATAAATAAGGAAAAACGGAGGAGCAAACAACCCTTGGTTATAACAACCACTTCATCAAAAGCTTTTGAAAGAATAGCTTTAGATATAGTAGGACCGTTACCTAAATCTATACAGGGTTACACATATATATTAACGCTCCAGGACGATTTAACGAAATTTTCGGCGGCATATCCATTAAAAAATACGGACGCGGCGACAATCGCTAAAACGTTCGTAGAAAAATTCGTATGTTATTTTGGAATTCCTACAAATATTTTAAGTGACCAAGGTTCAAATTTTTTATCGTCCTTATTTAAACAAATGTGCAAATTATTAAAAATTAATAAAATGCAAACAACAGCTTATTCGCCGATGACAAACGGTTCTTTAGAGCGTAGTCATAAGACTTTAAAAGAGTACTTAAGGAACTTTAGTGATGAAAAAACGGAAAATTGGTGCGAAATGTTGAGTTATGCTATGTACATGTATAACACGACACCTCACCCAGCGCATAAGTTTACACCATATGAGTTAGTGTTTGGTATTCAGCCAGTTGTTCCTTCTAGTTTTTTGAAACCACCTTCGACAGGGTACAGTTATTGTGATTACGTAAGTGATTTGAGGACACGGATGCAGGAAGCGAGACAGATGGCGAAAAAACATTTAATTGAAGCAAAAATAAAATCGAAATCTATTTATGACAAACATATTAATCAAATTGAATTAGAGATAGGCGATAAGGTACTTATGAAAAATATGAAAAAGAAAAATAAGTTAGAACCAAATTGGATAGGTCCGTATGAAGTAGTAGAAGTACATGAACCCGTAAATGTATCTATTATGAAAACTAATAAAGTTATACGCGTTCATATGAATCGTTTACAGTTATTTAAAGAAATAATTGATTAAATGCTTAGAAAAAAAAAACTAATATTAAATAACGAGCTATTAAGTAAGTAAATAAATATATAAATAATTTAGAAATTAGAATAAGTATAATTTAATAATTGACATCGAAATCAAAGTACTAATCTAGTTATAAATTGTTTTAGGGTTATCATAGGTCTGTCTGTTTTACACACACCAACACACGGAACACAATACGCATTATACAATATTACACACGTGAGCAATCACTCGGGACATTATTTTGAAAATAAAGGATCCGTCAGGATCATAAACACACAATGGACACTTTTGACTTATGTTAATTTAACAATTTATAATGAACGAGAGAAAATTTTTGACACATATTTAGACACTACGAAACAATATTGCATTGAAAACGAATTAATTCCATCAAAATCTAATATTATTTGTCAAAATTTTAGAACCGTATTTACCGATTTTACCAACGAAATTTTAAAAAAAAGGGCTAACATTTTAGAAACATTGGGACATCCTTCTAAAAGGGGGAGGAGAGGAATTAATGGAGTAGGTAATTTAGCAAATATTTTGTTCGGAATTTGTGATGATAATTGCATAGAAACAAACACGAATAATGTATTACAGTTACAACAATCTGAAAAAAATGAGTTAAATATTATAAAATCTCAGACGAGAGTCATTAAAGCAGTAGTTAAACAATCTGTACAGAGTTATAGGGATACTACGTTCTTACGAGATAAAATCAACGAGTTTATGGCAGATATAAGAAATTTATCTGATCAAGTAATTAATAAAACAAGTGAGTTAGATCACAAAACTCGAATACATGATTCGTATTTGTTGTTAAATTTACTACTAAGTCAGTATGCATTCGAGACCAATTATATTTCAGAAATGATAAATTTGGCACGGGCAGGTCAAATACACTCGGGAGTGTTATCAATTGAGGCATTACGGGAAAGTATGAAGGAGATTAAATTATCATTACCCAAAGGTACATCATTACCGATTGACTTAGACAATATTGAACCTTATAATTTATATCAATTATCGGAAGTCAGTGTAGTATATAAAAATCAATTATTGATGTTTAATATAAAGATACCGTTAATAGATCAACAAAATTTCAATTTGTATAATATAATTCCGATGCCGATTAAAATTAAAAACAAACAGTACGCGTACGTACAAAACACTTATGATTATATCGCGATAAGTCCTTCGAATGAATATTTTACGACCTTTACACCACAACAATTAAACACTTAGTAGTATATATTTGTATGTTCACAGCCAGCTTTTCCACGGTAAAAATTTTTTTTCAAGCGGGAATGTCTCCCTTGGAGCACTCAGATTTACCGTGTAACACATTTCACACTGATTGTTAGTAAATTTTACCTCGAAAAAATGTACTGTATTTCATTTTTACTCATGTTGGTTACACTGATTTTTTTAATAATGATAAAAACATTATTTATTATTTACAATAATTTTAAGTTATAAGCTGATTGCTGATTATTTTTTTCATATTCAGTTACTAATGATCCATCGTTCACTCAAGTCGTGTCTCATTTTTCTTTATTTTCTCAAAGTTTTATTAAATTGTATAAGCTATTTAATTTCTTCAAAAATGAATTTTCAAAAATGCGCAAACGATGTCCAGTCATTGGTCGATCAAATACGATTCAATTCAACGCCAGCGTATCCAGAATTCTCTGCATTTGTATCTAGGTTACGATCTTTTAAAAGTTTTCCTTCAAATACCGGCCAGAATAAGTACAAGCTCTCAGAATGTGGATTTTACTATATCAATCTCGATGACGCAGTTCAATGTCATTGGTGTGGAGTAATTCTACATAGTTTTGAAATCGATGATAATTGTTTTATAGAACATACCCGATTCTCACCAAAATGTTTATATGTATTATTAATGAAAGGTAATCAGTTTGTTCAAAAAGTCTTAAGTAAATATTGTAAAACCGAAGTTATTTGTAATTGTGAAACCGGTTCGTACGACACCATTTGTTAAATCATATTTTTTTTTTATATAATATACTGTTTATAATATTTGCTGTATTGAATAAAAAAAAAAAATAAAAAAAAAATTGAATGTTTTATCTTAAATGTTTTATTATTCGATTTAATATCTCGTGGACGTATAGCCTAGCGGGTTAGTGCGTATATAATAATTTAAAATGTTTTTCAGGTATCAGGTTAGTAAGTATATGTAAATTCCCTCTCTAGTATGCACTAATTGGCTAACTGTACGTTCACATTTTTTGCATTTTTTTTTTTTATCCGAGTTTTTAGTATATAATATGACTGCAAAGGAAAAAACTAACAGTCCAATGTATAAGTCCTAACAGTTATATCCTACTTTTTATTGTGTACTTTTTTAGTAAAAAAAAACTTCATTATGAGTCCACCAATAATTGTCTGTAAGTCTACATTCGACATCCGAGCTTTTAACAAGAAAAGTATTACAGTTGGATTACTAATTAATAAGCAGATTTCAATTATTTTATTATTAGAATGTAAACTTTCAAAGAAAATTATTACATTAAGTTTAGAAGAATGGTTCACACTGATGTCTGAATCTAATTACAATTCAATTATTAATAATCTAAATACCAGGGTGAGGCGTGTAAAGATTACCGATTCCTTTTCATATTCAATTAATGTTAAACAGAGTTCAATTACCCTACATCTAAATGAGGAATATATTACCTTGACACACGTAGATTTGTACCGGCTTCGTCAATTACAGAATTTGATTGATTTGTATGTGGTAGACAAGCAAAAACGTTTAGCAAATTATCAAATTACTTTCAACACTGCATATGACCTAATTAAAAATGATGTCCGTGGTCTGCCATCCACTTGCCAAAGGAACGAATTTACCAACCAATATATTCAAAACTATGATTTTAATTATTATAATCATTTACAGAACGATGACACATCATTTTTATATGAAATATTACAATTTCATTTTAACACATTGTCCGATATGATTTTACAAGATCTAATAATATAAAATATATAAATATGTTTAATAATTATTTATTTAAAAAATAAAAACTTTTTTATTCAATAATAAACTTGCTTTTTTTTCTTAAATTACATGTTACCTTTAATCATAAAGAATAGTTTTAATGCGTTTTAGTTTCAAATTTTATGTTTTCAGTAAATAAGTAGATTAAATTTTGATAGTACAGAATTGATAGCAATGTTTCAATTAGAAATTTTTTTCTCAGACATACTATATAGTTTATAGGTTTATGTTTTCCAAGACCTTTGAGTATTGAACAAATAAAAACATACATGTATAATAATATTTTGTTTTATTAAATGAAACTCATTTTTCCGTATAATAATCAAACAACCGTCTTGCTTTTAATAGTTTGACGCTTTGGATCGGTTAGTAATTTATCAAATATAATTTGCATTGTCTCATTAAGACCAGTATGAAGTGTTTGATCTTTTGATTCGTCGGTCGTGTACAATCTAACAGTAGCTTCACTGAACTTCCATCTATTACAACAAATTATTTTATTTAAAAACAAAAGAAGTAAATAAAATCAGTAAAAAAAACAGATTCAGCAATAGTTTTTAAATTTAAACCAATGTATTTACCTGTCCTTTACTGGTACATTCTCGATGTTAGTAACCTTATAATGACTTAGCACCCAAAGATCCTTTCCTTTTTCTTCAAAAGGCGTCTTTATTGTCACAACGCCATCTCCTTGTCTGAATGTTAGCGAATTAAATACTTCAACATCAAAATCTTCTGATCTCAAGCGTTCGCTGATATTATCTCTGTATGATGCATTCTATAAAAAAAAAATAAATTATTTATGCTATCATTAGGAAAAAATATTATTTTTATTACCATTTTATTCTGCTTCTTTTTCATAGGTTTTTTAACACTTGTTTTTTCTGCAGAACGTTTTGATCCAGGTTTTGTTTTTGAAAAAGACAGTCTTATATCAATTGATTCGCTAAAATGTTCATTCTGTGAAACATAAAACATAGTATATTATTTTTTACTGTTTTTTTTTTCCATTATATATTTTTTCTATGTCCCAAGAATTATACCCAAAGCGTTGAGTAATGTTACGACACACTTCCAATATACTATGTTATAATCAGTCATTTAATATTATTTTAAGAATTATAACCATAGCGTTGAGTGGTGTTACGACCGGCCTCCAATTTGCTATGGTTATAAGATATTTACTAAGTAGTTACTAACCTCTGAATCAGTTGAAGCAATTGTACGGTACGACATTTTATTTTGGTAGTATTTCTGTTGAACTGAGCTTCTTGTCCTGGGATGAAATCTTGAAGACTGGTGAATATTAGAGAATTCCCTCTGTCTTTTATACACAGATTTTTACAATTATTGCATAACACTGTGGTCATTAGAGAATCAGCGCGCGATATCTACGTTTTATTACTAATGGTTATAATAATAAAGGTGCGTTGACTTGTCAACAACGTTAGCAATAGGTGTATTCGGGGAATAATATTATAATAAATAAGGCTAAAAATTCCGTGACGTTACACTTATAAAAACAGCTTAAAAATATTCATACAGAATAGGTGCATATTTTTTCTACATTGCACCCAGCCTTATCAAACTAAATACACAATATTTACATTATTTCAGTCATACACTCAGTGGCACCAAAGTGTTCAAAATATAGTATGACATCGTACAATCAAGGGGCCTCTCCATCAACCCCCTTTTTTAATTTTACAATCAGATGCAATAATAAATAGAAATCACCTATAAAATGCAATGTTTAATCATTTATGTTTACGTTTTAACGTAAATTCTGGATCCACCGCGAGATCCCCTGCAGTACCCTACAATGACCCCTCTCCCATTTAAAAAATATACCAAGACTTATGTCATAGATAAATTCGGTGATCGGCGCCACTGCATACACTTCACATAAGATGTAACATAATATTATAACTTAAATATACTTGATAACCAGTACTCAGCTTACCTTTACATGATACAAGTCTAATATACATACTTAGTAGTTTAATAAAAGTAAGTTAATGTAATATTATCCTGCAATCCTGCAGTTCAGTACTACTAATATTATTATGTGTATTATATCATAAAGGTAGTGGCCACTAGCCAGTAGGTATAATATGACTATAGTTATTACAAAATCATAAAAGTAAAATAAATAATATCCATTGTTATTTTTTATTTTTGTCGATCAACGTGTTGATCTACAATCAAAGTATGATAATAACTAATAAATACTTACAATTATTATTACAATTTATTTTAATCATTAACATTTAGAACTTAATAAATTCAACAGCTTTGTAATAAATTTAAAATTGGCACAATTCTGTGGTGTTTGGGTAAAGGGGGTTAAGTCCATATTGGTAATGTTGAGGAAACGCATTTGAAATTTTGAAAATTTATTGAGAAAAATCATTTATTCCATTTGAAGAAGACCCAAATGTATTTAATAATTTAACTTCTTGTCAAGCTATATTTCTAAATATTAATATAATGAAATAAAAAATCTTTTAAAAAAAAAAATAAAAAAATATTTTTTTATTGAGTTGACTCTTTTTACCCGAATTTTTTTCTGACTTATTTCCAATAACACATTAAAGTATTTTTAACATTTTAACAATAGTAGGTAGTATTTGTAGGTTCTATCCCAGTTTTTACAATTACAGGGAGATTTAAAAACGGTTATCCACGACTTTCCCCCGGGAAATTTCACATTTATGTTGGAACCACAGTGATTACGGGTTTCTGGTTATCGATAAAACTCGAGAAATGAATGAAGGAAGATATAGATGTGGTTTTCATACGTTTATTAAAATAAAATAAATTTGAATTGTATTATGTTAACATACGTAACATTAATTTCTGATATTATAATTTATAAGCCATTTAATGGGGAACTTTGTAGAAAATTATTGTAAACCTTAATATTATTTTAATAAAATACTTTATAAATATATATATATATATATCATAGTACGTAGTTATTAGCCCCATAGTGATATCAGTAGTCATACGATACAGTTATATTGTATTTATTATTTACAATGAATAAAGAAAAAGTTTTGCTGGAAAATTTAATAACATCAAAAAAAAATATTAAACGAAAAATAATGGAAATGAAACGTGGCGTTATAGATTCTGAAAACTATTTCCGTGAGGCATTTAAACCATTGAGTACACATATAGGAAAAAATAATCAATGTAACTCGCACCCAGCTGATCAAAAAAATACGGAAACCTCGTATATTAGTGACGAAGATGACGGTTTATTAAATTCACCATTTGTAAATTTTTTTAATAATCGACAGACAATACAACGTTATGATAAATCCTATGGTATGTATTATGATAAAGCTAGTGATTCGTACAAAATAGGAGATCACACAGTAACTTTTTGTCATGGTAACTTACAGTTGGTTAATAAATACTATAAATGGACTAAAGGACTATGGTTAGGTTAGGTTAGGTCGTTATTATGCGAGAAGGAACCAAAAAATCACACTATAGAAGATATGGAATCTTATTATGATATTTTGAGAACAACACATGTTCATTTAAAACCAGTTGGGAAACCCAAAACCTCAAGATACTTTAAATGGATTAATGTTGTAAAACCTCTATACGAACGAATGAAAAATGAGGATCACCAGTTAAACAAAGAAATAGCCAAAATTAATACCCCTAAAACTCCTCGAATTAACTTATTACCATTTAACGAACATATATCTAGGTTGAGTGCTAAACGTAGGAATATTCATAATAATACAACCATGGGAAATGAGCCGTTTGAATTTCAACCAACAGCTAACAGTTCTATGATTTCAGAACCCGTTGTTGAAAAGATGTTTAGTTTTACTTCGACACCGCAGACTAATAATAAAGGTGCTGGTTTATATAAAGATGTAATACCTCAAACCCAGTTAGTTTATTATGACGACCCAAATGAGTTAGTGACTAGATTAAATCTTTTAGCATCATCACAAAGTGTTGGTAATACTGGTGTTAATAATGAAATTATATCTATTTTAGAAGAACTACGTGAGAGAAATATTATAATATAATGGCAACCTTAGATAGTATAGCTAATGAACTACATCGACCAGCCAGAAAAATATTTCCTAGACGATGTGTAGTAACACGGTTTATTGATGACCTCTGGCAAGCTGATTTAATGGATATGCAATCACATTCTAGAAAAAATCATAAGAAACACACTACAGTCACACTTATGACAATGTCACGTCAGTCGTCACCACTGTAACGTCTTTCGAGAAGTTTGTTTCAATCACACCGTTTGTTTCAATCATACCTAATTAATACTTAAAAAATGGAATGTGCAA
This sequence comes from Metopolophium dirhodum, assembly GCF_019925205.1. NCBI lineage: Eukaryota > Metazoa > Arthropoda > Insecta > Hemiptera > Aphididae > Metopolophium > Metopolophium dirhodum. Next base: position 486,359 of record NW_026869896.1, on the reverse strand, counting down.
GCTCTACTAGTTCGTCGGACTGGGAAGAAGAAATTGAAACTGTTGCTGCTCTAATCGTTCTTCAAGAGGATGTTAAATCTAGTCGAACATGGGTCCATGCAGTTAACAAAAACCGTGAAAAATTAGGCGAATTTCAACATTTAGTTCCAGAATTACGCCAATGTGCGAAACGTTTTCATATGTATTTCAGAATGAGCAAAGAAGAATTTGACTACTTACATGAATTAATTCGAAGTGATATACAAAAACAGAACACTCAATTTCGGAGAGCTGTTAGTTCTGAAGAAAGATTAGCTGTTTGTTTGAGGTAAGAAAATAGTTAAATAGAAATAATTAATAACATATTATAATAATCAAATTAGTAGTAAGGTACTTATAAATATATTTATGACATTATTATATAAGATTATAATATTATTTTTTACATTAGAAAGAGACGTCATTTCTAGTAATGTTGGTCTTTCACCGTTAGTTGAATGTTCTTTGTCTAAACTAGAATATTCTGATGGCGACGTAATCGTATGAATGCTGTCAGCCGAAGACGGAGATTGAAAATAAAATGATTGCGTTTCCATTTGATTTTGAGAATTGTATTGAGATGTGTGTTGATTGAGACTTAATTCTGTAGATAACACAGAATTACTCAAAGCAAGTTTTATTTGTGCTTGTTCATATTTTGGCATCTGCTTAGTCATCTTGGCTATACTCAAAAAAAACAAATCCGTGTCATCAAGGTTCTCCAAAATACTTGTTGATCTTGATTGTAGAGGGCGAATACTGTTTTTTTCTTCGTATTTACGTTTACGTATCTCAGCATTCTCCTTTAAAATCTGCACCATTTGTTGAGACGGAGTATCAGTTAGCCGTTTTTGATTTTTATTTCGTGAAAGTTTCAAATCGTTTGAACGCTGTTTAGTTGACGTAAACGTTGTTTCAGTATCATCGACCACGTCGCCATCTTTTACTTGATTGTCTTGAAAGTCATGCCCACTTTCTTTTCCTTCTTCTGACTGACTAGGCGTATTTTCTTCCACTTCAGATTCCTCTGAAACGTCCTCTTGTTCTGCCGCTAAATTACTCTGTGTCCTTAAAAGGAAATTGTGTGTAAAAATTAAAAATTAAATTAAAAATGTATACCTATTTAAAAAAATATTTAAATAAATGTTTTGTAGTTTTTACTTACTTTCGGCTTTCTAAATAAGGTAAAATAAATGCCATTTGTTGTTCATATTTCCATAAACTTTTTTTTTTAAAAGCCATACCACTCTTTTTTTCTTCACGTTGCCTATTTCTGGCATTACTAAAACATCGTCTTAGCTTTTCCCAGCGTTCTATGTATAGCTGCTGGCCCTATAAATAATGTATTAAACACCACAATAATAATTTTAAAAACAATTATACATTTACAATTTATGATATTTAATTAAATTAAAAATTGTTAGTTATCAACTTTAATAAATTCAATTTCTTCACCTAAAATAGGAATTATAGGAATTAGGTAAGTTGAATTAATATTATTATAAAATTACAACAAAATAACTGAAATCGTTTTTCTTGGTTATTTAATATACAATTTCGTCTAAATATGAACATAAAATAACTATAAAAAAAAAACTGTGTTTATATTTTTGAGATTTTTTGGTTACAGAATAACCTACTTACGTGGTACCTTGTTTTTAATTTTCAATCCTTAGCTATGAAAGTTGAAAATTTTATCAATTGTTAACTACAAAATAATTTTTAATTTTTAAATCTAATAAAATTTGTCAAATTCGAACTTTAAATGCTTATTAAAGAAAATTGTACCTATGTATTCTTAATATTTTTCAACTACTATTGTTATAGGGGTCTCCAAACTTTTTTATTCAAGGGCCACAAAAAAAATCAAATGCTCTTCGTGGGCCAAAAGTTTATTAACCCATATAATTTTTAATTTTATGATAGGTACCTATATATAAATAATATGTTTACTTTATATTTTTGTATACATTATTGTTTACTTTACAATATACTTAAATAAAAATAAATAGGTATAAATATAATATAATATAAATACATTTTTGAAATATTTTTTTTATCTATATTTACCTATGCGTCCTATGAATGCCGCGGGCCGTAGTTTGGAGACCCCTGTTATAGTATATCAGAAGTCTTATATTAAATTGGGGTTATAACCTTTGTTACATTTCCTATAATTTAAGGTAACGCAAGGTTTTACACGGTATAATACGGTATTATACAAAACAAAAATAAAATACCGTATTTTAATACATCTCTAATTATATCTTTATAATTTTTATTTTAGATTTTTAGCGACGGGGAATTCATTTCGAAACATTGGTTTCAACTACAGATTAGGTTTTAGTACTGTACGAACAATTGTTTATGAAGTTTGTGATGCCATATGGAATAAATTAGGACCAATTGTAATGCCTGAACCTACTGAAGAAACTTGGAAAACGGTAGCGCAAAAATATAAGGATATGTGGCATTTCCCAAATTGTATTGGTGCAATAGACGGCAAACATATTAACATTGAATGTCCTATTAATTCTGGATCAACGTTTTTTAATTATAAAGGAAGCCACTCAGTTGTATTATTAGCATTAGTTGATACTGACTACAAATTTATCGCGGTTGATGTGGGTTCATATGGCCGGAATTCTGATGGCGGAATTTTTTCTAAATCAATAATTGGCAAGAGATTAAGCAGTAACACGTTTAATGTACCGAAACCAATTCCTATAATTGATAACAGCGATCCACAACCATATGTAGTTGTTGGTGATGAGGCATTCCCACTAACAACTTATTTACTTCGCCCATACAGCCGAAATTATTTAAGAGATAATGAACCTAATAAGATTTTCAACTATAGATTGTCTCGGGCAAGACGTGTAGTCGAGAATGCCTTCGGTATACTAGCTGCACGATGGAGATGTTTTAGAAAAAACTTAGAGGTACAACCGGAATTCGTTGACAAAATTGTGTTATCATCATGCTGTTTGCATAATATGCTGCAGTGCGCAGATAATGGTTTTGAACCAGAGGACACATCAACACAAAATACCGACTCAGCTCTCACGAATTTAGATTTTTTGAGAAGAAATTGTACTCGTGAGGCGTTTAATGTTAGAGAGACATTCAAAGAGTATTTCATTTCTGAAGTTGGTCGTGTCCCATGGCAACTTGATAGAGTTCGTAAAGGAAGAAACACATAATTTTATTTCGTATCACAATATTCGTTGTTTATTAAATATAAAAATGTATTATTTAATATATTGTAATTGTTAAATAAACACAATTGTGTTTCGTAAAACTTTATTTATAGGTTTCTATTATGCGTGATATTCACTATGCACTCCCGTAAAATGAACGCATTGTTATTATTAGAACGTAAACAAAATTCTTCCATAGATAATAAAACAATGAAAAACGTTAAATATTTTCTCGATAAAACCACATGAATTTTATATTATATTATATTTTATTTAATTTTATATTATATTATAAAGTTTTATGTACCTACAAATTTTAAATAAACCAAATAAATATTTCATATTCATACCTATCATAAATAATAATATTTATTTATATTTTAACGCACGTTAACACAAATATTCATAACTGGCGAAACAAGGTTTTACGAGTCAGCAAGTTAAAAAAATATTATAATATTAATATTAGTACAACAATTTAACAAATTTGTTACTACCTGAAATATTCAGCTCCTTTCCAACTTCCTCCCACGCTGTTTGCCGTATATTTTGGTCACGGTAATCACGAGATCCGTGATTATATAAAACCGTATGTTCTCGCACCAGTTCTATTAATTTTTCTTCCATTTTTTTAAAAAAAAATTGACCTCGAAGGTGAAAAAACTAGAATTTCGGATTGAAACGTGACGTGACGTACAGCTAAAAATGCGGATGTTCAGAAAACAAAAACGTGCTTTCACGGAAAACTTTGGTGACGTGATGTGACTAACATGACGTGATAACAGTGTGGTTCTGTCACATTATAGTATATTTATAAACGATACTCCGCATATTTTTATCATTATGTGAGCTCACGTGACAACACGTGACGTCACGTGACGTGACAATAATGTGTTCCTTCCTTTAGTCGCAGTCGCTGTCGCAAGTCGAAAAGTCGCCGTTCCTCAGCCGTCTTGACAAAATATGTCGTTCGTTTTGTCGTCTGTGTGTCCGGTATATGTGCGAACCGGTGCGCCGTCGCCGTCAATATCCGTTCTGTGATTCCGTGCCCGCCCGAGCCGTTTTTGCTCACCAGTATAGTGCTCACGTTCGTTGTCAATCGTTACTACAGCGTTGAGCACCTCGCTAAACCATTAAGCTTCGTTAATGCGCCACGTGGTTGGTCGTTCCAACTGGTACGTGTACCTTAATTAAGTCGTCTGAGCACCTCGCACTTTCCCGCGTCACGCCCTCGCCGTGACCCAGGGCCGTCCTTAAGGGGGGTCTTGGGGGGGTGTCTCACCCCCCCAACGAAAACACCAGTCGGCACTCGGCAGTCGGACTTGTTTCATTATAGCCTATAAGTACCTAATTTTACCTACGGAAAATAAATATTACGTATTTCATAAATATAGTGTGTATACACGGATAAAATTTATATAACTAGTTATTTATTAAACAGTATAATGTAATAATATAAAATACAGTTATATAATTAAATTGTTAATTCAAAGAATATACGAAACTGACACGATTGCAGTCGGCACACGCCACACTGATTATTAAATATTAATAGTTCAATAGTTGATTGTTGACAATCAGCTACGATCCTGGTATCTTTAATCTGTTATTGGGTTTATTTTTCACCGTACATTATCTAAAAATAAACTTGAATTATTAAGTTTTCCGTGAATGTTAATATAGTTGCTAATCGGTAAATCATCATTACAGCCAACCAAAGATAAAATATATCCAATATGTGATTCGTGACATAACTATTTACCATTATTACAGTCAACAGTCAACATCTGATTTATATTTGTTTTCATTTTATTTTACGAGTGAATATTGACGACTGTGTAGTCGTGTAGACGTGTGGTGTACTGGTGTCCCATTTGTTTTATATTTTTAAAAATAATAGTAACGTGCGTACCTATTCATTTTTTGAGCCGATCAATTTTTCGTGAACTAGATATTAAATAAATTCACTATAGGTAAACATTAAGATGTCTAGTACAGAAAAACGTAAACGTAATCGAGTTAAAATTGAATGCCTCGAATGTGGTTCGACGTTCGATAAAGATTACAGAGGTAAACACGAACTTACTCAACACGGTGGAGAAAAAGTTAGAAAAAAGCATGTTGGTGCTCCTAAAAATCCGTTTGAAGCCGCTATTAAAAGATCAAAGGTAAATAAAAAAATATTGTACTATGCATTAAATGTATACACATCATATTATACTTGTCAATTATAAGTGTATTGTATAATGTATTCAATAATAAGCTATACATTTAAGGAGAGATAATTAACTTACTATTTTTTTTAGATATTATTTTTTTTTTTTTGTAATTTATAAATATATTAGTGTCCTTAATAATATTGATAAGTATGTTTAATATTACTTATTTTCTATATCCATACATTAAGAAATATATTATACTCAATCAACAAAATATGTATTGCTTAAATAAAACATGTCATTTTTTATTTATTACAAATAAAACAGGTGCAATTATCTATAGAAACTCAAATTAGTAATGATCATCAAACTGATTTTGATGAGGATATTGATGATCCTCCATTTAAGGTACATAAATATATTGACAATTGTTACTATTTAAATATTATAAATATAATATTATATACTTTTTACTTTTTTAGGTCATGCAAAGTGTTACTCCAGAATTAACAGAAGATTATAAACAAACGTTGAGTGAACAAAGTAGTGATTTTGATTCAAAATTGAATACAGAAAATTCCACAAACCAGGTAATTAAAATAATAATTTTGTATTATTCAATACTAAGGGAAGGATAAATTAAAATAACTGATATTATAATTGTTAAGGTTGTATTAAGATAATTTTTCTAATAAGGTAGGTAATATTTAAAAAATAATGAGAATTTATGCTGTATAAGTTGTGTGTATAATGGCTTCTTTGGCATTTTAACATTATACAAATTGAATATTTTTTAGATAATGCAAACTGTTGAAAGTGTTACTGCAGAATTAACAGAAGATTATAAACAAACATTGAGTGAAAAAAGTAGTGATTTTGATTCGAAATTGAATACAGAAAATTCCACAAATCAGGTGACTAAAATAATAATTTTGTATTATTTTTACTGTTTTTAATATTTATTCTGCAATTTTAGGATTTAACTGTACCATCAATAGTTTCAATTGACCCAGTATCTGTTCAAAACAAAGAAGAAATATCTTGGTTACTGTGTGCAGGTCAATTGGAAGATATTGTTTCTAACTTATCTCATTGCAACACTTTAATATCAAAATTAAAAGCTGAAGTACTTCCTAATCCAATTATATTTCTTTTGGAAAGTCAACAAATTGTTGAAAATATAAAAACCAAATCTAAAATATTTTTAAAAAATGTTGAATTAGTGTCTGAATCACTCTATAAACACCCCAATTCAAGAGATTCTGAATCAAATTATTTGGTTGCGCATGACCCAGGCAATAGAATTTCTATTACAACATCTGCTCAAAGGCAATATCTTATAAGTTTAGGACCACATCAGCCTAAGCTTATAAGATACACAGCTAATAATAGTATAGACAAATCAAAACAACGTTCTTTTAATCCAAGTTGGTATAAAGAATATCCAATGTTAGAATACAGTTTGTCTAAAGACACTGTTCACTGTTTTGTTTGTTCATTATTTCCAATTGGATTGGGTCGATCACATGCAAATTCATCATGGACCACTTCTGGAGTAAACTCATGGCACCAGATGAAAAGCAGAGGCATAAAGAAGCCTGGAAAATTGGAGCAACACTTCAACTGTCAATCACATAAAGCCGCTTTAAGTGATTACTGTAATTTTATGAAAAATTCAAATCATATTGATATTATTTTAAATAAGTCTAGACGAAATGATTTAATTAAATTAGAACAAGAAAAATAATTTAATAAAGAGATTGTTGTAATGTTATTTGACATAGCTCGTACACTATGTAGACAAGGATTGCCCTTTCGAGGGGACGGTGATGAATCAAACGGAAATTTCAATCAATTTGTTCAGTTATTATCAAGACACAATCCATTAATGAAATGATGGTTAAGTGACATATCTTTAAGACCTTACAAAGTAACTTACCTCGGACCACGTTCACAGAGTGAATTTATTGAAATGTTGAGTAATGAGGCGCAAAGGTTAATTATAAATGATGTAAAAGAGGCACCTTTTTATTCTGTTATGGCTTATACTACACCTGACATTTCCCACAAAGATTGTTTGGCAATTTGTGTACGATATCCTCGCAATGGAGAAGCAGTTGAAAGACTATTAGAAGTAGCAGAAGGAAAAGACAAGACGGGTCTGGGAACTGGGACAGAAATTATCGATATTTTGACAAAAAACTCTCTATGTACAAATAATTTAGCTTTTCAATCCTATGACTATGCCAGCAATATGTCTGGCTCAATAAATGGAGCTCAAGCTAATGTTTCAAAAATAGTTGGACACAATGTCATTTACATTCCATGCCAAGCACACAGAATAAACACTTTTATAGAGCACGGATGTAATTCTAGTTTGATCATTTCAAATATGATTGACAACTTAGAAAGTTTGTACGTTTTTTTTTCAGCTAGTAATAAACGATACAGTATTTTGTGTAAAGAAATGAGCGACTTGGATAATGTATTGCAGCTGAGAAACCTGTCCAAAACTAGATGGACAGCTAGGGCAGAGTCTATAAAAGCTGTTTGGTGTTCATTTGAAGCGATTTGTGATAGTTTGCATTATATTAGTTCACATCAAGATGCATATGATAGAATGACAAGAACAAAAGCTCACGGTCTTAACAAAAAGCTACACTCCTTCAATTTTATAGTTTCACTAATATTTATGAAAAACATTATGTATAAATTAAAAGCTCTTACAGAAACTCTTGAAACAAAACATTTATCTTTAGTTGATGCTGCTACTTTAATAGGTACAACTATTAAAATTTTAGAAGAAATTAATTTGGATACTAATTCAATAAATAATTTAATTGATAGTGCTATATCCTTTTCAACAACTTTAGGAATAAATCCAGAAAACGATTTTAAAATACACCATCGTCATAAAAAGCCACCTACTTGGTTGGACAAAAATTCAAAAACTCAGGTAGAATTCAACATGCACACATTTTATAGAAAAGAATTCAAGTGTGTTCTATCTACTTTCATCAATTTATCTAAAGATAATTTAAAAAAATGTATTGATGTAATTTTGCCATTGTATAAATTATTTTCAGTCCCTTTCAAAAAGGAAGATATTTCTATTGAAAATGTTAAAAATGCATTGTTATTGTTTCCACCTAATAGTTCTTAGGCAAAATGCAAAGATGCAGAGGCAGTTCAAGCCGAATTGGAAATTTTGAGAAGTCTTGAAATCAAGCCTGATTTGACAACTGCTAATATATTTGAGAAATGTGAAGAGATAAAACATATTTTGCCATTAGCAAAAACAGTTTGTGATTTAGCTCTTACCGCTCCAGTCAGTGTAGCAACAAATGAGAGAACTTTTAGTAAACTTAAACTTATAAAAACCCACTTAGGTCTACAATTAGTGACTCCAGACTAAATTCATCGATGATCCTCAGTATAGAGAAAGATGTAGTGGATAAACTTAATTTGAGCAATGTTGTCAATAATTGGGCATCTTTAAAAAATCGAAGAATACAATTATTGTAATATTTATATATTGATAATTATTAAATATTAATATTTATTAACCATTCATAATTGTGATTAAACAAATTAAAACATTTTAATTTTTAATGTTCTTTTATTTATAAAAATATAAGTGTGTTATAGGTTATAAGTAATTAAAAAATATTACCCTAGTATAATGATATACAACAATTAAGATTCTTAAATTGTATGAGTTGTGAGCACCTATTTACATTTTATATTGTTAATACTTGTTCATGTGTTTAGTAGAAAGCATTTTTATTTATTTTTATTGAAAAAGAAAAAAAACATATATTTGTCATTTCTAATAGTTATTTTGTTGATCACTATAATAATATTATCCATTTCATTATTCAAGGAGCAACATTTAATTTTAATCTCGATATAGGCCTGGATCTGTGTTGGTCGCAAATAATTATTAGAAGGGAGTGTGTAAATACAACTTTCGCGTCAACGGTTGCCACTCGTATGCATATAGCATCCCAGACAGCAATTCTCCAATGTCATTATCGAATGGATATTGAGTGCTAATTGATAAATTAATATTGCCAATTTAAGATTAAATAAACATTGTATCATTATTTTATTTTCAAATTGAAAATGCATATATTCCCGTAATATTGTCTTCATATTGATTATTTAATGTTGGATTATAACTATGGATTCAATATTTATACATTGTTTATATGTAATATAGCTCCAATGTTCTTTAAACAATATTGCATATACATTTGTTTTCATTAGAATTTAAATATTACATTTTTGATGACTATTCAATAATATTATAATATTGAACATACAATAATTCTCTAACGTTGTTAAATCAATATTGTGTTCACATTTCTAGTGATTGGAAATCAAACATTCAATTTTCAATTTTTGTTGGGTAATTTAACTATATAATATGAATGAAAATAAATACAATTAACTAATTAGATAATTAAACCACGGTTAAATTATACTTGGTACTTACTATAGGATAAGTACCGATTTCAAGACTTCAAACTATATAGTATGTATATACTATGCGCGAGTATATTACGACGTACCTATATAAAATATTATATTATGAATAATAATATTGCTATACAGCCAATGGCGGATTCAGGGGAGGGGCACAGGGGCACGTGCCTCCCTGTCAATTTTCTATCCACAATATTTTTTATGTAACTACGAGTATCATAATATAAATGAAAAATACAGTAAATAAGAATAATACTAATACCTACCTACTATTATAACTAATCATTAATTTCATTTAAACTGATAAAAGAAGTTAAAATAAGAGCATGCGTATTATTAATTATGATAAAATTATGCAATTTATATGTGCCCCCCCCCCCCCCCTATCAAAATATCCAAGATCCGCCCCTGTATATAGCTAGGTTCATTATTTTTATTTAATACATAATTGAATAAATGTATTATATATTAAATAAATATAATATAACATAATATAGGTATTCAAAAGATCATTATATAATACAAAATACCTTATGAAATTTTTATTTTTTGGAATTTTATACAGCAAAAATATGATTTGGTACAACACCCTAATCGGACTAATCATTAAAATAATTGTTTTTTTTTCCCTATAATCGTTTTAATATTATATGCATAATATATATTTTCATTGATTTCACAGTCATAACTCTCGAATCACTGCAATAATTATGTAGGTCGCATGCAGTGGCGTAACTGAGAAAAAATCTAGGGAGGGCAATATAATATATTTATTATTATCAAAACCCTGATACCCCTCCCCCGCCATAGTTAAAATATATTTTTATTGTATGTATTTTGTACAGTATACTTAATCGTTTGATTGACATAATACACAACAAGAGAAACCTAAAATAAATGTTAACTTCTATGAAATAATTCAAGGAAAAATATTTTAGTCTTATAATATGTTAAATTATAAAATATTACATTTTTTCTTAACTTATGATGGTTTAAATATTTGTACTGTTGGATTATCTGTGGGGGGGCAAAATTATACCGTTATCTCCCTAAAAATTTCAGGGGGGGCAACTGCCCCCCCCCCCTTGCCCCCCCGCAATTACGCCACTGGTCGCATGTAAGCATAATTTGGGGTATTGTTAAAAATTGTAAATTTAAATTCAAACTGTACAGTGCGTGTAGTAGGTTTATGTTAAGTAGAGTTTATTATAAATTATAATCACGATAGTATTACAGAAATGATATTATGTATATTATTTATCAACTTTTAAGTACATATAATGTAAATTACTTAAAATCATTGAATTCGTAATTATTTAAAGAATCCAGTGTAATTAATAATTATGCCATTTGGATTTTAATTTTTCTGACTTATGTATTTATTTCCATTTATTTTCAATATAGGTACTATGCCATTTGGTTCAAATCAATTATTAGGGGAAAGGTGTCCAAAGTGGCCACTCTAAGGTTCAACACAGTGTCACACTTTAGGATTTTACTTTTTTTTTATGAAACCTTCATGGTTGTCTAGTTAAACTTGTCAGGAATCATTATTTGAAATCAGAAACAGTTTTAAACAAATAAATAAAAAGTTATTTTAATTTTTTTTTTAAGTACAAAATTGTTTACTTTACCCGCCTAGGTGTTCAAAGTGGTCAGTGGTCAGTGGTCAGTCAATGTCCACTTTGACCGCCGGTTTTAAATTTCTATTATTATTCATTATTTCATAATATTATCATAAATATATATAATATAATTTATATTATATTCTTACAACAACTTTTCTTTGATAAATAAGTAATTTAATTTCAAGCTTTGGGCCTCTTATTAATATTTTTATAAATAATTAACAAATTAATCAAACTTGGTATTTTTTTTGGCTGGTAACAAAGCTATTTTATAAAATAAACATATCAATTCAATAAGCTTTTGAAAACAAATAAATAATATTAAATACATAAATCATTGTAACATTATGGGTAAACTGGTCACCATAGTAACCACTTTGCCCTTTTAATAATGTTTAATTTACTATTTAAAAAAATATTGATCCTATTAACTAATTAAACTTAAGCTAATTTTATAATATATAAAAACTTATGTAGATTTCGAAAAAAAATAATTTGGGTATATTAATTACTGTGTTCATTAAATATAATTATTTATTCAGAGCACTAATCTTACATCAGCAGCATCAAAAAATCAAATATTTTTTTTAAACGAAAACGGTTTATGTTCTCATCAATAGTGGAATATCAGTTGATAAATATGATAACAATGAACCAACCCACGTGATGAAACCAGCTGTTTATTCATTTACGACATAATAATAAGACATGACCACTTTACCCGCTATGGCCACTTTGTACACCTTTCCCCTACCCTTAAGTCATATTAAGCCGTTTCTACCTCGGACTAAAGACTTATAAGTATCATCGTTTCGGATACAAATAGGTAGTAATATTTAAAACAATAATAATCAAACAAATAAAATATTTTTTTTAACCTTATACTTATAAATTATATTACCTAATACAGTAATTATACTATAATAAATAAATAATATAGTATAATAAATATATTTATACAGTGAAGCCTCCTTTTTTGAACCCTTCTAAATAGCAGACACCTCTAAATAGGGGATATTTTTTAAAAGGACGCAATAGTAGAAAAAATATGTCATAAAAACAGGGTTTCGTACTTCCAGTAATACGGCTTACCAGGGTAGTTTACAGTAAAAACACGTATAGTAAAAGTTGTAGAAGAGAACTTTATCTAGAGTCTTATAGAGTTCGATTTTTATTAATTAGTCACATAATTAATACGATAAAAAGTTTAAAAAAAACATAGAAATTCTTCATAGAATTGACGCTCAAAAGAAGATATCAAAAATCGGGCTCTAAACGACTCTAAATAAAATTCTCCTCTTTAACATTATAAAATCACAAAACCCTTCTGAAAACCGAATTATTGGAAGTAAGAAGCCATGTTTTACGCCTTTACGGTAAAAAAGTTTTATAGTCCGACAATTAGTGCTGCGCTCGTCACCAGTGGGCAGCGGCAGTCTACGATAATAATCATTAATCGGTGTTCATACCACATTACCACCACCCCGCACGCGCAACCACACCAAGTTAAAAACCGGGTTTCTCATCGCGACAGCGCGTGGTTTATAAATAAATACAAAAATAATAATATCGGCAATGAGTATTATTATCGAAACACGGCGGTTTTTTTTTCATTGTTAATAATGCTTGATGACAATTGCCTATTTCTGGAGTAGATGGTTATTTGGTACTTCGTAGTGATATCATAATCTATTATTATAATGAAATATTGTCAATTATCATTTTGTTTTATTCGTTAATCTTAATCATTCGTTCATTCGGTTGCTCTGTGCTCACTGGTTCATGTTTGTTGCATCAAGAGTTGAGACCATCCAGTATTGTTTTATGTTTATCGGGTTTATCTCGTACGTATCATCTCGTTTAGTTGTACCTACCAAAAAGAAGCCTGAAGCTCAATTGTTTAAAAGGTATGTAATTTATTAATTTAATGAAATATGATATTATAATACAATCTAATATATAGTATCTTTTTATATGTAGGTACCGCTGCATTGACAATACTATAGCTTTTCTGATTTAGTACAACATTTTGTGGTAATACAATAAATTATTGTATCCATTGTATTTTTCAAATTGTCTACAACTGCATTTATCTAACAGTAAGCATTTATTGATTTTTATTTTTAATAATATTCATAATTAATTGTACCTAACTAATATTAAGATAATTATTGTAACATTTAGGAGTGATATTCCAAAATATTAAAACATGAGCTATGATGCACCTTAACATGTATAGAAATTAAGAGGGGATTTTTTTAAATTGTATCTGTACATTAACATATTATTTCTCAAGGTGGTTTAAACTTAACTCTACCTAGTAGGGTCAAAATGTACCAGAAATTTAGGAACCTGCCATTCATTAAGATTTTTCAAAATGCATTATCCTTCAAAACAATACTTCTTCTTCTTCCTCAGCTTGTCAGCACATTAAGGACCATCTCTGCCGTCACAAAACCTCATATTATGTATACATATTTTGCTGATTTCCATGGGTTGCTATTATTTAGAGCTAAATTGTATTGTTGCTAGCTAATGAACTAAAGTTCTACTCAGGTTATCTAGAGTACCTACACAATGTTTGTAAACACACTATATAACACCTTTTACCGCTATACCTGGCTATTTTATTTTTTTTATCTACATATCAAATAAAGATATGCCATAATTAGTATAAAATATATTTCCAATCATTTTGTAATTAATCAATAGTTGATCAAGTATACTAGTATCAATGAGAATATTGATAGGCATTTTATAATTTGTTTTTCTTATGTAGAGATGCCTAAAATTAATAAAAGTTCAAGGAGAAATCCATCAAATGTTTCATTGCGTACTCGTAGGAGAATTATTCAAATGCAAAATCAAGATGCAAAAATGGCAAATAATTTAGTTAAGTCCCCTGCAGAAAACTCATCCAGAACACAACTTCATACAGCACATGTACCTGCAAACTCGTCTATACTTTCAAATAATACTGAAACACAATTTTCTGACGATACCTTATTTGATCCTGATAATACTGCTATTGAAACACAATTTTCTGTCAGTAACTTATTACTTTGTGATAATCACGTCAATAATGTCTCTTTTACATCTCCACCCTTTTTATCAAATGTCGAAATACTCACAAATGTTAATGATAATGTATCTATTCAATCTGAATTGAAAGAATGGGCAGTTAAATGTAAAATACCACAATGCCATTTAAATGAATTATTAGTTATTCTAAGAAAGCATAAAGGTTTTGGAGAGCTTCCCAAAGACTCAAGAACTCTTCTTCAAACTCCTAAAATTAACACTAACCAAATCCGTCTTGTCAATCCAAATGGAAAATATTTTCATTTTGGCTTAACTAATTATTTACTTACTTATTTTTCAAATTTTAATTATATCCCAAATGAAATACAATTAGTTATTGGTGTCGATGGACTTCCGATATCTCGCAGTAGTAACAGTCAACTTTGGCCAATTTTGGCATATGTTAAACCCGATAATTACATAAAAATGAAAAAGGTATTTCCTATTGGTCTATTTTGGGGGAAAAGCAAACCAACAGATGTTAATGAATTTCTATATGATTTCATAGTTGAAGCTAAATTATTATTAACTGATGGCCTTAAGATCAATCAGATATCAATCCCAGTAAGCATTTTTGCAGTATGTTGTGATGCACCTGCTAAATCATTTATGACAAAAACAAAAGGACATACAGGACTTGCTTCTTGTTCCAAATGTACACAAGAAGGTGTGTATTTATGTAATCGCACTTGTTTCCCATATAAAGATAATATGTCATCTTTGAGAACTCATGATAATTTTGTTTTAAGAACCCATGGAGATTATCATATTACAAATGTAAATACCATTCTTTTAGACTTGCCTAATTTTAATATTGTAGAAAAATTTTCGTTAGATTATATGCATCTAGCATGCTTAGGAGTAATGCGCAAACTTATTTTGCTATGGATGAAAGGACCATTATCAGTTCGCCTTCCAAGCTCTAAGATTAAATTAATTTCATCAAATTTACGTTCCATTAAGAATAATATTCCAGTTGAATTCTGTAGAAACCCCAGGGACTTGGAAGAAATTTGTCGATGGAAAGCCACTGAGCTCCGGCAATTATTAATTTATTCTGGACCATTAGTACTTAAAGATTGTTTATCTGAAAAATGTTATATGAATTTCATGGTTTTCCATATTTCTATGATTATATTAATTAGTCCTAATCTAGGCAAATATTTAGAATTTGCTCAAGGTCTTTTAAATTATTTTGTAAAATCTTTTCAAGTAATTTATGGTAAACATTTGATTTCCCATAATATACATGGATTATTACACTTATGCCAGGATTATAAATTATTTGGTCCATTAGATAATGTAAGTTGTTTTCCGTTCGAGAATTTCATGAAGACATTTAAGGCCATGTTAAGAAAACATGAAAAACCCTTAGAACAAATTGTGAAACGGTTCAAGGAAATTGACATTAACACCAGTAATAATCCTAATACAAATCAAGATGAAAGCCCCATTTTAAAATTTCAACATAATAATGGTCCTTTACCAAATAATACACTTCAAGGAAATCAGTATAAAACCCTGATTTTGACTAATAAATCAATAACCATAAAAATTGATAAAGACTCTGATTGCTATTTTGGTACAGTGAATAATGATATAGTTAAAGTCTTCAATATTATAAAAGACTTAAATACTGAACAGATTGTAATTGTTGGAAAAATATTTACAAAAAAAACTTTATTTTATCAAAAACCAATTAAATCTAAAAAATTGAATACATTTATTGTAAATAAACTGTCTGATGATTTTATGCTATACTATACAAACGATATTATTAAAAAAATGTTAGTTTTTAAATCTTATGGCGGTGACTGTAATAATAATATTGCAATGCCTGTATTACATACTAATGAATAAGTTATTAAAAATTTGGCCAATAAAAAATATTATTTATTTAAATATTATATTATATTTAAATTGCACTTTTTAATATGATACAATAGCTTATTATAAGAATATAAATTATTATTATTATTAGATTATAAGAACTTAATGAATATTAATTATATTATGTACCTATATTATTTTTATTTTGTATTACTGTTGTATAAATTCAATAAAACTGTTTTTATTTCAATATCTTATACTATCTTTTATTGATTTGTGTAGTTATCTTAGCGGTGTAACAACATGGTTTACTCTATTGTAGTATTCAAAAAAGAAAATTCTGTATCTGCAGTTCCATCATGTTGGTATGATGCATTATTGGGTAAATGTGCTTGGCCCAAATCTTCTGTTTATTCTTCAGCAAATATAAATAAATTAATTAGTAGACAATTTCCTTACAATACTATTGAATTTGATTTATTCGAAGCGAGAGAGCTTAAAAGAAATATTGGTAAGCTGCTATAATTAATTAAAACTTAAACATCTATACAATTATATAATATATAATTTATATAGATGTATATATTTGAAGTGCCTGTTTTAATTAATTAAATATTGTTATTACTAGCATCACTCTATGAAGCACAATCAAAAGTAAAAGTCGCTACCATTACGTCAGATATATCTGAGCATGAAAATAGCAATAGAAAAAAAAGAAAAATGAAACGCTCAAGAGAAGCTGTTAGCTCTAATAACAGTTTAAAAAAAATAAAAGAAAAAGCAATAGAAATTGAAATTCCACAATACTGCAGCCCTTCAAAATCAAGTGCATCAGAACTTGGCAAGTTTCTATACTTTTCAATACCTACTTATTTAAATTATCCCTATAGATTTTACTTTTTTAGATTATCTGAGTTATTCTAGATAAAATACAAAGACTTAATTATGGTTAACAGTTTTCTGAACTTTGTCCTAATTATCTTGTGTTTTAATGTTATGATTTTTACTTTTGATACTATAGCCAACTCCTATATTTAAACACAATTTATGTAAACAATATTAGAATTTATATGTTGAAATTTTAGATGATTCAGATAAAGACATTTCTTATGAGCCATTCACTGCAAGATCTCTTTCACCTGATAAAACAAGTATTTCAGGTTCAGATACATCACCTGTAGTAAAGTCAACACCTTTGAAATCGTCATTTGTCATTCAAAAAAAAAAAAAATTATTGTTTAATAATAATATTGAAAAACTACATGGAGATTCTTCAAGTAAATAAATAATATAAACAATAATACGCTTATAACAGTTTGTATACTATATTATACTTTTAAATACTATTGTATAGTTTCTTCAATTGATAGAAATGATGGAATAGAAATTCTACAACATAATGGTACTAACAATGATGGATTAATGGGTGTAATCAAAACATTGGGTAAATATACATATAATCATGTTTAGTGTCTATTTTTTTTTTCATTATCTGTATTCAAATAATATATATAATTCATTATAATAATTTTAATTGATATTTAAATCAAAATTAGATAAAAATACATTTTAAATATTTTTTTTAGAGCATAAATTGGAATCTGTTGAAAAACAAATAGGTGGCTTACGTTATGACCACAGATTATTATTTGATATACTAGAGAGAATTGAGCACAAAATTGATATACCAAGAATGACATCTAAATCTTCAGAAAATCTTTCAATAAACCAACCATTTATTAAAACCCCTATTAATACAGAGGATGAACTACAAGCATTGGAAGCAAAATTGATTAACCATGATCAAAACAATGAATTTAGGTCTCAATTAGTAAGTTATATTTTTTTATTTGAATAGTATTATACTGCAGTGATTGTTAAAACTTGATAATCTTAATCATTTTTATAGTTTCATGTAGTGATTCAAAAATTAACATTTTATAATTCTATTTTAATAAAAATAAAATTTAAAATTATTATAAATAAAATAAAATAAATTATTTCATACATTATAATTTTTATTTTATTTTTCAGATTGTTGAAATAACATGGTCAATGGGAAAAGACATTAAACATTCAATTAAAAGGATATTTGAAAAATTATTCAATGATGAACTTTTAAGTCAATATTCATTTCATGGCATTAGGAACAAAAAATCTTTTTCCTCGTTAAATATTTGTTCCACTATTTTTGGTAAGATATTATATAAAGTTTAACACCCATAATTATGAGTATATAAATGTTTATTGGTGTATTTAATATTATATTGTATATATTAATTGCGTTTAACTTTGTTTTCCACCATTTTATTTTATGGCAGTAGTTATATAACCTAAAACAATTTTCTAGGACCTCAATGACTATAAAGTACAATATTCTTTTATTGAAATTTTCATAAAAATATGAAATTGTAATTTTAAAATTATATTTCAAAGAAATAGTTATGTAACACATAATAGTGCTCCAATTATTGTGTTGTTATTTTCCATCATAATAATATGCTTATAAGAAATAGTTCTCATAGTAGTTAGTTAAATATAGCTAGAAATTATATTTAAATACAGCATATTATGAGTCACTATACTATTGAATGGCAGACCTTCTAACATCAATAATTTAATTTTACGCACATTAAAGAATACCATTTTTGTCTAATAGAATTTTATTTTCATTTTTATATTATATGGTAAAATAAAAATGTTGAGTTATAATTTATATTTAAATCATCACATGTGTCATAACTATATAATAATTATAGGTTCACCATCCCTGCTATATACCATATTAATAAGTACATTTGATAAATAAATAATTTGATTATTTTTTTCATTTTATAATTTTATAGAAGCAATCCGCAAGGAAACAAAATTTAAAAATGTTCAACATAAAGAAGTGGAAGATTGTACACAGAAGTATTTGGCGCAACGACCGTTTGTAGTCAAAAGAAAAAAAGCTGCAACCATAACAAATACTGAAAATGATAATTAATTAATTATAAACTGCTAAAATATTGATAAATACGACGCTACACCTGCATGTCTCCATCTTACAAATGCAAGGCATTGCAAATTGTATGTTCTAAATACTCCATTTATCTCCTTTATGCTTGATATTAAATTAATTTACCTACTATTATATTTAAAAGTAAAAATATTAGTTTGTGAATCTCATAGGTTTTTTTTAATTACTTTAATAGTAATCATAAAGGAGTTAATATGGATTATTCCAAATGTACAATTTGCTATATTATGTTCTGCGTTTCTAAGACTAAACAAAGCATGCAAGTATAGTGTTATCTTAATGTATTTACATTATTTATTTTTATTAAAAAGTTTCAAATATTTAAGTATTTATATATATTTATTGATATATTATAAATTCAAAAAAGAAGTATTTTTTTATTTTATTCTTTTGATAGTAAAACTAGAATTTGTTTCTTTTATATTATAATAGTATAATATTTTTCAGAACAGTATACAATTTTTTTTTTACATGATAATAAGCTATAATCATGTCATTTATTTTTTTGATACAATTAAGTTTATTCAATACAATAATTATTCTTATGATAATAATAAAACCAGCATTTTGTTTATTTATTTAATACTATTATTATTTAATTATATATAGTAATAGCCATGTTTTGTATATTTCGGTTAATCTTAGGAATATGATTTTCATGGATTTGAATATAATTGTAGTACTATATCATAGTATATTGTAACAAAACTACAAGTAAATTGTATATAATATGATATATTGATACTTTTTATTAATTAATCAGTAATGAAGTTCAGCTGTGAATATTGAATGCATATTGAATACAAAATTAAAAATATCAATCCAATATTTGGTCAATTATTAATTTTATTATTATGAAAATGTTGATGAAGCAATGTTATTGTGATAATTTATGAATATTAAAGATTATTCAAGCAATATTCATTCAAGATTATTTTCAATATCCATTGAATATTGGTACAAAATATCAATGCGTGATTGTAAATTCAATATTAAATACATTTAAATACAATTTAAATACAATTTCTGGGATATTGCATGGATATTAAAAAATTTACATTCAACTCACATGCAATATCCATTCAATTTCATAATTTAAAATTAATTGTCCATACAATATCGAGACAACATTTTTTTGCTGTCTGGGATATATCTATGTTAAAAAGTAAAAACATGACTACATATTATAGACTAAAGTTAATTATACTACATACATTGAGTAAAAAATTGTAGTCGGCATTTTTCATATTATTCACCCCCCCTTGATTTTTCATCTTCGGGACGGCCCTGCCGTGACCGCGTATCATTTTGGGTATAGGATATTGTCAAACCACGTCGTATCCATTTCGTCCTCGCTTCAGTTTGTTAAAGTCAAAATATTCGCACGCACACCGGCGCCCGCACGCGTAGTGTCGTAACTGCCGTTGTTACCCGCACGCGCAGTCATTATTGGCCGTCGTCCGACGACAGCCTACGCACGCACGCGTCGACCACAGAACGCGGATCAGCTGTTCACCACCGACGCAGATTGTCCAGCTACTCCGTATCAGGTCGTACCGTCTACGCTATCAAATTTTATTATCATCCACCTTTTTTATTATTATTATTGTTTATGCTCGTACTATTTTGTCACTCGACCATTGAATTGTTATTTTTTAAAAGTTTATTATTTGTCATTTTTGTCCCGTTGTATTGGCGATCGCTTGTGGTCGGCCCCCACCTACTACTAACATAGTATTTAAGCGTTTTTTCCCTGTAGCAACGGTTAATATACGTCATATTTATTTGATAATTTTTATACAGAAATTCAACGACATTGTTATTTCTCACTTTCATTTTTCGTCACCCATTTTCCATTTTCCTATTACAGTTCACTACTATCGCACGACAATTACCATACGCTAACATAATTCGTGAGCGGGCAATCACCTGACAATCACACATACGCCGTCAAACTGCACGGCTGCTTTAATTAAGGTTGCCTCCACACAATGAGCATAACTGGTACCAGGTGCAAATTTTAACTTTTTCCTGGTTTTTCTAATATTTTGGGTAACTTCAGATCTTTTAATGTTTAAATGTTCAATAAACGATTTTTCAACACTCGAATTAACATCTTCAGATCTTGGTAGTCTCTCGAGCAGCTCAGCTGCATCACATGGATAGATACCACACTTCCTAAATCCATTAATTCATGGTTGTTTTAATACTAGGTTGCATAGTATCTAATAATTGTTTCAACAGCTTGGGAAAAGATTCTTTTTGAAGTGTGGTATTGTGTAATCCTTCCGGAGTGTTTTTCCATTCAGTCAAAATTTTTCTCCAGGCCACTTTCATTGGATGAAAAAATGCAACATCTAAAGGTTGGGTAATGTGGGTGCTGTTTGGTGGTAGACATACAAAATAAATATTTTCCTCTTTACATTTGTCTATAACATTTGGAGACAAATGTGACGACAGATTGTCACCTATGACTACTTTTTTGCATGGAGTTTTTCTTAAGTGGCGTACAAGTGATTTGTCGAACCAATTCGTAAATGTATTTGAATCAAACCATCCAGATGGAGTGGCATTGTATCTACAACCTTTTGGGCCATTCTCTGTCCACGGTTGCCACAAATTCTTTGCTTTATATACTACATATGGAGGTATTAAGTCCCCTGCTGCACTTCCACACATCATAATACTTACAGTCACTTTTGATGAGTTACAATTTTTTTCTGGATATTTATTTCCTCATTTTGTTAGTATTTTTTTCTGTCCGGGATTATCAGTAAGGTTAGTCTCGTCATAGTTATAAATATTATGTGGAGTTACACCAGCAACAACTTTCTTTAAATTGTTTATATAGTCTTCTAACATTTCTTTATTTACAGCAGCTCTAGACCTCTTTATATTTGTAGCTAGACGTACACTTAAAGTCAGATTTCTTTTTAAAAAAAGTGAAACCCATGTTAGCCCAGGTAAATTGTTTTTGAACACTTTAATTTTTCTTCCTATTCTATCAAGGTAAGATTTTAGTATATATCGTAAATCTGTTTTGTTCACTGGAAACCCAAACTCACTCATTTTTATAATGTGGTCTACAAAACTGTTTTCCTCTGCTTCATTAAAAGCATTTAGTCGGTCAAATGATTTAATATGTTGTTCTTTCAATTAAAATTTATTACGCGACGAGGAATATTATATACTTTTGCTGCATTTCTTTGTGTCATTAGCTTATTTTTAATATCACTGAGACATTTGTTTAGTGTCTCCTCTGTGTAATCATGATATTGTCGTGAGCCAACTGCTCTTTTGTGTACCTTGGGCATCCTAAAAAACAAATATCTATTATTGTTCTGTATAATACATTATAATTGTGTTACTTTGCACCAATCGTATTGTGGTGCAAAGTTGAGCAGAAATTAAACAATTTTGTTTTTTTTTTTGTTACATACGTTTTTATAGCTATGAAAAAAAGTTGAATTGAACTTAATACCATACATATTCTTAATTCTTATAATATTTCTGATAGAATAAAAAAAAAATTACCTTTGAAATTGAAATTTGAGTTGACGAACACGCACAATTTTCTCGAGCGTTGTTTTTGTGTATTTGTGATAAGCTGTTATTAAGAGCACACGTTTTGGAGGGAAATCGACATACTGAAGTTAGAACCATTTCAAAAGACATTTAACAGTATCAGTAACAAAATGATAACATTTATATTTTTCTATCATTAATTGTTAACGAAATATTTTGTAAAATAACTTGTTTTTTTTTTTTTGGTGCAATGTTACCATGTATGGTGCAAAGTATCCTCAAAATACGGTAGTGTAACGAAGAAGTTAACATTTGGATATATAAAATATTACAAACATTGTGTCAAATGCAAAAACAAATATATCATGACCTGTGATTATTTACTGATAAAGTCTATAATAATCCTAAAATTACAATGTATAACATTTAGTTATAAAATATAAAAACTTACTTTAATGTGGCTTAAAAAGTTTCCACTCGAATTAGTTGATCAATTTACAACTTTTTGGCAGTTTTGACATATAGCTGACAGTTTTTTCCACAATTAATACTTTATAAAAATCATTAAATTGGTATACTAGGAGCTTTAAGAGGCGCTAGGTGAGTTTTGTCCATTGTTTAATGGATCGCCAACATTTCTTTCAGTTTCCACTGTTGCTAGAACTAGACGAATTTTTTTCGTAACAAAACGGTCTATGATAAAAGTTTACACTATTCAACACTACAGTCAGCTCTCAGTAAACTGAAGGCTGCCGATTACATACGCACGCACACTACATGTTAAAATAATAAAAACAGTAAACAGTCTTATCTTTTCGTATAGAAAGCTATTTTTAGTGTTTTGAGTTTTTCCAAATATATTGGGGAAACGGATTAACAAAACGCGCTCTGGTGGAAACAATTTGTACCTTCCGTTCGGAGTGAATAGATATAGTTTTATATTGGTCACTTTACTTTTTATAGTAAATAAACTTTGGTATCGAAACTTTAAACGCTTTTATAGCTAACTGTATACGTTGGTAAGTACAATTTCTACTAATATCAAATACATTAAAATACACATCACTTAAAAGAAAATATGTATATGCGAAATGTCGGGAATTGTTGGGCAACCATACTATCTTTAATCGTGGTTAATACCCGCATTGATTATAAATAGGTACTATATAGTATAGTAGTATTTATAATCAATGATACCATGAATTAAATTTCGATAGTATTATATAATATTATTTATATTATTATTTTGTGTGGCGACTAGCGAATTGATCGCGTGCGTCTTCAGAAACGCAACGATTAATCGTGTAAAATAAAATATATTGCCTAGTGCCCAATATGTATATAAGTCTAAAGCCACTAAGGTCATAGGTTAAAAGTTAAGACTCATCTATACTGTCGCTTTGAATAATAAATTACCTATACAGCTATACATTTCATAAGTATCCATAGGCATGCGCAAACCTTAGTGGTGATGGGGGGGAGGGCAATATAGGCAACTATGGCAATATGGTAATTTTATGAGTATAATATTTACTGTTGGATAATGTTCATTCCTCGGCATTGATAGAACATTTTAGTGAAAAAAATGAATAGTATTCATGAAAAATGTATAAGATTTAAATTAATTTATCTAGATAAATTTTCTAGATAAGAAAATATGTCATCTAAGATAACCAATAGATTAATGACAAAATAGTTATTAAGATAAGATAATAGATGAGTAATTGTTTATCTAGATAATTATCAAAATAAATTTATCTAGATAAGTCTCAACACTGGTCCCTTGTTCAAATAACCTCCTGGGACACGATTCCACAATGTGTTTCATGGTTTGTTCCACTTCCCCACAATCACAGGCTGCACTATCTATGTAGCGCCATTTGAATAATACAGATCCACATCTTCCCTGTCCTGTCTTAATGCGATTAATTGTTGTCCATTGATTTATTGGTAGTACCATGCCTTCCGTATTTTGGCCGGGTCTTACAGAATCTGACACAATGTATTTATAAAATTATTATTTCATAAATGGAGCTTTTTCCGTCAGATAAAGAAATAATAATAATAATAATAACATAAACTAACAGGACTTACTTTTTCCTAACAACACCACATTTAAATAGTTTAATTCAATAACAAACTTTTAAAATGTCGAAAAAAGTGATTAATGTAAATCAAAAAGGAAATAGGGACGCCATAATTTCTCTGAATGAAAGTCATCTCCCTAAACTTGGTCCAGCATCCACAACTACTGTACAGTTGGCCACGCCTCGTCGTCCAAAGAAGAGATGTAAAACGAAGAAAAAATGCAACAACTGTTCCCGGATATTGCCTCCTGAAAAATCTTTCGACAAATTCATGACTAATGAGAAAATTATGGAAATTGCCATGTCAATGTATCCTGGTAAGGCATTTGGCCATTTAGATTGCATAATAGAACCGATAAAAACCCCAAAGACAATGGGATGGCAATGGTCAGTTAAAGAAACCGGTGGCGTAAAAGTAAGAAATTAATATTATCCTACGAAGATTTCTAGTATATCCCGCGAAGGTGTTTTTGATTTTTATAAAGTTATTAATCATTTTTCCGATGCTATTAATTTTAATATTAATTATTTTGGTATGAAGACTAGGTTAGTAGAATGAACTTGTTTAATTTATGAACTTCTCTGGGAAAGGCCACAATGGTCTGTTAGCTGGGGTTCAAATAAGTTGCATCCCCCACATCTAGAAACAATGTATTGCGAGTTATAAATAGACATTTTGTATACATTTGTTTATTGCCTTTAATAAACAATATAATTGGATCAATAATTTGATTTCCATAGAAATCGTTTAGTTGATTCTTTATTGGTTAGTATAAAATCGTAATTCCCAGCTGAATAGGTATATATATTAATATATTATATATCCCATTATAATATACACCTACCTGAAAGGTATAATATAAATAATTACATTTTAAGCATATTATAAAATGTAACTTGATATTCGTACATAATATGATCATAATCTGAATTAAAATGTTTCGAAAAATACTGACTGCAATTGACAAAAAGTACGGTAAAATATAACGATAAATAATTAAATTAAAGATAAAAAAAATAAAAGTTAGATTCTGAGTGGAGCGATGAATGTATTGATTTTACAATGATTTGTTTTGTTTTAAATTTATTGTTTTTATGTCTCATCACCTTTTAGCACACTAAAAAAGTTTAGATTTTCTGATAGGAAAGTGAATCTAGTTGGTACTTTGGGAGGTCAAAAGTAAAAATTATACGGAAAAATCTGTTTTTGAGAAATTGACAGTTGGTACATGAAATTTTGACTGAATGTCTATATTAGAATTTTCCATACACCCTATCATTTTTCAAATATTTTGACCTATTTTGAAATGTTTAGCTGTTTACGGACATATTCATTTTTCATTTTTTTTTGATTTCTTTCTAAGAAAATCAATTCAATTTTATTAGTTTATTAAAAAAGCTTAACATTTTTATAGAAGGCTCCTAGTATATTGTTTCAAAGGCAGATGGAAAAAATTAAAAATCCAGTTAATTTTTTTTTTATAAGCATTTAAAGTTCAAATATTGACAAAATACGTAAAATTCATAAAAATGTGTATGATTGTGAGTTAAAAATTCATAAAAAATTTTCTATTTAAATCTAAGATAAAAAAATTTAATACAAAATTCCTCATAAGATTGTCTATCTTTATCAACAAAAAAATGACTACAAACAAATCAAATTAAATTTTTATGAGCGTTTGAAGTTCATATTTTTACAATATTGGATATTCACTAGATTTTTCATGTATTGATTTTAAATAAAAACGAGTAACTTTAGATGCATGATAATTTCACTGAATGTTTATATTTTTATTCAATAGACATGTTAATTTTGAAAATATTTTGACTCTTTTTGAGCTGTTTACGGACATTGTAAGTTTTAAATTGTTTTTTTTTTATAATTGTCAATAAAATTTAGTTGTTGGGTAAAAATGCGTGAAAATTCAATGTTTTTCAACTGCTTAATTTTTTTTATATGTATTATTAATTCAAATGTTGACAACATTTATCAAATTTCAAATTTAATAATTATTTTGTAGTTAAAAATGTATAAAATGTTCAACGATTATAGCTAAGGATTGAAAATTTAAAACAATGTTCCACGTAAATAGGTAAATATATAAATTACTTTATTCACAATAATATCATCAAATATACTTAGTAATATCGTAGGCTGACTGACCATCTTCCTCAGAATCGTTTTTCTTATACAATTATATCGTTGAATTCAAATTTAACACCATCCATTACAGTGACCCACTTGTAACCTACTGTACAGCAGAGCTACACCCACTTGTCCACCTTTTTTATCTTTGATTCTTACTGGTTGTCAATTATTAGACATTATAATTGGTTTAATTTATTGGGTCTACCATGATAACACTAAAATGCATTATGAAAATAAAATACCTATTTAAAGCCTTAATCGGTTTTTAGATAAATCGAAATTGGAGACCTGGTGCCATACGTTTAGATGTCGCTGAAATTATTGAGAAGGTTCGATCAGGAACTATTGGACCACTGCCTGGGAGAAATTTCATGAAAATAAAATAACGGTTTAACAAATACATAAACAATTATTATTCTTGGCGATTGTCATCATTCATCAATATTGAAAAATTATGTGTTAACACTCAGTTACGAGAATTAATAAATAATATTAATTGATATAATAAATATACAAAACGGATTGAAAAAATAGTATGGTAGCGTGGTAGCCGATCATATGGACCGAATTATACGATATTATTTTGTGTTGTCATTAATATAATTATACATATTGATTCATTTAACGTAAAACAGTAAATATAACTGACAGTATTGACTTTTTTCATGATTTTTTTTTAGAAACTAGTTTTTTTACACAGATTGCAAAATCACATTTACATATTATTGTATTACATATATTTTACATATCTTGTATGAATATTTCTAGTCTAATTTTATTAATTATTAAAATATTCGTACGTGGCTATCAGAAAATTTTTAAATATTGTTACAATATTATTATATAGTACAGTTTTTGGCCAAAGATCAAACATTGCTTGAATATTTTACTCATATTATATCGTCACAATATAAATGAGGTATTGTATCCTTCTATTTAAATATTGTCAAAATATTACACCTTTAATTTGTATTACTATTATCATTTTAATATTTGTATGCTGACTATACAAATCTTGCTAAAATTATTCACCTACACATTACTATAAAGTTGCCTTTTTTATTGATACCTAAGAGGATATAAGGATGATAAGATCCCCGATCAGCGTTCGCTTCTACGAATACAACACATTGATTAATATCAAAACCGTCAGTTATTTTGTTGTTTCCCAGTTAAAAATAAATTTAAATTAAGATCTAAAAAATAAAAGTACAATATAACTGTGCTAGTGATGTACTAATTCGAGTCCAGCCTCCAAAGTTTTGTCTGAAACTCTTCAACGCATTGATGTGAAAATGATCCTTGGATGAATTGCAGATAAATCTCGTAGTTTTTGGATTAAATTACTTAAATCTGAGTTTTATATATTACATAAAAAAAAATGTTATTAAAATTTCAGATTTATGCTATTTCTGCCAAAAACTGTAATAGATATAAGTATTTAACCTAAATTTGTCCATGCGTATATGATTTACCGATACGGAACAATATCGTAGACAACTGATCGATAAAACTGAACATCTAGTTTTAAAAATTTTCAAAAAACGTAGGTACCTATAAACTCCTATACCCCTTACCAAAACACTACCACATACGAATTTTATAATTCTTTTGTTGCAAATATTTAATAAGCAATTTGTAAGCAACTTGAAGTGTTATGGTTGTTTGAAAAAAATATGCTTTTAAAATAAACGGTTCGCGTTATTTGTGAATATTTGAATGTTATTTGTTAGGTATTTAACCAATTACCGATTCTACGACCCAATACTATATAAATATTATTGCGATACAGAACCAAGATAGGTATCTTTTATCTATTCTATGTGTTCTAGAACACCAATCTCTGAATTATTCTAACATTAGGTGAAAATTCGCACTACCAGTACAATAAGGCCACATTTCAAAAACAGCAATTGTTCAGGAAATCAAATTCAATGTTCATAGTTAAATGATAATTATTCTGTTGGCACATATTAATTATTCAGTACTGTATTTGATAGAAAATATTGTTGTGATAAAGAAAGTAGGATTCATATTTTAACAAATAATAAATTTCAGTCTAGTTATTTAATTTTAAAAACCAAAAGTAAACATTTTTGTCATTATGGCCTTATTGCACTACATTTTTTTTCAGTTGATATAATATCTTTGGCCATAAATACCATTAATAATAGTTTTTAACTTCATAATAATAATATTATAACCATCTGACAGTTAAAACAATCAATGTATTTTTTTTTAATATCATGTTTTTACTTTTTTGGAGCATTATAACTACTTTACTATACAAAAGGTGAAAAAAAAATCAAATACCATATTCTTTATTTATATTCTATTAGTATTAGTAAAAAATATATTGCATCACAAGTTAAAACTTCTCATGATTCTCTTTTTAGTTTGAATAATAATATCATAATAATCAACAAGAAAATCTTAAATTATCAAACTTAATTAGGTACAGTTTACTTTCACTTTTTAGCTTATAATAAAGCATAATGTAGTAATAAAATAATAAAATAATAATAATAATATTATAATAATTAACAAGAAAAACTTAAAATTAAATTAATAAAATCAAAAAAAATGATATTTAGTATCACAAGTTAAGACTTCTCTTTAGTCTCTTAGTGGTTAAAAATAAAAATGAATACCCAATTTTATTCATCATCCGAATCTGCTGTTAGGTTTGTACTTAGGTTCCTATAAAACTCTTGGTAAATGTTTGGAATGACATTTGCTTCACAAAGGCTTAATAAATCTTTTTTTTTTTGCATTGTCACCCCAGGTGGTTTTGAATATGCCAAGTTTAAGGATAGATTTTCTATTGGATTTACTGTTGGCCTTCGTCCTCTTAATTTTTGTTTTCTAACATCAATAACTTTAAAA
Source organism: Metopolophium dirhodum (assembly GCF_019925205.1). Lineage (NCBI taxonomy): Eukaryota > Metazoa > Arthropoda > Insecta > Hemiptera > Aphididae > Metopolophium > Metopolophium dirhodum. Next base: position 456,286 of record NW_026869896.1, on the reverse strand, counting down.
GTATTTTCAGACAGTTCTTCTTTATAAAATATTTTAAATGGTGACTCTTTTCGGACTTCTATAATTTTGATTTTTCCCCACAATACCTTTTTGTTATCTGTATTAACATTAAAATTACTGCCAATTTGTCCACTTAATTTTTTAAAATCTATCATATCATCTGTTGTCATTTGATTTACAAAATATGCTTCTGACTTTCTAGCCATACTGATAACTGGAATCCACTGATCAGGGACATAAATTGGTCCACTTTTAAGAACCTTCTTTTTTTGTTTTTCAATGCATGCATGCATTGCATCGCCTTCATTCTGTGAGTGGCCACAGACTAAAAATGTATGGGTAATTGAAGGAATTTCTAACTTTATGGTAGCAAGCATGTATAGAACATACAATATATTTGTTCTTATTTTGGCCGGTACAGTTATCCGAGTAGAATATAATTGGTAGATTAGTAATGGAGTTTAAATTATTTAAATATTTCCATAGACATGATGCAATTTCATTGGCACCCCTCTTGGCTTTATCCTCACTCCACACATAACAAAATCCATGTCTTGATGAAGTTTCGTACACAGTAAAATTATATACTCCTAACTTTCGTTTGTAGTAAAACATATTTACTTCCCCACAGGGCGTTTGCAAAACTGCTTGAAGATCATAACAACATACAAGTACCATACCTTCTCTTCCTTTTGCAACATCCTTTGCTTTTTCCTCACGGCTTTGAATCTTTGCTTCCACATGAGCATCATATTTTACACGTTCTACATTTTTTTCTTCTTCACTGATATTTTTCCATGACTCACATATAGTGCACTGATCTTTCTTAGGTACAAAAAAACTTATATTTCGTTTATTATTAAATAAATCATAATAGACATGTTTATAAACATATTCTTTTTCATTTTGTTCTTGGTGTATCTCATAAAGTCTATACATAATACATATAGACCAAGATAGGTATCTTTTATCTATTCTATGTGTTCTAGAACACTAATCCCTGGATTATTCTAACATTAGGTGAAATATTGTTATTACAATAAGTTTCCAATTGGTATTTTTTGTATATGGTTCGTACTTATTGCTCCATAATACTAATGATAACATTGAGTATACTATAATTATAATGGTATAAATATATTTTTTTCAATCCATATTATTTATCTTTTTTACTTATTGTTCTATATTGTAATTGATTCTAGAATATATTGTTAAGAATAAAAAATATGTTTTTTAATTTGTACACCTATCAACGATGAATAAGTAATAATATAATACTATGTTGATTATGAAATGATGAATAAATGTTTTAGTACCAATCTTCATAATATAATAAGTTGTATGCTATTATGTGTTGCCCAGTAAATTGAATCATCAAAATATATATAGTCTATTCAAAATGAGATGATGACTCGGCGGCCAAGTTGTGCGCATGGGCGTGGCTTTTGTTCCTTTGTAACGCTTGAGGCGCTGCCGCGGGCGGGAGCTTTAGTTAGTCTAGTATCGACTGCCGATGTGTGTGGATAATTTAAAATGCATTGCGTGTACATTATATTACTTAACGCAGAACGCATGACGCACACACGCACATCCACGTCTCGCGTGACACATCCTTGTTGCTTCGGTCACGTGATCATGCTTGTGGAGGGAGTATGACCGGCGGCTGACCAAAACTGGTCGCCGCCAAGTCATCATCTCATTTTGAATAGACTATAGTATTTTATGAATTGTTCAATATTATCATGTATTATTTCACATTAAACTACAATTGTTAAAAATAGTAATAGTAGGTACCTATTTTACATTGGTTATTACCTATACAGGGTGATTTTATGTTCACCTTATTTTTATGCTTAAATTATTTATATATTCAAGTTCTTATTTTTAGTATTTAAATACACTTTAAAACCGTATTTTTAATACAAGAGATTTATTGTATCACTTAAATATGATATTGTTGCAATACAAACTTCTGTTTTTCAAATGAAATTTGACAGAATAGTTTTTGAATTAGGTAAATAACTTTGTGAACTAAGGATAATATGTCTATGGCAAAATTAAGTTATTGGGTAAGTAGATATGGGGGCTAAATGATTTGAAAATGTTAGTTATTAGATACTATTGATCTATCAATATAAATAATTCATAAAAACGATACAAGTATAAGAAAAACTTAATCTAATATAACATGTAATTTATATTTTTGTAACACCATTAAGGATTATTATTGTTAATATAAATATTTAAAAAACTCAGAAAATACTCATAAGATTTTTGATTTAGATACGTATATCAACATTTTCAAGAAAATCATCCATTAAATAATTTTCAGTAAAAAGAGGAGGGGGGTATTATTTGAAAAATAGAAGTTTGTGTCATAACACAAATTTGAAAATGTGGTCTTTAGGTATACTTAAAATTCTAAAAATCAAATTTTAATAAATGGACTATTAAAAAAAATGGGAGTTAAGATTTTTAAAAATTTGTTTATTATTAATTAAAAAATTGAACATTCAATAAGGTTGGAATTTTAATCATGAAACAGCTTATATTCATTAGATAACTACCTAAAGATTATAAATATTTTACATTCAATGTAAAAAATTGGTGAATTTATTAATAGGTACCAGTAAGCGGCAATGAACTTAGTAAAATACATTAATCGATTAATGTTTCGTTTTGTAAGTCACTTAACGTTTATTCTACATCTACAATCTACATAATAATATAGTAATGATACTCTTATATTAAAAAATTATACTGAATAATCTCCATATATAAAACATGAATCCGAGGGCGCCCCCTAAGGCGACTTTTTGTACCGCTATAGTGGTATTTTTTTTTACGTAATTTATTTTTGTGTTCTCGGTGACAGTAATGAACGCTGTCCGCTATTTGACGCAGTCGGATTGCATACATGGCGACGTGATCCGGCCGTCGCATTTTGTCCGCTATCCGACGAAGTCGGATATCCTACCCTTATTACTACGGCGAACGTCATTCGACGTGACTGACCTGCTACTCTCAAAAAAAGACTGCGGCTATATGATTTGCATGGACGCCCGAAATGTTTTACATATTTTTTTCACGTAATTTATTACTTAATTTGCGGTTTTTGCAGCAGTAATGAACGTTGCATACCTGTTGCCAAGACATATATTATGTCCAACGTCGAGGTAGGTGACTGACCTGCTAGACCCCAAATAAATCGAGGTGGCTAAATGATTAGTTGGACCGTCCGAAATATTTGAATTTTATTACTTGATTTGGCGTTTTTGACGGCAGTAAAAAACTTACAGCTATCCAGTTAACTAATCCACCATCCTTATCATAAATCCAAAATCCTTATCACTAATCCACTTTATTTATCACTAATCGACCATCCTTATCAGAAATCCACCATTCTTATCACTTATCCACCAATCTTATCATAAATCCAAAATCCTTATCACTATTTTTTTTCACAGATCCTTATCACCAGACCTCCGCGAGACCAATGTGGCTTCCGACATCGACAACCCTCCTCGCCAACTCCGGGGGGTTTGGGGGTCTCCACCGGCGACGCTCGGAGAGCTAGTTATTAAGGTAAAGTTTCCTAGGCGCGACAGGTCGCAGCGACAAGTCGTCGCGACAGGTAGACGCGACTTATTTTGTATAGAGTGGTTTCCAAGACGCGACATGTCGCCACTCGCAGCGTCACAACTGTATTTTGATCAGCGTTTTTGAACCTGAGTACCTGACTAGAGTTATACTCTGTCCCACGAGAGAATGTGCCGGTTCTGCGCATCCCCCTGCGTCACCCTGCTGTCGAAACTGGTTCCCCTGTGACAGGTATGAAGCGTGGGGGGACTAGTTTTGGTCGGTGCGTGGCATGATCTCTCGTGGGATAGAGTATAGTTGATGTTTAAACCTGTCCAAGTGCGCACGTCTTTTTCATCAAAAGGTTAATTAAATTAATTTTAACAATGGATAGTTATATTTTAAATAATAATAACATTCTTCTAACACTTATGTTAGAAGAAGAAGAAGAAGAAGACACAATTATAGTGGCTAATTCATTGCCGAAAAACAGAAAGCCGATAGATGAAATGTTTAAACTTCGGGATAGTGAAGGTTATTATGAAGTATTAATAAATAGACATTTAAAAAACAACGATATAAAATTTCGTGAATTTTTTCGTATAAATTATCAACGATTCAATTTTTTACTATCTTTGATCGAAAATCAGTTAATTTTAGAACCTACCAATCGTGTATAAAAACCAATAACACCAGCGGAAAAATTGGCAGTTACTTTAAGGTAATTTATTTATTTAAATCCATAGGATAAATGTAATTAATATATTAATTGATATTTTTTTTCGTCAGATATCTTGCCACTGGTGAATCAGTGACGTGGCGTGGGTTGTGAGTGAGTGTAAGCAGTGATACATATTAATTACCCCCCCCCCCCCCACACACACACACACACAAACACTGATACATACGAGTTAATTTAGTTATACATTTTATAATTTTATTTAAAATAAAAACACATCATAAATAATAAAAACATTTTATTTATAAATTAAATCGATTCTTCTTGTTTTTTTAGTGAAATCATCAATTACATTATTATAAAATGAATTTTGGTTTTGAATTGTGGTCAACAATCGCTTCTCAATTGTCAAAAGAGACGGATCTGAAAGTCTATTTTGGGACTGGGAGTTTCTGAGATGTGTCTTTATTCTTTTTAAGCAGGAAAATGAGCGTTCAGCTCCTGCACTTGTTGCTGGAATGGTTACAATCAATGATGCTAATTGTGTAAGCTGTGGTAGGCTATCTGATAAACCAGTAGATTTGAGATACATCCAAAGTTCATGAATATTTACTTTATGAAATTCAGTTGATGAGTATATAATAGAAAGTTAACTTCGTAGAATTGCAAAATCAAAATATTCACCATATTTATCTTTCAACGAGTCCATTGCATTTGTAGGAAATTTGTTGATATACTGTTCAAATTTAGAAAAATCTAATAAAGAAAAAAAAGTCAGTTCAGATATCTCTGTAAATCTTTCATTAGTTTTTGAAATTAATACGTCGATGATTTCAAAATAGAGCCTTCGGTAATTTGTTTTTCTATCTACAGATACATCAGTCACTCTTTGCCTTTTCGATCTTAACGGTAAATCTGTATAATACTGTTCAGATTTCAACCAAACGCGATCAAAATGATTTTTCATATTTTTTAAATGGTTTAAAAAATCAAATATTTTTTTATTACAATAAGTCACATCAAATATTTTTGTTTGTATTATATTAAAAAGTATTGTTGCTTGAGGTAAAATATTTCCAAATATTATAAGGAAAAAATTGAAGTCAAAATCTTGAATCGTTTGACAAAATCCTTTAGCGCACAATAATGTTTCACTATCCCATTTTTCACCATTTTCTACGATTGAGTTCATGAGATTTAAAACTTCTTCTCTGTACTCAGTCATCATTTCAATAAGTCTACTATTATAATTCCATCGTGTTGAAGCCACAGACGGAAATCTTTTTTTGACTTCTTGATCAAGTGCATGAATTCTTTTTGTTGATTTTGAAAAAAATGATGAAAGGCCAGAGAGCGTGGTGAAAAATATTTTACATTCCTTTATATAATCAACTGATTGTTTTAATATTAAATTTAGTTTATGAGCATAACAATGTACAAATATCGCGTTTTTACATTTTGAGCGAACTAATGTCTGTAAACCGTTATGTTGTCCTGACATGACAGCAGCCCCGTCATAAGTCTGTGCAACTAATTTATCTATGCATTTATATTCATTTAATAAACGAAAAACATGCTCAGCTAAACACTTAGCAGAGCGATCATGACTGACATCTACAAATCCCAAAAATCTTTCTTCTACCCCTTCCTTAGTCACATATCGTAAAATTGTAGATAACTGAGATTTGGACATAATATCTGTTGTTTCATCCATAATTATAGAAACAAAATTTGTATGTTCAATTTCGTTTTGTATAGTTTTTAATAAAACATTAGAAATCGATTGAATGAGATTATTTTGTATGTCCCCAGAGAGTCCAGAAAAAACCGTAGATGTCGATAGATGTCCACTTAATTTTGGATCGAGTGTACCCATTAAGAGTATTAACTCAACATAATTTCCCCTGTTGATAGATGTAACTTGTTCGTCATGTCCGCGAAATGAGAGCTCTTGTTTTGCCAAAAAACACGTTGCATCAATTAATCGACTTAAGACGTACCTATTATTTTTAACAGACTCATTATGTTTTTCGATACTTTGTTTATATGCATCACTGAGACATGTTTCTATTCTAATATTACCAAATTTCTTTAAAGTAATTAATGATTCAATATGAGAACGATTTATTTCATGACGATGTTTTAGATTATGATAGTTGTTTAAATCACTGCAGCCATACTTAGACCAAGTATTTAATTCATGCGAAAATAAAATACACGGCCAGCAATATAATTTTTGAGTTTTTTGACAACGAGACAACCATTTGTTAGTATTATAATAAGAAGGATTAAAGTAACGAAAATTGTTTTTACATTTTGATTTTAAATCCTGAATTGTTGGTGTAGGTCTCCCGTTATTTATAATATTTTGCTTTTCAATAAAAGTATTTGATCCAAACGATTTTAATAGTAGTTTTTCAATAATACAATTACATTCGCTATTACCTGAAGAGCTTGCCGAAGAGTCCATTTTCATAAAACGTAGTTACATATACAATTATACACATCGTATTCGAATATAGCAGTATAGCGAAATAAACGGTGTCGCGTCGCACGGTCGCGTATGCATTATGAAAAGTGCTTACGAACTATGTAATAATACGTGCCCCCTCCAATGACACTTTGTCTATGTCTCTTTAATAGGCCCGCGTAAGCAGTTTCAATCCGCATTACACGGCGACGGCATATAGCATAAACTATAAATAAAGTAATACGAAAATAAATCGCTAATAATTATTATGGACATCGATAATGTATATGATGGTGGGAGTGGTAGCGCGGTGGCCCGTACCACTACTTGTGTAAGCAACCATCAAACATGTTACGCGCATCGTAAATATAACTGATAACTTTTATTAAATTAATTATAAAATTATTTAACTTGATTTTATTTAAAAAACTTGTATTCTTTTTTTCAAGTGTAAGCAGTGCTTACATGTATGCTACGCCCCTGGGGTGAATCCATTAGATCGTTGTCGTTCTCATTTCACATAAGTCATTGTTACTTAAGCAGTATCATAAAAAACACACTGGCTGCGTTAAAAATTAAATTGATGCCAATTATTATACCTGATATAAAAAATATTGATTTTAAACAAAAAGCGGCCGAGTTTTCTTACAAATGGAATTTCCCAAACTGCATTTTGGCCATTGACGGAAAACACATTCGTATCCGAAGCCCAAGTAACACTGGATCACTTTTCCACAATTATAAAGAATATTTTTCCCTAGTACTTTTGGCAATGGTGGATGCCAACTATAAATTCGTAGCAGTTGACATTGGTTCATTTGGCAAAGAGGGCTATAGCGGTATTTTTTTAAAATCGAATAAGGGAAAACAAATTTTAGACGGCACCTTCGGATTCCCAGAGCAATGTAATCTCCCTGGTTCTGATAAGGTGGCTCCTCATGTAATCGTAGGTGACGAAGCTTTCCGTTTACATAAGCACATCATGAAACTATATACACGAAAATCAGCTAGAGAAAATCCTGCTGAATCTGTTTTCAATTATAGATTAAGTCGCGCACGAAGAGTGACCGAAAATGCTTTTGGGTTACTGAGCCAAATTCTTAGGATTTTTTATCAGCCTATAAATTTAGAAGTCACCAAGATTGACGACCTTGTATGGGTAGTTTGCTGCTTACATAATATGCTACGTGAAGGATACATGGAAAAAAATAAACGTCCATTTTTTGATCATAATACGGAACAACCTCCACCCGTTGACAATATGATATCACTAACTCGAAGAGGAAGGTTCTCAAACATCGAAGGTTTTGAGGTCAGAGAAGTGTTTAAAACATTTTTCAATAATGAAGGTGCTCTTCCCTGGCAACCAAGTTCATAAAAATATATTTATATTATTTCTTGATTAAATTAAACTAAATAAATACCTACTGTAATTAATTTAATGTATTCATCCATATTATTCAATTAAGTATACTTCTTTTATAACATAATGTTAAGCTTTTAAGTTTATAACTATTAGTATCAATAGTTAATTTTTATAATTTATATTTTCTAATGTATAATTTTTTGAAAATAAATAATCAGTATGCAAATTAAATTATGTTATTAAATTAAAAATGTGTTAATATTTTATTATTCAGATTGAGTGATTGATTATATATAGTTATAAGTTATAAGTGATAAGCTGTTATATCAATAAAAAATTAAAAAGAAATGTAATGTTCATTAAACATAAATAACACCAACAAGTACCTAGGTATAACTTTTATGCCGTCGAATCATCATAATTAAACGTACTAAATTGTGAACATGAAGATTCCGTGAATGAAGTTGATGTAGTTGTTTCTTGAAATGATGCTGGGGACTGATACTCTTGTGGAACATGAACATGTGGGAGTTGACCAATAGATTGAAATGAATGGATAGGTTGTTCGGGTGCTGAGTACTTTTCTTCCAATTCTGCCATCAACGCAAATATTCTAACTTTAGCTTCACGTTTTCCTTGACTTGGAAATTTTTTAGCTGTCAAAGGTAAAGATTTAAAAAACAGATCCATATCATTTAATTGGTTATTTTGCTTCATTAAAATTTGTTCATTTTTGTCCTGTTTTTTTTTGATCAACAAATTACGTTTATTCGATCTTTTTATGAACAAATCAACCATTTTGTTTTTTGTGGGACCACGCTCTTTTGAAAATGTTTGTTTGGGTGCATTATCATCTGTTTCATAACATTCCTCATTTTTATCTTCCACAAGATGAGTAGTATCAAGGTCTTGATTAGAAGTATCATGGTCAGATGGTCTTGACTAGAAGTGTCAAGTTCTTGAGTAAAACTGCCAAGTTCTTGAGTTTGAGTAACGTTGGATGTTGAACTGTAAATTTAAATATTTCATAGGTAGTTAAAATATTATGTTATTTAATATTTAATCGTTTTAATTCAATATAGGTAGATGTACGTTAGGGTGGCACTCATTTGTATGTGATTTTTTTTTTTTTTTTTTTAATCATGTCTCATGGTTTAATATTGTTCCATTTGGTGTAAAAATGCTTTGTTGAAAGTTTGGTGCAAATCAAATAATATTTGATGGTCGCTCAAGGCAATCACATCTTTAAGGCTATTACATCTCTAATTGTACTATAAAAATTAATAATAGATAGGTAAGGTATGTACTAAGTAGTTATGTAATGCAGTCATTATTTATATAGATAACAATATTGTATTAATGTAATCTAAGTTTCTAGTCAGTTTATCTTTTGATACTGGTACGACGGTACTATTTTAGTGTTTAGTGTTGTTTATTACATTTATGTGTACGGACGTATAGAGAAGATTATTTTATATATTTTTAAATCTGCTTATTGTTGTAATATTTTCATTATGACTCGAGTAAGTATTTTATACACCAATATTTAATTAAAGAATAATGTAATAAATTATCATATTGATTTATACCTAGTCTTCATTGCAAAATCGAGATATTTGGTTAGTTGGATCAACATCGGAAACTATATTTGGGAACAAACTGCCATCAAATCGTCAAACATTATGTAAGTTTTTTAATTTACATTTGGATAATAATTATTCTATTCAACAAAGTTCTACTTTAACTGCACGTGAAGTCATTACATTTTGGGTCAGGGCTAATATACCAACTAAACAAGAATACCACGTATCTAAAAAACTTAAAGATTTACACACAAAATGGATAAACTTAAAAAAAAATTCATTAAGACGGTCAGATAGCCAAATAATAAAAGAAAATGAATTTATAAATACACTTGATGATCTATTTGATATAGCACATAACAATGCATTAAATTTAATTAATATCGAAGAAGATAAGTTGTTTTTATTAGCTCAGAGAGAAAAAGGACGTCAAGGATATATGGCAAAAAGAGATATAAATTTTGATAAAATTGAAGAAAAACGTATACAAAAAAATTAAATATTGGATAATAGAAAACGTAAGGAAAGTCAAAGAAAAATTGAATCATCATATCAAGTACAATTAATAAGCGATTCTTCTTGTGACGAGCAAAGTGACTTGGATGATATTGAATTTGAAGTATATAAGTCCACTGAACATTCAAAATGTCCAAAGAAAAGAGTAAAAAATGTAGTTAACAGTACTCTAACATCAGTGTTGGACAGAGCTAATATAAGTAACAGAAATGCGACATTTGTATTAGCAGCTGTGGCTCAATCAGTTGGGCAAGATTTAACTAGCATTGCTTTAAATAGAGAATCAATACGAAGAGCTTGTCGTCAACAAAGAGAAAAAATTGCGGCGGATATAAAATCTGCCTTTGATCCATCTGACTCGCTAGTAATTCACTTTGATGGAAAAATCCTACCAACATTGACAAAAACAGAACACGTAGATCGCCAAGCCGTTTTAGTTTCCGGAAATGGTAATTTGAAACTTTTAGGTGTTCCACAATTGTTAAAAGGTACTGGAAAAATGATAGCTGAGGCAATTTATGATTTTTTGACAATCGAGTTTCAGATGATATTAAATTAAAAATGGTAAAGTCTCTAGACAAAATTGGGACTAATGTTCTTGAACACAGAATAAAAATACCAGAACATAATATTTCAAATTGTGAATTAAATGATTTTGTTACAAATAATACACATAAGCTTTTTACGGCTCTAAACATTAAAACTGACTTTTTAACGACACACCCAAGTACTTGGAAAAATAGTACGGAATTTCTGGATGGATATAAAAAAGTAAAAGCTCTCAAAGTGGTTAATGATGCAGCTGAAAGAGGTATAGCATTGATGACATCATTTAATGGAACTCGTACAAATCAAGAAGAACAACAGCAATACATTCTGCAAGTAATCGAAAAACACAGAAAAGATTTTCCTGATTCCAAAAAGACAACTTTGTTACAAATGTAATTGATTGTAAACCTTATGATATTTATACACCTTATCAACACAATAGTTATGTAATGTAATAACCCAATTTGTATTTACTTTTTATTGTTCCTAATATAATTAAAACTACATTGATAATTAAATTTAACATTACAAAAATAAAATTATCATAGGTATATTATTATTTTGTATTTGGTATTTTTAAGTGCATTGAGCGACCTCGTAAAATTTTTTAAAATTTTTTTAACTATCACAATATCACTTTTATTATAAATAGATCAAATTAAAAACATACCTTATCTCCAACCACCACTACGGACGCAAGCAGCGCAACCGGGTCCACTCTCCCACCGAGCCATAATCAGTATGGTTTCACGTTCTGAATTATAGTAATAATAGTGTAATAGTAAAGATCATAATGATATTTATTTTTATGAAATTGATTATCTATTTTTTTCGCGATAATCGAGCTTCAAGAGTCCAAAAATACTCGGAATTTCATATAACTACAAAGTTAATAATTTCACTAAAATAAAATAAAAATATCACTACAGAACAACACAACCGCAGACCACCAATTGGAAACCGCTGATCTAGCATATGGTATAAATAGCAAAAATCACTCATATTAACCCTGCAATTTTGCCAATTATTTTCAGAATTGTTGTGAACACCGCATGTAGACGTTAATAAGTTTTCTAGCGTTGTGTGAAAATAATTATGTACTACTTCTAAGACTGTAAAAAAAAATTATACTTATATTAAATATATGTATATATTTACTTGAATCAGAGTCCATAGTATTTGAACGGAAATAACGTGTCATAGAAATAAAAATATAAGATATAAACACTTTGATAGTTTGAATACTACTGAATCGGTAAAAACACAAGATTTTTATAAGAAAAAAGGAATTGATTTTTATTTTTATTTATTTTTTTTATCTATTATTATAATCAACGCCAGACGGCTTTTACAAAATAACAGACAGGAAGTACATAGATAACAGTATAAAAACATATACAATATATATAAGATGCATAACTTATACTAACTTAATAATAGAGAGAAGAAAAAGAATTAGTAAGTATTTAAAACAAAAAAACAATGTGGTGTAAGTTAAGTAAAAAAAAATGTGAGCCTTCGTACTACATATGGCTAAATAGTCTATATGATTATTTGCATTATGCATCATTCTTGTAAGTGGGGCATTCCTGGAGAAGTTTGATTTATTGGTGGGTATATAAAAATTACATGGAAGCCTAGTGTTACTAAGAATACGAAAGCTAAGTTCTCCAAGTAGTCTTGGGGCATCAACTTGTCCTTCTATCAGACGCTGAATAAAAGTGATATCAAAATTATCACGTCTTACAGAAAGGGGAACTAGTCTCAGAGCTTGACTTAATGGCCCATAATCATGTGGTGGATGAGGAATGTTGAGGCAATAACCGGCGAAACGCATAAAACTGTTTTGTACACGATAAATCCGACAAATGTCAACTGTGGTATATGGTGACCAAACAATAGACCCATATTCAATGACCGACCGGACTAAAGCATTATAGAGAGCTAGAAGGCAATTGGCAGAACTAAAATTGGTTGAGTGACGCCTTATGAATCCCAAAGCACGAAAGGCTTTGCTGGTCATATAATCAATATGAGGGCTAAAAGTAAGAGAAGGTACAAATAAAATGCCTAAATCATGGACCTGGCTAACACGTTGAATAGATATACCATCAAGTCTATAGTCAAAAGATATCACTGCATTAGTGCGATAGAAAGTCATAACTTTGCATTTAGAGATGTTAAGAGATACATTAAACGTACTACACCAATTGGTGAATTTATCAAAGGTGTTTTGGAGAGTGAGGCAATCATTGTTTGAGGTAATCGTGTGAAAAATTTTAGAATCATCAGCAAAAAGTAAGAAACGACAAGGGGAAACAACTGAGCACATAGTATTAATGAAAATATTAAATAATAAGGGACCTAAATGGCTACCTTGTGAAACACCGGACGATGCGTGGAAGAAATCAGATGACTTCCCGAAGAGGTTGACAAATTGTCGACGGTCACTAAGGTAAGAACTAAACCATGGTAAAAGTGGCTCACCAACACCAAGTCTGTCGAGGATATAAAGAAGTGCATTGTGGTCTAAAGAGTCGAACGCTTTAGAAAAGTCCGTGTATATCACATCAACTTGATTTCCCAATTCAAACGCCGCGTGAAGGTAAGAAGCAAAAACTACATGACCAGTCGCAGTCGAGCGACCAGGAAAGAACCCATGTTGGTCAATTGATAAGGTGGTTAAGAAAGAACGTTCGATTCGTTTCAGTGCTATAGACTCAAACAGTTTACCTAGGATAGGAAGGCCGGAGATGGGTCTATAGTTGGCGACATCAGCCGGATTTCCAGATTTGAAAATTGGTGTAACACGACTTATTTTCCACACAGAAGGGAAAACACCTTCTGTAAGTGATTTATTAAAAATTAAAGTGACCGGTATACTGAGAGAGGCACGGCAGTGATACAATAGGTTAGCAGAAATGCCATCCGGGCCCGAATTGTGAACATTTGAAAGAGAGTTAAGCGCTATATTAACTTCATCAATCGATATAGATAATTTAGAAGGAAGGTGTGAAAATTGGTTGTTTGTAAACTCATCTGATAAATTATTGCAGGTAAATCGCGAGTCACCATAAACAGATGAGAAATGAGAAGCAAACAAAGAAGCAACTTGGTCACTGGAGGCCTTAGACTCCCCAAGATGAACATCATCTGGTATTGTAGAGACACCACGTTTACTACGAACAAATTTCCAAAATGATTTGAATGCTGAATGGTTATGATATGAACAATAAAATATTTTTTCTTCTTAGGTATTTTACTGTTTCTGCCAAGTCTGGGGAAAATGCGCAGTGATAGGAAAAAATGGTTTTTTTGCGATCATGCCTGTTTATTTAGTCATGATAAAATCAGTCGCTCTACATCATTCCAAGTGTCTACATCGTTCCGAGTGTCTACTCCGCCCGTGTGCTCGTCTCGTATTCAACGTTTAAATCATAATTATTTTTCAGTGTTTAAAATTAAAATGGCTGGTTCAATCGGAAATATAGCTGATATTTACAAGAAAACTTTTAAATATACTCCACCGTCACCACCACACAACCTCATCGATTGCAGTAATTTAACTATCGACTTCACAGCTCGTAAATTTTTAAACATTGGGATAGATCCTACCGATGAATTCAAAACCGTGATTCATATTATTACATCTTCGCTGTATGTAAATATTCCTGTCGATTTTCTATTTTCTATTTTAAGTATATTCAGACTTATGGGGAACATTCTATCATTCATACTCGATCGTCCAGAAAAATACAAACGAAATTTATTTTTGGATAACGACGTAATTTCATTGTCTAGTATGACATATCAATCGGAGAACTCACTTGTTTTAGAATCAAAAATTCAAGACGGATGTCGTGTTCTGTTAAATCGCACGGATCTTTTGACCTTACAAGATTTAGAATACACCATTTTTGAGATTATCAATAGAAAATCTATTATAATTAAACCGATTGTAATACAGCAAATTGATCTAATCGCTTCATTCTTAAAATCAAACGTAGCGTTTGAAAATTCTAAGACCGATATGAGAACTCATGTGAGGAACATCGATAATAATTATCTTTCAATACACGTTATTGGTGATAACGACTACATTTTCACAAATCAACTAAAATTATATGCAACTGATTATATCATTCAGAAATATGAGGTACTAGTAATTTTCCTTTTAGCTTATATTATGTTATGTTAATAAAATATTTTTTATTCACAGGGATACAATGACGAGTGTTCAATAGCTTTTTCTCTACAATCGTACTTCAGTTCATATCCGCAGGTAATAATCATTTTTAAATCTGACATAACATATTTTAATTTAAAAAAAAAATTACAGGGAAATCCAGCACAAGAGAACCATCTCGAAAACATTCAGGAAGGACGTTCGGAAAACGATGGTCCATTTGGACCACAATATAATTAATTTTTCTGTATTATTATTTTTCTTATTGTGTAAAATAAAACCAAGCGTGATATTTAAAAACAAGTATTTTTATTTATTAATAATAATAAGGTTACAATATATATATATATATATTTAGCATAAGGTTACAATATTTTACATAAGAGGAAAAAAAAAATTATATACATTTTTACAATTTTCTAACTTCGCCACTAAACGGGCTATAATTTATAATCTGGTCATGTAATATTAAGCAATACGCTGTAGTTTTTTCCGGAATAACTGTATCAGTTTCAAATTCAATACGTAGGTCTACGGTTGACGACTTCACATTGTCGTTTTGACACGATAAATCAACAACGATGATTGGTGAATAGTTTTGAAAAATATGTTTTGACAATAAAGGTTCACTATACTCTTTCTCATAATATGATTTTTGAAAGTCTGCATAGGCCTTATACAGTATACTAGTTGTATTATTTTTAAAATCAGCACGAAAGTCTTCATATGGATACACTTCAGAATTTAAGTGAACCTTAAGATTTTTTAGTTGACAGTGATCAAAGCGTCCAGCGTCTATTTCAATATTTTTTTTTCGATCTGTTTGTAATCCGAATAACACAAACCTCGGTTTTTCTAACAAGTTGCTGGACTTTACCGTCCACGAATGTGAGGTATTTCTAGGAAGAAAAGGTTATTCGCAGAGATCCCAGGTTCTGAACGCACATGATAGTGTGTTACATGAATCTACCACTTTTATCAACCTTAATTTTTCTTTATCACTAACTCTGATAATAGGCATTTTCCACACCACCCTAGTAAGTTCAATTGTAATTTTTCTATTTTTTGAAACTGCTTCGGTTGCGCCCGCGCCAACAACGTGTATCGCATCCAGGTCGGTAGATGTGCGATTTAAAATCAGCTATTGATTACAATTAAGTTTTTTTTTTTATAGTCTTCACAAAATCCGAATAAATGTTTTAGAGGGATACACCCGGTAAATACATTGTTGCTCATAAAGTTTTTATTATCTTCACCATCCATCGCCGAGTCCCAAGCAGCGTTCTCCAACGTATTCAAATCGTTTGGAGTATACGAACAATATGCTTTCAAGCAAGATGCAACTCCAGGTGTTTTTAATTTTTGAATTTCTATTCCGTTTATTTCATAGCGCATTTCGAGTAAAAATGCTAATCCATTATTTGAATAACGTACATCTCCTACTGCATCGGCCGGTTTATTTACTCTCCCCTCAATATAAATATAGCTTTCACATGGTAGAGTGTATACATCCATATTTACAACACTTATCCTAATTTCATCGTTATTTGATAAAGACATGTTTGAGTATGGAGTGAACGAATGATAATGCTTTTGTGTTATTTTACACTCATCGACATAGTCGACCCCAACGTCTAAATACGAGTCGTCCATAATTATTTTTTATACTTGCAACGAACGTAGAAAATATAAATTATTTTTCGTGAGCTTGATCTCGCCCTTTTTCGGTCTAGATGTTGACTTCTTCACGACAGTCGGTATTGTACATCTTTTTATATTAAACTTTAATGCCATTTCCACACGTTATTTGTAATCGAATCGTAATTGGTTCACCGCGCAGATTTATTAGACAATCGTTCTGATCTTTTAACACGATGTATACTCTAGATATTGAAGTCGTATTAAACTAGATGTCTAGGTACTTCGATGATTTTATAACCTGGTGGGACAGTTGGATAGAGTTCATGTATGATCTGGCTCGGTGCTCCATCACAGAATGAACCAGTAATCAAGTTGCACTCTACTTTTATACTATTGATTTTCATTATCTTAACTGTACTTTCAGATTCATGATTAATACCAGAAGTGTATAAATAATTTCTAAAACCCAATAACTTCGCTATACTATTCTCAACTGATAAGTCTACGTCATGACTACACGAGACTATACACTTTAATGTGGTATTGTTTGCTTTTAATTCAAACCAGTCGATATATTCGGGCATATTTTTTTTTATAACAGTCTCTAAATTTTCAAACTCATACGAGCCTGTGGGTATAATAACTTTGTCTCTTTGTCCAATCATATTACGGAAACCGATAGTATTGCAACCGGGTTCAATGTTCGGTATCGAATTATTTGTCTGTAGACTCAAAAGACATATTTGTGCTGTGCTTTCTATTTCTAGCGGTGGAAAAATGTCGAAAGACAATTCACTCGGTTCCCGTTTAACGTTATCGTATACATGATAAAAATTTTAAATACAAGTGTCCACAGTTTGTAGTATTATATTTCTGCTCTCTGCTGTAATTGAAATTTATGTCACATCCGTGAAAATATCGTTGTACTTCTAATGGAGGTGGTAAATTTCCAAAACTGTCATAATATTCAACTTCATTTCTGATTTTTCTATACGCTACCCAGTGAGTACCTGTACTGTTTTCCGTATCCAAGTTAACAATCGCTGATTCTACTCGTTTACGACGTACGGGTAACCTATCTCGAGTAAACACACCGATGAAATGAGGTATTTTATTCAAAAACATTGGATCAACCAAAGTATAAATTATTGAGTGATATTTTATCAGGAATTAATGGAATTTTTTGTATCACAAACATTTCAGCCAATAATCGAACCTCTGAACAAATTACAGACTTCCAAAGTCGATAATGATATGGTTTCCAACGCATCCGACAACCGGTTTACAAATTTTCGTAAATTAGAAGACCAAGAAAAAGATAAAGTATATGGCCCAAAAAAAAATTCTCAAGGCATTATCAAATTAGGTATAGAAGTAATACAATTTAAAAACGGTGCAATAATTGTGAGAGAAAACTCTTATCCACTGACACAGTGGCTTGGCGAGTTATTGTGTTCCAGATATCCAATGCAATACACCGCTAATGACTTAAATACGTATAAAGAAATACTGATTCATACTTCAGCACATTTAACACAGGACGGAACAAAAATTAGGAAGGGTGATACAGAGTATGAGCAAATTATTAGCAAGCTATTCACCTCGGGTTCGGGTGTGAAATTACAAGCGCATAATTTAGTATATTGGAATGATCCAAACGAGTTGGTTGATAGGTTACGACTTCTTTTAGCCTCACAAGCTGCCGGTAATACAGGGCTTTCCAACGAAATACTTTCAATTTACGAAGAATTGTATGAAACGGGTTTAATAAAACGAATTCCAAATGTCTAAACGCGATATAGCAAACGAACTACACAAACCAGCAAGAAAAAATTACACAAGGCGAAGAGTTAATGTGTATGGTAAAAACGATCTATGGCAGGCAGACTTGGTGGAAATGATACCTTATTCTAAAAATAATAAAGGCTAAAAATATTTTCTAACTATCATAGATTGTTACACGAAATACTCTTTCGCTATACCTTTAAAGTCGAAAACGGCTAAAGAAGTTTCAAATGCAATGTCAAAAATACTACTCAAGCGCTCGCCAAAATTATTACAGGTCGATAACGGTAAAGAATTTTACAATGCGACATTCGATGCGTTGATGAAGAAACACAATATACATAAATATTCTACGTATAGTACAACGAAGGCCTGTATCGTTGAACGCCTTAACAGATCAATTAAAGAAAAAATTTATAGGGAGTTCACTGCACGAGGAACACATGAATGGGTTTCTATTTTACAATCTCTGATTAATGAATATAATAATTCAAAACACAGAACAATATCTACGACACCCAGGCAGGCTGATAACAATCCTTCTTCGGTAAAATTAAAGCAACGTCCGATTCTTAATGGAAAAATTAAATTTAACATTGGTGATAACGTCCGTATCAGTATATATAAAGGGGTATTTACAAAAGGTTATATGCCGAGCTGGTCCACAGAAATATTTAAAATACCCAAAATAAACAAGACATCCCCCACTACTTATCAATTACAAGATTATACAGGAAACCCGGTTTTAGGTTGTTTCTACTCTGAAGAAATTCAAAAGACCAATCTCCCAAACGATTATTTAGTCGAGAAAATTATCCGTAGGAAGGGAAAACAGATGTTCGTAAAATGGCTAGGGTTTGATAATACGCACAATAGTTGGATAAATACGAGTGACATTAGAAAATAGCATCAGTCGAGCTCTAGGTATGAACGTGTTCGGATGTTCACAGGCTGGTGAAACAAGAAAATTTGTAACAAATCTCGAACAAACCATCAAATCATATTGTATAAGACTAGATAAATTTGGAAATTTACTCGAGGAAAATCATAAGTCTATTCAAACACAAGAAGAACAAGTTGAAACACTTCAATTAACGTGTGATGATATACAAGAGCCCCTTATAAAAATCAAAGCATTGTTACAAAATATCAAAGAAAATACAGACAAGTTGAAACAAATTCCTGAAGTACTGTCGTCCAAATAATAATTATGTCTACTGCCATCATTGATTTCCATTGCATTCTCGGGAGGGATAATAAATACATGATAAAAGAAATGTCTATAGTAGATGTAGAAACATGGGCCACCCAACGTTGGATTTTTAAAAATTCAAAATCAATACAGGATAACAAGAGTAGGAAAACTAACAAGTGGTTGGAGCGTAATTATCACAAACTATCTTTGGAATATGGGGATGTTGAGTATGAAGAACTAGGTAGAGTACTGAATTCGCTAAAGTTCAGTTTCATATACGTTAAAGGCGATCAGAAAAAACAACTTCTTTTAGAGTATATTCCTCACATTGGGATCATCAATATTGACGACATGGGGTGCCCTCCACTAGACCAAATATGTGATGAAGAAACTTTACCATGCTGTATTTTTCATATGGATTTCAATCCTAAACAATGTTCATTTTATAAAGTATTTAGCCTAAGAAAATGGTTTGTAAATAATTTGTAAAAATAAATATCATATTTATTTATTTTTTTATATCAATGAGTTATTTCTTTATACTATCCTATCCTATCCTAACTAGAATCAATTCAATAATAATAATAATAAATATAATATCCACATAATATCTACAGAGATATTTTACAAAATAAAAAAAAGAATAGTATTTCCAGTGATATTTTACAATATAAAAACAATTCATTTATTATGAATAAAAAAAAAACTATCTGTCTAGCTCGGCTTCCGGAAGTTGTATTAATTCGGCTTCTGCTTGCTCTAGTGTTCTGGTCTCCCTATACTATTCAGAAATATTTAAAGTACAATAAATTAAAATCTACAATTATTTCTAACTCACTCTATAGAGTAGTGACCGTGAGCCAAGGTATGTATTTGATCCTCAAGTATAACCCTCTTGTCATCGAAACTATTATAAGTTAATTTGGTTGATTTAATGGTCTGCAATCGATGTTTGAACGACCGGATAGAGACATTCTCCGTAATCACATCCAAAGTTGTATCACCAAACAGACAGCGATAATGATCGTTGAAATTCATATGGTTTCTGACTACATGCCCGCGGATTCCTTTCGCCCTGATCTTCTCCTTGCCATTGATCTTATATGAATAAGACTTTGCTCTGAGCCCACAAAAATGCGTCATAACCTCTGAATTTGTTTCATCGGAAAACAAACCAGGGATTTTCTGTCGCTCAGCAATGTAACATGGATGATCTTGTGGTAAGTCTGATGTATCCATTCGATCGAGTAAATTGGAATTATTCTCCAGTTCTTTGTAAAAATCATCGGTTTGAATATAGTATACCAGTGAATCTAAAATTACAATATAAATTAATATATGAAAATTAGTATAGTTTGAAAACATTTACCTGTATCAGTATACATGAGCTCAATTTTATCCCTATAATGAGCCTGCATAACGTTATAATGATAATCATACATGACGGTCTTAGAAATTTCCAACACTGCAAAACCTGGTGAAAATTAAAAAAATATTAAAATATGTTTGATAATAGTAAATTAGTTATATATATATGTATATATATGAATATTTACCTATATATATTGGCTTGTTAAACATGATAATTTTGTTTTCTAATGAGACAGCGTTGAGGGTTTCGTCATACGTAGTACAGTGTTTGAATGTAGTAAGATTTATAAGTTTTTTCAAACGTTTTTCACTACAAACAAGCTCCATTTTAAAACGTTTCCTTAGAGATTCCATGGTTTTCCCAAAAACGGCGTTGTTTAAGAGTTTGAAGAAATCCTTTTCAAAGTCGTTCCTCGCTTTTTTCCGCATCTCAGTGTTTAATTCTATGTATTTTTTAAGCCAGTCCGACTGATTAAACTGCACAACTCTGTGAACCTACAATAAAACAAAATATGCAATAAATAAAATAAATAAAATAAATATGCTACTTTTTCCACAACAAGTCCGTTGGCTATAGCCTGTTGCAGGTTCCGATAGTGAATCACATAGTTTTTCCTTGATTCTAAAGTCGCCGTAAGTTTTTTAACTTTTGAACCAGGTTGAATACTATTTTTCGGTAGGAATGGCAGATCATTATGCTTGTCGTGAAGTTCTTTTGGATATGATATATCGACATCATACATCCGCCCGATTGGTGATCTATCGTTTAAATCATTTAACCCCTATAGTTTCGGCTCAACCCACTTAAATCCTCCGTATGGCATGAATTGTGACATTGCGTAACAGTACAAGTTGTTACCTGCAATTTAAGTAATATAATAAATTAAATATAACATTATACTCACAATCCTGATAAACAAGCCATGATTTTGGTTGTGTTGGATCATAATCTGGAGTCTTTTCATTATTCGCCTTTGCATATCTCATGCTCGCCTGGGTCAAGCCGCCACGAATTCCTATAATAAAAACAGATATTTTATCACATTATTTTTTTTTTTTTAATAAATAACCTGACCTCACCTTTCTCGAAAATTAACAAAATATCATAATCTGAAATCAGTTCAAGTTGTTGACCCGTGTATTTCAGCATACAGTCAAAACTAAATCCCGGTGCTGTGTAGTAAAATGATGGGTCCAGATGGTAAGTTCTTATACAGAGGTCTCGGAAATTTTCAAACACATCAGTCAGTAGCAGCACGTCGATTTTTAAATAAAGATCAGAGTATTCCCCGAGTGTTTGACAACTGAAATGATTCCAAACTGTATTTGCATGCTCAGAATCCTCATGTTTTATATGTGATTCGTCCAATGTACTGTAAAAATATTTTTTCACCGGTAAACTGGTTTCTTCAAGCTTATCCCAATCATCTGTGTAGTCATACGGGTATACCCCCTTACGAGTAACTATAGTCGGGGACACGAAAAATGATCGCTGCCCGTCACGCGCCAAGCGGCTGTTTTTCTAAAGTGGTTATCAAATTACCAAACTAAAAGCCCGCTTTTTTTTGAAATATATTCATACATTTATCAGAATTTAATAACATGGTTATTTTGTTATAGTTAATTTTTTAATAAGATATGAACAAATAAATAATGTACATAATGTAAAAAAGTACAATATTTTTAACAGTTAATAATAAATAAAATATAAGTATAACATAATAATTGGATGCGCCGGGTAGGGAACAATGATTAGCCCGTGGCCCGATCGCCGTGTACGTCGCGCGCAATACTCACACACCGACCGACCTTTGTTTTTGTGTGTATATGTGTTATAGCTCAGCTAGAATTGGTTGGGTTCGCCACGCAAATACTAGTGAGCTATGTGGTGTGGTGATGTGTAAGTGTGTGTATATGTGAGAGTGTACTATAAGCTTAAAACTATTGGACGGAAGGTAACTATGAAATGGTAACACGGTTGCTGGTAAAATTTTGTTGTTGTATTGTACACAAATAATAATGAATTAAGGATACAAGAATATAACAAAAATCACAGCAGCATGAAGGTATAAAAATATAAGTGATAATATTATAGCCCTTCTGGCCCAACAAAATATAATAATAGTATGCGCCAGCTATTTGAGCTATGGCTAGTATATAGATAATAAATAATATTACTCACAATTTAGGCGGAGCACGGCTGGCCAGCTGCTCCTATCCTATAAAAATGATACAGAGAATATCGAAAATACAAAATAATACACAGTAGTGCTTAGCACATACTAAAAACAATATAATTTTAAATAATATAAAAATGCGCACTTGCGCTCACAGATAATAATAAAATGCAGCGATTTGCGCTCTTATAACAGAATAATATTCAACTTTGAAAAATAATATAAAGGTCCGCTACGATTTGCACACACGGTCACAATTAACAATAATAATAAGATATGCTTAGGTATAACAAACGCACCTTCGTGGCGATTAGCGCCCACAGAAAAAACAAAAATGTATGGCTATTTGAGCCATAAAAAGTATAAATTAATAATTACTGACGATTCGCGCCCGTGAGCATTATAATATAATGTAACTTATTTAACTTGCGGCGATTCGCGCACGTACAAGTAACATAGGCACATAGCTAGTCGCGTTGACCATTTGTAACGAACTGGTGGGATAGGCGGCCGTGGTAATTGCTCTCGTTCCAGCTAGACGGCGGCGGCTGGTATCGAGTCGCGCACAATCTACATATTATATAATTCACAATACACAGCTGACACAATTAAACCGAAATAAAACAATACAAATATAAGCATGGAGATGTGTTGTGTGTGTGTGTGTGTGTGTGTGTTTTTTAAGAGTTAAATATTAAGTCCTATATTTCATTTATTATTTGGTATTTTCAAGTCGGATCAACACAGATATGTTTTATATGCTTATCTACACTACATATTAAAAGTTTACCCCCCCGATTCATATTTTTCATTTAAGGATAACTCCGGGAATATTCATGTTAGATTGTTTATTTTTACGTCAAACATTTGTAATTTTAATTCTTTATAAGTCCCCCTCATAGTAACATAGTGTAAAATCGTTTTCAAAAATGTTTGGATTTTAATTATTATTGCATTCAGATTTTCTTAAAAATTATTTTAAGAAATATTGCATTCAGATTTTGTTAAAAATATTTTAATTATTATTACGTTTCAATTTGTGAAAAAATATTTTAATTATTAATGACATAAGTTTTGAGAAAAATATTTTGGGGGGATTTTGCAAAAAAATATTTCAATTATTAATGACATATGTTTTGTGAAAAATATTTCAATTATTATTGCAATTAGATTTGTGAAAAAATATTTTGGGGGGATTTTTGCAAAAAATATTTTAATTATTATTGCATTTCAATTTTCTGAACTTTTTGTATATTGGGTGTTTTTCTGAACTTTTATTGTTTTGTAAGGCACTGCGCTAGGAATGGTACACTTATACTACTGCTATATCACAAAATCATCAAGCACCAAAATTACTCCACGCAGATAAAGGTTTAGAATTTGAAAATAAACATTTTAAAAAAGTTTTGCAAGAATATGGAATTAAAATGTATCACACCCAAAATGAAGAAAAATCGTCAATTATTGAAAGATTTAACAGAACATTAAACAGTAAAATGAGATTACATTTTGAAGTTACAAATTCTAAAAAATGGATTAAAATTTAAAAAAGTTTAATATATGAATATAATTTCAAAGACATACATCGATCTATTGGTATGACACCTTGTGAAGTAAATAAATCTAACGAAGATGATGTTTTTCACAAATTATTTTCTACAAAAAACAAACCTAAACCAAAAATTAAATTTAGTGTAGGTGATAGAGTAAGAATAACAGCTTCTAAAAAAACATTTGGTAATAAATATAGTAATAATTGGACAAAAGAAATATTTATAGTTAATGAAATTTTATACACAAATCCTATTACTTATAAAATTATAGATTTAAACAATGAAAAGATCTTAGGGAGTTTTTATAACCAAGAGTTACAAAAAACAAAATTTTAAATAATATTTTTAATAGAAATTATTCTATTAAAAAATTGAATGTAAAAAAAAATAATAAAGAATATAATAAAGAATGGATGGATTAAATAAAATTGAACCTTTTGTTAAAGGAAATGTTAACAATAATAAAATATATGCTGCTAAAACTTGTGATAAATGTAATTTAACAGTTAAATACAGCAGTTGGTCTACTCATTTAAAATCTTATAATCATCAACAAAATGATATAGATCAAACAGTTTTACCTTTTACATTTAATAAAACATACAAGGGTATATCAATTAATCAATATAGACTAAACAATTTTAATTATTTGAAATTAATGCGAAATAATATAAAAAATAGTATAAAAAAAATAAATGTTATGTGAAATTTTGTGCTTTTGAATACTATGAAAATTCTGAGAATGTTAAATATAATCTAAATGAAATTCCAATTGATGGAAATATTTTCATTATTAGTCAAGGAGATGTTGATTTTGGAAATGGAAAGCCTTATGTTTCTAAACTATTACATTCACCAACTTGGTTAGAACTTTGTAAAATAGCTAATGAGCAAATTATTACAACAGGTGATTATGCTCACCATTTTCTAGATGATATTAAGTTTATTCAATATTTAGGAAATATTAAAATATGTGAATTTAGTATGGGATCTTAATATTATTTAAATGTTATTTTTAATAAAAATTATTTTTATTAAAAAATGAATGTAATAAAAAATAATATTCTATATTATAAATGGAACATATAAATAAAATTGAACCTTTTGTTAAAAGAAATGTTAACAATAATAAAATGGATAACAAAACTTGTGATAAATGTGACTTAACAGTTAGTTACAAAAATTGGTCTAGACATTTGAAATCTATTCGTCATCAAAACAATGATCCAGATCAAACAATTATACCTCGATTTAGACGAACATACAGAGGTACAACAACAACAAATGTAAGAACAAGACAAGAGAGAATACCAAAAACAGATAAAACTTGTGATATTTGTAAGCTAACAGTTAAATACAACAGTTGGTCTAAACATTTACAGTCTATTCGTCATCAAAATAATGGTATAAGACCAAGAATATCAAGAGAGATAATACCTAAAAAACATAGAGTTTTTAATTTTAATGAAAAAATGTTTGAAAAAAACAACACGATTCGACCTATTTTAAAAAATGAAGAAACGGCATTTCAAAATAGATTAAAAACTTATATTATTAAAAATAATATGGGTATTAAAGATATACAAACATTTTTAAATCGTTTAGATAATCCAGTAATAGGACGACTTAAACAAGAATTAAAAAAAACAAATTTAAAAGTAAATATTTGGTTGTATGCTATATATAAGAGAGGTACTAATAAAGAAAATATGGAATATGAGGAAAAAAGTTTTAAAACACTAAATAAAATTTTAACAAAAAATTCTAACTTAAATGATTTTGTATAAAAAAATTAAAATTGTAAAAGAAGAAGAAGATTTTATAATGAAAAAATCTCAATGGAGACTTCATCAAATTTTAAGTTTGGGAATAAATATAAATAAATATGTTCCTTTTAAGGGTTAGGTTACGCGAAGCGTAGAGATATCATGAGAGATATAAGATAAAAGATTCAAGATTATATTATCAATAAAATGGCCAGACATCAGTCACTCAGTGTGACCAACCGCTTACAGCGATACCAAAACTATTTACACCCTACAGAGGCCGTGATTATAATTCTTAGAACTTCTATACAGATTTCTGAAAAAAATTATTATTTTTACGTAGTTTGATGTCTAGGCCTCTAGGGAGGGGCCATGGCCCCTATGCCCCCCCCCTAAACGCCGTGCCTGATTTATTAGTTTCATCGGTATACCGACATATTATTGCCGTTAAATGTAGCAAAACGTAAACATTGTATTATAATTTATACTATCGCTATTCGCTGGTAATACAATATTTACTACGTTTATAATGTTTATACGATGGCGTTAAAATGGTTTAAAAAATGTAAACTGTTTTAAAAGTTAAAACGCTCGCACTACGTTTACATGCATTTTGTACTCCCGTAGTTATTTCCAATGCGCATTTCAAATGTGAATCAACTAAACCGTTTTAGGTAGGTAAACCTAATTGGTATTAAACTGAATTAACAATCGTTTACATGCATTTAACTCCGGGAGTTAATTAATTCGAATTGAGTTAAATTATATATTTTTATTGTTAACTTTTCAGTTTTCATATAATATTACAGAATATTTAATTAAAATGGGAAAAAAGCTTTCGGGAGCACAGAATAGAAAACGAAAGGCAGAGGAAATCGCTGCTAAAAAAAAGGAACAAAATAGTATGGAAAAGTTCTTTAAACCTATTGATAACAAATCAATAGAATCTTTTGAAAAATCGAATGAAACTTTTGATTCCGAATTAATGGATAGTGGTACCTATAAACAAAAACCTAGTTTAGACATAGAAAAAAATGAAATTCAAACACAATATGATACACTCAGATTTGACGACGACTTAGATGTTCTAAATGAAAGTACTGTTTGTGATGTCAGTTATTTGGAAAATCCAGCCGAGTGGCCATTAGCAATAAATATGAAACGTAATATTATAGATAGAATAGTAATGATTGGTCCAAAAAAAATATTTGAAAATATATCTTATCCGCTAGATGAGCATAAAAGGCATTTTTCTAATTTTCATGTATATCGTAGTTGTGAAAATTGTGAAAAAATTAAAAGACGATGGTTAATTTATTCAAAAACTTCTGATTAAGTATATTGTTTTTGCTGCAAACTATTCAAGCCAGATAGTGGAACATCGTTAGAACACAGGGGTTGTAATGATTGGAAGCATATAGGGTCTATATTAAGTGATCATGAAAAATCTACACATCATTTTATTGCTACTAGCATATGGATTGAATCTGAAACCCGTCTAAAAAAAAATGCTTGTATAGATGCTCAAAATCAACATATATATGAACAGGAAAGTCTTCGCTGGACAAAAGTTTTTGATCGGTTAATAAGTATAATTTTGTACCTCGCTCAACACAATATGGCGTTTAGAGGTACATCTGATGAATTATTTCAACCAAATAATGGAAATTTTTTAGGCTTAGTTCAACTTCTTGGTAAGTACGATGATGTAATGGCAGAACATTTACGTCACATATCTAAAAAATCGAATAGAAAACATAACTGCAGTCATGAAATTCAAGATCAATTAATAAACTTAATGGCTAATAATGTTCGTGATACTATTATAGCTAATCTTCATGATGCAAAATATTATTCAATTATTACAGATTGTACACCAGATATAAGTAAATCAGAACAAATGTCATTCACTGTTCGTTTTGTCGAGAAAGTTGGAAATAGCATAATTATAAAAGAACATTTCATTGGTTTTAAAACTGCTACTGATTCTACCAGATTAGGTCTTTCACAGCTTATGTTGCAAACACTCAAGGATAACAATATTGAATTTACCAACTGCAGAGGACAAGGATATGATAATGGGGCCAACATGAAAGAAAAAAATCAAGGAGTTCAGGCAAGATTATTAAATATAAACCCAAGAGCATTTTATATTCCATGCAGTTGTCACTCTTTGAATTTAGTTGTTGCCGATGCTGCATCGTCTTCTAAAGAATCAATTTCTTTATTTGGATTAATTAAACGGGTATATGTATTATTTTCGGCTTCTGTGAACCGTTGGGAGATTCTTAAAAGGCATATATCAGGTTGTACTGTTAAGCAAGTATGTACAACTCGTTGGGAAAGCCGCGTAAGTGCCGTTAAAGCAATGCGTTATGAAACAAATAACATAGTTAATGCGTTAATAGAAATTTCTGATTCACCAAATTCTGACGCAGGTCTTCGTCATGAAGCTCAATGTTTAGCCGATAACCTATGTGAATTTGAATTTCTTATCTCACTTGTTGTTTGGTACGATTTACTGTTTCAAATCAATGTAGCTAGTAAATCAATGCAAGGAATCACTATGGACATAATCACAGCCACTTCAATTGTTAAAGGTTGTTTAAATTATATTATTTCTTATCGAAATACAGGATATATTTGCGCTGTTTCATCTGCTAAAAAAATTGCTGAAACTTTAAATGCCTCTTCGCCTGCCAAAAATTTAAAATTTATATTCTAGGGTATCCTATTAAAGTATTTACCGACCATAAGGCCTTAACATTTCTATTATCTTGTAAACTAAAAAATAATCGTTTAACCCGCTGGACTCTTGCCCTACAGGAATTCGATCTCCAAATCCATCATTGCCCCGGTAAAGACAACCCTATCGACACCCTCTCTCGACACTCCCTAGGTCTAGATGACCAACCCCCTAAAGACTCCCCTATTATTCTTCACTATACTCTACCACCTCCCATTCCCCCCGACAGTATCCCTCTCTTTCAAATTCTCTCATTCAAACAACAAAAAGACCTTAAATTATCAAAAATTATTTCCTCAATCAAATTAGATCCCCCACCAGTATGGCATCAATATTATACCATAAAAAACGACATATTATTTATCCGCAAATTCAAGTACGACACTCATTGGTCTTTATTTCTGCCCTCCCACCTGGTAACCCCAATTATTCTATTATTCCATGATTATTATGCTCACACTGGTCCCCTTAAAACTGCTCACGCTCTCCGAAACATATGTTACTTCCCCTCATTCTATAAAACCGTCCGTTTTATAGTACAAGCATGCGAGTTATGTCAGAAGTGCAAACCGAAGACTACCCGTATTGCTGGTCCTATTCAACCCTTTCTCTCACAAAAACCCCTTGAAAAATTGTTAGTTGACTTCTATGACCCTCTCCCCGTAGGTATGTTTCAATTTTCCTATATCTTTGTAATTGTAGATAATTTTTCCCGTTTCATTAAGCTATACCCTCTCCGGCGAGCCAATGCTAAAATCTGTATCAAAAAATTAACCACTGATTATTTCCCGAAATTTGGAGTTCAACAAAATATTGTGTCCGACCACGGTCGACAGTTTATCAGCAAGTATTGGCAAACCTCCCTTAAAAAATTCAATATTCAAATTTCCCACACCAGTATTTACCATCCACAGTCCAACCCCGCAGAAAAAGTCATGAGAGAGCTAGGTAGGATGTTCCGGACACACTGTCACCAAAAACACTCAACGTGGCCCCAGTATGTACCATATATCGAATGGACACTCAACAACGTACGCCATGAGTCCACCCACCAAACTCCCTCTACACTTTTCCTGAAAAATTAAAAACATAATCCACTAATACAGTTTATACAATTCCCCCATAGCAACCCCCCTTTCGAATACAATAGACAATTAATACTCGCCCAAGAAATTCAACTCACAAAAGCAGAATCCCGTAAGAAAATTCAAATGTCAAAATTAAACCCCACTCACTTTAAAGTAGGCGATCTCGTACTAGTCCGCACCCATATGCTCAGTAATCAATTAGACAAAAAAATATCCAAATTCTTTCTCCTCTACAATGGCCCTTTCAAAATTAAAAGTATTAAAACTATTAACGCATACGAACTTGTACACCCTGATGATGGTACACCCAAAGGTACCCACAACATAGTCCACATTAAACCTTATGTACCACCTCCCGGGTAACATCCTCAAGTGTGATCACTCATAAAAATTATTTCTCCAACTCGTTTCTTTTTACACACACAAACAATTAATTAATTATAAATTCTAATCAAAATCTCAGTTCTCCATTTAAATATACAGTAAATCAATGTCAGCTTAACAATTCAATCAATTAATACCTTTTTCTTTTCTTTCGATTCAAAATCAACACAATTAGTATACATACCAGGGGAATTTTCCCAGGGACTCCATGAAAATGGGGGTTCGCATGTGGTGTACTCTGCCTAACACGGAGTCACCACCGTGCGCGAGCTTCAGCTCAGCACAACTGTGCACCACAGTTGTACGAACAACATTCGTAGATCCGGATCATTTAATTCATAACTTTCCGCGTTCTCCCCCCCCCCCTTCCCCCAATATATCACTATACTACCCCGCCTTTTTTCTGTCTCTCATATACCTTCTTTCGAATTTGTTGTCCCCCCAGCTCGGTAGGGTCCCCGTCGTGCAGAGTGTACTGATACTACACTCTGACCGGCAAAGAGTGTGGGACACTCTTCTTTTTAACTTAACCGGTGTTGTGGTGACGCTCCGTCCCAGTGAGTGTCCGGGCTTGGTCGGCCTCGTGTGGTTGCCAATCAGGGCTTTGCGGGTAGTCTCATGCCCATTCACACACAGCTAGCGTAAAACCCAGTTGTCCCTGTGCACGGAGTATGAGGCCCCGGACCACGCTTACCACTATTGGCCCGTGGCCCGATGATCTGGAGGGTGACTTCCCGCAAGGGGGTAAAGGAGCCACCAGACCCCGCCTCTTGACCGCTCTTTCGCCACAACATGCAGGAACATTCTTGATAGCCCCCCCCCCTTAATAATGTTAGGTCCCACCATGGCTTGCCATGTGTGTAAAAGTAAAATGTCCAGAGACATCCACGGAGTGCAAGGTCCGTGTTATCTTGCCTGTACACAATAGTTTTATGTTTATTTTATTTGTCTTGCCCCTTCCACATTACGTTCCCATAATGCGGTCGTAGCCTGTTCACCAGTGCCCTCGTAGGCCACTGCTGTCCAGAGTCCCTTCCCCCTTTTCCCCATTTAGGTCTCTCGGTATTATATTGTTCCCCGTTAGGATTATAGTGGTAGATGCGTAGGTTTTATTATAATTTTCCCTGTGTACCTTACACTAAGGTGTGGTACATCTTATTCATATTATTATTGTGATGTTAGTACCCTTACCACCAATACTCCCTAGCCCAACATTATTACCCATTTATGGTTGCAAACCAAACTTTATTATTATTACCTTAAACTATTATGATGCTGTCCCCAGTTAAAATATTGTATTCCCCCAAATTGTATGTCTATGGTCCCCTAAAATGCAGTTCCTCTTTCTCTACAACAAGTGGTTTTCGGTTCTAACTTAGGTAATAACCTTAACAACTTGTTGGGTGGGGGGGGTTATGTAACGTAACGGAATTTTTAGCCTCCTTAATAAATTATAATATCCCCGAGCATACGGTATATACGTTAGTATACGTTGTTGACAAGTCAACGCACCTTTATTCTTCCCACCATGGGTAATAAAACTAGATATCGCGCGCTAGTGCACTAATGACCGCAGTGTTATGTAATAGTTGTTCCCCGATCCCCCCTTTACCATGCAGTGTCCATCGTCAAAGTGTCGCGGTTGCCCGCCGGCGCTTTCGTCGCGTCCGCCAGCACGGCCCGCAGGCAATACTGTCCCTATATCCCAATTAATGTATGAATTCCCGCAAACTTACGACACTGACCTGCCCCACTCCATCAAGACCCAACACCAAGTTCAGCAACGGCCTGACTGCTTGGCCACCGACCACTTACTACTTTTGATAACGGCCAACACGTCGGACGTGCCTTTTCTTAATAGAAAAATGTGTCAAAATCGCTCCAGTCTCACCGCTATCACAGACCTCGTGATCGCGCGACGATTGTTCACGTCACCCACGACACGGCCGGCAGTTTTTCGATCTTTCTTTCCAACGAGGTCCATACCAGCCATGATGGGCTAAGCCGACCTCCATGGGCCCGATGGGGCGAAGTCAACCCACATCAGCACCATCTTATTCAGACCACACCAGCACCGTCGATATCGTAATTATGTCTTTCCCATGTCCCCCCCTGAAAAGCACGATATTAGGCGTCGCAAGACGCGGGCCCCTCTGTAATTTTTCCCCGGTTTAAACGAACCACCTGTACATTTTCCCGGTAACCCCGTGAGGTCACACCGTGATTGATACGGTGTGTAGCCTCCTGTGGGCCGGGAAAAATGTCCCCATGTTTCGTTCTTATATTATATTTATTTAAATTGTATATGCCGTGCGCCACCTTATAAATTAATAACTATTTTATTTGTGTACAATACACTCACCTGATTACCCGTAAAAAAGCATTCGTATTATTTATTTTATTTTAACTTATTTCCCCCATAAATCTTGAGCTTTCATTAGCCCATGCGTGTAATAAAGCCTGTGAGCTCCACCGACTTGACCCTCGGGTCTGACGCGGCGCGGCTCACAGGTCACGACCAAAGGGGAACACCCTTTGGTCGTGGGTAGTTTTTGGTAGGGTAAAATCTACCAAACTCTTACACTATATAAAATATGATTGAACAATATTATTCAATTTGTGATTTAAATTTATTTTGCAAACATTATATTGTGTGTGTGTTAAACTTGGGCGCAAAAAAGTCCCATTAAGTTGTTGCGGACCTAATGGTGGCCGCGTGGGTGAGGTGAGGTTGAGGTAACCAAAAGTTATACGACAACAGAAAAAAAAAAAACAAAAAAACACAACTTTTGCACTGCGATGGTTAACTTTATTGTTACGGCATTTGCCCGGTCGGTAACCGTTTTAACGCGAGTCCAAAACAAACAAAAAAAAAAATAAGAGAAAAGACGATTGGCCGGGGACGTGTCGGTGTCCGTCTCGTGCGGGTCGTCGATGATAAACTAGTGACTTTTCAATCCGGTTCACCCAACGGCCGGCCGACGGTTCACAGCGCGGGTGTCGCGCGCTGGCGTCGTCCGTCGTCGATTGGCGGTTTGTTTGAGAAGCGAAGCGCGGCTTTCCGCGTAAAAGGCTATTTGAATTCAAACAGCTATTACGCGGGACCGCGTCAAAGTGGGGACCCTCATTTTGTGGAGGCCCGGGGTCCAGACCCCCCCTTAATCTGGCCCTGCGTATGTCGGAAGGTTCGATTTTTTTCGCAAATCCCGCCGTTTCGACGTTCGTCGACGGCGGAGCACGTCATCTGCTTACCGACGCGGCAACGCGGTCGCGTCGCCCTTTACGACGCCCTGTGTGGACGTCGAAACCGCGTTCGTAATTCGCCGGGGAAACAGCTTAAGAGTCATAGATTCGACGCCAGTTTTCAACTCAGTAGGTAGGTAAGTAGGCAAGGCGTTGGTGCGGATGACCCGGGGACGGGGTTTTGATGCCGACCGCAGGGATTGTTGTTAATTTGCGGTGGCCGTGTTATTCGGAATTCTTTTTTCACCTTTTTTTTTTTCGTTATTTTCCTTTGCTATAACTTCCGCCTTATCATATTATTCGTATTTAACGAAAATGTTACGGTTTTTTTCAAAATTCGAGTTTTACCCCTTTTGAAGACATCGGATCTCCCCGTCAAAGACTTGATCGCGTTCCCCTCTAAATTCATTGACCGTCTGTGGCCGTATTTCGTTTGCGTCAAGTGCCGCGGCGAAGATGGAAAGCGGACAGCGCCGTTATTACTATTGTTGTATATGTATGCACGCGTATGTATGTATGCATGTATGTATGTATGTATGTATGTATGTATGTATGTATATAATATTATATGTAGGAATATTAATTGTTGTACATTGACAGCGAGAGACCGGTGGGTGTTGCAACTATATTCTACGAGAACGAGCAACCTCCGGATCTGACAGGGAACGAGTCAATAGAACAATTAGTAATTCTCAAACGTATGGCGAGTACGGCACTTAATTGTTTCAAAGAAAAGAAGGAAAGGTCGTACACATGGCCAAATGGAGATAAATTGATGAAATTCTTTATGCATTGTGACAGCAGAATTTCATATTTGGAGAAACCAGAACCGAGAGGGGAAGACATGGGATATATATGCTAAAGGGAAAATTTAAATAAGTTAGAAACTAATAATATGTATTATGTATAATTTTAGGTTTATTTTAATAACAATGAGTCAAGGACAGCTACCGTATACAGTGGACGAATTTAGATATCAAACAATGATGTATTACGAGAACTATGGGATGGTGCGTTTAACAGGTGCTACATGGCAATTAATCACTTATTTGCCATTGCAAAATTACGATAGTAGGCACGATAAACTGTACGCAGAAATAAATATAATGTCTAACATTTGTAAAGCTAATATGTCGGCATACGAAATATGCTCACGGCTTGATAATATTTTTAAGATTATGTTCCAAGAAATTTCGGTCCAACGGGAGAAAATGTACGAATCGATAGGCAGATATACAGAGCATGTAGGAGAAACAACCACAGATATAAATAGGAAAAAACGGGGATTAATTAATTTCGTAGGGTCAGCAATGAAAACATTATCCGGAGTATGCGATGATGATTGTGCGAGGGAATCAATAGAAGAAATAAATAAAATAGAAAAAACTAACGAACGCATGTTACATGTACTTAAAGATCAGACCACGGTAGTTAAATCGGCAGTAAAAGGTATAAGTTCGACATCAGGGGAAATGAATAAATTATATGAGGAATTGGTAAACAAACAAGAAACAATTTCAGCAAAAATTGGAGAACTAGTAAATAAAACAAATACACTTGAAACGTTAATTTTGTCTAATAGAATACACGGTATATTCACAGCATTAATTGCACAATATTCGTATGAAACAACAACGATAAATTCGGTAATTTCGGCAGCAAGAACGGGAGTATTACATCCTAGTTTAATGACACCACGCGAGTTGGCGAATCATTTAACGCAAATTAAATTAAAATTACCAATTAATTTGAATTTACCTATGGGTACTAACCCAAACGAAATATACGAATTAAGTAAAATCACTAAAATGGCAGTATTCTATAGTGGAAATCAGATAGTTTTTGTAATTAAAATACCACTGGTAACAGAATTAGAACTAACGTTATATAAAATATTACCAATACCACAACCTGTAAAAACAACTATAAACGGAGTATTGGATAAAAATCATAGCATTATTCTTAAACCAGAATTCCAATATGTAGGGATTACGAAAAATCGTGAACAATATACAACTTTTACTGAAACGCAACTATTGCATTGCACAGAAACAGAAATTTTTACAATATGTCCAGAATTTTCACCTGTTGTTCATTCAAATAATAAAAACCCATGCGAAATATCGTTATTTAAAAACCCAGATATATTACCAGAAACATGTGAGGCAGGAGTTTTAATTTTATCAAAAGATATTTTTTATAAATTAAGGTACGCAAATACGTGGATATATACGACTAGAGGCGAAACATTAACTATTGCATGTCGAGGAAATACGGAACCGTATATACAAAAGATAAAAAATCAAGGATTGATTACACTGACTCCAGATTGTAGGGCATACGGAAATGATATAATTTTGAATCCGACCCAGTATATAAAATCTAAATACTACGTAAATTTTATTCCACAAATAGGATCAGGAAATTTAGTATTTACGATTCCTAATAAAATAAAAAATATAAACCTACCTAGGTTAGTAATTAAGGAAGATAATCACAAACTAGAACAAATTCACGAAATAGCACATTCACTTGACGAGGTACAGAACATGATAGATAGTGAAATAGAAAAACAGTCGGGATAGGACATAATAAACGATAAGCGCAACTATTTGTTGTATTTAACGATAGGATTATTAGTATTCTCATTAATGTTACTATTTGTAATATATATAACATATAAATGTAAACTAACTTCGTTAAGGCAACCTCGGTATGAAATGGTACGAATGGGAAAAAGTAAGTTTTATGCGGAAACCGCAAGTAACACAGCTAAAGGTGTTATTCAAGTGGAACAGGAACAAAGTAAAGGAAAAAGCGTATTACCGCAAATAAAGTAAAATATAATTAATACATAATAAATAATATAATATGTAAGTTAAGTATTAAAATGATATACTATAAAATATAAACGATAATATTAACAATCATTATAAGGATAAGTATATATAAAAAAAAAAAAAAAAATATATATATAATAATATAATATGATATAAATGTTAAAATTTAATAATACATTTTACAATAGAAAGGAAGTCAAATTCGTAATCATGGATTTTGAGTTCACCATGATGAATAGAACGAGTATAGTGGTAATATCCGGAGCAATTTCGAACAGCCTGAACAAGTGCAAAATTCGAAAGCTAGAAGGGAGACCGCTACTTTTGCCACTTCATGAACAAGTTAGAGAAATGAAAGTTCATGAATTACTGTTGGCCAAAAAAGAAATCCAGCGGATACTAAGCTGTAAACAGGTACTACAGGAGGCTTGTTTAACGCAACTCGAAAAAAGTATGACTTCTAGTTTAAATAATTTAAAACCAGACTATATTGAAAGATATATTTCAAAGGGAGATAAATTAAACGTAATAGTAGTGTGGAATGGGCATTCTGATAGGAACATTTTACAAAGAATGGAAATAGATAAATTTGAAATTTTGAATATAACTTGTTATGATGAACATCTTACAAAAGAATTTACAATTAAATTAGAAAAACTAAAAACAAAAGAGATTATATTTAAATATGAAATAGGTTCATTTGAAAAAAATGGTAGAATGTTAAATTTGGAGGAAACTCACAGTATAATGTGTCCGAAAAAACATAGAATGACTTACGCTCACGACCCGAAAATGGACGTGAGGTTCACGAAGTGTATATTCAATATGGTTTTGAGGAAAATATTTTATTCAATTCGCGTATCCTTGTTTCCTCAAAACCATATTGAATATACACTTCGTGAACCTTTTTTTTTTAAGTAATTTTTGTTTTTGTAAGACGGTCGATCTAACAGGATAAAATTAGTTATAGAAAAAAAAAAAAAATTATTATATAATAATAATATGAGTGTAATTTTGTAATAAGTATGTTATGGTAGTTTAAATTAATTTAATTACAGAGGAAGAAGTAAAATTTAAAATTAGGTGGGGGAAATAGCATTATGTCAGTTGATCGATACTTTTAAATTATGATCGGTGAAATAATGTTTTGTCCCATGCAAAAAAATAAAAATCTCCGAAATAGAAAATAGGAATCAATTCGGATGGAAATCGGATTGGAATATAGTACTGTGCCAAGTAATCTAATAGAAAAAATATATATAAGATTTTGATTAGTGGTACAATACTATATTCCGTGCGAGATAATATCTTCAGAAAAAAAAAAAAAAGAAAAAATATATATAGACATTTGATCAATTGGTGATACATTTAATAGTTGTGCATATGAACGAACTTTTGAATGGATCATACAATCGTTCAAATGAAGTTAACAAATCTCAATAAGAAAAGTATACATTCAATATCTTGATAATTTAGTCTTGACGTCAACTTATACTTTCGTTAAATAGTAAGGTAAGCGTCAAGAACTTGAATTAACAAGATAAAGAAAAAAAAAAAAAAAAAGAGAAGGATAAATAAAGATAAAATCATTTTAATGCTGGTCTATACCACAAACACAACTTTGATTAAATAGTATGTTTGGGTGATAGGTCCGCAGTAAATAAGATAAATTCAAACGATATTGTAAAAAAAAAAAAAAAAAGAGGAATAGATTAACAAACTAAAATTAGATAAAAAGAATTTAGAAATTTTAAAATGGAAGATTTATATATACAAGGAGTAAAAGAAAAAAAAATATAATAAAATATATGCATAAGAAATAGGAAAACATGTGGGAAATAAAGGTAAAATATAGAACTAAGGTAAAAAGAAAAAAAAAATATATATGATTATAAATTTGTTAATTAATATAATTAACACGGTGTTGGAGATGAAATACATAAGGAAAGTATATATATATTATGTAGACAAAAAGAAAATATTGTATTAACTTTAAGCATTGATATTATAAATACTAACACTAAAATAAGTGATATTGTGAAGAAAAAAAAATATATATATATATATGTTATTAAATTAAACTAACATAGATAATAATTAATAATGATATATTGTAATACTAATTGTAATCTAACAAAAAAATTAAATGATAAATTGTACTTAATGTTGAAAATCAATGTAACAAAAATATATTGTGGATTGTACGTATATTTTTGAAAACAATAACGGAATAATGTAACCAAATATGTAATTGTAAAATGATAATTATTGTAAACATGATTGTAATAACTTATGAATGTAAAATTGTAAATTAGGGAAGGTGCTTGTACTGAATATTAAGAAATGAGCCACATTTTAATGTTTAGACAGTAAAATATGACTTTAAGAGGGGAGGTGTAACGAACCCAATAATACACATAATATATTATTGTGATCGTTCCGCCTACGGCTACATTAGGCAACATAAAGACTAGATAAATATTAGCACATAGAAATTCGACTAAATAAATCAAAGTCATATATCCTATTAGAAAACCTATGGGAATATAACGAGAGGGCAATATGATCTTGAACCCGCATTTCGATAGGTCCTACAACCTCGCCTGAATCATAAATCATAAATGTACGAATATAATATTTAGATATTGCTTATGAAATATACATATATATATATTATATATAATGCACAGTATCTAAATATTGACGGATGGCGTATAACATATAATATTGCAAACACGATAACAGGACACGATTCTTGGAATAACCAGGCGTGGGAATGTATCGATAATTAATTGAACAACGTCCTGTGAAATCCGCAGATAAGTCGATAGACTAGGGGGGAAGTAGAGAGCAAGAGGCCCTATAAAACCAGACCCGAAACGGCCTGTAGATCAGACGTGTAACACCACAGCACAGGCGAGCACCTTCACGAATGACAACGCAATAACTTGTCAAATTGTACTTAGAATATTTTCAATAAAACAACTAACTTTTCAATCAGTATTAAATTATTTATTAACTCTACCTGAAGAAAATCCTCTACAATCAGTCTTGCTACCTGAAACTTTATGAGCTAAGCAGTAACTCAATTGCTAGATCATAACAGTTCTTAGTATGCTTAAACGTTTCAATTCGCTTCATTTGAATTATATAATAAAATAATAATAATAATACCAACCCTAACACCAAACGTTATCATCTTATATTGAGCCAGTCAATATGTTGTAACACAATTTGCAATAACTTTTTATATTAATCTAAATATCTGTTAATATAATATTATTATAGTTGAAATTGCATTCACAATCCTATACTGTGATTGTATTTATATTTGTTATACTATGCTATTATGAAACTTTTTACATTTGTTTTTTACTTTGTACCGTATAAAATAATTTGGTATTCAACCACTAATTGTTATTATAGTACTCTAGCTTTATATTTAGCTCTCTATAACTTTGCTATTCATGTCTGTATGAATAACTTTTAATAACAATCTAAATATCTGTTATTGATTTGTTGTACATATATTAATATATTAAGTAACTTTTTACATATGTTTTTACTTTGTAATGTATAGTTAATTATATTCAATATTTTATTGGTATTTGACCACCAATTGTCATTACAATGTTTGTATTTTATAATACCTTTAATCACTATTATGCCTATGTCAAGAACTTTGTGATTTATATCAGTATGAATAATTTTAAATAATAGTCCAAATATCAGTTAGTTTCAAGTAGACTGTATTGTTATGTTTGTATTGTTTTTACTGTGATACGTAACGTTTTAATTGTATCATCAATATTTTACTACCTACCTTATTATAATTACCTACCTATTACACTACTATTTGACACAATTCAATACTGTTTGGGCTGCCGGCTATTAGCTTGCATTTGGCCGGGCAGCTACTTAAATATAGGGAAAATGGTGTTCAACTTGGGACGGGATAGGTGACCAATAAATATAAATAATAGCACGTCGTATATAAATGATAATAATATAATAAAGATACAACAAATGTGTTATATTATGTTAAAATATGTCGGTCGGGAAAACGTATCTTCCCGAGCACGACTTAAAACAATAATAATAACAGATTATGCCTATATGGGCAAATAATAACAATTAACAACAGTGATGATATAATAGTAGATATATATTACCGGTCGCACATACGCCGCAGCGGGGCGGGGTATCGGCGGCGGCGGCGGCTGCGACACCGGACGATGGCAAGCGGCCGGATTAAGGTCGATTCACACATAACAGTGACGTGACGTGACGTGAAGTGACATCAGTGAGCTTCAGTGAAAAAAAAAATATTAATAGACCGTGCGTGTTCACACGCGTCCGACGCAGTGAAGCTCCGACGTTCACAGTGCTCGTCAGGCATCCGTGATAGAAAAAAAATACGTCGTCGCCGATATTTTTTGTTTTTCACGGACGTCAAAATACAAATTTTGACTAGTGTATTTTATTGTAAGTTGTTTTTATGTAAAATAATTATATCATGAACGACGAACTTTTGATTGAGTTGGTGCGGAACAGACAGGTCCTTTATGATTTGAAGGACCCGAAGTATTTAAATTCCGATTTAAAGGGAAGAATATGGCAGGAAATTGGCAAGGAAATGAAGACTGATGGTGAGTATTTGTTATTTGTTATTATTATTATTATTATTAGTATTCAACGTTTATATTAACTATTAGTTTAATACATGTGTATCAATATATTATGTGAAATAATTTAAGTTGGAAATTATCACATTTTTTCAACAAAACTAGAAATTGCCGCAGTATAAAATAAAATAAAATAAATAAAAGTAGCAATCGAACGTCGTCGGGTCATTCCGCGTATACGCGTATATTTTTGAACACAAATAGATAAAATATTATAATTAATTAAATATAGAATGTGCCCGGTCGTCGGTGCGATAAGCACGCGACGACGACAGAACAGCGTCCCACAGCTATATATAGAAAAAATAAAAACAGAATAGTTTAATATATATTTATTTATTTTATATATTTATTATTATTTATAATCGTAATAATAATAAATGGATAGGTATGGTAATCAATGCATTGTTACGTTTGAAAAGTTTGTTAAAATGTGATTTTGCCATGGAACTGATCCAGCTTCTGAAGAAAAATAATCTTTGAATGCATCTCTTATTTGAAAAGCTTCTCTGGTAGCATTTCCACCTCGATGGGACAGGTTTATTATTGTTGAGATTACTTGATTGTTATCGTTACCAATTGCATCTCCTCTGATGACAGGTGCAGCTTCATATTTTCGTATGAAATTATACAAAACGCAGCTGGCCAATATTATGTTGTCTACATTATCTGGTAATGATTGTATCCGCCTGTTGTACAATCTGAATTTTTGACATAGGATTCCGAAACCCTTCTTGCACGACTGAGACGATAATTAAACAATCTTTTTGAATCGTCGAGTTCCTGACCGGGGTAAGGGCGCATAATGTATGTCTTTAATGGAAATGCCTCATCGCCAACAATTACATGAGGAAGTTCAGTGTTTGTGCCCGGGAGTGATGAGGGTCCAGGTACCGATAAATTACCCGATTCAAATGCTTTACCAATGTTAGAATGTGCCCAAATACCTCCATCACTGTTTCGACCATATGCACCTATATCTACTGCAATGAAGTTATAATTTGCATCAAACATGGCTAGCAACACAACTGAAAGAAATTTCTTGTAATTGAAGAATTGAGAACCACTGTTTGGTGGAGCCTGTATGCAGCAATGTTTTCCATCAACAGCTGCTATACAATTTGGGAAATTCTAAATATCTCTAAACTCATGTGCGTATCTTTTCCAATCTTCTTCTAATGGTTCAGGCATCACTTCATTCATCAAAGCTTTAATAATTGCACTACATGTTTCGGTTACTATTGACTGTACAGTGGAGTGACCAATCCGGTAGCTGAATGATATTGTTTTAAATGAATCGCCTGTCGCCAGATATCTGAAATAAAAATATATTTGTAAAACAGTTACATACTAATAATTATATAATTTTAGAACGATGAATGTATTGATTTTACAATGATGTGTGTTTTTATATATTTTTTTTTATTTTTCTTTATTTTTTTTTTTGTGTCTGTGTACACGATAAGTAGTCGAAATAATGCTTGGATTTTCAACTTCAGTATCTTTTTCGATTAGAAAGTGAATATTGTTGGTGCATTGGGAGGTCAAAATTTAAAATTCCCAGTAATTTTCAAAAGCGCCAAGGAAAACAAAAGAAAAGTTAAGGAAAAACGGGACTTTTTACGCAAAATCAATTTTTCATAAAATTGAATTTGGTTTTTGTTGTAACTTTAAAACAAATGAGCGTAGATACATGACATTTTCACTGGTTGTTCATATTTTCATTTTCTATACACGTTAAAATTTTCAAAATATTTTGATTTATTTTGAACTGTTTAGGGACATTTTCATTTTCCATTTTTTTTTAGTTTTTTTTCTAAAAAATAAAATTTTATTTGTTGGTTAAAAAAGCTTGAAAATTTAATAGAAGGCTCCTAGTATATTTTTTCAAAAGCAGATTAAAAATATTAAAAATCCTTAGTCAGGGTTTTTATTTATAAGCATTTTAAGTCCAAATCTTGACAAAATACGGAAAAATCACGATAATTTACAAATTATTTTAAGTTGAAAATTCATAAAAATTTTTCTTTTTAAATCCAAAATTTGAAAATTTAATACAAGATTATCCATAAGTTTGTCTACCTTTATCATAAAAAAAAAAAAAATCTCTACAAGAAAGTCAAATTAAATTTTTATGAGCGTTTGAAATTCATATTTTTACAACATTTAATACTCACTCGATTTGTCTGCACAGGTGGTAATTGCAAAGCAAGGTGGAGTAACATACGAGACAACTTCCGAAAGTCTTTGAGTAAAAGAAGAACCACAAGTGGACAAGCTGTTAAAAAAGTGAAACCGTACAGATTTGAAAGCCAGCTACAGTTTTTGCTTGAATACATGGAAGAACGCGAAACAAAGGGGAACATTGGAAGGCATCCTGACACTGAATATGCAGAACTTAATAATGATGATGAAGGACAAGAATCTCTGCAAACAACTGATATTCCTAATTCTCCAGAAGTATCTAAGCAACCAGTCAGCCAGTCACTCACCCAACATAATCCTACTTCTAGCAACGATACACTTTCTCCAGAAATATCCAAGCAACCAGTCAGCCAGTCATTCACCCAACATAATCTTTCTTCTAGGAACGATAAACCTTCTTCCTCTGCTGTGGAATTTGCTAAGCCTAGTAGGAAAAAAAATATTCAACCTGAGACAGCAGCATCTACACTCATGAAGTACTTACTTGAAAAAAAGGAAGAAGAGACAAAATCAAGCAAAAGTGGACTACCCACCGTAACTTTGGACAACCCTATCGACTGTTTCCTCTTTGGGATATCACATACTTTGAAATCACTACCTCCATACTTGCAGAATATAGCAAAGACTGAGATTTTTTTTACAGTGCAAAAGTTGGAGTTGCAATCGATGCAAAATTACTAGCCTCGACATCCAAATCAGTTGGAAACCATTGACAAAACTTCTTCTTCCCAAGATACAGCAAAAGAATATTGGGAAAATTTCATATCTGATTAATTATAAATTATATATAAATGTATGGTAATAAATATAATATTAATTTAATTTTTGATTACATGAATATATTATTAAGAATTTTGAGTAGTTAATACCTAATTATGAATAGATTGATTACCTTGGCAATGTTAGTTGAAAAATATTAAGTATACAGTCATGTTTTTTTTAATAAGCATTGTAAGTTCAAATTTTGACAAAATACGTAAAAATCACGATAATTTACAAATTATTTTGAATTTGACTTAAAATGGTGTTGTCAAATATCAGGGTAGCCGAGTTGATCTTACTGCGACGAGTACCTACACCCAAAAGTACTTG
The DNA here is from genome assembly GCF_019925205.1 of Metopolophium dirhodum. NCBI lineage: Eukaryota > Metazoa > Arthropoda > Insecta > Hemiptera > Aphididae > Metopolophium > Metopolophium dirhodum. Next base: position 411,587 of record NW_026869896.1, on the reverse strand, counting down.
GGCAATCACACATTTTTTAAGAATTAACATTTTTTAAGTTGATCAGCTAGTTATTTATAAATTACAAACACTCAAACAAACAGCCAGTCTTTCTCTTGCAGAAATAGCCCGTCTCCAGCATGTGTCTTTTTTTTATATACTTCTCCACTTTTGTTAGCAAATCACAAAATGCATTTTGGCTCATTCTAAAATATTCATAAAATTTGAATTCGTGGTCCACCAATCCTCTATACAATGTTGCAAATTTTCCTTCAGTGTCTCGAAACTTCCATATGGGATGAACCCAGTGTCTTCTTTTTTCCTTCTTTTCGTCCTCGTCCAAAAGCAATGCTATTATACTAAGCTCTTCAATACTAAAATCCATGGTGCACTCAAAAAGTAAATTAATTAAATAAATAAACACTAAAAATTAAATTCTGAATGACAGACAGTAGACAGTAGACACGACTGATCACGAGGGAGCACTGATATGAAAAGGTACGGTATTGTGAGGATGGAAGTGAAAAATACATCACGGATGGCACTGAACACGGAAGGCTACGGTCACGTCACGTCACTGTTATGTGTGAATCGACCTTTACGTAACTGACCGGATTACGTAAGGCGCAAAGGACGTAATCCCGGCACTGAAAACGTCGTCGAACGCGGAACACACGCAATAATAATATCGACGGTGGACGATATACGCGTTGCTGCTCGCGACGTGAATTATGGCCCGTCGGAGATCAACGACAACTCGACTAATGAGTCGAGACGAAATAACACTGGGCGCGAACGTCGGCGACGACCAGGGCAACGGTAGTCGATGCAACGTCGAACACGACGACAACGGCGTCGAAAACGCGATAATCTCGTGAGCGCGAAATAACAATACACAACTAGGTACTTAAATATGCGCGGATAATTCGCACCACATGTGGCTATCGATAAACGGCACAAAACAACGGCCGGACGCGACGCACGCATGGTCTGCTCGCGTAGAGCGTAGGGCAAGGACGTTCTAAGTCGCCAGCGGCGACTCGGCCGGAGGCCGGCGTCCGTGGGCTGCGCGTTGCGCTGTCTCGCGGACCGGTTGCTAAATGTTGCGACGAAAACGGCGGCAAGTTCGAACAAATACTATAAGCTATTTTACCTCTCATCACTTAGAATTTCTGGTAATTTGTAACGTCTATGTAAGAATAAAAATAATATTGCAAGGCGACTCAAGACTTATATTTAATAGCCTAAAGTTTTATTTGTATCGTCACCATATTATAATGATACATCAGTATTGGTTGGTGTTATTTGTATTACACTGCCAATTATTGTGTTACACATCTACCAATGGCACAAACTATTCAAATACATAATTACACCAGTAAACATATCACATCAGACCCCTAGAAATTTGACATCTAACACATAGGCTACTCATATTATTATACTCTAATATTACTAATATTAACTAATGTGTTAACCATGATTATTATATTAAGGTAAGAAATAAAAACGAGACATGTGAAAAAAAAAAGTTTTTATTCCGAATAGTGTATTACGCAGGGCAAGAGACACCTTAGGAAGAACAGACGAACTTTTAGGTGAAGCTAGGTACTTCTTGCGTAGTCAAACGTCGGGCAGCACGTCAGAGCTTCAAACCAGTACCGAAAATCCAAAACATCAAAAAGTCAAAAGTTCAGAGCATCCAGAGCAACCGAAAATCAAAAGTTCAGAGCACCCAGAGCAACCGAAAATCAAAAGTCCAGAGCATCTAGAGCAACTAAAAATCAAAAGTTCAGAGCATCCAGAGCAACTGAAAATCAAAAGTTCAGAGCATCCAGAGCAACTGAAAATCAAAAGTTCAGAGCATCCAGAGTAACCGAAAATCAAAAGTCCAGAGCAACCGAAAATCAAAAGTTCAGAGCATCCAGAGCAACTGAAAATCAAAAGTTCAGAGCATCCAGAGCAACCGGAAATCAAAAGTTCAGAGCATCAAGAGCAAATGAAAATCAAAAGTTCAGAGCATCCAGAGTAACCGGAAATCAAAAGTTCAGAGCAACCAGAGCAAACGAAAATCAAAAGTTCAGAGCATCCAGAGCAACCGAAAATCAAAAGTTCAGAGCATCAAGAACATCAAAAAGAAAAAAGTTTTTATTCATCAGATCTGAAAAATATTAGAGGAAAAAATATTGTTAGGATAATGGCATTACAAAAAAATTATCCAATTGACAACTTACGGTGTTGATATGATTAATGCAGCCAATTGCCGCAACGCCGATCTGCATGTACCACCAGCCATCGATTCACACAACGCCTACAATTTATGTAAACAAATTAAACATGGCATTAAAAGGTATTCTCAAATTCACAACTAACTGTGGTCTCTCCAATACCACATGTGTGCATTCATATCCTACAATTTTGTATTTATTTAGCACTATTAGGATTAAAAATATTACTTACGGTTGATGCAATCGGGGTCGATGTTCCGATGGGTTGGGGACCGGGAGTCTGAGTGCGTGTCCTCGACCTCACAGACAGACTCCGCGGCGGCCTTATCCTCACGGAACTCGACCCCCGCCCCCCCTCTTTTCGGAACTTTTGAGTGTACTGAGGCTTAGTAGGCTTACCCATTTCAAATTTATATTTAATTAGCATGTACAAAATTAAATAAAACTAAAAAGTAAAAACGTTAACGAATAAATGATATCAAAGAATTATGTGTGTAGTATGAACTGACTACTCAGACTACATAACTACTTCAGTACTTTGTGACTTTTACGACTTTTAATAATTATTATTATACAAAGATATTTAAATATATATTTTCGGGGGGGAAGTTGGCTTATCACGAATTCCCTTATCATTTACAAGAGGTTAGAACTGATACAGCTTGCTGCAGCTGCAGGCTGATATAATATAAAATCATAGATAAGATCTTTTATTATCTATATGCATAAAATACATATTATATATATCTGCGTTCGTGAGTCGTGACACACATTTTTAAAAAATATAATGAAAAATGTTTTGTTTAGTTGAATGTCCCTTTAAAGCAAAAAAAGTAGTTATATGCCAAATATTTTTTTAAATATGCTAGATTTATAGCTAGTTGCTAGATGTAAAATCTAGTGGCTATGTCAGCATCGAAATATGCTAGATTTAGCCATAAAATGGCTAAATTGGCAACACTGCTTCAAGATAGCTACAATAAACGCCTTAACAACTATTTTTCCTAAAATAAAATTACGTAGATGCCATTTCCACTTCACGCAATGTTTGTGGCGAAAAATTCAGGATGTTGGCTTAGCATCCGTATATAAACAAAATGAAGATATTCAAATGCATGTTAGGAAGTGTGGAGCAATGGCTTACCTTCCTATTGATAAAATTGACGACGCTTGGCTTATAATTCAAAGTAATGCACCTGATGACGTGAAGCTATCTGAATTTAACGACTATTTTGTTGAAAACTGGCTCGACTCCGCCACTATTTCTAAGGAAATGTGGAATTGTTACAATGAAAATCACCGAACCAACAACATCGTCGAAGGATGGAACCATAAATTTAAAACACTGGTGGGAAGATCGCACCCGAGTATTTGGGTTTTAATTGAAAAACTAAAGACAGCAGCAGCAGAAAGTGACCATCGACTTTTACGCGCTGAATTAAATTTAGAAGGGACTAAACGTAACAAAAAATATATAAAATTGGACGAGAGAATCAAACGTATTATTCAAAACTTTTTAGAAAATAACGATTTAGACAATTGCCTCAAAAAATTGTCGATAATCGTTAAATTAGATTAAATTGATAGTCCAGTCCTAAGCCTGACCAAGTGTGAAGGGAAATGAGTGTGTACGCAAATACAATTAATGTCATTCTGGGTAATTACATTGTACGCAAGTGAGAACATTTGTAACTAAAAATAGACTGTACGCAAATGAGGCGTACGCATCTGCACCGGATCCTTTTCAAAAATTCCCGCCTTCAACAAAATACCGACTATTACTTATAACGACCACAATTACTTATTACTACGGCGAACGTCATTCGAAGTGACTGACTTGCTAGACACCCAAAAAAATACGGCGGCTATATGGGTTTTTTACGGAATTTCGAATTTCCAGCGGCATAACCCGGGCTACCACGTCGAACCGCGGTGGTCCTAACCTTATCACCAGACCTCCTTATCACACACCAACCGCTCGAGACCGTCGACCAGATCAAAAGACCACTGCAGCTTCCGACATCGGTTAAATCTCTTCGCCAAATAAAAAGACGACGGCTATATGATTTTCATGGACCCCCAAAATGTATTACAATTTTTTTGACTTAATTTAAAGTTTTCGGCGACAGTTATGAACGCTGTCCGCGATTCGACGCAATCGGATTGCATACCTGACGACGTGACCCGGCCGTCGTACATTGTCCACTATCCGACAAAGTCGGATTGCCTACCGGGAACACTGAGGTGACTGACCTGCTAGACACTCCAAAAAGACGGCGGCTATGTGATTTGCAAGGACGCCCGAAATATTTTGAATTTTTTTTATGTAATTTTGAGTTTTTGGTGCCAGTCATGAACGCTGTCCGCGATTCGACGCAGTCGGATTGCATACCTGATGACGTGACCCGGCCATCGTACATTGTCCGCCCAGTAGTCTACCCTTATTACTACGGCGAACTTCATTCGAGGTGACTGACCTGCTAGACACCCATTAAAAAGACAGCGGATATATGATTTTCATGTCCCCCGAAATATTTTGAATTTTTTTTATGTAATTTTGAGTTTTTGGTGACAGTCATGAACGCTGTCGGCGATTCGACGCTGTCGGATTGCATACCTGACGACTTGATCCGGCCGTCGCACATTGTCCGCTATCCGACGAAGTCTGATTGCCTACCCTTATTACTACGGCGAACGTCATTCGTGGTGACTGACCTGCTAGACACTCAAAAAAAGACGGCGGCTATATCCATGACGCCCGAAATGATTTACATTTTTTTTTTAACGTAATTTATTACTTAATTTGCGGTTTCTGCAGCAGTAATGAACGTTGCATACCTATTGCCAATGTTGTATATGCATGCACGCGTATGTATGTATGTATGTATGTATGTATGTATGTATGTACTATGTATATATATGTATGTATGTAATACATATATAGGGATAAATGTGTTGACTCGGGGTAAGACGAGTGTGTGACTGATTCGGTTCTCACGATGGTCTACGTGACCGAAAGGGCTGGGTCAGCACATTCTTATAGGCCTGGACGGACCGTTGCGGCGGGCCTCGCCCGGCGGACGGCAGTCGTGTAAGGTCGAAAGAGTGAGTAACACCCGCGTTACTGGTCAGAGCATCTTTTATAGTTTATTACAGAGCCTCATATAGTTTTAATCAGAACCTCTCTCAGTGTCAGTATTTATATAGATTCATTACATTAATTATATATACATTAATTCTTTTGTGTTTAATTGAAATATTGAGTATTAATATCAACTTATAAAAGCATTATATACATTATTACAACAAGTGTCTAATTTTATAAATTGGTAATCTTAGTATACGTAATCTACGTGTTACTTATTTAACACCAATACCTACGGTTTAACGTCATTCGACGGTGGATCACACTTCATTGGTGGCAGCGGTGGGATCTCTAAAAGAGAAAAATTGTCATAATTTATTTTGTGACAGTGCAATTTTGGAGATCACTAAAGAACCTACGTGGACCACCGCCGTTTGGTTTCAACCGGTTTGGTGTCAGAAAATCACTACGGAAAATCAGTACAGGAAGATAAGGCAATCACGTTCAATAATCGGAGACTCGAGTGTCTAAAGGTATATATATAGTATACATATTTAAAAAAATATATAGTGTATATCGGAAAATTACGCACCGCCGTCGTCAGTGTCGTAACGGCGTGTTACATTATACATTCGGCCGGTCGGATATAATATATATGTATATACGCCGGTGTGTACTATATACATCTATACAATTCATTACCGGACGGGCGTGCTGACATCATCGTCCCGCAGCCGCCGTCGAGGCAACCCGATCATATAAAATACGATCTAAGAAATAGTGTTAATTCGTTCGATACGCGCTGCTGGCAGTTTCGTTGTTGTGCGTCATATAAAATATTCATACGCGTCACCGTAGCTGCCAAGGCAAATCGTTCATACGCTGTGGGCCAGCGTCCCGTACACACGAGCGAGGAGGGGTCGGTTGTTATCGCCGTCGTCGTCGTCGTCGTCGCAGCCACCGCCGCCGCCGCCGCCGTGTTGAACAGTGTCATCGTCGAGGAGCAGTACGCGACGCCGCCACAGGAGTAGGGCAAGGTCAACGCCACCGTGTCAGTGAGTCAGAGTATCAACAACATCGTGCCGCTATCTACAGAAGCGTTATCGAGAGTAAACAACAACAGTCGACAACAATTCAATATGCAACAATATTTATTAGGCACAATTTTTGGGAACTTTATAGCTGCTAGTGTATGTCGAAATCAGGGTCGGACGATAATATTAGCACAGATTTAATTGATTTTGATAGCTCCAGTAGTGATCCCTTAAGTGGGGACTTGTATGAGCCGAATAGTGTATTACGCAGGGCAAGAGACACCTTAGGAAGAACAGACGAACTTTTAGGTGAAGCTAGGTACTTCTTGCGTAGTCAAACGTCGGGCAGCACGTCAGAGCTTCAAACCAGTACCGAAAATCCAAAACATCAAAAAGTCAAAAGTTCAGAGCATCCAGAGCAACCGAAAATCAAAAGTTCAGAGCACCCAGAGCAACCGAAAATCAAAAGTCCAGAGCATCTAGAGCAACTAAAAATCAAAAGTTCAGAGCATCCAAAGCAACTGAAAATCAAAAGTTCAGAGCATCCAGAGCAACTGAAAATCAAAAGTTCAGAGCATCCAGAGTAACCGAAAATCAAAAGTCCAGAGCAACCGAAAATCAAAAGTTCAGAGCATCCAGAGCAACTGAAAATCAAAAGTTCAGAGCATCCAGAGCAACCGGAAATCAAAAGTTCAGAGCATCAAGAGCAAATGAAAATCAAAAGTTCAGAGCATCCAGAGTAACCGGAAATCAAAAGTTCAGAGCATCCAGAGCAACCGAAAATCAAAAGTTCAGAGCATCAAGAACATCAAAAAGTCAAAAGTTCAGAGCATCCATAGCAACCGAAAATCAAAAGTCAAAAGTTCAGAGCATCCATAGCAACCGAAAATCAAAAGTCCATAGCATCCAGAGCAACCGAAAATCAAAAGTTCAGAACATCAAGAGCAACCGAAAATCAAAAGTTCAGAGCATCAAGAACATCAAAAAGTCAAAAGTTCGGAGCATCAAGAATATCAAAAAGTCAAAAGTCCAGAACATCCAAAGCATCGAGAAGACAAGGAGCACACGGAACACCCAGAAACTCAACCAAATTCAGAGCATCAAAAATATTCAGGAAGTACAAAAAGGCAAAAACTGTCAGAGCAACAGATAGAAATCATGAACAACGATACCTCTAATTCAACGGAAGGACCCAAATCCAGATCAGGATCATCGATCCGGAACAGGTGGACCTTCTAGTGCAAGGATTAATAGTAAAGCTAACAGGAAGAGCATTGCGGTCGTTAAGGTACAAGGATATAACGACATACAAGGAGTTCCGGAAAAATATTGTGGAAATATCAGAAACGAATAAGCTAATACCTCAACTACAAATGAAATTACTCACGTGTAGGTAGAGCCCTGATGAAGGAGTGTAAGAATACTATGATTAAATGGAACAATTATTACATGACTTGATCGATGCAACAATGGAGGCAGGAAAATATTCGAATGGAACGGATATTGACAGGCTATTACACAATCAGGTACTCAACGCCTTTATAAGTGGGTTACCAGAATCTTATCGGCTTCTATTAAAGGCTCGAGGTCCGAAGAAGTTAAGTGACGCGTTAGCCTTTGCGTTGGAAGAGGAAACAGAAGAAAACTTGGCAAAGGAGACACAATTATTCAGTCTGAAGTCGACTACCTTGCTTTAAGTAATAATAATGAACATTTTTTTGTATTAGAATTAAGTAAATAGGAACTATGTATTAGGCTAGAATTATACACTCTTTGTAAGGGTGATCAACCAATACACCGCCGAACGGGATCTAGTTTGTGTGAAATTTCACGGTTGGCTAACTCGCAAAATACATTAGGAAATTGTAAAATTAAATTTGTTACATTAGACACACCCATTTGGAATCGATTGCCAAAAACCAATTCTTGGTTGTACTATGCACAACCACACACGTGTACGATTACCTGTTCAGAACCTCTGCAAAGCTATACCGTGGAGATCTCGGGCGTGGGTAGGTTGACCACCTCATTGTCATGTGAAATTTTTACGGAAAATTCTGTGCTCGTACCGTTAAATAAAAACATTAGAAATGTACAAGCAGACGTAATCCCAGAAAATCCAAAAGTCAGTGTAATCTCTCTGTTAGCAGACATTCTACCATCTGTATTACCCCAAAATTTTTCAAACTTAAACCAAATAAAAAATCTAAACTCTTTAGCACATAAGGCAATCGAAATAAATAACCTCCAACGTAAAGCATTGGAACCTCTATTTATATTTAAAGTTGAATTTCACTTTACTGTTATCATATCCATATTATTCATAACTCTAACCATAAGTATAGTTGTTGTTAAGTTTAAGAACCAGGTCATAAAAATGTATAGTCCAGAGGTAGCGGATAATATACCAAGCAATGAACAAGTTAACCCTTAAGTTTGTATAAAAAAAAAAAATTGTATTGCCTTAAGTTTAGAATAAATTAAGTAAGTTTAAGCATTATAGACACCATGTGGCGGTACTGTAACTAGGTGTACCCGTAGTGTAAGAAATTTATGGAGTAGTAATTAACGTCGCAGGGATTGCTCCAGTTTAACGCTGGGGGTATGTTGTATATGCATGCACGCGTATTTATGTATGTATGTATGTATGTATGTATGTACTATGTATATATATGTATGTATGTAATACATATATAGGGATAAATGTGTTGACTCGGGGTAAGACGAGTGTGTGACCGATTCGGTTCTCACGATGGTCTACGTGACCGAAAGGGCTGGGTCAGCACATTCTTATAGGCCTGGACGGACCGTTGCGGCGGGCCTCGCCCGGCGGACGGCAGTCGTGTAAGGTCGAAAGAGTGAGTAACACCCGCGTTACTGGTCAGAGCATCTTTTATAGTTTATTACAGAGCCTCATATAGTTTTAATCAGAACCTCTCTCAGTGTCAGTATTTATATAGATTCATTACATTAATTATATATACATTAATTCTTTTGTGTTTAATTGAAATATTGAGTATTAATATAAACTTATAAAAGCATTATATACATTATTACAACAAGTGTCTAATTTAATAAATTGGTAATCTTAGTATATGTAACGAGCTGTGACTACGTATATAATAATAATAATGATATATTCAATAATAGACATAAATGCTGCAGGGAGCACGTAACCCCGGGCGGCATACATCGATAAAACTAATAGTAGTAATATCAGTAATCCCGGAAAGCCTAATAGTAATAACATCAACGGTACCGCACAACACGTGATAAGTATATGCACGCATTATCCATATTCTAGGAAAAACGAATATTATAATAAGCGTAAAAGATCATGACTTTGTACAAAATATATACTCCTAAAATAACATAATTATACGAATAACGTTTAAAGGTGACCTCAGGAGTACACAGAGATATATCGTTTTTATACTAAAAATGCCATAGGAGGGAGCTATTAGGAATAACCGACGAGGTACGTCGATGGACAAGTGTCCATCAGACGAGCACCAGCAGAGAAACCACCAAGTCAATTATTAAGTCACATCTCGTTTACCAAGTTATTAGTTAATTATTTTGGACTTAGAATATTTACGTTTAAATTACAAATAAATCTACATAACTCATACAGTCAACTTGTTAATTTATTTCAAAACACTTCCATTATTTGAGCTGAAGTAGTTGGTTCGTTACAAAATTGGCGCTGTGGACAGGGTGTCTCAAAAGATACTAAGAAGAAAAGAAAAACAATTACAACATTTTTGAAATTTTTCGAAAATTTTGAAAATTTTTCCAATCTTCTTAATTCAATCAAGGAGGAAAATTCTTCACTGGATCACCGTTGGGAGAATTGATCACCTTCCAGCAACTCCGAGAAAGAATCCTGTACAACTACGTAATATAGCCAACTACAATCAACAGTGACCAAATGGAAGCACCCGCTGTACCAGCTGCGTTGTTGTGAGTATATGCAGTATACTGCAATATAATTAATATCGGTGTTCGTCTCCTATGGTATAGTATTTGACCATAGTATATAATAATAAGTGAATAAAAATTAGTCGTGTTATATTATATAGGAAATCTTAGGAATTTGAATTTTCGTTTCAATAAAACAAATTGTGTGAAATTTTACAATTGTTTAAATAAAATAAATCAATAGTTTTTCGAAGATTAAATTAAAATTACTTTTGAATAAAATAATAATTTATTTTGAAATAACGTAAATAATTATTTTAAATAAATTAAAAGTTATTCAAACCTTTAAATAAAATAAAATAATAATTTTATTTTCAGGAATTTTATGTTTCAATCAGTTTTAATAGAGTAAGCTAGATATTGTTCAGTACTTTAAGTTAATTCAAATAAAATAAAATAATAATTTTATTTTACAATAAATTATTCAATCATTTAAATAATTTAAAATAATAAATTAATTTAACTTAGAATTTTTAATCATTAAATAAAATAAAATAATAGTTTTATTTTACAATAAAATTATTCAATCATTTAAATAATTTAAAATAATAAATTAATTTAACTTAGAATTTTTAATCATTAAATAAAATAAAATAATAATTTTATTTTACAATAAAATTATTCAATCATTTAAATAATTTAAATTAATAATTTAATTTAACTCAATATTTTTTTATTCTAATAAAATAAAATAAATTTTACAATAAAATTATTCAAGCATTTAAATAATTTAAAATAATAAATTGATTTAACTTAAAATTTTCAATCATTAAATAAAATAAAATAATAACTTTATTTTACAATAAAATTATTCAATCATTTAAATAATTTAAAATAATAATTTAATTTAACTCAATATTTTTTCATTCTAATAGAATAAAATAAAATTTTTATTTTACAATAAAATTATTCAATCATTTAAATAATTTAATTAATAATTTAATTTAACTCAATATTTTTCATTTTAATAAAATAAAATAAAATTTTAATTTTACAATAAAATTATTCAACAGTTAAATAAAAATAAAATAATAATTTAATTTTAAACTTAACATAATAATTTCAATTCAATTTAAATTCAGATATTTGATTAAATTAAAATAGTACCTTGATTTTAAAATAAATTTTCAATCATTTGAACAAATTAAATTAATAATTTAATTTTAAATAATTTTAATCATTTAAGTAAATTAAAATAATAATTTAATTTACAATAGATTTTCAATCGATTTAATTCAAACAATTTAACTGTTCGGAATTTTAATTTCATATTTAAATACAAATTTTTCTGATCGATTAATTATTGAACATTTATACCAAATAGTTAAAATTATTTAAGCTGAACAATTTCTATTTTACGTATCAATTAATCGAATTCAATTGTGTTGTGCATTATAATAATTTGAGTTAAATAATAATTTTATAGATTAAATGAAATACTTTTAAAAAAAAAAAATAGATATTGAAGTACAACGGAAATTCAAATTAATTATTTAGTGAACAAATAAAGAAAAGAATTGTTTTATTTTATTAATTATTTCAGAGAATAATTATTTTGAGAAACATTTTATTTTTATTTTACTATATTAATTAATGTTTATGAATAAATAGTTGAATTTATTTAAGAATTTATTGGGTAACAATTTCCAATTTAGAGGTAATTAATTGAAATAATTCGTGCTAGTCATTATAATAACTTAGGAATTATTATTAAATTTTATTTTAATAAAAGGGGGTTAAGTATTATTGTTGAATATATTGGGGAATATATTGAGAATTTATTTGGAAGTTTTATTTAAAGGCCGTGAAGTAAGTCCTTATATTTTGTGATTTTATTAAGACAATTGATGTCTGTATTTGGAAATTTTATTTAAAGGGCGTGAAGTAAGTCCTTATATTTGTGATTTTATTGAAACAATTGGTGTCTGTATTTGGAAATTTTATTTAAAGGCCGAGAAGTAAGTCCTTATATTTTGTGAATTTTATTAAGACAATTGATGTCTGTATTTGGAAATTTTATTTAAAGGCCGTGAAGTAAGTCCTTGTATTTTGTGTATTTATTTAGACAATTGTTGTCTGTGTTGAGATTTTATTGATTTTATATAGGCCGTGTTGTAAGTCCTTTTGTGTTATTTGATTTTTACGACAATTGATGTCGAGTTATTTTATTGATTTTATATAGGCCGTGTTGTAAGTCCTTCTGTGTTATTTGAATTTTACGACAGTTGATGTCGAGTTATTTTGTTGATTTTATATAGGCCGTGTTGTAAGTCCTTACGTGTTTTTGAGTTATTACGACAATTGAAGTCGATATTATTGAATTTTATAGGCCGTGCAGTAAGTCCTGATATTTGTGAATTATTTGGAGACAGTGAGTCTATATTTTGAATTTTATTTTACAAGGCCGAAATAAGTCCTTACGTGTTGAAAAGAGTAGGTTAAATTATAAAAAAAAAAATATATAATTAATTCAATTAGTACAGATAATAAGAGTTACTATTTTTGAATAGATGTCGTATTGGCTGATTAATCTGAATTAATGCAAAAAAAAATTAAGAGTAACTATTTAAATTAAAGTTAATTTTAAATCGTATTAATTAATTAAATTAAATTAATTCTAAGTTAGACAAGTTAAGTCAAAATTCTTATTATTAATTAATTTACTCTAAATAAATTATTAAATAAGTAGATTTGAATTAAATTATTGAAGCGATTGGATTGATTGTGGATAACCAATAACAATTGTTGTTCATTATCCATAGTTAATTGTTTGCTGATTTATTTGATTATTTGTTTATTTATTTAATAACTTAATTGTTATTATACGTACTGTAGATGTTGTTTATTTGATTAAATTTCATTAGCGAATTAATTATTACGTACGATTTAAATAATTTTATACTAGTGTAAATGACTAGAGTATTACTAGTTGTAATTATTATTTGGATAAAAAGTATTGTTTGGGTGATAATTTTGATTATTAACATAATCGTTTGGAATAAATGAATTATTTGAACTATAGTTTTGATTACTAAAATTGTTGTTTGGATAAAATGAATTATTTAAATTCTGTTTTTGATTACTATAACTATTATTGTTATTATTGCATGGGTCGTAATTGCACATATTATTATCGAATGCATTGTTTGGATTGTTTTGAAGATTGTAATATGGGCTAGGACTATTCACATGCATATTATTATTAAATTTCTTTTTCTGGTTAAAATTTCTATTACCATTGTTAGTATTATTTAATTTAGATTTTAAAAATTCATTTTCTTTCCTAAGAGTGTCAATATCTACGGAACTTATATTTTGAAAATCTGTGTGCATCAATTTCGAATTTTCTATTTTCTTTAAATTAATTTCCAAGTTGTCTAAAGTGTCATTATTCATAATAGTTACAGTGTTATAATATTCTGGTGTTAGTGCCTCTAATATTATATCAATTTTCTCGGTTTCAGGAATGGTGCAATTTGTTTGACTGATTAAGTATATATCTGCTAAGAACTCCGATATTGTTTCTGTCGATTTTAATTTTTTATTTCGTAATTTGTTTCTTAACATACGATTCCTAGCCGGCGATGCAAATTTTTCCTTAAATATTTGTTCTATTTCATCAAAAGTTGGATATAAGTTATTAATTGTTAATGTCTTGTATAATTTATAAGCGGAATTTTTTAAATATAATGGCAAGTAAGTTAGTTTTATTTGCGGAGACCACTCATTAGCAGTAGCTACCACATTAAAGTACTCGAAAAATTCTAAAACGCATTCATCGCCCGAACCGTTGAAAATATTAGGTACAAATTGTTGAGGTCTTGCCATTTTATTTTAGGTAATAGGATAAAGGTATCTTTCCAAATTTCGAATTTTCAAAAAAATCTCCTAAATTATTCTCATCGATTTGTCGTAATATGCCGATCAATTCTGTTGCATTTATTTCTGAATCGAAGTGTTCATTTAAAAATAAAATATTTAATTTTGTTACTTTAGCAATCTGATTATTAGTATTTCGTTTAATATAAAATTTGACATCCATTAAGAATTATTAGGCCAATAACTTCACATAAGATTCACATGACACCCAACAATAATATCACAACACAAGGGGTGTACCTTAGAATCGAAATTTTTCTCGAGAAAAAACAAAATATAATTTCCAAAAAAAAATCGGGACTCCAGGGACGGGCGCCTCCACCAACTGTAACGTCCTCTTCACCTGGGCTCTTACCCGTTCCGGTGTCGTTCTGTTTATATTAACGAGGTCTCGGAGACTCGACCTCGGTGTGTGATATTATTACTAGGGATCAGGGTTACCTTATGTGAAGCAAGTACTCAACGTAATATATATATATATATATATATATATCTGTTATTGATGTATTATTATTATTTACTACAAGTTACAATATTGAAATATACTTATAAATTATAACTCCGGGCTACCGATCGGGCCATGGTGTGTCGTGGGTGCCGATGTCCAAATGTGGGTTGAGCTGGTCGTCCGCAGGTCCTCTTTAGGTCGTTGTCAGTCCTCGAGTTCCTCTATCGACCACCGACTATGACTCCTCATTCTTGACCATCCAACTATCAACCGCCGACCATCTTCTATCGACTATGACCCCTCACTCTTGACCATCCAACTATCAACCGCCGACCATCTTCTATCGACTACCTCACTGTCGACTCTATCATAACTGACTCCCGCCAGGCGTCCAGGTCGGTTATTTACACGATGTGAGCTAAACATCGCGTCAGCATAATATATATTTCATATATATATACACATTTGTCATTACTAACACTCAGCATATTAGCCGTGCTCAACGTAGGGAGTAATGTACGATGTCGATGACGAATATCGTTACACTAGCGTGTCAATTTATTTTAATTCTGTTTTCGTTAAGTTTGTTTAATTAAATGATTATGACTATTGATTAATGAGTCAAAAGGATAATAATACTAGTTTAACTGATAGTGAAACTGAAAGTGTACAATTAATAAATCAGGAAAGTAGAGAAGTCGTATTAATTAAATCAACGAGTTCTGAGACAATTAATAATAAAGATAGTGAATTAAGTAACCCAACATCTAGCCCTAAAGAAACCAAGAACGATACAAATAACGATATAACTATTATTGCTGATAATAAGGAACTATTAATTGACTTAAGTACAGAAGAAGGTTATCAATATTCCATAGATTTTGATAGGGAAAAATATTTAGGGGCTATCAGGGAAAAGAATTTATTAAATACAAGTATACGACCGATAATAGTCAGTGAAACTGAACTAAGACAAATAGGTACTCGTACTCAGAAAGGAATTATACACACACAGTTAGAACCAGTTAAACGAACTAGAAAACCCAAAATGCCTAACAAAATTCCGTTAGACAAAGCCACCCTTATGATCCCCACCTGTACCGGTGAAAGGGACGTGTACCAATTTATTAAGGCTTGCGATTTGGCTTGTTCAGCCGTGGAAAAAGATGACCTACCCATACTTATGAAATTTATTAACACCAAGTTATTCGATCAGGCGTTAAATGTATGTCTATATAGGGACACCAGTGATTGGGAGGGTATTAAGTTAATTCTGTTAGATGCATTTGAACCACAACAATCGACATCTTCATTGCAAGTAGCATTAAATTCCGTACGAATGAGAAACAATGAGGACGTAGGTGCATACGCGCGTAGAGTAGAACAATTATATTTCAATCTATGTGTAGCAAGCACTAAGGGAAAAACTACAGACCAAGCTGATACAATTCGCGATCAATTAAAAGAACAGACGCTGGTAGTTTTTATTAAAGGGTTAATACCTAGTTTAAAGACCATCGTAAAATCCCAAAAACCACCCACTTTGGAGTTAGCAATCCAGGTTGCTAAGGACGAAGAGACCGAGATTAAGTCTGAGACCGATGCATATCAATATTATGGAGGCAATAGTTCAGGTAGACAAGTAAACAACTCCACCGCGAATACCAGAAATTCTAACGGGCAAAATAATAATTACAATGCTCCGAATAATAATAGACCTAATTATAATTTATCTAGACAAAATTACAATCCGAGAGGAAATTTTAATCCAAATCCAAATTTTAATCGATCACAATATAATCGAAATACGAATTTTAATAGACCTGATATAAATCACGGTAATAGGAATAATGTTAATAGTAGTAATCAATATTAGCCTCGAGGTAATAATAACTTTAATCGCAATAATAATTATACACGTAATTATCAGAATAATAACCACGCAATGGCCACTATACAATGTTACCAATGCGGAGGAAATCATTTCGCTCGAGACTGTGTTCAAAATCGTCATACTAATAACAATAGTAACTCGCGTCCAACTAACAACAATTTCACGCGACAGCCTACTAATTACAACGCTCCGGTAAACATTATATGCACGTATTGTAAAAAATCTCGACATGACGTCTCTAAGTGTTTCAGGAAACAAAATAATGATAGGTATAATAATGATTCGGGAAACTCGCAAAGATCGGGAGACATGAGTGGCGCTCGCCCGATAAATTTAATAGCCACAGTCGAAGAAGATTTCGACGATGTTTACACATCGTATCAGTCTTAAACAACAATCACGTCACTTGTCAGTCTGTCAATATAAGAAAAGAATTTATAGAATTACTCATAGATACTGGAAGCGATGTTAACTTAATAAAATTTAGTGCTTTGACAGGTGACACATTAGTACAAGAAAACAGAAAAATATATTTAAAGGGAATTAATGATAAGATAGTGTCAACAATAGGACAAATTAAGATAACTTTAAGATTTAATAATGTTAATATAGAAACAGAATTTCAAGTAGTACGTAATTCGTTTCCTATACCTAAGGATGGTATTTTAGGACAACAATTTTTAATGAAAAATAAGGCAGTAATTGATGTAGCTAATTAAGATAGAGATATTGAATTAAGTATATCAACAATTATTGGAACATAAAAATATATTAGCAATAGATATTACGATTTATTATTATTGATTTGATACATTGAAGTTGACATGAAACATGGTTACATGACCTTTAGTAAGACTGTAATCATGTAGCATGAAAACGGAAATTAAAAACAAACATTTAACATAATTATAGAAAGTTCATAACAATATATTGTTATGATGAATTTGAATTATTTTCTTATATAGGTTGTTATGCATCCCTATCATTCAAGGGCAACTACCGTACATTAATGAAGAATTTAAAAATGAGACAGCTATATTTTTCGAAAATCAGGGCGAATTAAGAATTGTAGGAGCACATTGGGAACTTGTAACTTATGTACCTTTAATTAATTACGATACACGTTATGATCAATTATCAAATGAAATTACTAATATGTCCCACCATTGTAAGGATATAATGTCTGAATACGAAGTATGCACTAGACTCGCACATGTAGTAAAAACTGTGTTTAAAGAAATAGCGACACAACGAGAACAAATGTATGTATCCATTGGTAGAAATGTAGGTACTGACAACAAAATGTCTGCAGTTGACAGAAATAGGAGAGGGCTCATAAACATTATAGGTAGTGCTATGAAAACACTATTTGGAGTATGCGACGATGATTGCACCAAAGAAACTAATAATAATATTGAAAAAATTGAAAATAGTAATGAAAATATGTTACACATTTTAAAAAATCAGACCACTGTTGTAAAAGCAGCAGTACAAGGAATAGGGAACACGACCACTGAAATGAATAAACTACACGAGGAATTAGTAGAAAAACAAGGTGAAATTTATAAGAATTTAAAGGCAGCAGTTAATCATACATATACTATGGAAACAATGATACTTAGTAATAGGATACATAACATTTTTACTGCACTAATCACACAATTTTCTTATGAAACTACGACTATAAGTGCCATAATAACAGCTGCTAGAACAGAGATCTTACACCCGAGTTTAGTAACTCCTAGAGAACTGGCTAGACAATTAACCCAAATCAAATTGAATTTACCCGTTAATCTAAATTTACCCATGGGGTCAAAACCAAATGAAATTTATGAATTAAGTAAGATAACTAAAATGGCCGTATATTATAGTAGAAACCAAATCGTTTTCCTAATTAAAATACCTTTAGTAATCGAACTAGAGCTAACATTATTCAAAATAATACCTATTCCACACAAATTTGACTTCCATTATAGTATAATTTTAAAACCAGAGTTGCAATATGTAGGAATAACCAGGAATAGAAAACAGTTTACAACTTTCACTGAAACCCAATTACTAAGTTGTACAGAGACTGAAATTTTCAATATATGTCGAGAATTTCAACCCATACAACATGAATCAATTATGCAACCTTGTGAAGTTTCATTATTCAAAAATCCGGATGAGCTACCCAGTAACTGCGAAGCAGGAATTATAGTAATTACCAAAAATATTTATCATAAACTAAAGTATGCCAATACATGGATTTATACCACTACTAGTGACACATTAACTATAACGTGTCAGGGCGAACAAGAACCATACATAGTAAAATTACAAAATCAAGGGTTAATCAATTTAAAGCAGGAGTGTAGAGCTTACGCCAACGATATAGTTTTAAATCCCACCAGAGAGGTTAAGTCAAAATATTATGTAAACTTCATACCCAAATTAGGAATAGGAAGCTTGACATTAAGAATTCCACAACTCGAAGCCATAACAATACCAAAATACACACAGAAACATGATGTACTAAAATTAGATAATGTACATGAGTTAGCCCATTCTTTGAGTGACATCCAATCAATGATAGATAAGGAAACGGATAGGCAGAATGGAAATGTAGAAGACACTAAATATTATATGTCTTATGTTTTGTTAGGATTGATTTTATTTATATTAATTTTAATACTAGTAATATATATAATGTATCGTTACACTAATGTGTTGAAGAAACCCCGTACTAGTAGGGCAATACAAATAAGTGAACCTATTAGTAAAAGTAAATTTTATACACAACAAATGTATGAAACAATAAACAAAGATAACCCACATTCATACGAGTTACAAGGACCAGTAATACAATGTAAGTCGTATGAAGATAACGAGATAATTGAAAACAAAATTATGCTAAGTAAAGAAATGGCAAGTAGGTACAAGTAAATTAAATGCAGGTACTAAATTGCCGTCAATAATAAATAATTGAAATTATCGATTTGAACAAGTATAACAAGTTAAATATTATTAAATTTACAATAAGTACAATTGAAGTTTGATTGAAGCATGGTTACTCGACCTTTAGTAAAACGGTAACCATGTGACATAAAAATGGAAATTACTTATTGTTGTTATAGTTAACACACTTATTATTATATTGGTCTATAATGCTATAGGAGATTTTAAATATTATATCATTTGTGAAATATTATGATTAACAAACATTATTGTAATTAATGAGAATCTAATCATAAACAATTTACTAATCATATATTATTGTATTAAATGTATTAAATGTATTAAAGAAATTTTTATATTATATAAAATTAAAATTATTATACTATGAAAAATGAACATTACTATATTATATAAATGAAACAGTTATATTATATAAGATGAAAAATATATATTGTTATGTAATTGAAAATTGTTATGTTATGAAAACAAGAATACTGTTATGTTATGAAAAACAAAATATTGTTATGTAATGAAAATGTAATATGTAAAAAAAAAAAAGAAATTTATGTAAAATTAAAAACCATTATGTCATGAAAAGAAATTATGTAAATTGTCGTTATGACAATAATTAATAATTTATATATAATATTATTGTAAACTTATGAACTATGTAATTATGTATGTTGTCCATTGTTTTATGTAAACTTTCTTTCATGTACACATTTAAAGATTTTTGTAGTTCTACAAATTGTAGCCCTACAAAAACCTTTGAAAGGGCGATGAGGTGTAACGAGCTGTGACTACGTATATAATAATAATAATGATATATTCAATAATAGACATAAATGCTGCAGGGAGCACGTAACCCCGGGCGGCATACATCGATAAAACTAATAGTAGTAATATCAGTAATCCCGGAAAGCCTAATAGTAATAACATCAACGGTACCGCACAACACGTGATAAGTATATGCACGCATTATCCATATTCTAGGAAAAACGAATATTATAATAAGCGTAAAAGATCATGACTTTGTACAAAATATATACTCCTAAAATAACATAATTATACGAATAACGTTTAAAGGTGACCTCAGGAGTACACAGAGATATATCGTTTTTATACTAAAAATGCCATAGGAGGGAGCTATTAGGAATAACCGACGAGGTACGTCGATGGACAAGTGTCCATCAGACGAGCACCAGCAGAGAAACCACCAAGTCAATTATTAAGTCACATCTCGTTTACCAAGTTATTAGTTAATTATTTTGGACTTAGAATATTTACGTTTAAATTACAAATAAATCTACATAACTCATACAGTCAACTTGTTAATTTATTTCAAAACACTTCCATTATTTGAGCTGAAGTAGTTGGTTCGTTACATATATGTAATCTACGTGTTACTTATTTAACACCAATACCTACGGTTTAACGTCATTCGACGGTGGATCACACTTCACCGAGACATATAAGTCCAACGTCGAGGTAGGTGACTGGCCTGCTAGACCCCAAATAAATCGAGGTGGCTATATGATTAGTTGGACCGTCCGGCTTACAGCTATCCGGTTTAGTGATGGGTGAAAATAACAGGAACACTTATTTGTAACAGTTATCAGACGAGTAGCAATAACAAGCTGTTACTTGGAAGAAAAAATAACAGTTACTCAGTTACCGGTTTTCTTCTTTTAGAAAACATCGATTTTAATTTTGATTTGTGTTCTCGGTTATCGTTATTCGTTAATTGTTTTTAATAACAGTTAGTAGTTACCATCGGAATAACAGTCCGTTCCGTTGTTACTTAGTTAATAGTTATAAACAGTATATAATATATACCTACGTTTTAATTGCGCATGTATCAAATTAAAATAATTATCAACCAAGAAATTTATTTTAACAAAGGATGTATAATTGTATATGCTACACTACACTACTACAATATCTACCTATGAAGTATAAATAATGAAAAGGAAATTGGAAAAGTAAAGGTAATAAAAATATCAAAATTTATTTTATTAAAATATTTTACACATAGGTAAAATTATTTAATTAGATATGTAATTGATAATTCTTCGGATTCGGGTATTGGATCCGGCTGTATATTTACATTTGATTGACTCTGTGGTTCTTTATCTCGAATAATTTGTGCTATATTTTCAATGATTTCATTTTTTATTGGATTCATATTTATGAAAGGCAGGTGTTTAAATCGGGGATCTAACAATGTACACTTAGAAAGTGTCATACTTTTTTCACAGTTCTTAAAACCATCCCTTGCATCCATATTACTCAGTAACTTTTTAGCTACAAGCAATGCTCTTGGGGACAAATTCATATTTATTAAACTATTGCACACTTTGTATAACCCCTGGACTATAACAATTACAAGTGAAGCTGTCATATATTTTTGTCCACTTATTGCTTTTGTAGCCTCTGCGAAAGGTTTTAATATTTTAATTAGATCTTGTAAAATGGTCCAATCTTCGGGTCTCAAAGTATCAGGAGCATTATCCAATAAACCTAATGTACCTCTAATTGATGTTTGCATCTCAACAAATCTATCTATCATGTAGTAGGTAGAGTTTTACCGAGTTTGTACATCTTGAATAAGCTTCTTTGGATCTTTTATACCGTTATTTATTTGGTAAGTTTTAAATACATTATTATCTACAGTGCTTTTTCTGAAATGTGATACTATGCTTTTAACACCGTCTATTAGGTCATTTTCAAGAACAAGGGCTGACTGTACTATTAAGTTCAATGTATGAGCAAAGCATCCCATATTTTTAAAAGATAATGAATTGAGGGCATTTTTAATATTGGAAGCGTTATCGGAGACCGCGAATGTAATTTTGTCGTTTAAATTCCAAGAAACCAATACTTGTTTGATTGCTTGGCTCAAATTAACTCCAGTATGGTTCAAGTTAAAAGAACGACACTCTAAAAGTATAGACTTTAATATAAACTCGGAGTCAATGAAATGAATGGTGATTGCCATAAAACTTTCATTGTTCCTGGATGTCCAGCAGTCAGTGGTCAAACAAGCACTCTCAATGGTAGATACCAACTCTTTCATTTCTCCTAAACATCTCTCATACATGGCCGGAATATGGACTTTTGATATCGTGTTACGGTTAGGCAGTTCATAACTAGGATTCAACGCTTTCACAAATTCAATAAAGCCCAAATCTTCAACAACTTTAAAAGGTTGAAAATCTTTTACAAAAAGTTTTAAAAGTACTTGATCGATTTTTTTTTTAGCATCTACTGATAATTTTTTTGGCAAATAATTTGAAACAGATGTTTGTTTACGTTTGCGGACTGAAGACTTTGAAGCTTGGATCAAGGAGAAAGCATTTGATGAAGATGGTGTAGGGAATTGATCAGATACATCAGAAGTAGATGTTGATGGTAATATTGCAGAGGAACATGATGCAACTGGTGCGGGATCATCAATTTGTTCACCTTCATTACAATTCTAGAATTAATTAATTCAAAATATGATAAATATTCAAATTTAAAAATTTAAATAGTTGATAGAGTATCTATACAATTTGTATCTTAATCAGTTTTTAATTTAATTTCATAAAATATTGTACATTAATTGGATTATATTTTAAATAAATGTAAATATGTATAATATTGGTTATAAAAAGATGTCAAAATATTAAAATGCACTAATGTATCAAATTATACTTTTAATAACTATACATGATAAACTAGTGGCTTAAAGTTAAATTTTTTTAATATGTTATTAAATTATTTAAATATAATAATTAAATTTATTCAGTGACTAATTAAAAATATTTGATTTTATTAGGTACTTACATTCAAAGTATTTATCGGCAAGTTGATTCCATGACAAGTGGATAAATGTTTACGAAGATTTGTCAAAGTAGACTTATAAGAATATTTCTTTTGACATGTATCGCATTTAGCAATATATTTTAATTGGTCAAAAATAGTGAAATATCCCCAAACACTACTTGTGCGTCTATCCATAATCCATATTTTTAAATAATATTACAATTTGTTGACACTTTAAGAAATTAGTTCACTAGGACTATACTGGCAATAGAATTGAGCAGTAATGTGCAAGAAATCAGAAATCTGAATGAATTATGTATGACAGATACAGACTATAATACTAAAATATTTTACTGCAAGATGGGACACATTTATTCCAGGAATAAACCTGCATAATCTTGTTTGTAATATCTTGCCTGCCACTACAGCTAGGCTTATAGTACTAAACAGATATAATATTTTAACTAGGATCTCATGTTTACTTTACTTCACTGCTATAAATAATATAACAGCCAAAACTAAGCCTCAAATATTTGTTATATTCTAATGAAGTGGTAATTTTAATAATATGAATCAATAAAATAAATAAATACACAATTTTAATACTCAAAAATATATTTATTTATTAATTAATAATAACATATAAGCATTATATAATATAATAATATTTAACATAAGCCATAAACTATAATATAATATAGTACTATATAATCATAAAATAAAATTTAAAATAGTAATAAAAACTAAGTCAAATAGGGAAATGTTTTTTTTATTTTTAAGGAATAATTTATGAAACGAAGTTAAATTTACAATGGCAATTTAAAATTAATTAAACTAAATACCGTATAATTGACAGCGGTTCACAACAAAACTACCTATAATAAAAATTGTAGACGAGAACTTTTTTAACAATCGTAAGAAACCCGAATTTCGATATTTTTATAAATTAGTTGAATAATTAATCGATAAAAAGTTAAAAACCGTGTTAATTTACCATGTGATATTGGACGATTGGAATACGATATCAAAAATCGGATTTCTTACGATTGTTAAAAAAGTTCTCGTCTACAATTTTTATTATAGGTAGTTTTGTTGTGAACCGCTTCAATAAGCCGTATTACATGAAGAACAAAAGTATAGTTTTTATTTGTATAAAATTCGAATACGAAGAGGGCGCACTATAGAAGACAAAATATGGCATAAAAACATGGTTTCGTAATTCCAGTAATACGGCTTATTGAAGCGGTTTACAGCAAAACTACCTATTACAAAAATTGTAGAGAAGAACTTTTTTAACAATCGTATGAAGCCAGCATTTCGATATTTTTGTTAATTAGTTGAATAATTAATTGTTAAAAAATTAAAAACCTTGTTAATTTACTAAGTGATATTGGACGATTGTAATACGATATCAAAAATCGGATTTCTTACGATTGTTAAAAAAGTTCTCCTCTACAATTTTTATAATAGGAGTAGGTAGTATATGTAGGTTCTATCCCAGTTTTTACAATTACAGGGAGATTTAAAAACGGTTATCCACGACTTTCCCCCCTGAACGATCAGATTTGTGGGTGCTTACTACCCCAGTTTTTTACTGTTCCAGGGTGATTTAAAAACGGTTATCCACGACTTTCCCCCTTGGATGAACAGATTTTTGGCTGCTTTCTATCCCAGTTTATACTGTTTAATTTTTTCATCACTGCTAGATATCGCTTTTTGCTTAAAGCAGACTATGGTGTACCAGGAGAACATGTGAATTAAATTTTCATTGATGTATTTGTTCATTCACAGACTGTTTTTCCGGAGAAACTTAAATTTTACTTTTGTTGGTTGCACTGTATTTTTTATCAAAATTTGGTAAACAAATTATTAATAATTTTTAAATATATTCAGTTGCTTGCGATTAGCTGTTTTACCAAGTTGTGTTTTGTAGTTTCTAATTTCCTCGTCGTTTCTTTAATTTTTTTAAAAAAAATGAATTTCCAAAAATGTACAAATGATATCCGGTCATTGGTTAGTCAAATACGATTCAATTCAACACCGGCTTATCCAGAATTCACCGCATTTTCATCAAGGCTAAGATCATTTCAAACATACCCATCAAATACGGGCCAGAACAAATATAAATTGGCCCAGTGTGGTTTCCAGTATCTAAACATCGGGGATGCAGTTCAATGTCACTGGTGTGGGATAATTCTACATAATTTTGAAATTTTTGACGATTGTTTTATAGAACATACTCGTTATTCACCAAAATGTGTATTTCTATTATTAATGAAGGGAAATCAGTATATACAAAAAGTCTTAAGTAATTATTGTAAAACCGATGTTATTTGTAATTGTGAAACCGATCCGGACGACACCATTTGTTAAATCATGTGTTTTTGCTTATAATATATATTTTTTTTACATTTTTTGTATTTTTTATCCATGATTTTAGTATATAATATGTTTACAAACGATAAAAACTCACAGTTCAACGTAGGACTTCTAGCAGTTATATTTCACTTTATATTTATGCTTATAGTGGTCAAAATATTTTTAACTTATAAAAAAATTAACAAAATTATTTAACAATGGATTCACCAATAATTGTCTGTAAGTCTACTTTTGACATCCGTGCTTTTAGCAAGAAAAATATTACAGTGGGGTTATTAATTAATAATCAGATTTCTATTATTTTGCTATTGGAGTGTAAACTTTCAAAGAAAATTATTACATTAAGTTTGGAAGAATGGTTTACACTTATGTCTGAATCTAATTACAATTCAATTATGAATAATTTACATATCAGATGTAGACGTGTAAAAATAACAGATAACTTTTCATATTCAACCAATGTTAAACATAGTTTAATTACCTTGCATATAAACGACAATTACATTAGTTTGACGAACATTGACTTCGCCCGTCTCAAGCAAATACAAAATTTGATCGATTTGTATATTGTAGAAAAACAGAAACGTTTGTCAAGTTATCAGGTTACATTTGACACAGCTTACGAACTGATTAAAAACGATGTCCGCGGTCTTCCCATCACTTGCCAGAGGAATGAATTTACAAACCAATATATTCAAAACTATGACTTTAGTTATTATTCGCATCTACAAAACGATGACACATCATTTTTACATGAAATATTGCAATTTCATTTTAACACAATGTCTGATATGATATTACAAGACCTATTAGTATAATAAATTATTGTTTTTTTATAAATAAAACTTTTTTGTATACAATAATCAATCTTTTTTTATTTCAGGAGATAACCTATGTAAATAATTAATTTGCCTTGATAAAAAACTTTTATATTTTTTATTATAAAAAGTATAACATATAAAATATCTTTATTTTAAAATATCTGATGATGTTATCCATGAATTTTGGCTCGAATCAAAGCCTAACCATTTGACAAACATTTTATTCCCAACTTTTTTTATGATACGTTCAACGAGGAAAGTGTCTGGATAATCCGTTAACTTAATTTCCTGTTCGTAAAAACCACCTAAGATTTTATTGCCTGTTCCATCTTTTAGTCGATAAGTTACTGGGTTTGTCTGTAAGACTTTTGAAATTGTAAATATTTCCGTTGTCCAATTTGGGGTGTATCCTTTACTAAATGCATGTTTATACTTAGATATTCTTACTTTATCATTAACTTTAAATTTCGGTTTATATAATGTTTTATCATTTATATGGGTATTAAATTTAATTTTGTTTGCGTCCAACCGAGCATCATTGGGTGTACATTTGATTGTTCTATGTTTTGTATTATTATAGTTTTGTATAATTTTTGATATTTTATCATACCAATTCCATGTACCTGTTGCAGTGAAATGTCTATATATATTATTTTTAAGGGTTTGTATAACACGTTCACAAATTGAACACTTGATAACACTGTATGAACTAAAATGTTTAATTTTATATTTTTTCATTAAATTTTGAAATTGAATATTATAAAATTCTGTGCCATTATCTGTCTGTAACAATTTTGGATTAGCTTTTTTCAATATATTAGACATGGCTTTTGTACAATTTTCACCGGACTTATTTTTCAGTGACTCAACCCAAATATATTTTGAATACGTGTCTATAACAACTAAAATATATCTAAAGCCGTGATTTTTTTTAGAATGAGATTGCATATCCATTAAATCAGCTTGCCAGAGGTCATCAATAAACCGTGTTACTACGCATCGTCTAGGAAATATTTTTCTGGCTGGCCGATGTAGTTCATTAGCTATACTATCTAAGGTTACCATTATACTATAATATTTCTCTCACGTAGCTCTTCTAAAATAGATATAATTTCATTATTAACACCAGTATTACCCGCACTTTGTGATGATGCTAAAAGATTTAATCTAGTCACTAGCTCATTTGGGTCGTCATAATAAACTAACTGGGTTTGAGGTATTACATCTTTATATAAACCAGCACCTTTATTATTAGTCTGCGGTGTTGAAGTAAAACTAAACATATTTTCAACAACAGGTTCTGAAATCATAGAACTGTTAGCTGTTGGTTGAAATTCAAACGGCGCATTTCCCATGGTTGTATTATTATGAATATTACTACGTTTAGCGCTCAACCTAGATATATGTTCGTTAAATGGTAATAAGTTAATTTGAGGAGTTTTAGGGGTATTAATTTTAGTTATTTCTTTGTTTAACTGATGATCCTCATTTTTCATTCGTTCGTACAGAGGTTTTACAACATTAATCCATTTAAAGTATCTTGAGGTTTTGGGTTTCCCATCGGGTTTTAAATGAACATGTGTTGTTCTTAAAATATCATAATAAGATTCCATATCTTCTATAGTGTGATTTTTTGGTTCCTTCTCGCATAATAACGACCATAGCCCTTTAGTCCATTTATAGTATTTATTAACCAACTGTAAGTTACCATGACAAAAAGTTATTGTGTGATCTCCTATTTTGTACGAATCACTAGCTTTATCATAATACATACCATAGGATTTATCATAACGTTGTATTGTCTGTCGATTATTAAAAAAATTTGAAAATGTTGAATTTAATACATCGTCATCTTCGTCACTAATATGCGAGGTTTCCGTATTTTTTTGATCAGCTGGGTGCGAGTTACATTGATTATTTTTTTCTATACTTGTACTCAATGGTTTAAATGCTTCACGGAAATAGTTTTCAGAATCTATAACGCCCCGTTTCATTTCCATTATTTTTCGTTTAATATTTTTTTTTGATGTTATTAAATTTTCCAGCAAAACTTTTTCTTTATCCATTGTAAATAATAAATACAATTTAACTGTATCGTATGACTACTGATATCACTATGTGGTTAATAACTGCGTACTATGGTATATATATATATATTTATAAAGTATTTTATTAAAATAATATTAAGGTTTACAATAATTTTTACAAAGTTCATCATTAAATGGCTTGTAAATTATAATATCAGAAAATTAATGATATGTATGTTAACATAATACAATACTAATTTATCTTATTTTAATAAACGTATGAAAACCACATCTATATCTTCCTTCATTCATTTCTCGAGTCTTATCGATAACCAGAAACCCGTAATCACTGTGGTTCCAACATAAATGGGAAATTTCCCGAAATTTTGAGAAATCCATATCTGCTGACGTATGATCGTTGAATATATGTCGTAAATTTGTATCATCTTGTTTCAGCAGCATTAAAAAGTTTGAGTTATCTCTTACTAATTGTTTTGATATTTTAGAATATGTTTGTGCTAAATAAAATACAGAGCTAGCACCTGAATGTCTTCCAATGCTGAAGTATTCTCTGATTACAGATTGTGGACCACATATTACATCATCAAAAATTATAATAGAATTTTTTTTAGTCAAGTTCGGTTTTATAACCTTATCAGCGCTTGTAAATATGAAAAAATTAGCACCTTGTATATCATCTATAATTTTTTTTAATAAAACATATTTTTCTTGATTGG
Organism: Metopolophium dirhodum; assembly: GCF_019925205.1. Classification (NCBI taxonomy): domain Eukaryota; kingdom Metazoa; phylum Arthropoda; class Insecta; order Hemiptera; family Aphididae; genus Metopolophium; species Metopolophium dirhodum. Next base: position 382,351 of record NW_026869896.1, on the reverse strand, counting down.
AGGTTTTCGAGTATAAATAAATATTTTCAAATCTTAACCCGTTTGCGTGTGTGATCAGATTATACATTATATTTGTTTTTCCTGAACCGCTGGGACCAACTAGTATAGCACGTATAGTATCAGGAAATAACGAACCGTGTCTTGATGGTTTTTTAACTGTCCGAACATCCACATTTATAACATCCAATTTATCTTTCTGTTCAATCAAATCCATTTTTTCTTATAAATACGCTAGAATTTTCCAATTTGTAATCAGTTATCGATGACACGTTCAACTCGTAAGTGTAAGTCAGTCAAGACTGGAAAAGGATTTGTAAACTCCCTTATAAATAGTCTCCCGTTTGAAGCCCATGTACCAGGATATCAGTATTGCGGTCCAGGTACGAAATTAAAAAAGAGGTTAGATCGTGGTGATAAAGGAATAAACCCATTGGATGCTGCTTGTCGCGATCACGATATTGTGTATGCAGCGAGTAAAAATTTAGACGATAGACATAGAGCTGATAAAGTGTTAGAAAATCGTGCTTGGGAAAGATTTAAAGCAAAAGATACTCCTAAAAAAGAGAAACTAGTTGCGTATGCAGTAACAAATGCGATGAAAGCTAAAAGAAAAATAGGTATGGGTTGTAAACGGAAACGTGCTATAAAAACAAATGGTATATTAGCAGCGAAGAAAAAAAGAATCTCAAAGAAAAAGAATGGTGGTAAAAGGCTGATTTTAGCACCGAGACAGTCAGGAGGTGTAATTCCTTTAATACCTATATTTGCAGGATTGTCAGCACTTGGTAGTTTGATGTCTGGAGGTGCTAGTGTGTATAATGCGGTTCAAAATAGAAAAAGAAAAAAAGGAAGTGGTTTGAATTCAAACAAGAATAGATCAAGAAAAAAAAAAAACTGATGATTACGCTACCTGACAGACCGCTTTCGTCTCAGGATATTATAAAATACGTCGGGAAGTTGAAAATCAATCATTTCCGTGGTGTCTTTTCACGTGATAACTTACCTAAAAAACCGCATACGATTGAATGTGGTATATTAAACTTGGATATATCTTCAGGCGACGGAAGCCATTGGGTAGCGTTTTATAAAAATAAGGACAAAGTTGTATATTTTGATAGCTTTGGTGATTTACCACCACCAATTGAATTACAACATTATTTCAGACAGTTCAAAATAGTATACAACTATTCCAACTATCAAGACTTCAATACATTTAACTGTGGTCATTTATGTCTTGAATTTTTACAATGTATGAATCTGTTACATTAAGTTTAACTGGAAATACAACTATATTATCCACGAATTATTTTCCATCTCTAAACGTTTACGAGGATTCAGAAATAGCTTTGTTATCTTTGCAAACATACAATTCATTTCCAAATATTATAAATCTAACTAATAACCGGCTGAGAATAAAATCAATTCCTCCAGATAGAAAAGTAAATATTCAATTTTTTGTGCCAGTCGAATGCTGTGACATAGAAGATATTAACAAATATATGGTAGAAGAGTTACCTCAAGCTAATAAAGTCTACGGAACAAAGCTAACATTCAATGTACGTATTGATCCTATCGATTTTAGAACGTATATAAAATGTAATGGAATACTACGCTTTGAGCATCCGTATAGTATAGCACCTGTTTTTGGGTATAGAAAGAAAGATTGTGGACCGTTTTATGAAGAACATCGATCGGATAAAGCTGCAAATTTAAACACATTTAATTCTATAAAAGTAATGTGTAATATAGCTCAAGGATCATTCAACAACCATCTTCAAAGTCATTCGATTTATGAGTTTTTCCCGAGTGAAAAAACAGGATCTAAAGTTATACAGTCACCACCAAACTTAATATATTACAAATTGAATAAAACAAATATTGACTCGATAACCGTTCAGTTAGTAGATCAAGATCATAATCCGATTGATAATTTTGATGAGGCATTGACAATTGTGTTACATATTAAACGTTACGGGTCTTGAGATGGGATTAAAATTCAATATAAGTCCACTACTTCGGATCAGAACAACTAGTCATAAGACTAAAGTGCTACCAGTAACATCAAATAAAATAAAAAAATTGACAGTGAAGAATAAAAAAATTTTACAAGCTCTGGGTTATCAATTGAAGCAAAATGCCTGAAAGTGATATTTTGGATATAACTTCACAGTACGAAACGGATTCTAAAATTACGAAAATTGAATATCATTCATACGCACCGTATACAACATCATTTAATAATAATGATGAAATACGTATATCAATCCAGCAAACGGATGTTTATCCATACCTACACGAAAGCTTCATTTTTTTGGAAGGAACAATTACTGATCCTACCAAAGTGAAACTATCTAATAACGGTTACTCTTACCTCTTCGAACAAATACGATTGGAAATCAATGGGATAGAAGTAGATAGCGCACGTGTTCTTGGAATCACTAGCTCGTTGAAAGGTTACTTATCCGGTACGCCAGACAACTACAATTGCTATGAAAATGCTGGCTGGAATTTTAAAAACGCAACACAATCGGAAAATGATAAAGGTGAATTTAGTGCTTGCATTCCATTGAAATATTGGTTAGGTTTATTTGAAGACTATAAAAGAATATTAGTGAATTCTAGATTGGAATTAATATTAACCCGAAGTCATAGTGATTTAAATGCTTTACAAGTTAAAACTGGTGCAACTGCTACTGAAGGTAAAGTCGTTTTAAATAAAATTGTCTGGATGGTACCACATATCACTGTTGACGATGAAGAAAGATTAAAATTATTGAAACTTATAGAAAAAGAAAAAAGCCTATTTATCCCTTTTAGATCTTTTGAAACTTTTGAATATCCTGAACTTGGTACCACTAAAAAAGTTGTATGGAATTTGAAAACTGCATCAAAATTAGAAAAACCCCGATTTATCATAATTGGATTACAAAAAGGACGCAAAAATTTGATAACAAAAGATTGTAGTATATTTGACCATTGTAATTTAACAAACGTTAAAGTGTTTCTGAACTCGATAGCTTATCCGTACAATAATTTGAATTTAGATTTTACTAAAAATAATTTCACCTTATTATATAATATGTATACATCGTTTCAAGAATCGTACTATGAAAAAAGTATTCGTAACCCCATATTGAGTCCTTCTACTTTTCTGACAAACGCACCAATTATAGTCATCGATACTTCGAAACAGAACGATTCAGCCACTGCTTCAGCAGTAGATGTTCAATTGGAAATTGAAGCTTCAGAATCACTAGCAGGTGTGACTGCTTACTGTTTATTAATTCATGATAGAATTGTAGAATATGTACCTTTTACTAGAGAAGTAAGAAAACTTGTGTAAATATAATTAAGAATTAATTTATAACAATAAAAAAACTATTATTTATTAATTTGTAATATTTTCATTAAATATTATTTCAGTTTTATAGTAAGGTTTGATAAAAAATAATTTTGACTATAGTGTAAACATTTGATGTATATACACTAAATAATTTTGTGTAATGAATAAATAGGTTTACAACATGTGTGTAATCTCAGTAATGTGTGTCTCAGTAAATCGGTGACCCCCCGGAGGGATATCCAGATTAAGTCTTAATCATTACGTTACAACACGTCAATGAACTGTAAACATACAGATGTATACTACTAGCACGGGATAATAAGCGATCAGGTTTATATAAAAATTACACAATTGGTTAAGTACAATATTGTTTCAAATGATTTAGTTATACAAGATTCAAAAAAATTAAAAACATAATTTTATAAGTTATAACACTAAATTTCAAAATTGAATGATCAAGTATAAAATGCATCATTATTCTATATATTATTTATTTAATTTTATTTAATATTTACAAGGCCAATGTTCAATTACAATATAGAATAACGATATTAACAAAAGTATAATAATATTTACCAATTATAACATATTTTAAATAAATCAATATAACTAAAGTATATAAACATAAATAGACTTCTATATTTAATATAATAGGATCAATAAAAAGTAAAATTATATACATTTTGCTTCATCATCTTCATAGAACCGGCATATTACAATTTTTTAATTTATTATTAAATAATTACAGTATCATAAATCATATTACTTACAATTTAACATAATGAATCTCGACCAAAGTCAATCACAATACAATTATGTATATTATTATTTAATAATAAAAAATAAATAGAAATGAATCATACATAAAAGTTAATGATCAATGTTAGAATATTAAAATATATACATAGTTTTAACAAAAAGTTTGTAACCAAATTAAATAACATACATTTTCCATTTTTACAATTTATAAAATGTTCAATGAATTAAATATTATAACACTTTTAGAAATATTAAATTTGAAAAACAATGATTATTGTTATATTTTGTACATTAATATATTATAATATAAAAATTAAACAATTTGCTTCATGATTAGGTTACTATAGCTCCCTTAATTAATTTTATCATCGATAACGATTTGTCGAATAGCTAATTAGTTAAATGATTTACTATTTATAAAATACGTTTGTAATAAAACATATTCATAATTATTTTTGATTAGTTTAATTTATAATGTCCGTATGGTAAAGTGCAAATACCACCTTTTAATATGACACGTTTATCGTAATTTGCACTCAATACTATTTTTCTGGTTGTTTTGGAATAAACATTATGTTTTGTTGCCTGTATTGAGTTAATATCACAGTATGCATTAATTTGACTAGATTCACCATTTTGTGCATCCAAATGTGAGGAATTTTGTATACTGAACTTTGATAAAATATCTAAATAATGATTGACCGTCATATACTTGTCTCTAACATACTTTTTTACACCTTTTGCCTTTTTGTATTCAATACCACTTACTGTATAAGCATATAATTTGGGTCTTAGCGTTACAAATTGCGTCATAATTTCACTCTTCAATTCGTCTTTAAAATATCCTGGGGTGTTCTTATGTTTATCACTGTAACAAAAGTGACTAATTGGAAAATTAGAAGTATCAAAATGACTCAATAAATCAAATTTTAAATCATTAAAATAATTATTTGTTTTAATACGATATATTAATGAATCGGTATCAGTGTATAATAGTGATATTTTTTTTCCGTATTTATTTTTCATTACGTCATAATGGAAATTATAAATATAGGTTTTCGATATATCTAAAATAGAAAATCCCACGTAGATTGGTTTATCAAATTTAATCTTTTCTTTTTGAAAATGTAAAGACATTAACTCATTGCTATATATAGTTCTATCTATGAAATTAGGTTTTCTCATTAGCCTATGAGCTTTTCGATCATCTGATACCAACTTTATATCCAATCTTTTACGCGGATTCTCCATACATTTCCCATAGACACTATTCACGAGTAATTTCCAAAATTCATATTCAAACTTGTTTTTTGCCAAGACCCTCATACTAGTGCATTTATCAACATAAGGGGCTAACCATTTTGATTGATCAAACTTAATTATTTTATGAACTTTTACAACTTTTAATCCGTTGTGAATTGCCTGCTTTAACAATCTATAATGAACGACATAATTTGATTTATTATTTAAAGTTGTCAGCAGTTTAATAATCTTAGAATTAGGTGGACAACTATTGTGTGGCAAAAAAGGTAAATCGCTATGAATATCATGTAATTTTTCGGGGTAATCCACATCCACTTCCAGTATATAACCAATAGGTGCATCGTCATCTATAGTAGTAACGTCTAATGTCAAATCATTATACCATTCAAAATTTTTGTATGGTAAACTTGCAAGCATTGATTTGCCGTATAAATTTACACAATCAAAATATGCCAAATAAATGTGTGGTTTTTTTTTGTTATAATTAATCCCATCAACATCTGGTAGATTAGCTCTGGCATAGCGTCTTACAGATTGGCATACCCCCCCTCTTATTCCATTCTCCATCATGAGTAACATCAAATAATCTGTTAATCTCTCAAGTTTAACTCCAGTAAAACTTAACATTGCGTCAAACGCAAAACCAGGTGCTGTCAAATAATAAGAGGCGTCTAAATTAAAAGTTTTCAAACAAATATCTCTAAAATTTTCAAATACATCAGCCAGAATCAATGTGTCCGTTAATAAATATAAATCACTATATTCACCTAATGTTTTTATATTAAATTTCTCCCAAACATTGCATGCATGCATGTAATCTTTTTTTGAAATATGATCATCTGTTAACGAATTATAAAATTTAATTCTAGGTGGTAATGAGGTATCTTTAAGTTTTGAGTTGCAGTCTACATACTCATATGGAAATACACCTTTCCGAATAACTAAATCAATGTTTTCTAAAGGAAAATGATGGTTAATTTCACGGAATCTTGTTTTATCTTCGGCTAAATTAGTAGCTAAATTAGAGAGTGATTCTGACATGAACATAAAAGTGTCTACAAATTTTACATAAAATTTATCAAAAATTTGCTTACTAAAGGTCAAATATTTTTCACCCGAGTTTGGAATAATGCGTATGTCATTATCATTACAGCCTAAGGTGCGTACAATAAAATGACCGTCATACGATAAATTATGGAAATATACTGGTACAAATGATGGGTTTTGTGCCGAAAAATTACAATTTAAGCATAAAGCCCTTAAATATTTCCCTGTAAGATGTGAGTGGTCTCTAACTTTAAATACGGTTTCATTATTAAATGATCTCAAACATAGTTCACATTTTTTCGAATTAATATATTGACCTTCTTCCTTTTTTGTTAATCTATGCATTGATTTATTAGTATTATATAGATAATAAATTTTGGTAGAAATATCAGTTATAGTTAACATAAAATGCTTTGATGCATTTTTGCCTCTATAAATTATTGGATTTTTAGGAATTTTAAATTGTTTTACTAATTTTTTTGGGACGATGTTGTAATCAATTTTAACATATAGCCCATAACTCATGGGCTTATGATAATGCGTGTTTTTAGTATTGACCGTTATGATATTATTAGTGGGTTTTAAAAAGCATTCAAAATCGGCATAAATTACAATAGGAATTCGGTCAGCCCGATTATATTTATTAAAATATATAAATTTGTCATCATGTGGATCAATCATTACAGGCTTACAAAGTTTATGTTTTTGGCAGATTACTTTATGCCTATCGAGACCATGCTGCCCCCATGCCTTGTTTTTATTTGGTTTAACATTAAAAGTCGTAAAACATCGCTTGCAAATAATTATTTTACTTTCATGTTTTGTTCTTTGTGATCTAATCAGTCGTGAGAAATTAGCTATGTAACAATAATGTGTTGTTGGTTCATTTGAGAAAAAAAACAAATCATAATGATCGGATTTTTCGTTATTATTTATATGAAGTGGGTAAATTTGATTTTTATCATCACAACTATAAACATTAACGGATATGTTATTAATTTTTTCAAATTTTTTTATTTGATTGATTGGTGTAGGGTAATCAATACAATTAAAATTAAGACCACTTTTTTTTTCCAAAAAATTAAAATATTTAATACTAAAATTATTTTTATTTTTTTTTTCATTAAATTTTGATAAAATTGCATATTTAAAACATCTATTGTCATAATTCATTACGTTTATTATTGCTTTTTTATTATAAATTGATTGGGGTAATTTTATAAATGAGGAACCCCCTAGTAAATTTACTTTATTTGTTCTTAATTGGAGACCATCTAAACTAATTTGTCTCCAAGAAGAACCCTTCAACAGAAATGACTCTTGTTCATTTAATAATTTATCGAACATGTTTTTAAAAAGGGTAGAAAAATTTGAAGTAAAATAACATAAAACATTTGTTGTTTTAAATGCAACATCCCGAACTTCTCCCGTAATTAAATTTTCATATACTAAGTCTACAAATAAATTAAATTTATATGTGGATGAAGAACATAATTCTTTTAGTTTTGATTTTAATGAAGAAGAAGTAGAATTTAAAAATGACAATAAGTCAATAAGGTTTTCGTTGTTTTTATAATAAAAAGTTTTTGAGCGATTATTTTTAAATTTCTCAATTTCTACTAATTTTTGTCCAGTGATGTTTAATCGATTAATTTTTTTAATGCGGTTAAATTTTGGCATTTTTAACAATTAATTCAAAACCGCATTAAAATAAAATATATAATAACGTATTAAAATAAAATATCACTTATGTAGTTATGTATGAACTGTTGATTGAAGTAGATTGACGGTGCAATTGGTTATTGGAAATACTTGTATTACATAATCCTCTTCGGGTTCAGCATATAAATTGCGATTGTCACAGACAGTGACGTATTTTTGGCATGCCAAACACCTTTGTCTTTGACAATACATTTGTAGCACATTTATATCCTTAAACATAACATGGTACGCTTTTAAACTTAAATTTACAAGATTCGACTCAAAATACGCCTGATTGATATAATTGGCACATTCGAATGAGCAAAATATATCGATAATATTATCATCAAATGAATATCGAACTTCCCTCACGACAAAAGCTGAATGCAACTGGCGAAAATATTCATAAACTTCACGTTCACTGTGAGTAAATGGATATTTTGCAATATGTTGTATTGTGATCGGTGGTATATGACTAATTACATTATCGAGGTTGTCGTCAGGTATCATATCTTTGCTAAAAATGAATAAAATGATTATATTTTAAAAATTAAAATGTTATAATTAATTAACTTACAATGAAATATTCTGCTCGCTGCATGCGGCGTTCTTGCATACCAGCTTGTTGAGTATTATTATTATTGATCTAATGAACCCCACTATTTAAGTAACATGGAAAAGCAGATTATAAACTGTATGCCAAAAATCGTTTGATATATCCATCACTTATTCGCACGGCACTATTTTTATTATTAGCACCTTATATGTTAATGTAAACATGAAATGCGATCAAATTTAAATTATAATCATTGATGTACAAAATACTAAAAATAAAAAATAGTGCAGTGCGAATAAGTGATGGATATATCAAACGATTTTTGGCATACAGTTTATAATCTGCTTTTCCACACATTAGCCAATGTCAAATATCTTTTAATTCCTCTGTTAATCGTTAAAAACAATGTGTATATCAGTTTTTATTTATTACCAACACGGCACCTTATATCTTAATGTAAACATAAAATGCGATCAAATTTTAATTATAATCATTGATGTACAAAATACTAAAAATAAAAATAGTGCAGTGCGAATAAGTGATGGATATATCAAACGATTTTGGGCATACAGTTTATAATCTGCTTTTCCACACATTAGTCAATGCCAAATATCTTTTAATTTCTCTGTTTATCGTTAAAAACAATGTGTATATCAGTTTTTATTTATTACCAACACCATGTGTAACAGGCATTGACATGACTATTACTATATATCATAGATATTAATTTATATAAAATAAAGAGACCTAATGTGAATTTCATCAGTTAATTTTAAGCAATACGAGTGCATAGTAATAATGTCCGACATGAGTGTACAAAATTCGGCCGATGAAGAAATCAATGTAGGTACATTATTATAATAATTATAATATATTATTAATATACTTTAATTTAACACCATTTATTAACAATAAGTTTAAAACATAATCATTTAAATTTAGGATCATTATTCATATCGAAAAAATGTGCAAATGCAGAATTCTAAAAAACCCAAAATCACTATGAAAGCTAAACCAAAAAAACAGAAATTAATAATGGTCAACACAAGCGATCAAAATTCAGATGATGAAGAAATTGATGTATGTGCACCGGTATTATTATTATTATTATTATATCATAAACTTTTTTCTTAATTTCCTTACATTACACATCAATATGTTAAAAACATGGGTATATAAATTTAGGAACTTTATAATCATCGGAAAAATGAGCAAATGCAGAATTCTAAAAAACCTGAAACCGTTATAAAACCTAAACCAAAAAAACAGAAAGTAAAATATTCCATATTTTAATAATAATATATTTATCAATTTAATATTGATTTTAGTTTCAGTCGCATTTATTAAAACTGGAACAAGAATATAATGGTTTAACAACTATGGTTAATGAAAACTGCATACGCGTAAAAAAATCAGATGGTGGAAATTTTTGTATCAAAATACCCGAAATCAAAACAGCAAGTGATTATTTGGTTATTCAAAAATACAAAACATCGGACATGGAAAAAGTAGAGTCAAAAGACAGGTAACTATTAATATTTTGTATAAACAGAGTATATTAAGATTTACACTAGGTATCATTAAAATGAATAAGAAAAAAAAAAAATTAAGTACAATATTTGTAAATTATTGGGGAAACATATCATGCCATAGTACTATTTTATAACCTAAATAGGCACGATGCTTACAACCAAGCAATTTTGTGAATATAGGTATGATGATGTTTCGTCGTTGATACTAATAATATTCACACAGTATGTAAAATATTTAACTGCTCAACAATTGTGTCATCTAGTTTATTTGATAAAATATTTATGATAATATGAAAATATATGCATTTATAATATACAATCATTAATTTGTTTTAATAGATGGAAAACCTCAACGTTCAACGCAAAAACTATGCTGAACGAAAAAGATAAAGCTGACAATACAATAATATCGGCATTTAATAATTTGCAAGATTTATTAATGGATAAATTTATGTGTAACAACAACAAAAAAATTGAATCTTATAAATAATAACTATATGTTTATATTATTATAGTTTCACTAAATGAAACCCGTCATTAATATTTGTGTATTTTTTATTTATTACCAAACGGTTAAAATATTTGTATTCAATTTTATTTTAGAAAGCTTACATTTGATTCAATAATTTATACAATATGATTATATTATGGAAAATATTTTGGTTTATTTTAACCAGTTAACATTTAAGATTATTTATAATATATAATATATTAATTATATTATTATCATTTATTATTAAATAAAGGTATGCATTTGACAAAATAAATAATGTTTATTATGAAGGTATAATCTAATTATTAAATAGTAAGCTTGTCGTATATCATGATTATTTTGGTTTATTGGCTGGTTATATCAGGCTTTAGTATAATGTCTGCAAACGTTTCGTGATGGATTTGTTGTAATTCAAGTAAAAATGACTTTTCTTCATCCTTCAGGTCATTCATTTTGAAATTATAATCTTTAATATATGTACTGATAAAATCACTTCTAATACAATCAGGTGATAAATATAAAATATCATACTTGATAATTATACATGCATTATTGAAAACAGTCTGATACGCCACTAATTTATTTGATAACTCTATGATATTTGCATTTATACATGTTTCCAATAATTTCAATCGATTTAAATTATCACTGGATAATGTGATTCTGTTATTATTATGATGTAAATTAACTGATTCAGATTTTGCACATATTTTATAATAAAAATTATTATCTAAATGTAATCGTTTTGAATGTTGAACAGTGGATAAAGAACAAACAATTATATTAAAACTATCATCAGATATAAACTTATTCCATTGAAATACATTTAGTATTAGATATCGTTTAGTTACGTTACACATGAATAAAATAATAACAGATAAAGGTTGATCAACTAGGTATCCAATATAAATGTTTTTTTTATTCTGTTGATGTATGCTGAATATTGATTTGACTACTACGGCGTCCATGATGTGTGCAGTATTGATTTAATTATTGAATTCAAGATGATAATATTTTGGTTTGGATTTCAGTATAGTGAATCTTCTATGTGCCTTCAATGTTTGGCAGAGTTGACGTACCTATTGATTGATTTTTATCGATTGAAATATATGTTCCAATTTTAATTAAATTATTAGTACCTTAACAAATAAATAGAATACAGCATAGTCAACACTACTACACTGTAAAAACACAACTAAAATAAAATCAAAAAAAAGTCAAATATAGTGTGTTGGATAACAGTTTGATCACATTATGAAAGTTAAAAAGTGATTATTTAACTAATGATTTTTGTTTATTGATCAATATTTTTTTCAAATCGGTAAACAGATAATTGATAACAATGCACAAACATGTATCAGGTCCGCAATCACAATTTTGATTTGACCACGCACATAAAGTAAAATGATTATTGTTTTTTTCTGTTCCACATTTAATAGCGTGGCTTTTTAATTTTGATAATAATGTATACAATTCAGCTAATTCCTTGTAACAAAAATGTGATGGATGAATTATACCCATTTCTGAAATGTCTCTTTCAATTTCTTTTAATAAGTCCATTGTAAATAATAACGCACAATTCAACGGTTACTAATAAACTGATACAGATTAAGTTGTGCGTTATTATATAACATATTATAAACAGTTATTACAAAATCTAATAACCCGAAAATTGAAACATAATATATTATAAAATTAAAAATTACAGTTTATGAATAAAAACATGAAAAAAAAAAACAAAAAAAATGTAGACCCATGGTATAGTGGACTATGACACTGGGTGTAGTATTAACATACATACTTACCCTAAATTTAAATTTATAAGATAGACATCGAGACATGATTGTGGTGGCCGTTCCAGATACGTTATGATGATGATGATGAAATTAAAACATTTATTTAAAGTTATCATGTTAAATTCGTAAATTTACTGTTGTTATCATTTTAAAAGCCCGCCACTGGAGTTTTGATATCCAGCAAGATAAGACAAATATTAGGCCAATTAATAACACCAGATTATCTCGTTTTTGATAAGGTGCTTTTCGTACATTAGTCATTATTTTGAACCTAGGTACAAATTCAAAATTATTTTGCATTTAGAATTATATTTTGTGATTTTCTTTTCTTTTTTAATTAGTCCCTCCATCATCAATTCCGGATTCAGTTGTAAGCTTGGAGATCGGAGCAATGATTTCATATGACCATTTAGTCCGCGGTTCGCGCAACAGTCACTAATCTTCGGTGCGATTTTTCGTCGGCGAGCGATAATTTTGTATTTGTTACGTTCTCCTGTTGTAATTCCACACGCACAACGGCGTGTGCGCACACCATTTTATTATTATTAGTACATTCATAATACATTCGAGCATTTGAGGATTTTTTTTTTTTTTATTATGCCGAAGTGGATTAGCCGTATAGCTAACTTTATAAGGTGCCTACAAGTCTGCAGGCGGTCCAAGAAACGATGTAAAGGTAATTTTATAATAAATTAAAACAATAATTTTTCATTTATTTCAATTCTTTACAATAGAACAGTCAATTATTTTTAATAATAATTAATAAGTTATGATTATAAATAAGTACCTAATAACTAATTTGAAATATTACCTACTATTAATTGGCTTACTATAGTACTATACAATTGATTGATTATTTAAATATTATGTATTGATTAAGTATGTTAAATATGAATTGTTTGTTTTTTTTCAGTTAATTTTTCTATTAATGAATCATTTATTAAATTTGTTTCAGTACTGTCATATAACATGAAATCACCTACAAGCCAAGAATTACAGACGTTAGCAGAACACCAATGTAGTCTTGTTTATTTTTTTTTTCAGTTAAATTTTCTATTAATGAATCATTTATTAAATTTTTTTCAGTAGTATTGTCATATAACAAGAAACCTCCACAACCTCCACATAATCAATGGAGTCAATTAGATGAAGCTAAAGTACTTTTACGTGCTGAGCCCAATTTACTCTTCAGAAAAACTGAATATACGGTTTTACATTCATTCTTAGCTGGAAAAATTAACCACCAATTATCAGGGTAAATTGTTAAATTTGTCAATATATTGTGTAATAAATACTTCTTAGTATAAAATTATTTGCATAAAATGTTTACAGTGTTTTCAATGCCACTGGTGAACTTGGTACAGGAAAAACCACAACCATTCGACGTGTTATAGATTCACTAAAGACTAATATTTTATTAAAAAATAGATTTAAAGTAATTTTTAACTTATAATACAATTTAATAATTATTTTCTGTATGAGTAGCGACTAATTATAAGTTAATATCTTATTTAGTTTGTGGAAGTAACAGGATTAAGGCTTAATGATGCACACAATGCATTTTCCGTCATATGGAAACAGTTAACCACACAAACAGTATCATCCAACAAAGCTCAAACACTCCTCAATGAACATTTTTCAGGGGCAAAAGTTCGAGAAATATCCACAATTTTATTGATTGATGATGTAATTTAACTATTTAAGTACTGAATTAACTTTTTTTTTTTAATTTTTGAACCTTTATTTGTCAGGTGGATTTTTTGAGTCGTAGTAAACCAGAAGTCATAAGTAATATACTTAATTGGTCTAATCAATGTCGTTCAAAAGTAATTGTAATAACAACTGCTAATAGTATGGATTGGCTTGAACGAGTAGTAACAGGACAAGTAACCATCTTAAATGTAGATAATAGATGCATGAAAAATTGGTTACTTTATTAATAGTTATTAAAGATTTGTCCTTTCAATTTTTCTATAGGAAATTAAAACATTACTATTCAATTCTTACACATCCGACCAGTTAGAAAAAATAATCAAGGATAGGTTGATTGGAAATTTTTCATTTGATCCAAATGCTATTCAACTTGCAGCAAAGTAATTATATTTTTAATAATTTGAATATTTGATTTGACAAAGTGTTTTATTTTCATATTAGGAATGGAGACGGTAATGCCAAAGCTGCTCTAAGCTTATGCTATCTGGCTATTAAACTTGTTAAATCCAATTATCCAGGTATTTCACAAATAACGAGGCTTCATATTGCTGAGATAACACATTTAGTATGTAATATTATCAATATTATTTTTTTTATAAGCATGATAAAAATTTATTAATATTTCTATTTGATGTGCAATGTTATTTTAGATACAAGTTAAACAACATAAAGATATGCAGAAAAAAAGAGAACTTTTACAAACTATGCCCAAAACTGTGCTCAACAACAACAATACATATATATGTAATGTAATGAAAAAATAATAAATAAAATAAAAATTATTATAAACCTACTATGTGTCTATAGACTATATTACGATAATTAAAAACTTACTTTAAAAACCAAAAGTATTTGAAAAGTATTCCAAATACTTTTTTAAAGTATTTGAGTAGTATTTGAAATACTATACAATTAAAGTATTTGAGTAGTATCTTAAATACTTTAAAAAAAATGTATTTTAGTATTTACTCAAATACTTTTTAAAAATATTCTTTACAGGGCTGGAAATATCATGCATGACTTTGTTTCTATGGTTTATTTAATCAATGTATTATAATAAATGTTGTCTGCTTTATATTTTACAGCTTATGAAAAAAAAAATAAAAACGACTTTGCGTTGCATACAAGTTAAGAGATAGGGGTCTCATAATAATTTTAGAAATCTATCACGGTTATAAATGAATGTGAGGGAATATGTCTAGACATATATTTGACGAAAAAAATACATACACACACATGTAAAATACATAAACAATGTAAAATCTTATTTTGAGGGTATACACTTTCTGAACCTGTTTCAGAAACTGGACCTGGATTCTTGTACAAATCTGGACAAATTGCAACTCCGCGTGGACAAGAACAATGGGCATCAGATATACTAAATTCATTTAATAAAATCCTAACCTTGTAAGGATCACTTTTCATACTTGGTTTGACATCACCTACAACAATATTTTGTTCTAAATCTGCCTGGAATTTCAGTATTTGGCCATCTTTATCCGCTATTTCACCTCTTTTAAATTGTTTCATGTTGTCTTTAAAAAAACTACTAAGAGAACTAATGGATAACACATGATTTCCAGCCATTATTAAAGGTAAACACTCTTTCAGCGACCAGTCAGCAAGAAAAAGCTAAAATTTTACTACTAGGAGTGTAGCCTTATTAATGTTCCTAAACAGTTCAAAACAAATCATAATATTTCGAAAATTTTATCGTGTATAGAAAATGCAAGTATAAACAACCAGTGAAAATTTCATATGTATACATTTATTTGTTTAAGAGTTACACCAAAAACCAAAATCGATTTTCTCGAAAACAGATTTTACGTAATAATTCTCGTTTTTTCTTTTGTTTTTCATGGCGCTTTTAAAAACTTTTGGTACCAAAGTATCCAACTAGATGCTAGAAGTTATGAGCCCTGATAATAATATTAAATAATATATAATGTGCAAGAAAACGATGTCATTTACCAAACTTTAGTACATCATTAATGGGAGAGTAGGTACCTACATTAATCTATGATAGACCCCAAAAGTACCTTTTTTTTTACCAATTCCCCCCAAACTACCTAGAGCGAAATGTACCAGTTACCCTCATATATAAATATATATACGATTAAAATATACGAATGGATCTTCGCAGGAAAACATTTTTTGTGTCCGTATATAATATTGCCTACATTTAGCCCCTTTTTTGCAGCTATCAAAATCAAAATGTGATAACATCATTTTCATTATAAATTATAATATTATATACATAGAATAAGAATATATTATTAATAATTAATATAATATATTATACTAGCTGCCCGATCTTCCTCCGGAAGAAATTATTTTTTTATAATTTAATTTAAAAACATGACTATTTTTTGGCTATACAAATAATATAATATAATTTCATATTGTAGTTATTATTATTGCTAATTTCTGAAAATTGTATATCGTACATTTTGAATTCAACCACCGGAGTGGTAAATTGTATTCTTTTTATTATAGAATAGAGATAAGGTAGAAAAGAATGCAACAATAAATTATTTGTTCAATGAATAATATAGGTATATTTCAAATGGAAAAATGCAAGTGCAAACAAATAAATAATTAATAATAATAATAATATCAATAATAAATAAACAAACTAATAGAATATTTAGTTTGAATTTCAATAAATTACAGAAGTTACTATATAGACAATAATAAAATTAATAATCAATTGTCTATAGAATTTTACCTAGGTAGGTACTTCAATAATTCGTTAATACATCATTTTTCCTATGAACGATTAAATAAATTTTAAATATTATTTCGTTTTCTAGTTATTTTAGTAGTGTATACCCTTAAAATAAGATTTTACACGACGATTTTATACGACAAAAATCGAAAATCTGATGATGGGTATACAGCGTTAGGTATAAAACTATAAACCACTGCATTTTATAAATATTAAGCCAACTTTTCAAAATATTTGTCTGCGGGTGTCCTAAAATACAAATCGGTGTGTGTATGTATTTTTTTCGTCAAATATATGTCTAAACATTCATTCATAACCGTGATACGTAATAATTTACGTACGTACGCTACCAGTACCATATACATACCGCCACGTCGTGCCCCTAGCATCATAGGCCGTAACGCAGTATATACCTTAATCATAATATAATAAAAATCAAAAATAATAATTTAATCTTACCTTATGATGCGTCAATTGTGTATCACAAGTATAGACCGGTTGAGGTGGATTTAAATGGACCATTTTACACTGTTCACTAATTAATTATTCTTTCATAAAAATCAAACATGAATTATTTAGTTTTACGATGAAATGCAACACACTTAAAAAAAATAATACAAATTAACATTGTACAGAGTGTCCCGTGAGTTTCTACAATACTCGCGTTACCACCATGTATTTGATCCTTACATAGGCCATTGCGCATGCCCAATACTATGCCCAGAAGAGAGGGTTCGGTATGTATATGCCACATATATACCTACGTGGTTTATGTGAACGATTATTATACATAACGATCCCTCTCTACCGGCCATACATGTAGCCACGTAGGTCAAGTGCGCATGCGTTACAAATTTATAATAAGGTCAACGTCAATGGTGTCCGAACTATATTTGTATAAATGTGTAGTAAATAGATGGACTCATCACAGACCTCGTGACTGTAACAGAGATGGTGGTTGATGTGTAGAAAAATATAAAAATCGAAAAACATTAAAAACGAGAATATTATATATTATGTTATTTTATAATGTATTGTACAGAGAGAATTCCAGTCACTATTGCAGCAGCAGCTGTTTCAACAATATGTTAGCGCCGAGGGATGGACTTCTTTGTTCGATGCGCATGCGCAAATTGTACATTCATAAGGGATGTTGTATAAGGATATTGGGTACTGTATAGTTTAGTACCGCTTTCGTCGTTTCGAACGTCAACAAAAAACGATTTTTTTTATTTGCACGTAAAAATCGATTTATTTTCAATACAAATATAATGATGAATATAACTGTGTATATACTTGACCATGTGTCATAAACAATCCGAACCCTTACAAACTGACTTAATATTAATCTTTTTATTAAAAATAAACTAATATTTACGTGAATATTCTCGTTAATAGAAATGTTTAAGGCATACGCGCGCATGTACGTGTGTAAAAGAGGATATATGTGTATGGACGTGCAATGTTCATTTGTATTTTTTTTTAAGTGTGTGTAATAAATAAGTGAACAGTGTATATACAAAAAAATGGGACACCGCAACCTGTCTTATGCCTATACTGGTGATACATAATATTGACACCATCATAAGGTAAGATTTAGTTATTATTTTTGATTACCTATATGGCTATATATGAATAAGGCGCAAAATTGTCCATAGCCCTCCAAACATTTCCTACATTTTGTTTTAAGCTTATTCAATATTATAAAACTTAAAAGTAAGGCTTTAACCCCTCCCCTCCTGTATTCATTATAACACAAAATCTATATAAATAATAAATAAATAATTTTTCCATAAAATAATATGGTTGAAATAACCCATTTTATAATGTTATTTCACTTTATGCATGTAGTCAATTTTTGAATGACGACGACGTCATAGTTACCAACAATGATAAATATAAAGATTTATAAATTTATATATAGTTTAAAATCGATATTAGTACAATTTATTTTTTCTAGTTAACTAAAAAAATAGTTAATCTAATCTATATAATTTAAACTTTTTAACAATTTAATTCGCCATTTGGATATAAAAAACCGTGTACACCTAAACCAATATTAAAAATTAAACAGAAAAATAGCTCTGAAGTGATTCCTCGAAAAATTGATTCGGTCAGGTTTGAAGATGATTACGAACCATATGATGTGAAACAGATATTATACTCAATAATTTCAAATATCTGTATAACAGCTATCGGGTATAATATAGTTTTACTTGCTGTGTAACAATATTTTTATACTGGGTGATTCTTTTATCAAACAACACTCATTATCATCATTAAATAACACTCATAAACTACTCAACCCAAATTCGATTTTCATGTATCAAAATACTAAGCAAAATATTCTGCTTTGGAATATAAAATTAAAACCCTATGTTGTTATTCAAAAAAGTAAAAAACTTAAAACTTAAAACTTAATGGTTACAATGGTCTCATTTCAACCATTATATTATTTTATTGTGGTAAGTATATATAATATATAATATTTTGGTAGTAATATAACAGGATGATAAACCAGGCCAGCTGTACGGCGGGTTTCGATCTCCCAGATGTGCAGTTCACGTACCAATCCTGGCCACCGGATATGCGAGGTCCTTTGTCGGGCGGGGCGACAGTAAGCATATAGCTATGGTTGGTGACCGTTTGAAACAACGGCGATTCGGTGGACACTTCGCACCGATATTTGCCGCTACTTGCCAGTTCCAGGGGCCTTAGAACCACGCTTTCCGCCGTGGATTGCTTCTCGTCGACGTGCACTCCCGTAACGTCGAAAACTTGTACTTCCGGCGATTCCCCGGGCAGGAATCTATAAAATTCGTTGCCGCTTTTGTACCATTTGACCGTGTACAGTTTTTCACCCTGTAGGTCATATTTGCACTGAAGTCTGGTGCTATGTCCCACGAGAGTATATTTTTCGATTCTGAGCTCCGTGATTCTCAGGCAATACGCGTAGTAGACGATCAGGTTAAATGTCCACAGCACTTGCAGTAGGCATCGAGACATGTTTATTACACTACTTGTCAGTTGTCAGTGTTGTCACAACTTGTCACATTGAAATAATATTTGGAAATCTCGTTAAATTAGAAGTATATGGAGTTAAGCTAAGTTTTGTAGGTATATATAAAGATTCAGTGTGATATCACTCGAGAATTCGTAAATTTAAAGTTGTTATCATTTTAAAAGCCCGCCACTGGAGTATTGATAAACAAAAGATAAGAGAAGATGTGTTATACCGTGTTTATCTCGTTTTTGATGATAAGGACGTGGTATATGTGCGTAACATGATAACATACGTCGCCGAACTACAACAGAAGACATATTATTTCATATTTAAGTTTCGTGTATAAGTATATATTTTATATGTTTCATATTTAAGTTTTTAATTTCGTGAGACGATCGTGGTAGTATTTATTATAAATGTCAATCAAAAGGAAATTTGGTGATATAATTACTTGTAATGGTATGTAAATATTGTTTTAATTATTGGGTTGTATAATTGTGACTTTTTTTTTATGATTCTGAGAATAGATTTGGAAGACGAAAAAGATGTGTCTTGGGGAGGCAAACGAACTAGGTACATTTACAACTATACTTTTGAGTCTTCTGACTCAAAGACTGATGATTCAGATGCCACAGAGAGTGTACATAGTGATCAATCAAAAACTACAAGTAGTTATTACTTTTCATTTTACATTTTTTAGGGAGCTGGGTGGTTAATTATGACATACAAAACAAATAAATATTGCGCAATTTAATTTTATAATTATTATATAAAACTAATTCTTTAATTCTTTTTTAGAAAATATTTAGTTTCATATATACATACATATTTTAATAACATTTCCTTGTTGATTCCTCAAAAACGATTATTCAATATTACTCATTTCTTAGTGGAAGCAGCTAGTGAATCAGATCTTTCATCAGACAGAAGTTTTGGAAGCAACTGTGACAGTAATGGCCAAACAAATCATACCGAATTCGATGTGGTCAGCACATCATCGTCTTGCCATGATATTCAATCTAGTTCTTCAGATTCCTCAACATTAATAGATTTTAAGGTAAAATGGGCGGCCGGGTACCGGTTATATTCCATGGAAAAAATTTATAATAATGATAATGAGACACTAGTCAAACGAACGCATGTACATATTTTTAATTGCTAATTTAAATTTATTTATATTATATATTTGCTTAATTTCAGTAGGGAGTTAGTTAAATAATTTAATACCTTTATTTATATAGTAATTTGTCAATTATACGGTATTTAGTTTAATTAATTTTAAATTGCCATTGTAAATTTAACTTCGTTTCATAAATTATTCCTTAAAAATAAAAAAAACATTTCCCTATTTGACTTAGTTTTTATTACTATTTTAAATTTTATTTTATGATTATATAGTACTATATTATATTATAGTTTATGGCTTATGTTAAATATTATTATATTATATAATGCTTATATGTTATTATTAATTAATAAATAAATATATTTTTGAGTATTAAAATTGTGTATTTATTTATTTTATTGATTCATATTATTAAAATTACCACTTCATTAGAATATAACAAATATTTGAGGCTTAGTTTTGGCTGTTATATTATTTATAGCAGTGAAGTAAAGTAAACATGAGATCCTAGTTAAAATATTATATCTGTTTAGTACTATAAGCCTAGCTGTAGTGGCAGGCAAGATATTACAAACAAGATTATGCAGGTTTATTCCTGGAATAAATGTGTCCCATCTTGCAGTAAAATATTTTAGTATTATAGTCTGTATCTGTCATACATAATTCATTCAGATTTCTGATTTCTTGCACATTCTGCTCAATTCTATTGCCAGTATAGTCCTAGTGAACTAATTTCTTAAAGTGTCAACAAATTGTAATATTATTTAAAAATATGGATTATGGATAGACGCACAAGTAGTGTTTGGGGATATTTCACTATTTTTGACCAATTAAAATATATTGCTAAATGCGATACATGTCAAAAGAAATATTCTTATAAGTCTACTTTGACAAATCTTCGTAAACATTTATCCACTTGTCATGGAATCAACTTGCCGATAAATACTTTGAATGTAAGTACCTAATAAAATCAAATATTTTTAATTAGTCACTGAATAAATTTAATTATTATATTTAAATAATTTAATAACATATTAAAAAAATTTAACTTTAAGCCACTAGTTTATCATGTATAGTTATTAAAAGTATAATTTGATACATTAGTGCATTTTAATATTTTGACATCTTTTTATAACCAATATTATACATATTTACATTTATTTAAAATATAATCCAATTAATGTACAATATTTTATGAAATTAAATTAAAAACTGATTAAGATACAAATTGTATAGATACTCTATCAACTATTTAAATTTTTAAATTTGAATATTTATCATATTTTGAATTAATTAATTCTAGAATTGTAATGAAGGTGAACAAATTGATGATCAAACAAGTATTGGTTTCTTGGAATTTAAACGACAAAATTACATTCGCGGTCTCCGATAACGCTTCCAATATTAAAAATGCCCTCAATTCATTATCTTTTAAAAATATGGGATGCTTTGCTCATACATTGAACTTAATAGTACAGTCAGCCCTTGTTCTTGAAAATGACCTAATAGACGGTGTTAAAAGCATAGTATCACATTTCAGAAAAAGCACTGTAGCTAATAATGTATTTAAAACTTACCAAATAAATAACGGTATAAAAGATCCAAAGAAGCTTATTCAAGATGTACAAACTCGGTAAAACTCTACCTACTACATGATAGATAGATTTGTTGAGATGCAAAGTTTCTGCTGATCAATCATATTATATCCAGTGAAAATCAAGACAATGCATTTTTCAACCTCACTCTTACCACCAATAGTCCGGGGTTACAGTACGAGATATTAGGGGAAGGTAAATTATGTAAAAGTAGTTGGACCATTAATACATTTATAGATTTAAAATATTTAATAAATAGCCTTAGTGATATAAGGAGTATGGTAAAAACAATTGACACATATGCAATTAATAACACTTACCAAATAACTATAAATAACTTAGAGAAGCATTTAAAAAAAATAAATTTAGATATACAGGTAATTAGGCAAATGGCTAGGTATAGAAAAAAGGTTAAGCGATCATTTGAGTCTGGAGGTTCGGCACTACAGTGGATGTTTGGTATTGCCGATGCTGACGATGTACGGAGGTATGATAGTTCGATTAACAAATTAGAGAATGATCAAAAAGATATGATACACATAGTTCAAGACCAAGTCTCTATTTTAAGGAGCACAATAACAAATTTCAATGAGACCATAACAACATTTAATGACAATAAATTGTTATTTGACAAAAATATTAAAAAAATTGAAACCACTATTAACAACATAAATATTGAATTAATAGACGAAAAAAAACAAATTATTGTTCTAAGATTAATATCCCTAATTGAAAATAATATATTTGAATTAGATATATTTGTAACGAGGTTACAAAGAATGATATCAAACGTTCAAACAAATAAATTAGATGTTTTTATAATTACACCAGATCAGTTGTTGTCAGAAATAAAACAAATAGAAAATATTCTACCTGAAAATTTACAAATCCCTATCAAATTTAATGAAAATAATATACAAGAAATATACAAAATATTACATATAGACCTTCACCCAATGAACGATAGAATAATATTTTCAATAAAAATTCCACTATGTATCGGCGAAATTTTCAAATTGTATTACATTATACCAATATACGTTCCAATTAATGAACACGGGCAATTTATACATATCGCTGAAAATCCAACGTACTTATTAACAGATGATGTAGTGACAAAATATTTTATTTGGTCAAATATCAATAACTGTTTAATAGTTTCCGACATTTTTGTTTGTGGTTTCAATGAAATGTTACACAATAGTGATACTGATCCCACTTGTGTAACAGAAATATAAAAAAATTCTTTAACTAAACCTACGCAATGTGATACTTATATCACGGAATTTAAAAAAGAATTATGGTACCCATCGTTTTTCAAAAATAATTGGTACTTTGTGTGTGAAAAGCCTACAACAATTACAATAATTTGTAATAATCGATCTTTTATTCGTAAAATTACATTGAAAAGTTCTGGCAAATTATTTCTGAAAGCTGGGTGTCAAGCTCATACTTCTAAAGGCGTATTAATAACAGAGCAAACAGTAGAATCGTCTTTTGCAACACTACCTTTAGAGTTAAGTATTTTAAATGATTCATGTTGCAATATTACACTTAATCAACGTTATCCAAAACCAATTCATTTAGATGAAATAAAAAATTTAAAATTCGACAAAGAAGCTTTTTTAAAAATCATTTCAAAGTTAAATACACAAGATGAATTACTAAATTCAATATTATTAAATAAGACGTATGAATTAGTATATACAAACAAATATTTAATCATTATAATAGCTGTTATAATATTATACGCGAGTCTAAAATTCTGTATAAAAAAAAAAAAAATATTTCAGCTTTAGAAAATATAAATTTAGGCTATTGTCCTGTGCCCATTGCTCCACCAAAACACTAAACTTTACTTTATAATTTATAATTACATTTATACATGTAAATTTAAATCTCTTATACATTTTTTCATACTAATAGTAGGTAGTTATACTTTATTTTTTAAGAATACAGATTTTATCGTATCCACGCATTTGTTAAATATAAGTCTTAGAAATTTAAATGATTTATGTGTATTTAATATTTTAATATTTATATAATAATTTATAGTTATTTGTACAGTTAATAATTATGTAATTATTTAGTAATTTAAACGATTATAATATGACATTTCGTTAGTAAATAGTAATAATTAAATATTTGTAATTTGTGTACAATACGTTCAATAAATGTTATAACATTTGAATTAATTTTGTTTATTTTTTTTTTACAAAATACTCCGATACCATAGTTTATATTTTAATTATTGTAATAATAATTTATTCATTCAAACCATTATAATATAATTATTATATGACATTTAATATTAATTTTTTTTTATATAATTATTAATTATTCCGATATCGCAATAAATAAATGTATTAATGTAATAAATGTATTAATGGTCCAACTACTTTTACATAATTTACCTTCCCCTAATATCTCGTACTGTAACCCCGGACTATTGGTGGTAAGAGTGAGGTTGAAAAATGCATTGTCTTGATTTTCACTGGATATAATATGATTGATCAGCAGAAACTGTAATAGCATGGTACGACAAATCAAGTTCCAGACATCAATTTTCATTGTAATACTCTGATGAACATTTAACACAATTATAATATTATTAATAATAGAAAAAAAAATCAATATGAATTTATAATATTGGTACTTACTTTGTTTAGTAGTTTGACGTTACACTATAGGTATTTGACTATATTGTATTGCAACAAGTATGATAGGTGTAAAAAAATATAAATGTAAATAATAAGTAACTCTATGTTCGTATTTCACAAGAGGCAGTTATTTGCTCAAAAATTACAAGTATTCACAGCAGCTCTGCTATACTCAGCACTGATATAATTACTGTGTTTGTTATGAAATTGGTATTTAAAAACTATAATTATAGCTACAAATTGTTGACCTAACACTGGACCAGTGTCACTACTCACTGGTAATACTACGACCGACTGACTTGATTCGGGTTTGTGTGTTGTCACGACAGTGCTCCGTGTCACAAACAAAAACTCTTATTCAGCAGATCCCACGGTTGCAGCATCGTCCAACACACTATCTATGTTTTATAATTACAATAAATGTCATGACTTTGATTTAGTTTGTTTATGAATATCAGGATGCGTCCGTCGAACGTCTTGTTTTAGTTTCATTAGTGTATTTAGTTGATACGTGACGCGCGATGTAAGTAGATATAAGTCAAATGTGACATTGTAATATGCAATTACAGTGAATATATTATTAACTTTGATCTGTAATTTTTATTGTTTAAACATTTATATACTTACAAAGTTACAAATATGTTTAAAACAAATAATCAACCACATCATTTATATGTATTGACCAATCGGTTAAAAGTTAATTTACGAGAAGCAATACAAATGCTTAAAAATCCGAACAAAATATCAAACAGTGTTGAATGTTCAAAACTTGAGCCACAGCCAGGTAAGTGGTATATTTGTACAGAACATAATAATACAAAATTAATGTCAGATGGCATCGAGTGGCAAGCGACAGGCACAAATTTATTACCTAGTGATAAAAAACCAATTATGCAAGTCGAATACTTTGCATCGGAAAATGTATACAAAAGTATTTTTAAGTTGACTGGAAAATATCGATATAATGCTACTTTGATAAATTATGCACAAACTTCAAACGCAAACATTACTGACCCACCGGAAAATAAAATCCATACACCACAGTTTGTTTCTAAAAAAAGATCCATAAAAAGTGTAATGAAACATCGTTTTAAAATATTCAAAAAATTAACTAATGAAGAAATAGTGAATGATCAATCTAATATTGAACCAATTAGGTAATATATAACGCCTATTTTTTAAAATTATAAAATATTATTATATACTACCATTTTTTTTAGAAACATCAATTTTGACCCACGTACTTTAGGAGCTGACTTTTCCCTTCCAGGTACTTCATCATCTATTTCTACACCACATTGGTAATAAACTATTTATTTTATACTACATAATTATGTTCTACCTTTAAGTTATCTATTACCTATACTCATTCATCGTTTTACAGCTCTGCTGTCCACCCATTCCAATATACTGAGCATGTTTTACATGAACATGATGTAATTGAGTCGTCTGCTTTTGAAGCTAATGCATCTCCGAAGATATCATTTGAAGTACCAGATAAGTATGCACTATATTATACATGTATTATATTATACAGTGACACAACTGGGGCTAAAAACGGGAATTTATACGCAAAATCAGTTTTCGACAAATTCGATTTTGGTTTTTGGTGTACCTAACTCTAAATTTATAAAATTTTCAACTTTTATATCTAATAAGGATTGAACATTTAAAACAATGTTACACGTAAATACTAAATAGGTTATATATAAGCCAGTGGCGGATTAAGTAATTTGCCGCCTACAAGCAGGGCATTTGCCGCCCTTTCATTTTATACTTAAAACAAAATACATATAGAAATACATTGTTAGTTTAATAATTCTTTATTATATTAAATTTAATACAATCGTCAAATATTATTAAAATATTATAAATATTATATAATAAATTTATTAAAATATTTTTGTTCGGCTTTTTAAGTTAGCGAATGTTTCGATTAAGTCTTGAAAATCAATTGTCGACACTAATTCAGATTCAATGCAAAGGAGAGCCAAATTATTTAATCGATTTTCGTCAATTGTAGATCTCAAATACGTTTTGGTTCTTTTGAGACACGAAAACGATCTCTCTGCTGAACAATTAGTAACCGCCATACAGGAATATATTCTCAAAGCGATGCTTACATTCGGAAATAATTCTTCTAAATTTTGATTCCTAAAAAATGTAAACAAACTTTGATGTTGTTGTTTTTTTTCTGTTGCATTTTGCATATAAGTTTTGAAATGTATGCATTCTTGAGTAAATGTGGTTTCGTCAATGTCCGTTTCATAAAACTGTTGGAGTTTTTTGGCTCCTTGGACAATATCATCGGTATCAATTGACTTATTGTCTATGTTGATCAAAAATTTGAATTTATCGTAAATATTTTCATACCCAGAATGTCTCATTTCCAGTTGTTTTCTGAGTTGATCCAATACGGCAAAATAAACGGTTTTTAATTTGTCTTTGCCATCAAAAACTACTTCATTTGCTCTAGAACTACATTCGTCTAGTTCGTCGCATAAAAGGGGTCGCTTAAGACGACGTTTTTTGTCCAATTCATATTCTTCTTTTCTAATTTTTTTTGCTTCACCAATGAATTGTTGGAACATTTCATCAGATCTTATTTCACTCACATAATCAATTAAAGATTTGTATAGATCAACAACATGTTCTAAGTTAGCTGATGTTGATTGTAAAACTGTGCTTGTTTTATTAAATCGTTCCAACAAAGAAGTCCAAAATATGGCGAAGTGGTACGAGGGCGATATTATATAATTGATATAATTTAATTAATATTATTTTATTCAAGCGTCGGCTGAGACACATTGTATTGTAAAATATTGTGCGGTGACACCAATTTATTAGCAGGTTAACCTAACCGCAGTGAACGTGTCATCAAAAATTTAAAAAAAAAAATATTTATTTTATAGAAATATAGAGTAAATTGTTTTTACTTGTTTTTAAATTTGTGAAAAAAGTATCGAGTTTTCTTATTTTTTGAATAACCCTTTTCTCTTTTTCTTCATGCTCTTCTCGCAGCTTTTTGTATCTTGCACCACTTTTCCTTTTTCTACCATCACTCATTGTGATGTAATACTTTGAAGAATTATTATAAAAATAAATAAAGACGTCGTTACACTCGTAGCACAAGTTGCAGTGTCGCGGTATACTAATAAGCAGAATAATGTTATGATAAGGATTAAAGAATGTGTATAACATTCTTTGTAATTGTAAGTAATAGAATCACGAAAATAAAATATAATTGACAAAAACAACGTCATATCGGCTATCGCCATAATGTATAATAATATGTGTATTGTGTAATCATATATATTTAATATGAACCGTTTCCGGGAAAAACATAGATTCGCTAATAATAACAATTCTAGTTGATCGCATTCACCAAAACCATTTCAGTATTTTACTGAGTTAATAACATAGTTGCTAATACTCATCTTATAAAACGTTATAATATAATTTTATAAATACATTTTTTTTTGTTAAGTGCGGCAAATTTATCAATTTTAAAAGTTAATAATTATTTTGTAGTTAAAAATTTATAAAATGTTCAACTTTTAAAACTAAGGATTCAAAATTTAAAACAAGGTTCCACGTAAATAGTTTATATATAAATTACTTTATTCACCTTAATATCATCAAATATACTTAGTAATAGGTATCATAGGCTGACTGACCGTTTTCGCTCAGAATCGTATTTCTCATACAATGATATTATATCATTGAATTCAAATTAAACACCATCCATTACAGTGAGCCACGTCTTGTAACTGTACAGCATCCACTTACCTACCTTTTTTATAATCATTTATAGTTCAGATTTTGACCAAAACTTCAGTTTAGACTGCAATGATACATTCGAAGGTGCACCATTGTCGGAACTAAAGTAAGATTATATGTTTTTAATTATTATTTAAAAAAAAACCATCTACTTATAATAATAATATTATTAGAATATGACATTACTCTATTTAAATTCATTGTTTAGTATTAGTGGTATAGAACCTATGGAACCCTCATTGTTAACGTTATCAAACAAATCAAATTTGTCTCAATCGGAGTAATTATATTTTATTTTAATTTAATATTATTTTTTAAATTCAAAAATTAAAATTTCATTATTTATTTTAGTGATTTAAGTGTATCATCGCATGTATTAAATGTAAAACAAATTGATGATAATGAAAATAGTTCATCGGAATATATTGATTCGAAAAAGTAAATTTTCAATAGTTTCAATTTTTTATTTTGTTTATAACATTGTATATTTTGGAATTTTAGTTGTTTATCTGGACGTCGTATTCTTGATATTTTGTTTTTTATACAACAAATACAAGTTCGTCACAGAGGAGGAATGGACTGCAGTTTTATTGATATGCAGTTCCAATCAGAAAAAAATTATGGATTTCATTCTGTTTTTAATTTTAAGTGCAAAATGTGTGGTATAACGTCCAAAATATACTCTGCCGAAAATGCTCAACAACAATGTGTACCAATTAATAAGGAAATAATCAGTGGTTGTCAAGCTATAGGTAAAATACAACATTTCAATTAATTGAAATAAAGTATAACATATACCTAAATAATGTGCCTACATATATTGACAGGGATCGGCCATACCCAAATGGCCGAGTTTGCTGCATTTTTAGAAATGCCTTCACTTTCTTGTACCGGTTTTGTTAAACTACAGAGTGTAGTTGCCAATTCAATACATGAATCAGCGTGGGAAGAAATAAGGAAAGCTGGCGAAGAAGAAAAACGAATTGCATTAGAATGTGGAAGTATAGATTCTGATGGCATTCCCATGTGCACAGTAATCGCTGACGAACAGTGGTCGAAGCGTAGCTACAAGACAAAATATGATGCGTTATCTGGAAGCAGATGGAGTTGTCGAAGGTTTTATGAATAGTATTACAATGCATGGACTAAAATACAATCGACTAATTGGTAATTTTTATATTGGTATTAGACTTTAAATCCTATTATAATCTGTATATAATATACTTTATAGTATACTTTTCCAGATTCATTTTTAACTATTTTATATATATATATATATAAATATGCCTATTACCCCCTAAAACCTCTGTAAAATATAAATAGACAAATAGGTACTTATAATATTATAGGTGATGGTGACAGCAGTGTAACAAAACGACTCAATGATATTTTACCTTATGGTCCACATTTTTTCATTAAAAAGATTGAATGTCGTAATCATCTTTTAAGAAATTATTGCAGTAAAATATCCATGTTAGCTAAAAACACTAAATACCCATTACGAGTGAGAAAATTTGTTTTGATAAATATCCTTAGATTTCGTGGAGATGTTACAAGATCAGCTAAACATTGGAAAAATAATAATGGCTTAACAATGGCACAAAAAATTAAAGGTTGTTTTTCATATTATTAATTAGTAAAAATGTTCTAACATTTTTTAGAAAACGATATTAATTTCTCTCTTAGTTTGGTTATCTATTTAAAATATATTATAATTATAATTCATAATAATTTAATTAATTTAACATTTTATAGGCCTTCGAAAAGATTTAGACAATTGTCTATATCACCGATTAGGGCACCATTCAAATTGTGCGGCTTACTTTTGTACTGGGTCAAAATCGAATTCTGCAATAAATTTAATCCCAGAAGCCGAAAACGGTGGTATATTGAGAGAAATGAAAAATTGCATTTCCAGATTAGTACTAAATGCAGAGAGCCTAATTGAAAACAAAACAAATAATATATGCGAGCAATTCAATGCAATTATAAATAAGCATGTGGCGGGAAAAAGGTTAAACTTTTCAGGTCGTAGAAGTTATAACACGAGAGTTGAAGCAGCGGTGATTTCATTCAATTCGAACCAGTTTTTACGAAAAATACATAAGAAAATGGCAAATAATAATAGTCCAGGTTTGTTTATTCACTAGTATATTTGATAAATACATAATGTTTAGGCAGACTTGGATAGTATTCCGAATTTTTAACTACTTTTTAGTTTTTACAAATATTTTAATACAGTATTTTTTGAATAGGTAGGTACCTATTATTTTAACGTTCAGTCAATTTTATAAACTATTTCATTATTATTCCGTATAAATTGCATTTAGGTATATTTGGAATACTTTTTTTTTAAGTATTCCAAATACTTAGGGAATCCGCAATACTATCATCATAAAGTATTCGAATATATATTTTGAATACTTTTTTTTTAATTATCCGGAATATGTATTGGACATACATTTAAACAGTATCTTATCCAAGTCTGTGTGAGGGTGCCTACTACTTGTGCATTTTTCTTATATTATACTTTATACTAATCGTTAGATTACGAAAAAGATAGGCCGTTTCCACTCAGAGTTGTTTTTTTATTGTATACAATGATTTATTGTTGAATTAAAATGTTGCTTTTTATCGCAGTGACATATTCTCAATGACAAATTACGAGATACAATTGACACCTACTTCGCATCAGAGCATTTTCCTATACTTGCCCACTTTTTTATTATAATTATTTTATAGGGATGTTTGGAAAAAAATTTATGAAAAATATTGATCGGATTCGAAAAAACACGAAAAATAAAAGAAAATTATTTCCGAATGAGCGGAGGTATCAAAAGCCGCGTTCATATGGACCAGATGCCGATTATGGTTTAGCTGAACCTCGCATAGAAATTTTGACAGCAGAAGAATTGGAAACCAAAAAATTAATGTTTCTGACATCATTGAATGATGTCAATTTTAAACAAGTTGAAATCGATACCCGAGATCAAAGTAACAATGAAAAATGGGTTTATGAAAGAAAAATAAGACTTACAGTGTCGCGGTCGTTATCGCAACGACCGCGGCGTCTCTATCGACGTCCGCGAGATCGCGACCGACAACCGGTCTGGCCGCCGCCTGTGGCACGGCCGCCGGCCCGGCCAGCGGCGGTGGCGACGGAAAACAGCTTTGTCTGGACCGTCGTCGACGAACTAACGCGCTTGATTTACTGTAGCTACAATTGTATATGATTAAACGTGTCGCCGTTCAATAAAATCGTGTCGTACCAGTAACTGTTGTCAGTGTTATCCTTTCAAAACCGTTCCTACACCTACATTGGCGCAGTCGAGTAAGGAGTAAGGTAAGTGCTAATTTTAATAAAAATAATTTTACGTAAATTAAAGTAAATTAGCACATATCGGGTTAAAAGAACCTACAATTTATAGGTGTCCTGATCATACCGGTTCCTAATATTTTTTATTCTGATTTTTTTTTTATTATAAATAAAATATTAAGGGCTTGTCCAATCTAAGGTGGTAAATTGTAGCAAAGTTTGCATAGTTTAGCGTAATCCCTACAGTGCTAAACTTGGTTTAGGCTATTTATAGATTGGAAAGTACATATCTCTACCAGCGATAGCCCGAGTTACGTAATTTCGTATCCATTACGTAATTTCGTAATTTAATTTAGTATAGATAATAGCAATTAGATTTAATCTCCACAATGGGTGTTAAACGCATTAGTGAGTTAAATATTGTCGATATTAACAGGGAATTATTGAAACGTGGTATTGAGACCGGGGGGTCCAAGGCCGATAAACTCTTAGCATTAGAAGAGTATATTAGGGCTAAGGAAAATATGGATCCAGGATCAGTACGGTTTGGGGAAACTGACGAGACGTCAGCCCAGGTACCGGAAGGGAAAACATCGGAGGCTCTGAGTGGGGAGGATGAGGTCGACTCTGATAAGAATTTGATAAACCACTTCATGGAGCAGATGTTAGATAGACTGGAGGGGTTGGAAGCAACGGTCGACAAGCAGCAACTGACAATCGCTACTCTCAGCGAGAGCGTGGAACGCTTGGAGCGGGAGTTAGCCGAAGAAAAGCTTAGGTCGACCGAACGGGTGGAGCAAGCAAGTTGCTCATGCCGTGG
Source organism: Metopolophium dirhodum (assembly GCF_019925205.1). Lineage (NCBI taxonomy): Eukaryota > Metazoa > Arthropoda > Insecta > Hemiptera > Aphididae > Metopolophium > Metopolophium dirhodum. Next base: position 349,119 of record NW_026869896.1, on the reverse strand, counting down.
AAATCCCCAACAACCATCAACCAGCGATATGTCCGGGGCAAATCAGATTTGCCCGGACAAAAGTCAAAATCTTCCGGTCAAAACTCAAAGTGTGAGTTTTGAGAGCCGATGGGCGAACATACGGAGCAGATTGACCGGGGAAAACCCGAGAAATCGGAGTGTTTCCGGAGTTTCCGGTAACCGGTCCGGAGTGTCCGGTGAAACGTCCGGAGTCTTCGGTAATCTGTCCGGAGTGTTCGGTGAAGGGTCCGGTAGAAGTCGTGAGGAAGCGTTACGGAGTAGTTTTTCCGGTGAAAAACGCGTGCATTTCCCGGATAGCCTGCTCATTCCTCAAAATGAGTTGAATATGGCCCGTGCGTCGATACCAGAGTTTGCCGGTAAGAGGGAGGAAGACCCGGTGCGGTTTTTGCTCCAGGCCGAGGCAATACTTGAAGAAACTGGTATCCACAAGGCTAGATGGGTGACCGTTTTGGCCCCTCAGCTTAAGGCACAGGCAGGAACATGGTGGGGAACCATGAGAGCGTTGGACTTACCATGGCAAGAGTTCAGGTCTGAACTATTGGAGAAGTTCAACGGGGACGAGTTGCAGTCGAGTCTGCAATCAGAATTGTTGAGCACCGCTCAGACCAAGACCGAAACACTGGGGGAGTACGTCCTACATAAGTACCAGTTGTATCGGAGGTTAAACCTTGGTCTGACAGAAGAAGCGGTGGTGATGACAGTGATTGGGCTCATGCGTGATGAATTTAGAATTCATGCACGTATACAGCGACTGAAATCGTTCAGCGAATTACGAGCGCTTGCCCATGTACTGGATGGTAGCAAGGCCGTAATGTCGGATAAGGCGGGAGTGAGCACCAGCGTACCACCAAAGTTAAAATGGTTGGATAAACGAAAAGCTGAGAGTGCTGAGAAATCCCAAGTGCCGAATCCGAAGCAACGACAATCTTCGGGAGCAGGGTGCAGGGTATGTGGTAGTCATGACCACTGGCAAGCTGCATGTCCAAAAAGAAAGTCGGAGTCGGGAAACGCCAAAACGACCGGCGGGACCGCCGGGTCCCGGCCGGCCAGGAAGTAACCGGCGGAAAAAGTACGAGTCGTCCGAAGAGAGGTAAGCAACGGAGTTCAAGTCGGGCAGTGAGTAACGTTCCGGTACAGGAACCACAAATTACAAGAACTGACCCGAAGAAACGGAACTTCGGAGCGTTACGGACCGGAGACTCGGGAAAGGACCCGAAGAAATCGGGTCAGAAGGGTTCTGAACCGGAGAAATCCGGTACGAACGGAATTCCTCCGGAGAAAAACTTTGGTCACCCGAAGATAACCTCCGGAGTGAAGAGTTGTCCGGTGAAAACCGTCGAGCCTCTAGGAAAACACCGGAGAAATCGCCGAATCCACCCGAGAAAACCCATTGAAAGCGACGTTCCGACAAAGGAACCACAGTTCGTGACAATGGACCGGGTAAATGGTTCGGTGATGGATACGGGTTCCGACCAGCTGGACAACAGGTCGGGAAAATCATTAAGGATCGAAAATGTTCCGGACAAAAGTGAAAATTTCACCGAGGTGAGTAATTTTTCCAATAAAAATGTCGCGGACAGTATTTCAGGTGATGCGGAACAAGATGAGTTAACAAAGCAGTTGTTAATTTGTCCGGTCACATCCGAAGATTTTTCCGAGGAGTTTATTCCTGATCCACGGGAAAAGTGCAAGAGGAGAGACTCGGATACGGACTCAAAGTTTGAGTTGAGAAAACGCTTTTCGGATCTGCGGACCGGAGTGTTAGAGTCTCCAGCCATTGCAACGGTGTCAACGGGGAAAACGAAAGTAACGGATGTTCCGTTACCGGCCATTGAACTAGAGTTTGCACTCGGGGCAGTAGTAGCGCTACTGGACTCCCAAGCGGCGAGGACATACGTCAAACCGTGGGTGGCAAAGAAGTTTGGCCGGAGTTTTACCGAAGAACTGGAGATTGTCCGGATGGCGGACGGTCGGACCCGAGAAATTACGGAGTTTTCCGAATTTCGGGCCCGGATAGTGGATCTGGAGGTAAGCTTTAGGGCCGCAGTGCTAGACAACCTAATTGGAGATGTCTTCCTGGGCCATGATTTCCTCGTGGAGCAACAAGTCGCTTGGGACTATAGCGGTTGCATAATCCACCTGGGGAAAGAAAGACGTGTTTCCGTGAGTTGGAGAAATCCAGTAACTCCGGTCACCGTAGGAGTGGACTTAACAACCGCAGGTTTACCCGAAGGAGAGTACGGTATGCGGGTCAAAGAAGTCCTATGCCAATATCCGGAGGTATTCTCCGGAGAGGTAGGCAGAACTCGGGTGATAGAGCACCAGATCCGTCTCAAGGATCCAAATCCGGTGGCTCTAAACGCTTACGGGTACTCCCGAGAGAAAAACGAGGTGATTGCCGAGATGGTGCGAGACATGGAGGAACAGGGTTTTGTCGAACCGAGCATATCTCCATGGGCTGCACCGGTGGTACTCGTGAAGAAAAAGGATGGTTCACGTAGATTTTGCGTTGACTATCGCCGTCTGAACATGCAGACGGAGTCGGACGCTCACCCGATGCCGGATCTCCATGACATGGTCCGAGGAATGGGTGGAGCGAAGATTTACAGCACCATGGATTTGAAATCAGGATACTGGCAGGTGGGTCTCTCACCAGAGACACGTCCACTCACGGCGTTTAGGACCCAAAGAGGATTATTCCAGTTCAGAGTAATGCCTTTTGGACTTAAAAACGCCCCCGCCACATTCTGCCGCTTGGTAAACGAAGTCTTCCGTGGGTTAGTTGGTAAATTTGTGTTGGTTTATTTAGATGATATCGTGGTATACTCCGAGGGTCCCGATCAACATCTAAACCACTTGCAGAGAGTCTTGGAGCGACTCCAGTCTTACGGTCTGACGTGCCAGCCGAAAAAATGTACATTCGGGGTGACACAGATCAAATTCCTAGGTCACGTCGTGGACGGTGAAGGAATAGACCGGGAGCCGGAAAAACTGACGGCGATTCAAGAATTACCGGTTCCAAAGAAGACTAAAGACGTGTTGCGGGTGTTAGGCGTTTGTGGTTGGTACAGTCAGTTCGTGCCGCACTACGCCGAGATCACAGCACCACTCACGAGTCTGTTGGCCAAAGGGACCAAATGGCGTTGGTCAGAAATTGAGCAAGAGGCGTTCCGGAAGTTGAAGGAGTCTTTGGTGTCCGCACCACGGCTCTGCCCTCCTCTTCCGGGTAAGCCATTCAACCTACAGACCGACGCGAGCGAAGTCGGAGTTGGTGCCGTGCTCTTCCAGCGGGGGGAGAGTGGTGACAGGAAAATCATTTCCTACGCCAGTAAAAAACTAAATCCAGCACAGGGAAGATACTCGGCAGTTGAACGTGAATGTCTAGCCATAGTTTGGGCGGTTGACAGGTTCAGGCCGTATCTTGAGTCTGGTAAGTTTACGTTATTTACAGATAACGCGGCACTCCGATGGTTACAGCAAGCTCGCTGTACCAACAGCAAACTAACGCGATGGGCGCTACAACTCGGGGCTTTCGATTTTGAAATCCGGCACGTGCCCGGAGTAGAAAATGAAGCAGCCGACGCGCTATCCCGTTGTCCGGTGGGACCGAACACAGTGGACGAAGAATCGTTGGAGAACAATATCCACGATCCCCCAGTGATTCGGCCCGGAGTGTCCGGAGAAACTTCCGGAGTCTTCGGTGATCTGTCCGGCATGTCCGGAGGATCCGGTGTGGGTGTCACCCAGTGTGGAGCGATCCAGCCGAAGAGGAGTGACGGAAACGTCACATTGCAAGCTGTCCGAGAGTGGCAACAAAACGACCCGAACATACGGGAGTTAGTTGCCAAACTCTCTGGAGACGGTGCAAGGTTCGGTCGGCTTCGGAAGTTGTACGTCATCCGGGACAAGGTGTTGCACCGCCACCCTCGATCCATCGCGCTTGGAGAAGAGGGGGTGGTCGTCCCGGTAGACAAGGCCCAGGTTTTGCTACAAAGGTTTCACGACCATGAGGCAGCGAATCACCCAGGGTGGAAAGAAACGTACCGAAGTATAAAGAGTCGTTTCTTTTGGGCCGGTATGCGTGAAGCAGTGCGTAATTACGTGCGGGCGTGTGACGTCTGTGCACGGGTAAAACCACTGAATCGCAAACCAGAAGATCAGATATGCACCAGAGTCCCACGGCAACCTTGGGAGGTGCTGAGTATCGATCTTATGGGTCCATACCCACGAACGCAGCGGGGTAAGACAACGATTTTGGTGGTAACTGATTGTTACAGTCGCTGGGTAGAGGCGTACCCCTTAGGAAAGGCGACGACCAAATCGATTGTAGATACATTCGAACGGGAGTTGTTCCCACGGTTCGGATACCCGAGGGCATTATTGTCAGATAATGGCCCGCAGTTCGTGTCCAAGGCAATGGGAGACGCACTCAAGAGGTGGGGAGTGGAAGGATGGACGACCCCAATATACCACCCACGTGCCAACCCGGTAGAAAGGCGAAATCAAGAGTTGAAGAAAGGGTTGCGGACCTTACTCGTTGATAAGCCTCATCATCTGTGGGATGTCTACCTGCCACACGTGTTGTTCTCTGTAAGGAACAGAGAAAACCGAAACACTGGACAGTCGCCGGCCAAAATGATGTTTGGTCGGGAGATCAAGGCCCCCGGAGACTGGCAGCTCGAGTTGGCTGAAGAGTCGCCGGACGACGGCAAAGGTGGTCCGGAGGTGTCCGGAGCAGATCGGAACCCTTCGGTAGAAATCGAAGATCCTCCGGTGGAACCGGATGATGCTCCGGTGGGAGAGAGGGGTTACCCGGTGGGGTCCAGCCCCAAAAGCCCCAGTACCCATATAGCCCCAGAATCCCCGGGAAAAGACAATCTGTCAGTAGGGGATTGGGTATATTACAAAGCGCATCCGCAATCAAGTGCGGAGAAGCGTTTTCACGCGGGGTTCGCCCCGAAATGGTTAGGTCCGGTTAAGTTGGGTAAACCACTAGGGACCGGAGTGTTCTTGACGGAGGGTAAACACCCTACTAAGTTACATGTCTCAGCGATGAAGCGAGCTGTAGGACCGTCAGAGAACACTAACTAATCATACTTTGTTTCAGATGGCAGAACGCGCCAATAACCCCCCACCGAACCGCAACAACCGGCCATCCCGCGGCATGATTGCCGCGCATGTGGAAAAGCTCCGGGCAATGGCCGCGCAGTTGTTGCGGGAAGCCAGGAGGCTGTCGGGCGATGGTCCGGAGGACACGGTGAGCGGTTGGTCGGCCGAACGCGCGGCTACCGCGTCGTTCGGCCGGATACGAGCAAGCCCGACTGCATGGGCCTTGTTCGAGCGGGGTTTCGCCGAGGGACGCCGGTCCACTCGAGCGAACACCCCACAGCCCGAAGCCGCCAGGCCTAGGGCAGGACCGCCCGGACGAGTGCCACCTCGCCGAACAGCGCCGGCGTACCAGCGCCACGACGTCCGGGATGGGCGTGGCCGGTTCAGGCGGCCAGCGGTTCAGCCACAAGCCGACCGGACCGACGAGCGGCCCATGGTACAGCCGCAAGCCCAGCAGCCCGTGGTGCCCCCGCCAACAGAGCCGCCAGCAGAGCAGCAGCTGGCCCAGCAGCCAGACACCCCGGAACAGCAGCTGGCCGCGGTGGAGCGGTGGATCCAGGCCATGGAGGTGACGCCCGGGGACCCAGTCATCCTCCCCGTGGACTAGGTTGCTCGGTCGCGTCTCGCGGACTCGGGGGGGAGTATGTCGCGGTCGTTATCGCAACGACCGCGGCGTCTCTATCGACGTCCGCGAGATCGCGACCGACAACCGGTCTGGCCGCCGCCTGTGGCACGGCCGCCGGCCCGGCCAGCGGCGGTGGCGACGGAAAACAGCTTTGTCTGGACCGTCGTCGACGAACTAACGCGCTTGATTTACTGTAGCTACAATTGTATATGATTAAACGTGTCGCCGTTCAATAAAATCGTGTCGTACCAGTAACTGTTGTCAGTGTTATCCTTTCAAAACCGTTCCTACACCTACAACAGCATCGCGCTTTGGACAAATTTGTAAAATGCGTGCCAACACATCATGCAAAAATACAGTGTATAACATACTTTACGCCCCAACTGCTCAGTCAAAATCGCTAAAATACGGACGAGAAGTAGAAGACATCGCACGTAAAAAAGCGGAATTAATTATAAAAAAAAAAATTGAAATTTGTGGTTTGATCATTGATCCTAATGATCCATATTTAGCAGCGAGTCCTGGTAAATCATTTTTTTTATTGCCATGCATTTTGATAAAAATAATAGGTATATCCTTTATTTTTTTTAATATTTTAACCAAAAATTTTTTTTTATAGATGGTTTAATTGAAAACGATGCTGTAGTTGAAATCAAATGCCCATATGTTGCTAAAGATACTACTAGTGCTATAGAAGCGGTCAACAATAATCTTGTAAGTTATTTGTACGTTCCAATGATGAATGAAATATTATTTAATAATAATTAGAAATATATATATAATATATAATATGTAATATGCATTTTTAGTTACAATACTGCAGTCTTGTGAATAATAAAATTAAATTAAAAACCGAACATGCATATTACTACCAAATTATGGGGCAGTTACATATCAGTCGTCGAAAATTGTGTTATTTTGTTGTGCACACGAATAATTGGACAAACATCGAAAAAATTCTTTATAATTCTACATTTTGGGAATCTAAAATGGTTCATAAACTTAAAGCGTAAGTAAAGTATAAATGTATAGTTAATAATTACAATTCAGACTTATACTATAACACTGTAACATAAAATATTTTTAATGTTATTTGTTTTAGATTTTATTTACAATGTTGACTATCGGAAATAGTACAACCACTTTACCCAACTAGAATGCTAAAAAGTGATATACGAGAACGAGAGAAAGCCAAGTAAAATAACTAGTAATGTGGTACCTACATACAGTTTTATAAATAAAAATAAGAAATACCTATAACTTTATTAGTTATTACTGGCATTATAAACTGTATCTAATTATATTTCCATGACCAATTTATTTCCTTTCAAAAAAATTTTTTTTTATTGTATTGGTATCGGTATGCATATTAAAGTAAACAAGAGTTTTATTTATTAATTACAAACTAATAAATATATTATTGAATACATGCGTACCTAATTCATAATATCTTTGTCATTACTTATTAGTATTACTTATTACTTATTAGTACATATTAGTAAATCGTAGGTTTCAAATTATTGTAAGATAGGTAGAAAAGTAGGACATTATAAATAATAGATGACTGATGTGTGAAAAATGTTTAATGCTTAGAAATACACAAAAAATTTAATTTATAAAATATACCTATGTGGTAGTAGTATAACGTAAAATAATATATTCAATTAACTAACCTACTAAAAAATAATATTTAGATATTTCGGTAATATTCGTTTATGTTACAGTTATAAACTAGATATTATTTACTGTATTAAATATATTTTTTATGAAGTAAGTATTTAATAAAGCAATAAATACAAGCCGAATAGGTACGCGCGAATATCAAAAATATTACGGTAGCAATGTGGCATAATTGTACGACGTGTGTGCATTGTATTTACTCGATCCGTTATAGACGAAGGTTGAGAAAATAATAAACATCGCTCCCGAATGAGCACAATTGTCGGCCGGCAGCCGACAATGTGTAGTGGGCGCGGCTTAAACGTCGCGTGCTTGCGGATCACGAAAACACCTAACAGCGCATTCTCTTGGTCATTGCTCGGTTTCGTTTGCCTGTGTAGCGTCCTCTTAACTGGATAGAGTTAGGTATAAATATCGACAGCCACTGGGTTTGACAGCCGAGGAGGTGTGTTGCAATACTGTATCGAAGAAAGCGTCGTAGACAAAAAGCACGAAAATATTGGGTTCATCCTATTTTACAAAATAGACTCACCTCAAGCTTGTACATTACGCTTTATCCAATTCTTCGGAATTATGAACCTAAATTTTTCAACTACTTCAGGATGTCAATTCAATCTTTTGATGACTTGTTGGAACTAATAAAGGGAGAACTTACTGCTGATGAAAGTGCAATTAGGTATTGCATTTCACCTGAAGAAAAACTTATAATAACTCTGAGGTATGTACTTTAATTTTTATTTTACAAACATTACAAATTACTTTAACTTGAAATATACTTTGAAACTAAAACATTTTTAAAAATTAAAACTTATTTACTAATGATTTTTACTTAATTAGTATTAAAAATTGTATTTAAAACTTTATACTAAAAACTTGTTAATAATTTTCTTCAAATAATTCCATAATTGATTCTTGAGAAACTTCACTGACATTTGATGGTGTTGGAGAAGGTGAAGATAATGAAGTCAATTGATGTTGATAGTTGTTTTTTTTCGATAGTAGTATAATCTTGATGATGTCTGCGTGCGGGTGTGTCATATGATGTAGTAGTATCATAGTTTGGGTATACAATGTGTTACTTGGCATGTATTGGTGATTATACATTGGAGAGTGATATCTACTAGGTGGTGATGTTGTTTGATTTTGTAGTATTAAATTATATATATCAATTTTGAGTTTCAGACGTTTGATTTCTGGTACTTTTTTGATATCTTTCAATAAGGACAAACAAAATAGTTTGTTAGTTCGTGTTTTTCTGGAACTTGCTTTTGAGCTATACTTCTTTCTAGTAAATTAGCAAAATGCTCGTCAGCTGGGCTAAGTTTTAATTTTTTTTGTGCTCCTATATTGGATGTTATTAGGAGATGAAAGTCTCATTTTCATCATTTGTATCGGAATTTTTTTCTTTCTTCGGTGTCACTTTGGTCACTAAAAATGAGAACAATTTCTTCCCAAGCCTTTCTTTTGCTGATTTTATTTGAATATTCACTACTTGTCATATCCCAAATTGGGGGTCGTTTTTCAATTTCGTTGATGAATAAATCAGTATCAAATTCTTCACTATCCATTTTTGATTTTGGAGTAAACTTTTTCGAAAAAACAACTGAAAATATCGAAAAACAAGAACCTATCGCTTCAAAACGTGCGTTGCAACTGAACACGTCAATGCAAAACTGTACAATGTTCAAATGCGCGTCAACTTGCGCTGACGCGCGTTGACAGGTTTTTTGCATTGTCGCTGCGTTGAACGCGCGTCGCCATACAACGCGCGTTACCATGTGTACAGTTAATAGTAATTGTAAACGCGCGTTTAACGCCTCTGTGAACTAGCCATAATTCGAACGCAAGTGCGAACCCCGAACACGCGCCGACGAACGCAAACGCCAACGACTTACCGCGTTCTATCGTTCCTACCGACGTTCCAACAGTTATGCCGTTAGACATAAACGCATTCGCATCCGTACCCGGATTTTGGCGACACTCGCCGCAGCAGTGGTTTACACACGCGGAAACGATCTTCACACAACCAACGCGTTAGATCCGATCTGTCACGCGTAAACCACGTGCTTGCCGCACTTGACGAAGATGGTGTTCGCACCATCGGAGATCTACTCGGCACCGACATCCAATATTCCGCTGTAAAAAGTCGACTTATACGCGGTGATAAGTCACACGGTTCCGTTCGATAATCCAACACGGAGGCATGGGCGATCGACGTCCTTCGCAAATGTTACGCGACATGCGTTGCGCGTTACCAAACGGAATCGGCGAGTCGACGCTAAAAGAATTTTGGCTCCAGAAACTCCCGCCAACCATCCTCGCCATCGTTTCTGGTCTCGACGGTTCATTGGAGTCACTGGCCGAACGTGCTGACCGAGTCGCAGATGCAAGCGCCGGTCACGATTTAGCCGCCGTGTCGCATGAACCTGATCGCCTGCTTTCAATGGAGAGCGCGATAACGACTCACCTCGCAGATTGCCGCATAAGTCTCGACACAGTCCACACAACACCGACCAGATCGCAGCCAGGACAGATCGCGATCTAAATCGCGCAACCGCTCCAAGTCCCGCACAGGCCGCACACACAACGACGCATGGTGTTTCTACCACAATGTCTACGGGACCGAAGCACGGAAATGCCGTACCCATGCTCGTACGAGTCGGAAAACTGACGGAAGCGGCGGAAGCTGACGCGCCTCCCACCACTCACCACACGTGCAGATTGTTCGTCACCGATGTCCGTTTCGGCAAACGCTTTCTCATCGACTCGGGAGCGGAAATCTCCGTCATACCACCGGGCAACAGCCCACGCCCAGGGCCGGAGCGATGGGGGGGGTTTAAGGGGTCGTCACGACCCCTCACTAATTTAACCTAATATTTCAGTCGGCACATTTACACAATGTCAAATACAACAAAAATATGTATAAAATATAAAATACAAAAAAAAAAAAATATGAAAAAAAAATTAATAAAATAAAATAAACCACAGTGAAAAAATATGTTCTATTTTAAGCTTAATGGTGATGATTTTTTCCGCAGCTAAGATTAGTATGGATATTTCACATTATCACATTTATTGTATTATTATTATTATACATTTATACGGGCTAAAGCAGGACGTGGTTACCACTCACCGTTATCGCCTACTGACGATAAAAATAGACATAATAATATTTTTGATGAACAGCTTGCTGAACATGTAATAGTTATTATCATGAAACAATAATCGTAGTTGTTTAATATCTTACGTACAGTATAGTACAGACGTACGTGTACCGTACAGTGCTTACTTCATACGATGTCTCGTTAGAAAGTGCTCTTGTCATAATCATTTTTACGTTTACATTTTAAATTATAAGTACTACGTTTTTAAATATGTGCGATAATAATACAGTCAACTCGCGATATAACGAAATTCGATATAACGAAAATCTTGATATAACGAATAAAACTACCGGTCCCTTGAAAATACCGCGGTATAACGAACAAATGTAATGTATTTTGGTCCCCTCGATGTAGCGAAACGTTTTTGATCAAAACTCTCGCGATGTAACGAATTTTTATAAATTTGGAGCTTTCTATTACGAATTTTTAATTTTAATTAAGATAAGATACATGTCTCTAGTGTATAACTCTATGAAAAATATATAAAAATAAGTATGTTGCTATTACCACATAATAGATTACGAAGTTTTTCTGATGATTATCATGCGATAGTACACTCAAGTACAGTATCGCAATTAAGATAAGACTTATGTCGATTAGTGGCTCCACGCAAAATGTACATAACATACTATGTAACATATCGGTACCGTTTTATATTGACGACAATGTGTTTTCTAGCATTTTAAATCTGGACAATACTATTGATAAGGTAAACTCAAGCAGTTGCAAACAATCAAAAATATCTGATTTTTTTAAAAAATAAATGCACACATGTATAGCGATTTATTATATGTACATATTATTATTATAGCATATTTTTATTAGAAATATTATTACATACATTTATATTGAAATTAAACAATAAATATGTATATACTTATATGACTCATATATTTTATACATATGTATACGAATAATAAAATTTTGAATTTTTATTTTTATTCTCGTTATAACGAATTCAATTGGTATATTCTCTTGATATAACGAATTTCGATGTAACGAACTTTCGATATAACGAATTTTTTTCTCGGTCCCTTGAAATTCGTTATATCGCGAGTTGACTGTAATAGGAAACGCAAACGCACTAAGGTCGAATGTTTATCACGTGGAAGTTCGTTTGACCATGATTATCGACGTAAACATGAAATCAAAATGCATGGGGGTAATAATGTCAAAGTAAAAGACATTAGTCTTGGAAAAGCCAATAACCCTTTTAGTGCGGCTCAACTTAACTTTCAACGAAAAAATCAGGTTTGTAGTTACATTAATTAAGTATTTAAAAATTTAAAAAACATAATCAGAAATGAATGCAACTATAAATTGTAATAGATAAATAATTAAATAGGTACCTTTAATATTAATTTAAACTCTGTAGACATTAATTTTATATAAAATAGTTTATACCATTTATCATTTATAGAAAAAAAGCTTTGATCTATTCAAATTTAGCTAAACCAAATACTAGTATAATAATAAGTAACTAGGCATTCAAGTCCTGTAATTTATAATAAGGTAAATTATTTTATAGGTAAATTGTATTATTTGAAAACTGATTATGCTTTATATTATAGCATCCTGATCAGTATATTTCACCAGTGCCATTAATGGTTTCATCAGATGACGTATTATTTATTTTTGTAGTTTGAAAATGCAGAGTGTAAAGTTGAAAACATTCTTGAAAAAGTAGGAAACAATCAATGCATTATGGAAGTTGGTGAACAAGATATGTCACTAGTAGCTACTACTGACCATACATGGTTAGATTGTGTTGGACAATTTTCCGCTTTACTTTGTATGTTAAGTGAATGCAATAATCTCCTCACAAAAGTTACTAATGTTTCTATTCCTAACCCTATATCTTTTTTAACTGAAAGTATCAGTATGATTTCTTCCATCAATGAAAAGTCTAATGAATTTGTAAAAATGGCTACATCTGTTCTGACATCAGAATTATCTTTAGGTCACAATAATGAAACTAATAATATAATTGATAAACTCTTGGACCACGACCCTGGAAAAAGAGAAAAAGTTCAGTCGTCCTCTCAACGAAATTATTTATTAAGCTTAGGGCCATTTCAAACAAAATTATCAAGATATCCTATAAACGTCAATATTCCTCAAGGAAGACAACGACAGTTCAATTCAAATTGGTTCACAGAATATCCATAATGATTCAATTTACTGTTTCATATGTGGATTATTTCCTACTGGTCCGAATCGTTCATGTGGTGAAACATCATGGACAAAAGAAGGAGTTAGGACATGGCACAAGATGAAATCTAAAGGTAAAAACAGAAAAGGAAAATTGGAATTACATTTTACATCAAAGTCTCACCAATTCGCATTGAACGATTACAGCAATTTTATTTTACATTCTAATCATATTGATGGACTTCTTAATAAGGAACATAGAAAAAAAGCCATTAACTTTATTCAGCAGAAAGAATTTCATAAAGATGTAATTAAAATTTTGTTTGATGTATCTCGTACTTTAGCACGTCAAGGATTACCTATCAGAGGAGACAGAGATGAGGAAATGGGAACTTTAATCAAATTGTTTTACTTTTATCACGTCACTGTCCAGTTATGAAGACTTGGATAGAAGAAGCCAAATTTCGACCTTATCACGTTAATTATATGAGTCCTGACTCTCAAAATGAGTTCATCACATTACTTGCTTTGGAAACAAAAAAACAAATAATTAATGAAGTAAATGCAGCAAATATGTATTCAGTTATGGCAGATACTACCCCAGATTTGTCTAATCGTGACCAGATGTCGGTTTGTGTCCGTTATGTAGATTCATCAGGAAAAGCATTAGATCGATTACTTGAATAATTATTGGAAGTAACTGATAAAACTGGAAAAGGTACAGCTCAAAATATCTGTGATGTATTGACTAAAAACTGTCTTGATTTAGAACGTATTGCATTTCAGTCATATGACTATGCAAGCAGTATGTCCGGAAAATTTCAAGGAGCTCAAGCCATGTTATCTGAACTAGTTGGTTATCATATACCTTACATCCCTTGTCAGGCCCATAGATTAAATACATTTGTAGAACATAGTTGTGAAGCAAGTATTATAGTTTGTGACCTATTTTTGACCTTAGAAAGTTTGTATGTATTTTTCTCCTCAAGTACTAAACGAAGTTATACTTTAGATAAAGCTCTATCAAAAATTGAAGGATCTTTGAAGCTTCGTAATTTGTCTAAGACTAGATGGACTGCAACGGCAGAATCTCTACGGGCGGTTTGGCTGTCTTTTGAAGAAATTGTTTCAGTCTTACATGAAATATCTACAAAATCAAGTATTGATAAAAAAACTAGAGTACAAGCATTAGGACTTGAGAAGAAATGTTTATCAATTGATTTTATCATTTGTATGTACTTTATGAACCATATAATGTACCAAATGAAAATATTGACTGAAACATTGGAGACCAAAGATCTTAATATAGTAGACGCACTGATATAATTGATAGTTCGATTAAATCACTTACAGAAACTAGAAACAATAGAACACTGATAAATGAACTTATGGCCAGTGCCAAATCATTTTGTCTAAAACTAGATATTGATTTTGATGGAAATTTCAATCAACATCATAGAAAAAGATTAAAACCAAAAAAAATTGATTCAAATCCACAATCACATGTAAACTTAACTTATGAAGACTTTTACAGAAAAGAATTTCTTCAAGTTCTGGACACATTAATCAGTTTGTCATCAGACAATTTGAAATCTTGTCTGGTTTGTATTCAACCACTTTAAGTATTATCTGTACCTATAAGTTCAAATATAACCGTAAAAGATGTAGAAAAAGCATTTTCCTTATTTCCAAAAAACTGTGACATGACTAACGTAACAGATTTCAATAGCGCATTATGTGAGATAAATATATTAAGGCTACAAACTGAAAATGTTAAATCATTGGCTAACGTTATGGATGTAGCCAACAAATTGAGGACTATAATTCCAATGGCTAATGAACTTTGTCGTATGGCATTAACATCACCAGTTACCACAGCTTCAAATGAAAGATGTTTCAGCAAGCTAAAATTAATCAAAAACCATTTGAGGACAACTATGAACAATTCCCGATTAAATGATTTAATTATACTTGATTCTGAGAAAGACATTTTGGATAATATTGAAATGTCAAATATGATAAAAATATGGGCATCATTAAAAGAAAGAAGAATTTCTCTGTAATATTTAATAAATATTTATTAATGTATTATTTATTAATTTTTATGGTTTTTATTTTTTAGGAATGCATTCATTCTGACAATGTTTTAATATAATGATTTGTAAAATGTAATATATTATAATACTTATTTGTTATAAAAAATAGTTATTGAATTATGATGCCCATTATAAATCAATATAGAGATACCAAAAAATCGGCTTGGATCAAAAACTCGTAGTAGTAAAAGAGTAGTAAGTAGTAGTAAAAAGGCAATACTGTTGGTAAATAGTGATTTAAATAATTGAAAAATATCTCTAGGATTTCGTTTATTCTTTATCATATATGATACAAAAATATTATTATACTATAGTTTTATTGTTTTTTATATAAACCAATCACATTAACGGTTTGACGAATTCCTACTCTGGAACAATATTACAATAAATTAATAGTGAATATTGAAAAATAAAAATAAAAATATGCATTTATCAAGATTTTATGTTTAGTGCTTGTACACTAATTAATGAGCTCAAAGTTATACACTAGATAGCGCTATAAAAAAAATAAAAATTTTCACGTTGAGTTTTTGCTTCAACATAGTATAGAATTGTAGAAACAAAAACTTGACAATTTGAGTGTAGCAATAACATTTTTTTAGAGTATTATAATTATGCATGAATTTCAGTCGTCACTTTCGTTAACCACGACCCCTCACAAATATTACCTAACGCCGGCCCTGCCCACGCCGCTCATCGGACATGGTGTTGAACGCTGCGAACGGCACCAGAATTGCGACATACGGGCCAAGAGAACTGCACCTTAATCTCGGCCTCGCACGCGAATTTGTTTAGACGTTCGAAACCGCGGACGTCGCTCGACCGATAATCGGCGCAGATTTTTTACACCACTTCGGACTTCTAGTCGACGTACAATGCAAGCGCCTAATCGACCGCGACACCAGCAAGTGTGTCAAAGCTATCTCCATCGTCGATACCGATGTAGACGCTCTAAAGGTCGTGCCCCTACCTCAAAAGTGGTAAGATATTTTAAAAAGTTTCCCGAGTGTCACACGTGAGTCACCGGTCCCGGACAAGTTCTTACAACGAATCAAACACGAGCTACACATGTGACGTGCCCCAGTCAAACGAATAGAAGGATGAAGGTAAAAATGTAGATCTTGAGTTTATAGTATAATATATTTGATTTATTTAACTTATTCAACTGTGATTGATTATATAAAAATTACTCTAAGTCCAAATATACGAATGAAGCTAGCGAGATATGACTATAGTTCCTGCTGACTGTTCCTAAGCTCGTCGGTTGCTCGTCTGATGAACGCTTGTCCATCAGCTCTCCTCGATGGTTCAGTCCCTGTCTCTACTTTACTCAGGATAACCGTATATGGTCATCTCGCGGGATTGTCACGCGCTTCGCCCACGGCCGGAAGTTTAACATATATATTAGGGTGTTCCTTAGCTATAGATGATGAAAAAAAAATTGCAAAATTTTTTTGAGCTCACCCCTTAAAAACGTGTGTATGCATATAAAAATGAATTACAAAAAATATTGAGGCAATCAAACTAGGTTAACCCGTGCCGAATTGAACCTGAAGTTTGAATTAATTCAAGTTTTAAATATTTATGAGAATTCCTTATATTTTTTTAAATATTTCGCAAACCGTTGAGTAAATCGAAATTATTTATATAACATGTTTTAAATAAAACAAAATTGTCTATAAATTATTTCTTAACAAGTTTTTAATAGCTTCTACTGTTCTTGAGATATATTGACTTAAATAGATAGAAATACCGTATTCTGAAAATTTCTATTGTTAATACTATATAAACATATTATTATTAATGGTAAATACTAAATAGTCATCAGAGTTAATGTATTATGAAATATTTTTATTTATTGAAGTATATAATTAATGATTTAAATTAATATAATTTTTTTAATGTTTCCTTTTTACAATTTGGAAACATTTGTCTGTGTTCTTGAACACATTGTAGTACATATTGCTTTTGCTCTTCGTTGACTGTTAACGCTTCATTAAAGTCCACCATTAATTTCACGCCCCTCTCAGCTGTATCATTGACCATTTTTAGAGATTTTATTAATTCTTTACCATTAACAAAACTGATATGGTTATCCCACGATTTTGGATCGTATTGTAAAAAACTTGTATCGATACCAAATCTGGTGAATAGTTTTAGGCTATTTTCTGAAATAAATTTATCAATATTCATTTCTGTAAAATGTAAAAATAAATTGTATTATTATTTAATTTATATTATTATTATTTTAAATAATATACTCACCATTAAATTTTTCATCAATCTGATATGGTTGAAGTGTAAGCCGTTTAGTCGAGTTAATGGATGATTTTTTCTTAAGAGCTTTTACCATTAATTTTTTTGTTTCAAAAGGTATCGATTCGTCGAAAAACGATAGAGCAGCAGCTTCTTCAGTTAAATACCACAAGTGATTACATAATTTTTTGATAGCGGCTGTGGAGATTTGACTATCAACTATTTCGTAGGATTTTAAAGATTTAATAAATTGTAAATCTAGGTTTGGAGCTTTTATTGGCGATGTACAAGTAAACCACGCTTTGACATAAAATTTAACGATGAAAATACAAACTTCCCCAATCGCTTTTTTCTCAGTGGCAGAAATATGATACTGATGCCTAAATATAAATATTTTCAAACAATAGATTGCTCGAGCCATCCATCGAGCTTGATGCATTGCACCCGGTGGATGAATTTTAATTTTTTTTTCAAAATTTCCACCAATAAATATTAGTACCAATTCTAAAAACTCATTGTAATCATCGCGTGAATTTTTAATTTCTAATTGACTTTGTACAAAATTAAGAATATCTTCTCTGATATTTTCTATGGCACTACTACAATATTGATCTTCTAATCCACTTATAAAATTACTAGAATCAATATCAATCCATTTTTTTTGGAATTTTTTTAATAATGGAATAGATGGGCTTGTAGTTACTTGTGGTATTTTAGTTTCAAAAACACTTCTTAACACCAACTCGTATATGTGGTGTCTGCAAGGGAGGTAGAGTAAATCTTTGTCTAATTTTTGTTCAATAAGAATACATGCTCCATTCAAACGGCCTGTATTGGATGAAGTAGTATCACAACATAAACCTTGCACAACATCCAATAAACCCCAATCATTTAACGCATTGTATACAGCGGTGGCTTGTTCTTCACCGGTTGACCTCTGAAGTATTGGAACTCCGATGATTTGTTCAATATTTTTACTAGTTACAATAATTGGAAGTCGTTCAACTGTCGTATTTTTGACGTGAATATTAGGTAATAATTTTCCATCCCAGTGAACTATAACATAACTTGGGCGAGATTCTTGAAACCGTGATTTTATTATTTTAGCACGTTCACAACGGTACAATTCTCGTGCTCTATGAATAGAAGTTGAATTAATTATATAATCATCGTTGTTGAATCCTAATGCCTCTAATGTTGCTTGTAAAACGTATACTGAGTCACGAACACTTAATTTGCACCTATCCAAAGCTCCAGCTAATTTTTGTGAAATAAAATTTATTTTTCCTCGCCTTTTTTTTTCAATGGTGACAATTGAGTTTCTCCCTGTGCAACACTTGTTTCCGTGTCAGATATTTCATAATTGTCTGAACTATCGGTCTCATTCTCCACATCTTCATTCAACTGCATAGAATTAAATACCGAAGTAGATGCAATTTGCATTTGCTCACAACAACGAGTTTGTTTGTTTGTTTAATTCCATAGATTTTCGGATTTCTCTACGATTTTCTTTAATTGTTTCTTTTTTATCAACACCACTCAGACATCCAGGTCGCCCGGGAAGACGTTGGTTTATTAAAAATTGTTTATCCTCATTAATTTTTATTATATTTAATGCATCCGAATGCGCAATATCAAAAAGACTATCCAAAAACGAAATAAACTCATTTTCTTTTTTTCGATAAATTTCGCCAGTTATTTTAGCATTTTTTTGTAAGTTTCGCCAGTTGTCGTACATTTTTATTAACTTACTAACACAATGTTGTACAGCCCTTGTCGGAATTCTAGCTTTTTCCCAGAATATAATACATTCTCGAATAACTAAATTTGCACTTTCGCGAATATTTAATTTTACGGTCCTTAAGTTAAAAAAAAATATCTGGAAAACTTGTTTTAATGATGGCAATTTTGAACCTAGAATTTGAGTTTCTTTAGATCCAATTAAAAATATATGTTCGTCTTTTCGAAGTTTTAAAGACATGTTCGAAAATTAAATCGAATTAAATAATAAAAATTATTATTATTTTAAAGATACTTAAATAAACAATTTGTCATGAACACAAAACTAAACACACGATACGCATAACACGACTATTCGATTCGTACTAAATAAGTGACTAGACTTTTGTTGGAGATTAAGATAAGCTCTATCTATTAAACGATAAACATACGATACGATAAAGTTATTTATAAAATTGTCAGCCACAATAATATCTAATGAAAATTTTCATTATTTACAATATTTTTAGATTTAACAGTAAACATTTTCAGAATACGGTATTTCTATATATTTAAGTCAATATATCTCAAGAACAGTAGAAGCTATTAAAAACTTGTTAAGAGATAATTTATAGACAATTTTGTTTTATTTAAAACATGTTATATAAATAATTTCGATTTACTCAATGGTTTGCGAAATATTTAAAAAAATATAAGGAATTCTCATAAATATTTAAAACTTGAATTAATTCAAACTTCAGGTTCAATTCGGCACGGGTTAACCTAGTTTGATTGCCTCAATATTTTTCGTAATTCATTTTTATATGCATACACACGTTTTTAGGGGGTGAGCCAAAAAAGTTATTAAATTTGAAAATTAAGGAACACCCTAATATATATATGTTGTTGTACACGTGTGGTGTTTTATTCCATATCACACACGATCTATACGGACATTTTATGCGAGTTATTTATATAAGTAATCATATATATATTGACGCACGCCGTTCATGGTCACGCTCGATATTCGTTGTACTACTACACACGCAGCGCATACGCTATTATTACTATTAATGTTACGCGGCGCGTACTATAAACGATTACGTATACACTGATCTACTGCCTAGATAGGTGTTATATATTAGGTAATTGGGTTACACAGTCACAGCTCGCTACACACACGACCGGCCCGCCATTATTTTCGCGACCGACACCGCATCGCCCGTCAAGAATTCGAGTACATGCGCCAAAAAGGTATTTGTCGACCATCCACAAGCGCTTGGGCCAGTTCATTGTTACTCGTACCAAAAAAGGACGGCACCTTTCGGCCATGCGAAGACTACCGGCGATTGAACGAAGTAAAGGTGCGTTTACATTTGAGCCCGAACACGAACGAACGCAAGTGAATGCTACCGAACGAATGAGAACGCATATTCGCTACACATTCGGCCGCGACCGTTTACATTGTTCGCTCGTTCGTGTTCAACTGTCTTCGCTTCCACAAAAATCTTCGCTCCTAAAATACCTAAATACACATTTAGTATCAACAAAGCTGCTGTGGAGTAACGACTGTTGATTTTTTAAAAATTTAAGTGAAAGTTAAAGCCTGGACGAAGATTATTTGAATTTAATTTGAATATTTATAGTTCTTATATCTACTTAAAATGTCATCAAGTGAGAAGATGATTTGTTATTAGCTGCTTCAAGATTTGTACTCATGAAAGCATTAATAAAAAAAACATCAAAGACAAAAAGAAAACGTCGCTGGTGGATGACTTCATTGTACAGAAACGGAGGATTGTATAGTGGAACTATGTTGTCAAATGACCTACAAAAAGAAGATGGTGATCACTTTAAAAAATGTTGTAGAATGTCATATGAGACATTTAACCAATTACTCACTTTAGTTGAGCTTAAAATTCGAAAAGAAGATACGAAGTTTCGAAAAGCTATACCTTCTAATGAACGACTGGCATTGACATTAAGTTACTTGGCGTCAGGTGATTCATTTTCAAGCTTATCATTGGTTTTTAAAATTTCAAAACCATCAATATCACATATTATACCAGAAGTCTGTACAGATATAATTGAGGTTCTACAAGACTACATACAGGTAATTTTTTTAATATATTATAATTATAAAATGAAAATAAATATATCCTTTTAAATAACAATTTATACTTAATAATAATAAAACTTTGAAATAAACTTGAAATTATGGGCAATAAACAATATAATTAAAAAATAAAAATAAATATATCCTTTTTAAATAACAATATATACTTATTAATAGGGACCGGATTTATATGCACAAAAAATCCTCAAAATATGCTTCTAAAAATGCTGTAATATGTTATAAAATATGTATTTATTTTTAAATATGTACTTAAATATGCACTTAAAATTTTGTTTAAAACTATGTTAAAATATGTAAATGTATTATGTAAAATTATGTAACAATATTTATTAATTAATATGGTATTAAAAAAGTATAAAAAAGCTTTTAAAGTATTTTTTCGTCTTCGTCGCCATTCAACATTCTGTATCTTCAATCTATAAAGTATTAGCTCACATTAATAAAAACTGAAACAAAAATTGAATTCATATTTTACCTTATTGCATTGGATGATCAGAAGTTCCTTAATGTGTTCAAACGTTAAATTCCTCCGATTATCTGTAAGTACATTTTTGTACATTGAAAAACTTCGCTCGACCTCATCAGTATTTATAGGAGCGTACTTCATACATGCAATGTATATCACTTGCATTTAAATCTTCAGGTAGTTCATAGTTTCCGTCTATTTCTCCTTCCAAAATCTTAGAAATTGTCTTCATTATTTTATATCCAGGGTTTTTTCTTAGTTCAGTTGTAAGTTTGGCATTTATAATACCACCAATTTTGTTTTTTGATAATTTTAATGTGGTTTTTGCATTTTTAATTTTGATCATGGCTTCTGATAACAAGTAATCTTTTGATTCTAACATTTTTATCGTGCTCAGAATTATTTCAAAATTTGATTTAATGTAAATTAAATTAGCTTTCAAATTAAGATCTTCTATCAAATCTTGCGATTTTTTAATTGAAATAGAGTCTTCACTGTTCAATTGAAGAATTATTTCTTTAATAATTTCCAAGTTGTCACAATAATAAAAAGCTGCGTTTAGCCCATGTACCCCAACGCGTTAATATAGGTTGTGGTGGAAGTGCAATATTATTTAATAGGTGAGAAGATGATTAGAGAGATGATTTACAAGATGACTAATAAGTTTTTAATAATAAAACATTATAATAAACTTGAAATTATAAGGAATAGAACAATATTATTAAAAAATAAAAAATAAATATATCCTTTTTAAATAACAGTTTATACTTACTAATACTCGTAAATAATAATGAAACATTGTAATGAACTCAAAACTAATAGAACTTATTATGTGTAATTAAAAAAAAAATTAAAAACTTAATATGTTAGTCCAAACTGTATTATATATTTGACGAAGTATTTAGGTCATCAGTTAGGATAGTTTCTGACGCATGGACATAATCTGATGTACCGTTGATATCAGGTGTTTGCTGATACTGATAGTCGTGTATACTTGAGAAGTTAGACATATCTTGATGATGAGGCTGCTGCACTGTAGAAAGGTAATATGGTGACTGGGGTTGAACTGAAGGTATTGAATGAAGAGATGATGAACTTGGCGATGACAGTGGAGATGAAAATAACATTGTATTGGCTGAAGACTGATTATTAATATTGAGTTGAAGAGTTTGGTTGCCAGATTTGTTATAGTATTATGTTATTATTTTATTATGAATATAGTTAATTTCAGCGGAACAAATGAGACTACTTATTTGATGTTGAATTATTGTTTTTGTGTGTTAATCAAATAATTCCAGTTTACTGGCAATATACTCTCCGAAAACAATATTGTCACTCTTCACTTTTGGTGTTTGCTTTGTATTGGAAATTTCTTTTATTATTTGATACGTTTCTGCTATCCTAGGGTCTTCCTGAACTTTTTTTCTTTTTAATCCTGTGGTTTTTTGGGGTCAAACAAAAACTTTTTCTTTTTGAGGTTGTTCTTCATTTTTGTCACGTTCACTATCATTTTCAGTTAGATCTTCCACGATTTCAATAGCTTCACTTGGTTTATTATGTTTTTTGTGTGTGGCAGTCAGCTATAACAATAAATTATAAACATTACGCAAAATTAGTTTTCGATTATTTGATTTTGTTTTTTGGTGTAACTCAAAAAAGAATAACCCTTGAAATATTAACCAAAAGTTTACTTCATCGTATTAAGCTTAAAATTTTTTTTTTGTTTTGTAAATCAAAAATCATAAGCTACGTTATTTTTATACGCATTTAAAGATAATATTTTTTTATGATATCTATAAAAATTGCAAAAATTTGCGATTTTTTCAATAAATGTCAATCATAAAATATTTGTTAGGTGAAAAGCTTGAAAATTTAATACAAGGTCCTCATAATTTGTTATAATAGTAATTAAAAAATATTGAAAAATCGTAAACGTAACCACCATTTTTTTTATAAAAAGTTATAGTTCAAATTTTTACAAAATTTATCAAAGTATCGAGAATTTGCAAATAATTTATAATTAAAATTTATAAAACACTCACGTTTCTAGATACCTAAGACCCATGAAGAGTGGCTGAGCGTTGGAAAAAAATATGAAGATTTATGGAATTTCCCCCATTGCATTGGTGCAATTGATGGGAAACATGTACAACTACAAGCACCAATTGATAGTGGAAGTAATTTTTTCAATTACAAATGAACTTTCAGCATTGTATTGATGGCAGCTGTTGATGCCGATTACAATTTTTGTATGCTGATGTCGGTTGCCAAGGTCGAATTTCGGACGGCGGAGTTCTTCGAAGTGCATCGTTTTTTAAACAGCTTGAAGAACAAAAGCTAGAAATTCCACCAGCAGAAAAATTAATTGGACGGGAAAAGGCCGTACCATATGTATTTGTAGCGGATGAGGCATTTCCGTTAAAAGAGAACATACTAAGTCCTTACCCCGGCTCTCATGAAAAGGGATCGGCCAAAAGAATTTTTAACTACTGTTTGTCTAGAGCCCGACGCGTTGTTGAAAATGTTTTTGGTATTCTATCTGCCGTATTTAGGGTATTTAGAAAATCTATGCTACTTGAACCAAAGAAGGTCGAGCTTGTAGTTATGGCGTGTGTATACCTTCACAATTTTCTTAGAAGAGAAAAGGCATCGAGAGATATTTATTCACCAACCGACTTAATCGACCACGAAATAGAAGGACAGCTTGTCCGTGGAACGTGAAGAGAAGACATACAGAGTAATAGTGCATTCACTCCTATGGAAAGGGTTAGAAGAAGATCACCACGTTTCATCGAAGAAAATCGAACTGAATTTGCCGAATATTTTTCGAGCGTTGGTGCTGTGCCATGGCAATCACAATTACCATAGTAACCAGCAATAGTTAGAATTTAGTACATACATAGAATTTACTCGTAATATTAATATTAGTGCCTAGTAGTTAGTGGTAACTGGTAAGTAACTAGTAAAAGTAAAACAGCAATTGATTGTGATTATAATCGCATGAAATATTTAGCAATAAAGAAATAAAGATTTTTTTTCGTTTAATATGTATTGATCATATTTTATTAAATCTATAAAAAAAAAAGTATAAAAATAGTTATTATTATTTGGGTCGCTGTAAATTGCGGCCCATTTTTAATTTTTTATGTAAATTGCGGCCCGGGCATATTTTGTACATACGTAAACTGCGGCCTGGGTATTTTGTATACATACGTAAATTGCGGCCAGGGTATAATTTGTATTACCTACCCAAATATTTTTTATTTATAAGTAATAATTACGTCTAAGCATTTTTTTGCAAAATCAATATTTTCCTTCTCATATTTCAGACTTAGGACTGTCAATATAATATTGTATCAATATTGGTATGATTAAAAATATTGGTTTTGCTGTTTTTTGTTTTTACTTAAAAAATATATTATTAGCAATTAGTAATAATGTGTCCGTAAAAATGTGTATGATGGTTAAAAAATTTACAGCCGACCGGAAATCGGAATATCCCAGGCCGCAATTTACGTACATTTCAAATATACCCGGGCCGCAATTTACGTACGTTTCAAATATACCCCGGACGCAATTTACGCATGTTTTAAAAGTACATGGGCCGCAATTTACGTAGTAAATTTACGTACTTTGACCTTTTTTGGGGGATGCAATTTACCGGCTCCGTATTATTTAGACATGTTATAAAAGAAGACGTATTTCGGGATTTTTCTTGGTAATCGTTATCTTGCCGACTACAAAAAAAACGTGTTTCAATCAACAATAAGATCCCTAGTAATCCGCAGGCGCGGCGTTTAGGGGGGGGCCATAGGGGCCATGGCCCCTCCCTAGAGGCCTAGACATCAAACTACGTAAAAATAAAAATTTTTTTCAGAAATCTGTATAGAAGTTCTAAGAATTATAATCACGGCCTCTGTAGGGTGTAAATAGTTTTGGTATCGCAGTAAGCGGTTGGTCACAAATGGCTGAGTTCAGACAAAAATACTAATGAAGGTAATATGTTATATAACCATAACTTTAAACACATGATTGCAACGTAGTATATACATTCATAATAATTTTATTTTTAGAATTTGAACCTCCAAAAACTGTATGGGCATCATTAGATAATTGTTCACCAATAATATTTCCTACAATTCACAACATTCTATTGATATTAGGGACGCTGCCTGTAAGTGTTGCTACAGCTGAACGCAGCTTTTCCACGCTTCGCAGGTATAATTATTATTGCTTAGCTTGAAAATTAATTTTAATACTTGCCTATGCTTTTGCACATTAGATTAAAAACATGGTTGCGGTCACAAATGGGTCAAGATAGACTAGTAGGGCTAGCACTACTTAATGTTCACAGAGAGTATAATATATCAGTGGAAAATATAATTAGTCGATTTGCTTCAATGAAAAAAAGAAATTTAGATTATGTATTATAGAAGACTAATATAAATTTGTATATTCAATATACAAATTATACTATATTGTATAATATGTTAATTAACCATTTAATTTTTTTAATATAAATATTTATTTTACATTTTTACCTTCATACCTACCTATTACATGTTTTTCCTCTGTTGGTTGAAAAGTAGTATCATTTGTGGACCCAAAGGATATTGCCCCCCCCCTAGAAGACGAATCAAATCCGCCACTGGTAATCCGGGTCTATTATTCTTCGTACCAAGAAAAAGGTTAATAATTGTTTGCTGTTTAAAAAACGTATACCCAAATGAATATAAATGTTACAGTAAAAGATGTTAAATTTATATTTACGTTATTAACTAGCAATCATCGTTAATAGATAATAACAAATATTTTACAAGGCTTATAACGTTAATAACTAAGGATTTACGTTAATTCCAAACAATATTAGTTAATCGTGTTATTTGTATTTAAATTGTTATATTATTATTTATTTTCACATGACAATGAACCGTGACATTTTGAATTGCATAATTTTCCAACTAATCGACAGGTGCATTTATTTGTTTTACACTTCATATTACTAGCAATAACTGCTAACAAATTTTGAATGTTTTAGTTGTTCAATACGAATATTGTACTCATCATCAGTTAGAAAGGAGTTATTATCACTACGTTTTTTTTAACTATATCAGAAATAATGTTATTAAATTTGTTTTTCATTTCAAGTTCGTCCATATTGAATTTTATTAATAATACGAACACAATGTTGTACGAATATTTTAACATACAAAATAGTATGCCGTTATAACGGCGTTGTCGATTCTACGCGTACCGTGAAGGACTGACAAAAATATAATAAACCACGATAATCTCAAGCTAATTAGGTAATTATTGTTATTTACTAGAAAATAACGTTATTTTGATGTTTAACATCATTTACTGTAACATAAATATAATCAAGATGCTAATGTTATGTATTCAATAAAACCTATACATATTTTTAAGTATTTAGAAGTTAGAACCAGAGCAAATTTAAACACTAAATTGCTCAAAACGTTTGAATTTCTTATAAAGGTATCAGTATTATTTTTTTTATATTTAAACCTTGCTCAGGAGTAGTTATAAATACATATTATTTTAAAATACAGTTATTCAGGATTTTATGAAGCTATTTAAAATATAATGTATAAATATCAAAATTATTAATTTTTTTTATTTCTTACAAACAAGGACCAATCAAGTATAAATAAAAAAAATTACTCACATCAATAGTATCTTTGGTAATCCGAGGTTTAAATTTATCATTCAAGAACTTCATTTCCTCAAACGCAAACCATTTTGAATGATAAATCTCATATGTTCCAGCTCCTAAACGTCCACTGCTGGCTTCCCGTCGCCTTTCTCTTCGGAAAAAGGCTAAAAGGCTGTCCATCTTTTTCCTTACTTCATTCACATCTAGCTTAAGTTCTTTACTTATTTCCGTCCAAAAATCTATTTTTTTCTTGCCCATTTTATACTGAGGATCAGTAGGATCCCAAAGGATCGGTCTTAATTTATATAAGTATATTAATTGTAAGCATACTTCGTCAGTCCACTCCATAATAACGAGTCAGTAAAATAATTAAAACCACAAAAAATGAAATGAAAAAACAAAATTGAAAATACACACTTTTAAAAAACCGTTCGGACGGAAGTGACGAATACGCGATTCGGGCCGAATGCCGTTTAAACTGAACGGAGAGTTTCTTTGATCGTACCGCTCTTGGGGCGAACGCTTCCGAAAGCGAACGAATGCATTCGTTCGCGTTCGGCCCCACCGTTTACTTTGGATTGTTCGGTAGCATTAGCTTGCGTTCGTTCGTGTTCGGGCTTAAATGTAAACGCACCTTAACGAGAGCTGACCGTTACCCGCTACCTCACTACGACATCACTACGAATCTGGCAGGAAACACGGTATTTACCAAGCTCGACCTGGTCCGAGCATACCACCAGATACCCATCGCCAGACAGGACATACCGAAGACAGCTGTAACCACACCATTCGGTCTATTTGAATTCCCGGTAATGTGTTTCGGCCTGCGTAACGCCGCACAGACATTCCAACGCGTAATTAACGACATGTTACGCGGACTAAATTTTTCGTTCGCCAACTCGATGACGTATTAATCGCGTCGCGTAACCACGAAGAACACGTACGCACAGTCCTCGGACGTTGTCAAGATTACGGTATCGCTATCAATCCCGTAAAGTGTGTTTTCGCCGTCGACTCACTAACTTTTTTTGGGCCACAACATCAACAAAGATGCATACCGCCCGACGTCGGAACGCATCACGGCAATCCAAGAATGGCCACAACCAGCGACGAATAAAAGTTTGCAGAGATTTCTGGGATCCGTAAATTTTTACCGACGCTTTATTCGCAACGCCGCAGAATTGCAAGCACCTCTGTATGACCTCGCCGCAAAAATTAAAAAACGCGATGGACCGTTGTCATGGACCGACGAGACACGAAAAGTTTTCGAATCCTGCCGTACTGCGTTGGCCGATACGGCAGAACTGGCTCATCCGCTGCCCATCGTACCACTCCGCCTAAGTACCGACACTTCTAACGCAGCCATAGGAGCCGTACTCAAACAACTCTCCGACAAGGGTTGGCAGCCACTGGGTTTTTACTCTAAAAAACTTTCGGGAGCTGAAAAAAGGTACAGCACGTACGACCGCGAACTGCTTGCCGCATACACAAGTACACGTCATTTCCTACACAAGATCGAAGAACAACTCACTACGTTGCTCATCGACCACAAACCACTAACCTATATGTTTATTCAAAAAACAGAAAAAGTTATCGACCGCCAGATTCGACACATCACGTTCCTGTCACAATACATAAACAACGTCGAACACATACAAGGTGACAAGAACATAATCCCGGACGCGTTATCGAGGCTGGAAGTTTCGGCGACGCAAGTGGTCTTGCCCGATCTTAAACAATGGTCCCCCGATCAAGCCGACGATTCGGAGCTAAACGACATCCTGTCAGGCGCCACCAAGAGTGCACTCAAACTCGAACCGCGGAGCACCGCTGAAGGCACCATCTATCTCGACACATCGACGAAACAGGCTTGTACGTACCGCTACGACACCGCCGCACTGTTTTCGACGGTTTTCACGGCGAAGCCCATGGTGGTGGCAGTGCTACCTTGCGTCTAATCAGGAAAAGATACTGCTGACCTGGAATGAACAAGCAAATCAAGTACTGGGTCAAATGCTGCATACAATTCCAACGCACGAAGGTATTCAAACACACTGTTTCGCCCTTAACACCGTTCGCACCGCCGGACCACCAATTCGGGCACATACACGTCGATTTAGTTGGCCCGCCGCCCCCTTCTAATGGATGCAAGTATTTACTAACGTGTGTGGATCGCTTCACCCGTTGGCCGGAGGCATGGCCCATAGACAACATGTCAGCACACACCGTCGCGACAACTCTAATGACGCAATGGATTTCTCGTTTTGGCGTCCCCGACACGGTGACTACCAACCAAGGCCGCCAGTTTGAATCTGAGCTGTTCACCGCCCTCACCAAAAACCTCGGCATACAACACCTCAGGTCATCCCCGTACCACCCTCAGGCCAACGGTATGGTTGAGAGACTACACTGGACCCTAAAAACCGCCCTCACGGCACACGACACCGTCAGTTGGAGTCTACGACTTCCCATTGTCCTGCTGGTACTCAGGAATACCGTCAAACCGGACATTGGTCACACACCCACCAAGATGGTATACGGTATGTCACTGCGACTACCCGGTGATATTTTCCACTCCGCCCAGCCCGAAGCAAAGATCGCGCCAGAGTTCGTCAGGAACCTACGCGACTCGATGACACAACTGCAACCGACACCCGGATCAAACCACGCTACCAAAGATACATTTTCGTGCCGTCAGATTTGAACAAAGTCACACACGTTTTTCTCCGAGTCGACGCAGTCCAACTGCCCTTACAACCACGATACGAAGATCCCTACGCAGTACTAGAACGACACGACAAGAATTTCAAAATTCAACGCGACAACGGCACAGTCTTGGTGTCTATCGACCGTCTCAAACCCGCGTTCATGCTCAGGGAAGACCCCGCAGCCGCGGATCACACATACGCAACACACGCAGAAGTCGCCAGGCAGCCCAAAAAACGAGTACGTTTTTCTTTTCGCCCTCAGGGGGAGTAGTGTGGCGACCACAGCAATATTGTCAATGTAACCACGGTACCAGCGCGTCAGCCGCCGCCAGCTGCGCGCCCCTCTCTTTCAACATTGTATACTGCGCGCACTAACTCCAAAACATGACACCCGACCGACAAACCCGCTCTCTTTTCACTTTTCGGACGTACGTCGTCGCTTTTACACCGCGCTCTGTTTACCTACTTATGTAACGCTCGAACATCGCAAAAGAACCTGTAAATAAAACACGTTGTTTATATTCGCGTCAAAACACTCGTTTATGTAATTATTCTTTTTATTATTTATTCTGACTGAATTATTATTGCTAAATATAAATAACTATTACGTTTAATTGTTTTTCCTTTACTCGTATTACATTGGTAACCTGACAAATCGACCGTTCCTACCAAAATATCAGAAGCCTAACATATTGGTGGCAAATTAATCTGAAAACTAAAATGGCCTAACCCGCTATCAACAGGTTAGGCCATTTTAGCACTGAAAATAATAATTTAAATATCAATGCCAAAACAAATTATGTGCTGCCATCTAGCGAACTATTTAAAGAATAAGCTGCCTCAAACTTATTACCTCTATAGCTTAAGCCACGTTTGCCAATAAATATAACACTATCTATTATCCTTTTAACAAGTTGACTGCCTTGAGTATCATATATGATACACGAATAACTATCCAATTTCGTCCTATAAATTTTAACGGAAATGCTAACCTTGCCTTGAGTATCAATGCTTCTCACTTATCAGACGAATCTCGTCCTAGAGAAATATTGTAGTCAAACTAAGTTGGTCACACTACTTTCTTGAATAATATCGATATTTTTCTACACACGTTTATTTATTTCATGATAACAATTCATTATTTGATAATAATTAATCGGTTTGAACTGAGTATCATATTTGATACTCAGGCCCCAGTAGAATTCGTATTTATAGATTTGTATACAATTGTTTGTGGTTTTTCTGTTTTTATTTTCAATTAAAGTTGTTTATAGTTATTATATATTAAATTATAAATTTATATATCAATATGGACAACCTATTGTGTTATCATTTTAACTATTTTGTCATTTCCAAAAAAATAGTTAAACGTTTTTCGTATATTTTATTTAAAAAAAAATTAATTATGAATGAGAACAATATATCAGAGTTACTGGATGATATATCTGATTGGTCCGACGAAGATGACACGGATGCTGATCCAGATTTTCAATTAGAGGTATATCTTCGATTGTACATAATTTATACTTAGTGTTATATGTATATTATGATACTTTATTTTATACTGTTTTTTCATAGAATGATTCAAGTGATGATTCAAATTATCGATATGACTTGTCGCACTTGGTAATGAAAATTATGTAAATGATGTTGATATCGAGATTCCACCTACGCCTGATACTGTTCCTTCACAACACAATCAATATCACCGAGATGCATCAGAACCCTATTGGAATGATGTTGATGATGGGTTTCAATCTAACATAGTGTTCAACCCAAATAATGAGCCAGTGGGCATCAATCCTGATATCATTGAAACACTAATCGAAGGTAGTCCTTATGATTTTTATTCATTATTTTTGGATGATGATGTGATACATTTATTGGTTGAAGAAACTAACAGATATGCTAAGTCTTTATTGTCAACTAGAATAAGTCCACACTCACGGTTACATACATCATCATCATCTTATGTAGATGTTACTTCTGTTGAAATGAAAACGTTTTTAGGAATTATCATGTGGATGGGTTTGTGCCCCCAACCATCAATTGCTACATATTGGAAAAAAAGTAAAATTTATGTATCTCATATACCAAAATAGTGTACCTACTTTATACATTTTATTTAAAGCTGTATAATCAAATTGTAAGAACTTAACTGTTTACTTAAGTGAAGTTTATGATAGTTGTAATCGTTTATTAATTATAATATAAGTATATTTTGTTTAACTTACCTAATAATACATTTTCTGAAACATTGATCGTACTTGTTAAGTAACGATATATTATTTGTATATTTAGATTTTGAGAACATTTCCTTAATTTTTAAACACTTATTACTGGAGTTCAATAACAGTTTTTTATTATTTTCGCGACGTTTTTCAGCGCCTCCCTTTCGTTTTCCGGAACTAGACATATTATTATTTAAATTAAATATCACTATATCTGCATTAGTCAGTAAATTAAACACATAAGGCTAAAATATTTGTAGTCACTAGTTAATACTGTATCAACTTTCAGTAACGTGATACTGTGGATAGTGGTCTGCGACATGCGAGTACTATCCTACCAAGTATATTATATTATAATATATAATATTGTTGGTTGCTGGAAGGCGATGCGGTGCGTACAGCGATAAGCATACGGGCGTTGTCGGGAGGATATGAAAAACCAATCTATTTTTAGATAATTTTATTTTAAAATTCTTAGATTCTTAAACTGATCGAAAGTGGCATATACGCATATATAGTCCTATAAGTTAATACTTATTTTTATTTATTACTGCTATAACCAAAGAACCGGCACTAAAAGAAGAGTTAATTTTTATTTTTGAATCTCCTGACGAGATATTATATTATAATATTATAGTTAATAATATTGAATTATAAATTTAGACAGCGGCCCACCGGGAATTTTCCAATTTCCCGGTGGGCCAATCCGTCCCTGATTATAACTTACGTATAAGCTTATACCTAATGGCACCTAGTAAAAGGTCTATAGTGTGGGAACATTTTAAGAAAACTTCTGACAAGTGTGTTATTTGCCAAATATGTAAAAGAAAATTTAAATACCACGGAAATACTACTAATTTGAAAGGTACTATTTAAACATTTTTTTTAGTTATTAATTTTATTATTTATAAGTTATTATTTTTTATTATACACATAGTTCAGCTTCAGATATTAAGGTAGTTTTGGGAGGTCATAATTGAAATAACAAATTTTTTATTACGAAATTCATCAAAAATCACATTTGCCAACTATTATATAGTAAAAAATGTACAAAATGTGCAACTTTTATAGCTGAAGCTTCGTGAATATTTTTTATAATTTTATTAATTTCCTTACATTTTTTTGTTTTACCCAAAGAACATTTAAAAAGAATTCATCCAGCACACATTGCACCCGTTTTAAATAATGAAGAAGAATTAGATTTGTATCTATCAGCCGGATCATCTACTTCATTTTCTAATAATTCCAACAATATACAACAAACTGACCCCTGCTTTCTTTCTGCACCTAAACGTTATCGCCAATTAAAATTATATGGTTCGACTGAAGGTAACAATTTAACAGATGAAGTAAAAAATTCTATAGACGAAAGTTTAATTAAGATAATTGTTACTGACTACCAACCTCTTATCGTTAGTTGAGAACAGTGGGTTTTTAGAATTTTCTAAAAAATTGCAACCTTTATATAAGGTTTTTAGTAGGAAAACATTAACTACAAAATTATTGCCAAGTGAATGCAATAAGATTGTTACAGTATAAAAAAAAAATGTTGGAAAATGTAGCTAGTTTGTCAATATTACAACTGATATATGGACTTCTGACAATAATATAGCTTATTTAACAGTTACTTGTCATTTTATTTTTGATGATCGTCTATATTCACCTGTCTTGGAACTAGACAAATGCGTGAATCTCATACTGGCGCCAACATAGCTAATTTGCTTTCAGACATTTTAAATGAATGGGGTATTAAAGATAAAATAGTGACTATAGTCTCGGACAACGGATCTAATATAAAAAACGCTATAAATGTACACCTTTGTAAACACCACCATCCATGTGTCGCACACACACTCAATTTAAGTATAAACGAAGCAATTATATCGAATAAAGATTTCCTGGATGTTTTAAAAAAATGTCGCACATTGGTAGGACATTTTAAACATAGTGTCTTTGCGTCTGAAAAACTAAAAGAACTGCAAACACAAATGGGACTTCCTGTACTAAAAGTAATACAAGATGTGAGAACAAGATGGAATTCGAGCGTTCACATGTTAGATAGACTTGTACAAATTAAAGCACCTTTGCTATGACATTTCTTCCCCGTACACCAGACCTTTTAACTGCACTAGATTGGGAATTAATAACTGATTAATAAAACCATATAAAACCTATATTAAAACCATTTGACGTCATGACAGTTGAGTTATCTGGTGATACATATCCAACACTTTCTTCAGTCATTCCATTAGTAAGAGGCCTTCAACATACATTAAAAAGTATAATAACTAATACAACTGCTGGAAATGCACTTCAAAAAATTGTAATTGATATCATCGGTAGACGATTAGGTATACTAGAATGTGATAAAATAGTTGCTAAATCAACCTTTTCAGACTATAGGTTTAAAAAAGCAGGTTTTGGATTAATTGAAAATGCAAATAATACCGAAAAACTTCTTCTAGAAGAACTTTCTTATATATTAAATAATAAACACCAGGAAGATACATGTGGTGTAATTATCAACGTCGAATCCAACGTATTATGGAAACAATTTGACACGAAAGTGTCTCAGATCAGAAGCACTTTATATACTGGAATTACAGCTTCATTTATAATACGTCAGTATTTAGAAATGCCATATTTAAATCGTAAGCAAAGTCCACTGGATTTTTGGAAAAAAAAACAAAAATACTTTTCCAGGATTGTACATGTTGCAAATGAAATATTTAAGTGTTCCCGCAACATCCGTTCCATCAGAACGCGTGTTTTCTAAAGCAGGGCAGATTACCAACGACCGTAGGAATAGACTTCATCCAAAAAACTTGGATTTTATCATTTTTTTAAACAGGAACACAAATATTGAATTTTAATTATAAAGTAAATTTGTAATCAGAACTTTCCTACAATTGTAAAGCTAAATCTTTTAAATTGTATTACACAGTACAACATAATAAATTATACTACATATAATATTGATGTAAATAATTAGTTTTTACTTATTAGTAATTTATATTCTACTGTTAATCTATATTAATAAATAATCAATAAAGTATTCAATTTTAAAAGTATAAGATACTATGTACTATGTAATATCTAATCTACCTGTAAATATTAAATACCTAATAGAGAATAGAGATCATTTTTAATAATACATTTATGTTCATTCGATTATTTTATCATTCGAATAATCAAATGATTAGTTGTTGAAAAAAAATAATCAAATAATCGAATGAACTAATCATCGAATGCATTTTGATTAACATTGCTTTGAACTGGTTTATTATAATAATTTATAATGTTTACATTATAAATAATCGAATGATAACTATAACATAATACATAATAATAATGTAAATCATTAGTTTTTACTTATTTATATTTTATTGTCAATAAATCGCACCCTTATTACAAGACTGTCACAACTCAAAATTACGATGTTTTGAGTAAATCATACAGTTCAATAGCTATTATTTTTCTCTACTAAATGCTAAACTGCCACAAGTCGTAGCATAATTAACGTATCCGTAATACATTTGTGTCAGTATTGAATTTATTCATTTTTACAGTAAAAGAAAAATAATACCGCCGTATTTTGACTTATTGCCTTGTTGCGTATTTGTATGTTTGTTTTATTAGAAACATGAAAAATCATAACTGCCTCATTTTGATTTGAGGCGTTTCAACTTAATAATTCTCAATTGGATTTCTACCTTTGAAAAAATGAAAACTGCCACATTTCGGTTTGTGGCAGTAATAAATTATCAGCCTTTTGTTTTATTAGCCACAATCTTAATAATGGCGGTATTGATTATAGTGATATGACAATTAATTGATAATGTGGCGATTATAATATTTAATGATAACCATGATTGTTAAGACCGTAACGCATATCTCGCCACCGACTGGCACACGCATACACTCACACACACACACATATCTGTTACCTGTTCGTCCCTATATTATATTGATATTATTGTTTTTATTTTAGTATTATTGTCCGTGTCAGCTGTGAGTTATATAATATGTAGATTAGAAAGGCCGGACGATCCGGTACGTGTAGCACGTAGTGCCTACGCGGAACGAGGAATTTTACGTGCGCGAATCGCCGTAAAGTTTATATTATTGTGGTTAGGCGCTAATCGCCAGTAATTTATACATTGTTTTTTTGTAAGGTGCTAATCGCCAGAAATTTAGATATTGTTTTGTGTAAGGCGCCAAGCACCAGTGTTAAATTATATATTGTTTTGTAATTATTGTTGCGATGCATAGCGTGCGCTGTATATTATTATAATTGTTATAAAAATTATAGGATGGGTAGCAGCTGGCCAGCCGAGCACCGTCATATTTGTAAGTTTTTTTATATACATATTTATTAGCATTATTATAATATAGCTGTTGAGCCAGAAGGGCTACAAATTATTATTATTTCTAGCACAGCTCAAATAGCTGTAGCAACAATATTATTATCTATCTAGGTTGTTTTTATATGTTGTACTGGATGTTGCTGTGATTTATATATTACTGTTTTTTTTTTTATTATTGTGTACAATACAGCAACTCACTTTTACCAGCAACCGTGTCACTCATTATTTATTTATTAGACTTACCCTTTTTGTCACTAGTTTTTAAGCATACACACCCACACATATACACACCTTAAACATCACCACACCACATAGCTCACTAGTATTTGCGCGGCGAACCCAACCAATTCTAGCTGAGCTATAACAGATATACACACAAATACATAGGTCGGTCAGTGTGTGAGCGTTGCGCGAAATCCTAGTGGTACCGAGCGCACGGTCTATATTTGTATCGTCCCGGTCCGAACATTGGTGACCTCGACGTGATCAATATACTAACGTAATATCACTATCATTATTTAATTACAGTATATTGATCATTAAAAATTTTTCGTGACCTATATTTGTTATATAATTATCATAAGTACATCTGAATCAAATCATCCACAATCGATATACACAAATCTATATAATATATATTGTTGTCGACAGTTACGAGTAGTCTGTATATTT
The DNA here is from genome assembly GCF_019925205.1 of Metopolophium dirhodum. Lineage (NCBI taxonomy): Eukaryota > Metazoa > Arthropoda > Insecta > Hemiptera > Aphididae > Metopolophium > Metopolophium dirhodum. Next base: position 312,043 of record NW_026869896.1, on the reverse strand, counting down.
AATTAATTTGTTATAATGGTTCTGGAGGACAGTGAGAAAAAGGTCTTGGGTGATTTGAAGAGACGAAGGGGTGTAGTAGAGGCATCACTAACCAGAGTTCAAACCTTTATTAACAAATTTAATCCAAGGGATGATCCCATCTCACTATTAGAATTTCGTCAGGAAGAGTTACCACAGATAAATCGAAAATATGATAGCGTCCAGTGTGAAATAGAGTTGATCGACGCCGCGCCGATAATTTCGCTGAAGCTGAAAAAGATAGGGAGGAGTTTGAAAACACTTATTTTGCTATACGGTCGGAGTTGCAATAGATTATAAATGTAGAAAAAAGTCAAAATACGTCTATAAATAATGCCTCGAGCAGCACAACAACCGGGCATACCCAAAGTGCGCGTTTACCTCCGATCTCCTTACCAAGCTTTAGTGGTAATATTCAAGAATGGGAATCATATTTTGATTGTTTCAAAGCTATGGTGCATAATGATGATAATTGCCCAGCAGCACAAAAATTCTCCCATCTTAAGTCCACTCTAAGTGGTCAAGCTCTAGATGTTATTAAGGGGCTACCTATGACCGAAAATAATTATAAGGTAATTACAACAAGAGTTTAGTCATACAGTCGCACATACGTGCAATTCTAGACTGCCATCAAGTTGAATCAGCCTCAGGTATGCAATTGCAAACTCTACATTCAAATGTTTCGGCGCACGTTGCGGCCCTTGCAGCTCTAGATCAGCCCATTCAACATTGGAATGCTTGGCTAGTGACAGTTGTTTTGAGAAAATTAGATCAATCCACGAATCAAGACTGGCAGCTTCGGCGCTTCAACACAGATTTGCCAACGTACGCTGAGTTAGAAGGTTTTTTAATGAAGAGGTGCATCGCGTTGGAATCAACTGAAAGGCTGTTTGTAAGTTTTGAGAGAGATAAGGATATTATTGCAGCAAGTGATCTCAAAATGAAAAAATCCTACCAGAGCAACAATTCAAAAAAAGGTCTTTTTATATCTACCGAAAGACCAATAAAATGTCCATGCTGCTCTGATGAGCATAAATTATATGCGTGCAATAAATTTAAGGAAATGGCCATAGGGGATCGTGTGACATTTTTAAGAGACTCAAGGTTATGCTATAATTGTCTGACCCCAAATCATATGGCGACTGTGTGCCGATCTACCTATAGTTGTCGAATATGCAGGCGCAACCATAATACATTATTGCACTTTGAGAAGGCAACAGGTCCGACGGAAAGAGTTGAAGGTCAAGCTCAGCAGTTAGATGTACAAAAGCACCCCAACTCGTCACAAGACTCAAATATTTCAGCAGCTGCTTCATTTGTGGATGGATCAGAGCAAGGATACGTGTTTTTGTCTACTGCGCTGTTCCTAGCAGGCCGCAGATTCGGAAATCTGAAAAAGTGCAGAGCAGTTTTGGACAGCGGATTTAAAGTGAATTTTATTTCAAGAAACTTAGCAAATAAATTACAGCTACAATCCAAAAAGTCATCGCTACCGGTGAGCGGAATTGGAGAAAGCCGGGTCCAAGCGTTGTCGTTCGTTGAAGTTTCAATTCAGTCAAGATTAAAGAATTATAGAGTAAAATTAGTGTGCTATGTTTTACCAACAATTGTCAGTAAACTACCAGCATGTCCAAATCCCTCAAAGGGTTGGCAGATCCCAGAAGAATTACTATCTGAATTAGCAGATCCTTTTTTTTACAATCCTGGTTCTGTAGACTTGTTAATCGGCGGAGGAGTATTTTTTGACATAACTTCAACTACAACTGGACGAAGACCATTAAATTTAAAAAATATATGTTTGAACGACAGTCAGTTTGGATGGCTAGTCACTGGTGAGCTAGGAAAGGTGTGCTTAGCAGGAATTCGTACGGTAGGAAAACACTAGAAGAGAATTGGAGGGCGATGACTGACAGCGAGGAGTCATGTTTTGGACGATTATCCAAAACAAACCAACGTTCCCAAGAAGAGGAAGAAACACTACAACACTTCCGTGATACGTTTCAGCGCGACCAAGATGGCCGATTTGTTTTACGTTTGCCAATAAAGGAAGAACACAGAAGTTTGGGCAATAGCCTAGCAATGGCAACCTCAAGATTTATAAACATCGAAAGAAGGCTACAGCGTGATGATCACTTGCGAAAAGAGTACACAAATTTCATGACAGAGTATATAAGCATGGGCCATATGCACGAAGTGATCGCATCACAGGATGCTTGTTATTTGCCACATCACCCAGTCATAAAAACATCGAGCCTAACCACTAAGACTAGAGTAGTCTTTGATGCTTCGGCTAGAACGTCAAACGGCACTTCACTCAATGATGTGCTGAAGCGTGGTCCGACCGTACAAGAAGACATTTTTTCTATTCTGACAAGATTTCGGAAACATCAATTTTTATTGACAGCTGACATTGAAAAAAATGTTCCGGCAGATTATGATCGCAGAGGAGGATAGACATTTACAGCAAATACTTTGGCGTGATTATCCTCATGAAGCACTTCGGACATACGCTTTAGCCACAGTAACGTATGGCACAACATCGGCATCCTTCATGGCCACGCAATGTCTTGTGGTGCTTGGAGAAGAAGCAAAGAAAAGTAGCTTTAAGATTTCGGAAGTCATCTTACGTGACTTTTACATGGACGATCTGATGACTGGCTGTGACACTGAGGAGGAATGTATGGAATTGCATGATTTACTACGTAAATGGCGCTCCAATTCGCCATCAATTGTCGCGAGGATAGGCAAAAATCAAGATGATGCTCTTTTTATTCTAGATCTAGGAGACGGAGATACTATAAAATCCTTAGGGCTTTGTTGGCAGTCTTTTGTTGATCAATTCAGGTTCAGTATCACGATTCCTGCAGACAGAGCAAATCTTACCAAAAGAAAGCTATTATCGGACTTGAACAAAGTATTTGATCCATTAGGATTCTTGGGTCCCGTACTCATTACAGGAAAAATATTCCTTCAACAGTTGTGGCAATTAAAAATAAACTGGGATGAACAACTAGAAGTGGATATTCAAGAAAAGTGGATAGCCTACTATGCTGGATTAGAATCACTAAAACGTCTTACCATTCCTCGAAAATGCAAACCTCATCCGAGTGACAAAGTTGAAGTGCACGGATTTTGTGATGCATCGATGGAGGCATATGGAGCATGTATACAACGAAGTCTAGATAACACTAGTAAATGGCACTCTCGTTTTTTATGCTCGAAATCAAGAGTGGCTCCATTGAAGGGAGCTACTATCCCACGACTTGAGTTAAGTGGAGCGCTTCTTTTAGCACAACTAGCGACAAAGGTAGCAGATTCATGGGGCATAGACAGTGCAACCATTTACTTATGGACTGATTCGACAATAGTGTTAGGTTGACTTAATAGTCACTCCTCAAGACTAAAAACATTTGTAGCGTATCGAGTGAATCAAATATTAGAACTAACAGAAGTAAATCAATGGCGGCATGTACGTACCCATGAAAACCCTGCCGATATCATATCTCGAGGAATAAGTCCGGCAGAATTAATCAGAGATGACATCTGGTGGAGCGGACCCAAATGGTTGGAGGAAGATAATGCAAGTTGGCAAATTCAACCCACGTTAGATTTCTACGAACGATGTAGAAGAGCTACCTGAAATTCGCAAGATGAAGCTGGCGTTAATAACAACCAATCCAGTGACTCATATGATCAACCAATATTCGGAATGGAACCGGATGCTTCGAGGAATCGCCTGGTTAAGAAGGTATACAAGGTACATCAAAGGAGATAAAGGTTTCAGAGAGCCAGTGCAGCTCCAGATATCAGACCTGAAAGAGGCTAAGTTAATGGTATTAGGAATAGTTCAACAAGAAGTGTTTCGTAAAAGTTCATAGCACTGGAAAAGGGGCAAGAAGTTCCAAAAAATAGTAAGTTTTGGTGCTTGAAACCATTTATAATAAAATGGATTGATATTAGTGGGTGGAAGATTGCAAAACTCAACCATCAATGAAAACCGCAAACATCCCATTGTTCTTCATTAATTTCACAAGATCACAGTTATGATTTTTGAATCCTATCATCGCGAGCTTCTTCACATTGGCCCCAGTGGCGTATCTATGTGTTTAAGTACGGGGGTGCAGCTAATTTTTCGGGCCCCTTATCATAGATGCATTTTATAAGACACAAACAAAAATTTAGGAAGGTCAATTTTTAGTTTAGCTTTCGCTAAAAAAGTGACCTCCACAAAATGTTTCCAAAACTATATGTGGCACAACTGGCACAATAATGAGACAAAGGAGTTACATTTACATGTTGTTGAGTTACATGTTTTATTTTAAGGAACATTGAGGAGATTCAATTTAAAATATTTAATTTCAATGTTTTTAAAAAATAATAGTTAAGCTTAAGCATAAAACAAAAACTATAAAATACTGTGTAGAACACTAGCTAAAGACAATACCTACTAACTATATAAAATAAAACAATGTAACAAATTAATTTCTTTATAAATACACTTAAGTGACATAAATACTTTAACCTTTAAGGCTTTAAATTAAATTATATCAAGAAATTTTTCCGTCTTGACTTGGCATTTGCAAAATCGTTGATAATTTTTTCGATGGCGATATTAATTGTTTGCTCTCGCTCTATGTTTAATACTGCTAAACCGCTTAGGCGATCTTGATTGCAGGTGTTTCTCAAGTAGTTTTTTATCAATTTGAGCTTTGAGAAGGAGCGTTCGGCGGATGCCACTGTAACTGGTATACACATAAATATGATACAAGCACTCAAAATATCAGGAAAACTGCTAGGCAAACTATTACTTATGATAAATTGTGCTAAATCTTTTATAGTCTTTATCTCACTATTGATAATTACTGTTTTCAATGCAATAAGTTGACGTGCGAAATCCGATGTAATATCATTTTCATACTTCAATACAAAATCATATGAAGATTTTATTATATCGCTATCGTTAAGTTTTAAAAGAGTGGTTGGAGTTAAAAATCCAAATGAATCAGCAACATCATGAGTACCTTCAAACCGTGAAATAAGTTGTGATAATACTGTATCAATTGTTGGCAAAAAAATATTCACTTTAAAGTTTTCTTCTGTGACATTTAGTCGATAGTCACCATCTAACTCATCATAATGTTTCTTTGCAAAAATGTTTCGTTTATTAAAAAATGAAGTAGATATTCCCCATTTTAAACATAATTCATTCGCATTTTTTAAAATATCTTCAAAACTGTTTCTGAGCTTTTGAGTCGTTTGTACAGCATTTCGAAGCATATTAGACGCTTGGTCTAAAGTTATATTAACATTCTGTAATGGTTTTGAAATTCCTTGAAGGGCTCGAAGTATGGGTTCCCATAAGCATAGTATTAAAACAAATTCCCTATTTTCAATTTGCTTTTTTAATCCCACAGCCAAATTTTTTTCATTTGTTTTAGAACTTGTAAGAACAATTTGAGTCAAAACTTTTAGAACATCAACAAATCTAGTTTTTAGTGCAAACACAGCATCATGACGTGCCTCCCACCTAGTGGGGCAGACTTTTTTCAAAACTTTAGCTCGAATTTTATTAGAAATATCACTTTTGAAAGCCAACAAAGCCCATCTTGGTCCACTACTACTGAAAAAATTGAATATTGCTTGAACCATATCAAAAAAATTAATTATTTTTTGGTGACTTTTTGCCGCATCAGATATAACTAAGTTTAGGTTATGAGAACAGCAATGCACAAATGTAGCAGAGGGTACAATATATTTAACTCTTGTCTGTACACCATTATGTTTGCCACTCATTACTGATGCTCCGTCATATCCTTGTCCCCGGCATTTTGTGATATCTAAATTAAGTTTTATTATAATTTTTCGAATAAGTTGTTCGTAATCTTTTGCAGTATGGTGCTTGAGTTCATAAAAACCAATAAAAGACTCTTTTATTTCAAATTTGTGTTCTTCGTAATTAACTTTTACGTATCTAATTATAATACTTAATTGGTCTACTTGGATCCACTAGGAACTCTTTTAGACATGGTCACAGCTCACAATTCACAGTATTAAAAATAAAAAATAAATAGTACCATACTACCACGTACTAAAATGGCAAGAATTAAGATAATAAGTGACAATCAACATGACAGCTCACGAGTCACGATAAGAAACGCGTAGTCTACAATCATAGAATAATATACACTTGTCTACAATAGAGCATTATGCATTATTTCCGTGGATAAACCAGTCAACACACACACGCGTGCAAGCACCGTCCAGTGGTAGTGTTTTCACCTCCAAAAATAGCCCAATATGCTCGAGCAATGTTATTGTGAATTTAATATCTGTATTTATAATCAATGATAATATCAATACAGCTGTTTCGACGTTGTCACTTGTCGGTGCCGCTCGAACGCAGTACAAAAATATTTGACGACACTGCTACTTTTTATTTATATTAACATTATTTAGTAAACTAAAAACTTACATGATAAAAAATAAAAGTTTCAGTATTCAGTCGCTATTTGTTGAATAGAGGCTTCAGGGCCCCATTTATAAAAAAACAGCTAAGGGCCCTGGTGCAATGCACCTCCTGCACCCCTCTAAGTACGCCACTGATTGGCCCTCAAACATTGTTTATCTGAAGTGAGACGTCAATATTGGCCTTTACTGGGTAGAGCAAATGCACGGGCAGTAGTACGACGATGTATCAAGTGCATAAGAGCTTGCCCGCGATTTGATCAACCACTAATGGCAGTTCTTCCGAAGGATCGTCTTCAATGTGCGAGGCCGTTCACAATCACGGGTGTGGACTTTACTGGGCCCTTTTACGTACGTAGTGGTTTAAGACGGATACCCGCAAAAAAATGCGTGGATTACCATATTCGTTTGTTTTTCTACAAAGGCTATGCATTTGGAACTGGCTGAAGATCTCTCTGCTTCTTCATTTCTAGCTGTTCTGCGCTGTTTCATGGCCCGACAAGGAAAATGTGCCAAAATCTACAGTGACAACGGCACAAATTTTGTGGGAACTCAAAGGGAACTCGTATCAATGATGAGAAGAGCTAGTGATCAAGTTGCAAAGGAAGGTATCGAATGGCACTTCAATCTTCCCTCAGCGCCAAATTTTGGAGGTCTGTGGGAGAGTGCAGTAAAGAGCACCAAAAATCACTTAAAACGAGTAATGGGAGAGCACAAGCTTACGAGCACAGAGTTACGGACCCTCCTTTGTCAAATAGAAGCTTGCTTAAACTCAAGACTGATTACGCCGCTTAGCAGTGACCCGTCCGAGATTGAAGCTTTAACACCGGCTCACTTTCTAATTGGAGGACCATTGATGATTCCAGATGAACCAGACAGCTCTGGGGAACCGACAAGTGGCCTTAAGCGTTGGAAGTTGGTTCAGAACCTCATGCAAACCTTTTGGAATATATAGTCAAAGGAGTACCTTCCACAAGAACAAGCTCGTGGAAAGTGGACCAGTAAATGAATTGATATTATACCCATTGAACTATATAATAACTGGAACGCTCACCGCCCATATGACTAGTGTAAATAAAACCGAGCGAGTGTGTTAGAAAGAGATAGCGAATCAGTGGCGCCGAACACGGTATATAAGGTGTGACAGCGGTAACACCTTTTTAAGGGGTGGGTCGTGGGTGGGTAGGCGTAGGTACCATACTACTGTTAGGTGTCACTTATGCAATACAAAAATAGTAATACCTAATAGTATATTAACATTGTATATAGTAATAGTAATATCTTGTGTACAGTTAGTATGTTTGTATTCTATTAGTAATACAATAAGCGGATAAGGTATATAAATAACATGCAGGACGGTCTCGGTGACCTGTGCATTCGCCGTTGTATCTTTCTATTTTGTCATAATAGTTTCATTTAATTTACTATTGATAACAACCGACTATCAGCACCCAGCGATAACTGGAAAAAATGTTTATAAATAGCCTAGTCGAAAATCGTATTTAAGAATAATTACGATTATCAGATTACAAGTTACAACATAGTTTTCTAAGGATAACACTGGGCACTGGCAACGTTATAGTTCTTGCTGTCCATGATTTAATATTGTGCTCTTTAATTATAAACATATTATTTCCATTTTTCCCATTGTTGTTAGTGCATTGTTAATACTCCTATTTTCAGTGTTTGTTGTATTTGGTGCAAGGATTAAATTAACATTTTACTATTTTGTGCTTAATATTTAAATTCAATAAATTCTGGTGTATTGATTTATTTCTAATACAAAATAATTATAATTTATAATATCAAATAAAAATGAACTCAGAAATTTGTGTGTGTGGCAAAGAGCGAGGAGGGCTCAATAATACAAATTGGATGCGTCATGCAAATAAATGCAAAAAAAGAAAATCCTGTTCAAACAATATAAGTATTGCTAAGTTTTTCAAGTCTTCACGAGTAACAGGTATTTATTAACTATTATTGCTAAATATGAGTCCATGAATTTTCAGCGTTAAATTTTTTCTGAAGTAGGTAGGTGGTAAATACTTTCAACATTTATTATTTATTAATATTAGTCTCATGAATTGTTTTAATATATCTATTAAGTACTTAGGTACATATTTTAATTTTTTAAGTATTTTAACTTAAATAAAATGTAGTTATCTGTTATATTACCTATTACTTATCCCTGAAATTTTAATTTAATTTAGGTAAATATATCTATTATTAAATACATTTCATATTATGCTTTAAAAATATAAGAAATGTTATGTCTCAAATGAAACCTTGGTCCTTGGGCATTTTTGTTGTTCATAATAATTATATACAAATAATTATTTGTATGGATAGTACAATAAAACAAAATGTTTGGAGATTATTTAATTTTTTTATTATTATTAGAGATACATTTTGAAGTAAATCAGTAACGCAATTTATGCATTGATTATAGTACCTATACTAACTTCCATATTATTTAAGTGTCTATATTTTGTTAGAGTGCTTACCTACCTTAATATATATTAATCATAATATTATTGAAAAATGTATTTCATAGATCAAGAACATAATATAGCGAGCACATCATAATATTGTGAGTACAGTAGTTGTTAATGATGTTGATGTAGAATACAGTCAAGACAAAGAAACTGGTAAGTATTTAATTTATTATGACTTTTAATACCTATATTTGGTATCCAGAGTACCTAATTATTTATTTATCATGATGTTATTGAACATTTGATAACTTTATTTCATAGATCAAGATCATAATATTGTGAGTTCAGCAATTGTTGATGTTGATGTTGATGATGAAAGTAAGAATAAATAAAATTAAACACAATTTTATTGTTTTAATAGGTTACAATTGTTAACAGAATGATTTTTAGTTTTAAGATTTGGAAATGATCCGGCAATTTTCAGTCAGTTAAATGATCTTACACCTGAGCTTATAGATTTCTTTTTTAAAAATGGATCATCTCAACCATCATCAAATGATTTTTCCAACAAATGTTTTCCTAAAAACAGTTCAGGAAGATCATTTCATGAAAACTGGTACTGGAAAAAATCTCCAAGTGGAGAAATTACTAGAAGAAAATGGCTATCTTATTCCAAGTTAAAAAATAGTATTTATTGTCATTATTGCGCACTTTTTGGTCGAACTGGTCAAACAAGTTGGGTTAAAAAAGGCTATAGTAACTTTCAAAATGCAGACATGAGAATAAAATTACATGAAACAACTGAAAAACATATTATGGCATCTATTAAAGTAGCATACAGACAAGCAGCTTTTCCACTAATACCTTCTTTGGTAGAAAATAACAAGACACATATTGCACACAACAAAGAAATAATTAGACATTTAATAGACATTACTTTATTTCTTAGCAGACATTGTTTGTCTTTTCGGGGACATAAAGAGAATACAAATGAGGATATTCGAGGAAATTTCAAAGATCTAGCTGCACTGTTAGCTAAATACTCTCCAGCCTTAGCATCGCTAAAGTTGAAATAAAAGGTAGAAAAACACATAACTTTTTGTCCTGGCAAAGGCAAAATCAATTAATTCAAGCTATCTCAACAAATATTCGTAGCAGCATTCAACAAGAACTATTGAGTGCTACATATTTCAGTGTTTCGTTGGACACTACTTTTGATATATCAAGGAAAGAACAGTTATCTCTCGTATTTCGATATATTAATAAAGGGATCATATGTGCACGACTCGTCGCAGTACGTGAGACGCTCCTTACAACTGGGCAACATCTCTTCGCTGTGTTTAATGATATTTGTGAAGAAATGAAGTTAAACTGGAGACAGCATCTTGTTGGTCAGTCATTTGATGGAGCTGCCTCAATGCGAGGCACTTATAATGGACTTCAAGCGTTTATTAGAGAACAAAATTCAAGTGCAATATATGTTTGGTGTTATGCACATCGTTTTAGCTTGGTTGTGGTTGACGCTGTAAGTAGTTGCCTTGAAGCTCGTGATTTGTTTGGGAACCTGGAGTTACTGTTTGATTTTATTGGAAGCAGTAAAAAAAGAATTGGTCTTTATTCTAATTTTCAAAAAATCCGTTACCCTGGGAACCCTCAACGGCGATTAAAAAGAGTCACCACAACACGTTGGTCATCTCACTCATCTGCTCTTGAAACTGTTATTGTTACATTTGATGCTTTAATTGATACACTGGATGATTTACAAAATGATCCCACCACTGATCGTGTTTGCTGTGTAAAAGCAAGTAGCTTAATGGATTATATGTTGTCTGAGCGTTTTATATTAACAAGTTTGTTGTTCACCAATATTTTTAATATTACAAGTCCATTGAATAAATTTCTTCAAGGTAAAAATGCTGATTTGTTAGCTGCTGTTAATTATGTAAAAGATGCACTCACGAAAATAGAAGACCTTCGATGTGACATACAGTTTGATGAATTACAAAAGAATAAAAACAAATTCATTGAATCGAAGAAAAATGATTTTTCTTTCACTCCAATTAGACAAAATAAACGTATTAGACGTATTAAAATAATGCCAGGTGAAAAGTCATTAGATGTACCAATATATAACCCTACCGATCAATTTAAAGTCAACACATACTACACCGTCTTAGATATTATCACGACACAAATAAAGGAACGCTTTAATGAAAACTCATCACCATTATTAAAAGATCTTTCACTTTTTCAAAGAACAAGAATTCAGGAAATTGCTGAAAATAATTCTAGTATGCCATTTGATGCTTTTAATGGGTTGGAAGCTATTTATAAAAAATTTATTTCAGCTAAAGACTTAAGGCGTGAATATTTACAATTTGTAAATATATATCTTACATTTGAACCATTGACAAAACTTCCAAAAAAACTTCATGGTGACATTGATTCAATTATACACTATGAAACTGATTATGAGGACATTGACAATGACGAAGAAGACAACGAAAAGCATTTTTGTACTAAAAACACAATAAATTATACTTATAACGTGTTTTATTTAAATGGCCTGAAGGATGTATTTCCTTCTGTTTATGAAGCGTTGTCAATTGCTCTAACACTACCGGTATCAAGTGCATCGCCCGAAAGGACATTTTCGAAATTGTAGCTGATCAAAACTAGGTTGAGAAGTACTATGGGTGAAGAGCGGCTGGAATCTCTAATGTTGATATCCTGTGAAAAGGACATTACTTTATGTCCAGATGAAATTATTAACACTTTTTCAAACAACAGTATTATCTTAAAAAAATTATTGTAATAGTATATTTAAAAAAGTTTATGTCCATGATAAAACAGTTTTTTTATTATACGTTTATTTGATAAATTTTATCAAAATATTCTTTTATTTTACTCCTATTACTACTACTTGAATAATATTTATAGTGCTTACTTTATTTGTTAAAGTTGAGTTGAATCTACTATTCTAATCCTATACCTTAATATATGTGTTTCAAATTGCTGCATTTGATTCAAGAAATAAAACTTTGTTTCTTAGAAGTCATGTAATGAATTAATTTGATTCAGTAATAATATTCACTATTTCACTGTATCTTTTGTGAAAGTTAAATTATAAAATGTATTAGTAGGCACTAGCCACTAGGTAGGTACGAGGTACCTAAATAATATTTAATCATAAATGTAATAAACAATTAATTTAGTATTTGCCTGTACCCTAATTTTAAATAAATAAATAAATGTATAATATAAAGTAACTATTAATTATATAAGTAAAATATAACATAACTGCAATTTAAAATTAATTTAAATTCAACAGTTATGAATAATTTGAGTTTTGAAGTTGTGAGATTGCAATTTTTAACCTTTGCGGCCTATACTGCAGCTTTGATTTTTTGGGGGCTAGCAATTTTTTTTTTTTTTTTGGGGGGGGGGGTCTTTAACACTCACGAAAATATACCTTTGGGTAGGTGGGTGTGTGTCATAATGAAATGTTGTCACACCTTTATTTTGGCGATCCGGCGCCACTGTAGCGAATACTTTAGGTATTTCTATCTCCGTCTTTATTGATAATACGTCGTACCGTATTCATTTTAAATGTTTACCGGCATAAATATTGTGAATATTGTGATCGACGTCCGTCAATTTCAACTTTTTGCTCTTTCTGCTTGAATTGACGTGTTTGTTAATATTTTATATTCTAGTCTACAGGTACAATTAGAAAATGGTGAATTTTTGTAGTGCATTTAACTGTTCCAGTTCTGTTGGAAACAACTGAAGCATTTGTGCAACTCTGAGCTTGTTCTAATTCATCCTATACAAATATTTATCAATATAATATTTTATATTATGAAAAGAAATTTTAGTAAATATGTAAATAGCAACATAAATTATATTGTTTAAAAATTTAAAAAAATATGTTAATTTTTTTTAATTTAGAATTTTAAATAATATTATTTTATGTTTATTACTTGAAGGTCTAAATCACCATACGTTCCGTATAATCCCGTTTTTCTCTTTATTGTTAATTTATAATTTTTTATTTATTTTTTTTTTATTCTACAATCTTTTTAGTATCACAGTATTCAATAGAACATATTTTAAATCTATACTCGTACCACCGGTAGAACGCTACTCGCTCGCGCATCCAAATGATCGAGCTCCGCGGTTTTGTAGCCAAATTTCTCGCACTCTACCAACTAAAAATTCAGCTAAAGTAGAAGTTAAGTGGTGTGAAATATTTGAATACACTAAAGCTCATGACATTGATACAACTAACATATCAAAAATTGTAGAATATTCTTCGGAAATTCCGGGTACAAATGCTGCAGTAGAACGGATTTTTTCAACCATTAATGTGTTGTGGACAGATGAAAAAAAATCGATTTTGTTGAAACTATCAAATCATATATAATTGTAAAAACACATTTTAAAAACTTATCTTATAATGAGTTTTATAATAGTATATTAAAAGAAACTAAGTTACTCAATGAAATCAGTTCAGCACAAAAGTATACAAAAACATCAAAAGAATACATTTCCTGCCATAGTCATCAAAACAATTTTTTTTGGGATTTTTGTGTACATATTATATTTATTAATATTTTATTTGTATTTAAAAACTATTATACAGCATAGTACATTTAATTTGTTTTTTTTTATATTAATATATTTAGTTAAGTAACTTAAGTGTCCCGTATTTTTATTTTATTTTTATGGTCACCCTAAACATGCATCATCTATAAATAAATTCTAAACCATTTAATTTGTAATTTTCAGATTTTAATCATAAACCTGACTTACCCATAATCCCTCTTCGCCACCTAACACCTGCCGAAAATAAATTTTTCAACTCCCCCCCCCCCCCCACAACATACATCAAATATTTTATATAATATTATTAACTATTACATTTAATTTTTTTTTATAAAAACTAATAAATATTGAATGGATAAGTAATTACATAGTTAGGTATTTCATACTTTGGACAATTGTATTTCATTTTTTTGTATATTACATTTTTTAAATAAATAAATAAGTAAATAATTTAAATATATCAACAACAGTTTTATTGGTAAAAAAAATATAAATTGGTTGTTAATTTATCAAGCGGACAGTTTAATTTCTGAATGCAGGTAATATTTAATGCTAATTAATCCAAATATGCATTGTATAATATGTATATATACGTATATTTATATTATAAATAGATATCTCGTAGTCCAATAATTATGATTCAAGCGTCAAGCCGCATAAATAGCGATATAAAATAAAATTGTGATTTGGCAATTGGCGCCGTATTTAAACAAGGATAGATACTCCTAATATATACGCTATCTCTTTTTAACATCCTCGCTCGGGCCACACTGCGTGGTGAGCGTTCCAGTTATTATATAGTTCAATGATTATACCTAACCGTGACCAAAGTAATAAATTCAAAAACGTGGATTTAGATAATATTCTATTTTAATAACATTATAAAATATGTATAGTTACTATTAATATGATTAAACTTTGGTTTGAAAACAATGGTATAAAAACTGTATTGATAAAATATGATAAACATTTCATAATTTTTATTTTAATAGTGAATCATCGAATATTCTAATATTATAAATTATATTGTACTTAAACGTCGAAATGGCAAAACGTTTTACGCGTAGCTCCAAAATGATTAATATCGTGCAAAATTCTAACAATACAATTTATGAAGATAATAATAACGTAACCAATGTTACTACAAAACAACATAAAATTAATAACATATACATTCAGTCAGCTAAAAGAGCCGGTATGTCATATAATTTTTTTTCCATGCATAGTAAATACGTCATATTTTATTAGTTGTAATTAATTATGGTTTATACAGAATTGTTGTCAGAACAAAACATACATGTTATGGATCAAAGCTATAAAACTAAAGTCCAACTAAGGCTTCAGAGTAATTTACAAAATACAGAGTCCTTATCATTATTACCTTCAAATCCTGGTGAAAAAAATTCAAAGGATGCTATAGGTAAGTAACTTATATATTTTTTATTTCAATTGGTTGATAGATAATTAATTATATTTTAAGATAAAATTCTATTTTGTATCTTCATAGAACTATCTACTATTACAAGTTGTGTTGATAACGTCATGGTAAAAAATGATGATTATACTGATTTACAAAATGAGACAACTTCATTATTAACTTCAAAATCAAATGAAAACAAATTAAACGATGCAATAGGTAACATAATATTATACTGTTTTAGTTGTTTGGTAGGGAGGTACCTACTTATGATACTACTTAATGATATTTTTATATTAAACTATATTATTTTTTTAACTTAATAGAACAAACTGGCATTACACGTTTTGTTGATAATCTAATGGTAAAAAATAATAGTTGTACTGATTTACAAAATGCAGAGTCTGCTTCATTATTAACTTCAAAACCAGATACACAAAATATAAATTTGAATGGTAAATATTTTAAACATTAAATATTTTCTTTTGAATCATAATTTAATAACTGTTTATTTTAATTCATAGAATGCAGTAGCAGCCGCTCTGAATTTGATGACAGTGACAAAGATAACAGGGGCGTAATTACGGGGGGAGATATGGGGGGATAGATCCCCCCCCCATGAGCTGTATTTATACACTGTTGTTTTACAAAACACAAATTACTAAAAAAAAGTTATATTACTGTATTACCAAAATAAATGTTAAACAGTGGATTTCACTTTTATAGTTTTGTCGTTATCTCTAATATTTATTTATTTATAATTTTATAAACATAAGAGCGTTCGTCGTTTGTCACGCACCGAGCTATTTTTAGTTATTACTGTGCCTATTCACTATCAACAATCTACACAGACGATATATACAACGTATACAGCGCAGTTTACAATTTGACCGATCTTTTATCTACAAATCTGAAATCTACGACCATTGTATTATTATATTGAGCAATTAAGCAATATAAATCACGTCATCGCACCGCGCACTAGTCTTTTCACTTGTGTTTCTAACGTTTGTTCAATACATTTGTAAAGTTTTTATATCTCTCTAAGTATACTCTTTAACTGCTTTTTAAATATTTATACATTTATATATGAAAAATGGAAAATAATAAAAGAAAACCTTGGAATACAATATTAAATTTTTTCAAAAAGAAGCCTGGGCCTGAAGTAAGTATTACTATGTATAATTAATAAAAATTCTAAATGTTATTATTAGGGCCCAATATTAAATATTGTAGAAACGTATAAAATATGCTTGCATTTACCATTTGTGCACCAATTTTTAACAATTTAAAATTGATTAAATACTTGACAGCATGCTTTAAAAAATTGATTATCGTACCTACCAATTACCGTCACTCACTCACCAAAAAAATCAAACAGTTAGTTAAAAATGATTTGTTAGTTTATTTAATTTTATTACTGCATTACATTTCTTCTTTATTATTCAAGGGTATTGTTAAGAACCACTGTTCTAGTAAGTAATACGTATATGTGTAATATTGTAATATGTATATGTGCGAGCCGTCGTCGGTCTCAAGGGATGTGCTGATGAAGCGATTGAGACCCGACGACCGGGCCGGACGCCTCGCGCACAAAACGCGAGTGCGGCAGTCCAGAATTGGAGACAGAGCATTACGTTTGTACCGAACCTTCAGAGCCTTTTTTCATTAACATAGTTGTACGTTTTACTTCTTAATATCAAATACAGAAAGTTAACCAGTCCGAAGTGTTTGTTATTTTATTTGTGTGGACATCTTAGGATAGTCCATAACAGTATAGTAAAAAATGATAATATGGTCATTGATGAAACAAGTCATTGTTCACCTCGTGTTGAAGATGAAAATTTGAATCAAACTACTCTCGAAACAAATAAGGTTAGAATAAGTATTAATGCCCAATGATGCATATATATTATATTGTATTTCTTTTAATATTTTAATGCTTTATCATAATTTTTACTCAATGGCAATGCTGCTTTTATATTGTTACATTTTATAATCTTAAATGCTTTTTAATACTGTTCAATTAATATAATACAGGTTGAAGCCCACTTTATGCACACTCCCTGTTTCTACTTCAACACCTGAAAGAACATTCTCAAGCTTAAAGAGAATTAAAACATACCTTAGAAATAGTATGACAGAGGTGAAAAATTATTTTAAACTAAAATTCAATATTTACTATAATATTATTATGTTATTTATTAATTTATTTATAGGATTGTCTAAATGGTCTATCATTGTTGGCCATTCATAATGATATTGAAGTGGAACATAATGAAATACTTGACATATTAGCGCGAAAACCAAGAAAATTGGAAATTTTGTTATATAATGATATAATCTTAATTTGTTAATAATATAATGTAATAAATGTATAAAAAAAATTTGTTTAATATCATTTAATTTTAAAATGCATCATGTTGAAAAGTAAATTAGTGGTAAGATAGAAAGGGTGTGTGGGGGGCAAAGCCCCCCACATTTTTATTGTTACAAAATATTCATATCCCCTCCCATAAAACATTTATAATTACGCCACTGAAAGATAAAGATTGGGTGATTGAAAATAGGCAAAAAAACTCAATATCACTTGATTCAGGAGATATTGAAACAGATGTTGTAGCTAACCACTATCCAGAATTAAAAATATTGACTCAACAACCACAAATGCAGCAATAAGTAAGCAAAATTCTCGCAAAAAAGTTAAATGTATAAAAAGTTGGACTAGAGAAACTAGGAAAACAAAAAGGAATCTAGGAGAGTCTTACCATAATTCTAAAGGACAAAATATAGATAAAAGAAAATTGCAACCTCCTTATAATTCTACTTGCAAATATAAATGCTCTTCTAGTTTGTCTGAGGAACAACGTGAACGAATACTACAGGCCTACTGGACAATGGGGGATTAAACAAGACAAAGAGCATTTATAGTTAAATCTACAACTACTATTGAACCTAAACATAAGTATAAAAAGGAAAATAGTAACCATGCATCTAACAATGCATTTTTTTTTATCTCTGGCAGGTATCAACTACAGGGTTTGCAAACTTTTTTTTATGGCTACTCTCAATATTGGTGATAGAACAATAAGAACTGCTTTAAAAAAAGGTGGCTATAACAAAGAATATGTCGAAGGTGAACTAAGAGGAAACCATGGGAAACATAAGAAGCTAAGTCCTAAAATATTAACCCTAGTCACTGACTATATAAATGAATTTCCTCGTGTTGAGTCATACTACCCAAGAAAACAAACAACAAGGCAATATATTGATGGTGCTTTAACTATTGCTGAAATATATCGATTATTTTTAAAAAAGTGTGAAGATGATGGAAAAGTATCTTGCAAATTTATTACTTATTCTTATATTTTCAATACACATATTAACATAGGTTTTTTTATACCAAAAAAAGATCAATGCGCATTTTGTGAAACGTTTAATAATTCAAATGAAAGTGACAGATTAAAAATGGAAAATGACAAACACAGACACAAACTTGAAACTGAACTTTCTAGGAATGAAAAACAAAATGATAAGAACTTGGCAGAAACAATTATAAAGAAAAAATTATAGTGGCCTGTTATGATTTGCAAAGCATTTTGACAGCACCTTCTGCTCAAGTATCCAATTTTTATTACTCTCGTAAGTTTGCCACTTATAATATTATTACTGTCTATAATATGGGTATTACTGAAGATCATTGCTATTTATGGAATGAAGACCAGGCCAAGCGTGGGGCTAACGAAATTGCAACATGTGTCGTATCAGTTTTTAATTGAAAATTGTTTAAATAAAGATACAATATTCTATTCTGACAATTGTAGTGGTCAGCAGAAAAATAAATGTATGGCCACTCGTTATTTATATGTGTCACATACTTGAGTATTTCTTCTATTACTCATAAGTACCTAATTGTTGGACATACCCAGAACGAAGGGGATTCTGTCCATCCAGTTATAGAATACCAAAAAAGAAGATTATTAAAATCCGGTTATATTTACTCTTCTCAACAATGGTTAACTGTTATTCAATCAGCAAAAAAAAACAGGAAAGCCTTTTAGAGTCCATGAATTAAACTATCAACATTTTATTGATTTAAAGAAATTGACATCTAATATGGAAAACAATTTTAACAAGAATACATTAGGACAAAAAGTTGTTTGGAAAGATGTAAAAGTATTGAAAGTTTCTAAAGAACATCCTGATAGACTTTTTTTATAAAACATCGTATGAAGAGAAGGATTTTGGTGAAATAATAGTGATGAACAAAACAAGAAATGCCAAAAGAAAAAGTTGTGATTTAGAGTTAAGTAAACTCTACACTGAACCACCAGGTATTTCAAAAGAAAAAAAAAAGACCTAATTCATCTTTGTGAAAGTAAATTGATTCCTGAAAACTATCATTATTTTTTCGAAAATTTGAAAGTATCAAATTCCTGTGTTGCTGAAGTCCATGACGAGAACAGTGATTAGTATTTTTATTTTTACTAAGTTTAATAAACTATTTTATGAAAACATAATTTTATAATATAAGATAAATAAGACTATAATATATTCAATTTTATCTGTGATTCATAAACAATTAAATTACTTTTTTAATAACAATATAGCCATTTGTATAAGTATAAGTTTTATAATTTGTATATCAATAGTTTAAAACGACTTATACCAAATTCAATATATGACATGTTTATTTTCACTGAAACTTGGCTTACTGATAACATTTCTACATCTGAACTGGGTTTTCATGGATATGAAGTTTACAGATATGACAGAAACTCACAAACCAGTTCTCTATCAAGAGGTGGTGGCGTTCTAATTGCTGTCCGTAATACATTAGTCTCAAAACCTATCTTGTTACATGAAAATAAAATTGAATTATTATTTGTTATTATTCGATTACCATATCGCTCTGTTATTATAAGCTCAGTTTATATTCCAATTCATTCTAATATTAATATTTTTAAAGACTATTTAAATTATGTAGAATTAGTATATAACAAACATCCTAATCATGATATTTTATTATTGGGTGATTATAATCTTCCCTCAGCCAATTATTCTAACATTGAGTTACACTTTAATGATAAATTATCTTATTTTAATTTTACTCAGTACAATCAGATTTTTGACTAAAATAATGTAATACTTGATTATGTTATATCTAATTCAATATCCATAAACGTTGAAAAAAATAGTTTTCCTACTATTCCTGTTGACCCCCTCCATCCTCCAATAACTATAACTTATAATTATTTATTTTCTAGTGAATTAAAATTCAATGATTATGTTTTTAACTGGAATTTAGGCAATTACTTAGGTATTATAAATTATCTAGGTTCTATTAATTGGTTCAATTATTTTAATTCTAATTCAAATATTAATGATGATATTTCCTTTTTATATTTACATATTAATATTGCAATTAATCATTTTATCCCAAAACAACATAGACATAAATTAATTTATCCTATATGGTTTAGTAAGGAATTAAAAATCTTAATCGAACAAAAACAAATTGCTCATCTTGCTTATAAAACATTAAATTTACCCGAGTCATATATCACTTTTTCTAATCTTCGAACTCAATGTAAAAATATCAGATACCGTGATTATAATGTATATATTAATAACACTCAAAACTCGGTTAAAATTAACCCAAAACATTTTTGGAAATTTTATTAATCACAAAAATTATCGTTACAGTTACCTGCAGTAACGTCATATCTGGATGAAGAAACTTCCTCTGGGTCCGAGATAGTCAATTTTTTTAACCCTTAACTGGTATCCTTATTTGTATTCACGTAACTGGTATTGTCGGGTCAAAAATGACCCGAAATTTAAACTACTTATACGTTATTCAATTTTTTCTTTTTTTTTTTTTTTCATTATATTCTATGAAATTAAATGAATATTTTCAATTAATAACACAATTTTTTTTTCAAATATAAGTGTTTTATACAAATTTATTTTAATCTTGCAAATTTACATGATTATTTATAAATGTTTGAATAAATTATTGAAAAAAAATATATTTACATTCAAATTTGAATTACCCATTGGTTTTTAGTTAAGTTTAGATACAATTACAACAAAATAAAATAAAATTTAGAACTTAGAACATTTATCTGGAATCTTTCAATAACAAATCTCAATTTTACGTTATTTATACGGACTTTGAAAAAGCCTTCGATAGAGTTAATCATTCTCTTCTAATAACAAAACTTAAAGCTTATGGTTTTTATGACCCACTTCTTTCATGGATTCATTCCTTCTTAACCAATCGCACTCAAGCCGTAAAATATGAAAATTATATTTCAGATCGAATTAATATTTTATCCGGCGTTCCTCAGGGTGATCACTTATCACCCTTACTATTCTCGATATTCATAAACGACATTAATACAATTTTAAAACATTCAAGTTGTCTTTTACTTGCGGATGACACAAAAATATATAAGAATATTAAATGCACTAATGATGCATTAGAACTACAATGTGACTTAAACAGCCTTTATCAATGGTGTATTGAAAATGATATGTCTTTGAATATTGATAAATGTGTTATAGTCTCATTTTCTTTAAAAAAGAATACTTTACTTTTTGATTACACATTAAATAATTCAATCTTAACACGTAATTATGTAATTAAAGACTTAGGTGTTTTTTTCGATACAAAACTTTCATTCAATTTTCATGTTAATTATATAAGAAACAAATCCTACAAGAAACTTTGCTTAGTAAAACGTATGTGTAAAGATTTTTACGATGAATCAGCCCTAAAAATCTTGTACTTTACGCTAGTTCGTTCTAACTTTGACTATGCCTCTATAATTCGGCGTACTAATAATATTATCCAAAACCATAGTCTATCTACTGTACAGAATAACTTTTTAAGATACCTATCATATAAATATCATTATATAAGAACTCCTCATTCTGGATATGAAACCGTTTGTAATCTCGTTAAAATAATGCCCCTAAATAAAAGATTTATTATCTTAAACTGTACATTTTTATATAAATTATTACATAATATTATAGATTGTCCCGAAATAATTCCACTTTTTATCTTTCCTCTTTCTCTTCAAACTATATGCTATATACCCCTGCAAATATACTTATGTCAGCAGCTAATTCAACTAAAGACTTAGATTTATTTAACACTACCTTATTTAATTTGTCTAATATTTGATCTAATCATCTCTTATCCTCTTCTATTTCTCTGCTTTCTATATCATATTTTCCCCCTTTTTATTTCTCATACCTACATTTATAACCACTATACTCTCAATATAATTATTTATTCATATTATGCTGCTTTTATGTAATATCTTTAAGTTTAAATCGTTATTTAATATTTAAGATTTGATTACATATACTTTATTTCTTTTGTTCTTTTCTTTATTTTGTTCTGTTTTATGTTATTTGTATTCACCTTACTTTTAAGTTGTAACCCATATTATGTGCACTTAACACAAACTGTCACTACAATATTTTTGGAATTGGAATTTATTTCCGTAAATAAATTATTATTATTATTATTATTATTATTAAAAGTATTATTCGCCAAAGAAGAGGGAAAAGTCTTTATTTTTTAATTTTTAATTTCGTTACTTAATGATATTATGTAAAAGTTTTCAGTTTTTATTATTAATTTTATTTATTTAAATGTTATTACTTGCATTACAATATGTGTTATTACTCCAACCAAGTCACAATAATAGCAACAATTATTTTTTAAAAATGTCTTGTGTAAATTAGTACCTAGTAGTTAGAAATAAGTCTACATTTTTTTTGTTTTTTTTTTCTGTTTTTTTTTTCATAAACTGAAATTTTTAATTTTATAATAAATTATGTTTCAATTTTCGAGTTGTTATATTTTGTAATAACTGTTTATAATATATTATAATAACGCACAGCTTAATCTGTATCAGTTTATTAGTAACCGTTATTATTTACAATGGACTTATTAAAAGAAATTGAAAGAGACATTTCAGAAAATGGGTATAATTCATCCATCACAATTTTGTTTCAAGGAATTAGCTGAATTTTATACATTATTATCAAAATTAAAAAGCTATGCTATTAAATGCGGAACAGAAAAAAAAAACAATAATCATTTTACTTTATGTGCGTGGTCAGACCAAAATTGTGATTGCGGACCTGATACATGTTTGTGCATTGTTATCAATTATTATCTGTTTATTGATCTGAAAAAAATATTGATCAATAAACAAAAATCATTAGTTAAATAATCACTTTTAACTTTCATAATGTGATCAAAATGTTATCCAATACACTTTATTTGACTTTTTTTAGATTTGATTTTAGTTGTGTTTTTACAGTGTAGTAGTGTTGACTATGCTGTATTTTGTTTATTTGTTTAAGTACTAATAATTTAATTAAAACTGGAACATATATTTCAATCGATAAAAATCAATCAATAGGTACGTCAACTCTGACAAACATTGAAGACCCGTAGAAGATCCACTAGTGTGAAATCGAAGCCAAAATATTATCATCTTGAATTCAATAATTAAATCAATACTGCACACATCATGGACGCCATAGTAGTCAAATCAATATTCAGCATACATCAACAGAATAAAAAAAACATTTATATTGGATACCTTGTTGATCAACCTTTATCTGTTATTATTTTATTCATGTGTAACGTAACTAAACGATATATGTATAATACTAAATGTATTTCAATGGAATAAGTTTATATCTGATGATAGTTTTAATGTAATTGTTCGTTCTTTATCCACTGTTCAATATTCAAAACGATTACATTTAGATAATAATGTTTATTATAAAATATGTGCAAAATCTGAATCAGTTAATTTATATCATAATAATAACAGAATCACATTATCCAGTGATAATTTAAATCGATTGAAATTATTGGAATCATGTATAAATGCAAATATCATAGAGTTATCAAATAAATTAGTGATGTATCAAACTGTTGTCAATAATGCATATATAATTATCAAGTATGATATTTTATATTTATCACCTGATTGTATTAGAAATGATTTTATCAGTACATATATTAAAGATTATAATTTCAAAATGGATGACCTGAAGGATGAAGAGAAGTCATTTTTACTTGAATTACAACAAATCCATCACGGAACGTTTGCAGACATTATACTAAAGCCTGATATAACCAACCAATAAAACCAAAATAATCATGATATACGGCAAGCTTACTATATAATAATTAGATTATACTTTCATAATAAACATTATTTATATGTATTACATTTTGTCAAATGCATACCTTTATTTAATAATAAATGATAAAAATATAATTAATATATTATATATTATAAATAATCGTAAATGTTAACTGGTCAAAATAAACCAAAATATTTTTCCATAATATAATCATATTGTATACATTACTGAATTAATTGTAAGCTTTCTAAAATAAAATTGAACACAAATATTTTAACCGTTTGGTAATAAATAAAAAATGCACAAATATTAGTGACGGGGTTCCATTTAGTGAAACTATAATAATATAAACATATAGTTATTATTTATAAGATTCAATTTTTTTTTGTTGTTACACATACATTTATCCATTAATAAATCTTGCAAATTATTAAATGCTGATATTATCAAGTATTGTCAGCTTTATCTTTTTTGTTCACCATAGTTTTTGCGTTGAACGTTGAGGTTTTCCATCTATTTAAAACAATAATGATTGTATATTATAAATGTATATATTTCCATATTATCATAAATATTTTATCAAATAAACTAGATGACACAATTGTTGAGCAGTTAAATATTTTACATACTGTGTGAATATTATTAATATCAACGACGAAACATCATTATACCTATATTCACAAAATTGTTTGGTTGTAAGCATCGTGTCTATTTAGGTTATAAAATAGTACTATGGAAATGGCATTATATGTTTCTCAAATAATTTACAAATATTGTACTTAATTATTTTTTTTCTTTTTCATTTTAATGATACCTAGTGTAAATCTTAATATACTCTGTTAATACAAAATAATAATAGTTACCTGTCTTTTGACTCTACTTTTTCCATGTCCGAAGTTTTGTATTTTTGAATAACCAAATAATCACTTGCTGTTTTCATTTCGGGAATTTTGATACAAAAATTTCCACCATCTGATTTTTTTACGCGTATGCAGTTTTCATTGACCATAGTTGTTAAACCGTTATATTCTTGTTCCAGTTTTAATAAATGCGACTGAAACTAAAATCAATATTAATTGATAAATAAATTATTATTAAAATAAACAAAATTTTACTTTCTGTTTTTTTGGTTTAGGTTTTATAACGGTTTCAGGTTTTTTAGAATTCTGCATTTGCCCATTTTTCCGATGATTATAAAGTTCCTAAATTTATATACTCATGTTTTTAACATATTGATGTGTAATGTAAGGAAATCAAGAAAAAAGTTTATAATATAATAATAATAATACCGGTGTACATAAATCAATTTCTTCATCATCTGAATTTTGATCGCTTGTGTTGACCATTATTAATTTCTGTTTTTTTGGTTTAGCTTTCATAGTGATTTTTGGTTTTTTTTGCATTTGTACATTTTTTCGATATGAATAATGATCCTAAATTTAAATAATTATGTTTTAAACTTATTGTTAATAAATGGTGTTAAATTAAAGTATATTAATAATATATTATAATTATTATAATAATGTAGGAGTAGTATATATATACCATTCCTGGCGCAGTCCATATTATATCAATAAAAGATCACAAAGAAAACAATGTGTAAAAAGATCAGAAAATCGAAATGCAATAATAATTAAAATATTTTCCGCAAAACTTAATTATTAAAAATAAAAATCGAAATGCAATAATAATTAAAAATTGAAATGCCATGATCCCCCAAAATATTTTTAAGAAAATCTAAATGCAATAATAATTAAAATATTTTTTGCAAAATCACCCCAAAATATTTTTTTCAAAATCGAAATGCAATAATAATTAAAATATTTTTTAATAGAATTGTTCTATCAAAAATAAAAATCGAAATAGCATATTTAATTGCAAAATGTATTAAAAAGAAATTGAAAAAATTAATTTAAAAATTAAAAATATAATAAATAATAAAATAATGGAAACAACTATCAATGATTTTAATAAATTACAAAAAAATGAAATGCAAAACGAAATAGAAAACTCAATATTAAATAATGAAATCTTTGTTAAGTTTTGTAAATTTGAATACTATAATACTAATAAAAATAAAAATATTAAAATTATGAAATATAATCTAAATAAAATTCCAATTAAAGGAAATATTTTAATTGTCGATCATGGACACAATATTTCTGGAAATGGAAAACCTTATGCTTCTAAAATACTAGAATCACCAACATGGCTTGAAATTTGTAAAATTGCTAATGATTTAATAAATACAACTGGTACTTATTTTTTCAAATATCTTCATGATATTTGTGTTGTTCAAGATTTAGGAAATATTAAAATATGTTGTCTTGGTATGGGAGGTACAGATTCCGATCACAAAATGCTTAGAATATAATAATATAATAAATTAAATTTTTTAATAGAATTGTTCTATTAAAAAAATATTTGATATTTAACGCGCACCCTATTCGGGTGCGCGTTATTAAAATCCAAAAATCTTTGAAAACGATTTTACACTATGATACTATGAGGGGGACTTATAAAGAATTAAAAACAAAAATGTTTGATGTAAAAATAAACATTCCAACATAAATAGCAACGGAGTTATACTTAAATGAAAAATATGAAGCGGGGGGTAAACTTTTAATATGTAGTGTAGATAAGCATATAAAACATATCTGTGTTGATCCGCCTTGATTTTATAAAATATTAAATGAAATATAGGACTTGTAATATTTAACTTTGTATAATTATACGAACTCATTATTAATAAAAAAATGCAAAAAATTTGCAAAATATCTGTGTTGTACAGACATCCAGAATGGTGGCCACCTCTCACTTTTTTTTTTATTTTTTTATTTTTTATTTTTTTAACTGGTTGTCTGTACAACAGAGATATTTTTTTTACCTAAGCACTGTGACGTGGTGGGTTAGACAGGTATTTATTTGTAGAATTTAAAGTCAGAGGTGGACATTATATACGTCAGCCTTGGAACAAGACTGAGGTAGATACAAATCAAGGTGACAACGTAGGCCGCACCACGTGACAACCTACATTCGCATGTAAATCACCAATCGCCCGAAGCGCTACAATTGCCGGCTTTATAATGCCCCCCACCTAATTTCAAATCCTACTACGAGAACAAACACAGTAGGAACAAATCTGCTGCAGTCAGATTCGAACCTAATATGTTCAGTCTCAAAACACACGCCTTAACCCACCGCGCCACAATGCTTAGGCATGTAATGTATACTATGTAACACTATTTAAATAAAATTAAACTAGTATAATTATACCACGCTGTATACTTCACACTGTATACATCACACTGTATACTTCACATTGTATAGTAGTCAGCTGATAACATTCCACAACAGGATGTTAAAAAATAATCAGTCGAGTAACATATTATTATTAAAACTAGGTCATTACACTTTAATTATTATTATTCGAATCATGGAATTCCTCTTGTATTAATTTACGTAGTTTGTTTAGTGAAAGTTTAATTTCATTATAATATAAATATATTTTTTTTAACATCGAATTATTAAAACATACATATGAGTACATCAACGACTCGTTAACGTAAAAAAAGACTCGTAAACGTAAAAAAAACGACTCGTTAACGTAAAAAAACGACTCGTTAACATAAAAAACGACTCGTTAACGTAAAAAAAACGACTCGTTAACTCGTTATTTTTTAATAGAAATATTTCTATTAAAAAAAATTATGATATTTAAATAAATTTTTTATAATTTTCAATAAATTCTAAACATAAATGACCACATATAGGTGGATCATTATAGTATTGAAATTGGGAAACAGTACAAAAAAGATTATCTTTACCTAAATATTTTAAAAGTTCTTTTGGTGGCTCGCCAACTATATGACCAAATGGATCAAAATATATTTTAAATGTATTGTTTATTTTTTCCATGCAACCCAATGAGAACCATTTTGAGTAGAATCATTTAAATTAAATACTCCACATTCATTTTCCCATGATGTTTTAGGTAATTCATTTAACATAAAACACCCTCTATAATTTTTTATTTTATTTCCAAAATAATTTATATCTATATTACTCAATGGATCAATTTTTACATTATTTTGTTTAATCCAAAACCGTGTATAAATACCTTCAAATTTTTCAATATTATTTCTAAATGTTGTTATTTCAAATTTATTCATTTTTTCAATTTTTTTTTCAATATTTTTTTTTTTTTCAAGCCAGAACCTTGTGATCTAATTTTTTCCATCTCTTTATTATGTCGAATTGTTTCTTCTTCCAATTTTTTTTTATGTTTAGCATCAGTTATTGCTGTATAAACTGCACTTGCACCTGCAGCCAAAGCACTTACGCCTTCAATCACAGCAATAGCTATTGGTAAAAATCCACCTTTTTTAATTTGAACATGTTTAAGTTCTAATCTTGATCTGGTATTATTTTTTTTAGCGTTTTTTAATTTTCTTATTTGTTCTGGCTCAAGAATAAATTTATGTTTTCCACTATCAATTTGATTATTTTCAATTAGAATTGATACATCTTTATTATTTTTATGAGCTTCCAATATTTTATTAAATTGTTTTTTATTTAAATTTAGATTCATTTTATAATACTAAAAAAATAAATTAAATTAAATTCATTCCAAATCGTCTTTTAACATTCATTACATTTGCTGTAAAAATGGCTGCAGTTTTTTCACCTATAGAACTATGAGGATCATAAAATCTTTCCATTGCTTTTTGTTCTAAAATTTTATCAGCAATATGTCTTGTTTTAGTATCTTTATTATCTTTATAAAAATAATCATGTTCTCTCGCAGCTTCATCTAATTTGTTTATAGGTTTTTTATTTTTTTCTAACTTTGTTCCCGGTCCTAAATAATTATAACCAGGCCAATGTATTTGAGGTAAACTTGAACAATTCAAAAGAAAATTAACAATTCCTGAACCTGTAATAATTTTCTTTGGTAAACATGAAACATATGATGATAAATAATCTGCACCAATAATAGGTATATCAATTAATTTTTCCATTTCTCTAATACAAATATTAAGAATATCAAGTTTTTCATCATGGTAAATATTATTTCCTGTACTTTCTTCAATTGATATATAATGTATACGTTTAATTATTTTTTCTTTTGATATATTTTTCACATCATTTGGTAAACAAGTTACATATTTTAGTAAATATTCAATACCTTCAGGAGTATCAATATGGTTTTCCATAATTATTTTAAACAAATGAAGAATACCAAGTTTTTCGTTTTTAAAATTATTATTTCCAGCTCTTTCCTCTGCAGAAATAAACTGTAAATTATCTATAACTTGGTTTACATTACTAATATAACGATATTCAATATGATTTTCTGTGTATTTCTTTAAACCCTCCCCTATTTGATTATCTTCAGCTAATATTTCATTATTTTCTTTCTTTTCCATAATTTCATTATCATCATTATTTTCTTTCTTTTTATTAATTTTTTTATTATTTTTTTTATTATCAGTAGTTTCTTTCTTTTTATTATCCGTAGTTTCTTCATCATTTTCATTCGTTTTAATTCCATTCATTTCTCTCCAAATGTTTTTAATCATATCATTATATTTTTCACCACGACTTGATTTAGCTCTTTTCGTTGAAGGATCATTGTTTTGATATATAGAATTAGTTTCAATTAATATATTTTTATAAATATTAAAATCATCATCTGTATAAAATTTCGGATTGGTAGTATCTACATGAGTTAATAATCTCCACAAACCTAGAGTTCCTGTATATGTTTTTCCATTTAAAATTATATTATCATTTTCAAAATTTATTTTATCTTTTCCAATCATATGAATATCATCTTCTTTATTATAATATATTCCAAAAGAATTAGTATCTTTTACAGTTGGTAAATATCTTGTCGAAATAGCACCTAAGTTTATAACATTTTTAGGTAATGGAGAATTACTTGTTGATTTTTGACTAGAATATTTTGGAGTTCCAAAAGTCTCTTCTGAACTTGTTAATCTTTTTAATTCTGGATTTCTAGGTTGATAATAATAGGGTTTATTTAATTTTTGAATGTCTCCTTCAGTTTTAATAGCAACATCTTTAACTGCATTCATTGTTGTATTAACATTTGTTAATGCGTTTATTATTGGTCCAAACTTTTTTTGTTGTTCTTCAATTACATGTTTTTGTTTTACAACTGTATTTCTAAATCTACCCTGTAAATCTTTTTTAAGATTAATTATTTTATTTACATCTGTAGATTTTAATTGTTTTTTTTCTTTTTTAATATTATCTTCATCTTCACCTTCATCATCTTTTTTTATAATAACAGTCTCTTTTTCATTAGGTTTTAATAATACATCTTTAAACCTATTTTGTAATTTTTTTTTCTTATTAATTATTGTCTGAATCTTTACATCTGATGTGTTTTTTAAATTATTTCCTACCTTGGAATTGTTTTGTGTTTGATCTTCAAATGTAACATTTTTTTTAATTTTTTTTTTTAATTCTTTTTGAATTTGTTTGATATCCATTTATTATACAAAATTAAATTAAAACATAATCATTCATCGATATATAAAATCTTATTACCTTTATTGTCATAGATTAAATTTTTTATCAAGTCTATTGTTATGAAACCATATGTTTTTATTTTACTTTTTTTATCATATTTTTTACAATAAGTTCTATTAATTTCTTTAAATTTTTCTAAAGGTACATCTTCACTAATCAAATCGGGCCATATTTTTTCAATATAATAATTTGATTGATTAAAAACAATTAAAACATTCAAATTATTTCTTATTGTTTTTATATCTACTGAAGTATAACTTTGTGTTAAATAAATAACACTAATATTCTTTGATCTTGATCTTATAAAATATTCAATTATCATGTCTTGTTTTTCTTTTAGAAAATCATCAAAAATCACTAAACTATTTTCTTCACAATCATCTACAGATATTATTTCATCATTAGAAAAATGTGTGTTTATAGAAGGTATATCATCAAATATTTTTTTAATATATTTATAGACTGGTTGATCAATATTTTTTGTAAAAATACATAGATTTAAATAAGGAATCCAATAATTTATAATCAGATTATACAACAAGTTTGTTTTACCACAACCAGATGGTCCTATAATTAAAACACGTGAAGGTAATTCAAATAAAGATTTTTTTTTATTTTCATCTTCAATAAAAAATTTTACTTTTACTTTATCCATTTATTTAAAAAAATATATATATTTGGTAATATAAATAAGAAAATGGAAAATATTTTAAATAAATATGATAATTATATAATAAATAGCCAATATGAAAGTTATATACCTCAAATCACAACAGAATTAAATAAACCAAACCGAAATACAATAGTTATAGTAGATGGTAAAGATAAATTTCTGAATGTTAAAAATTCAAAACTTTATTTATTACTTGAATATGTACAAGAAGATGGTACTAAATATCCAGCAAAATCTAATGTTATGTTATCTGATAATGGTGGAGCATTTTCGTTTCAAAAAATTACAATTAAATTAAATAATAAAATTATAGATGAAAGTGAGAATACTGGAAGACTAAGTACAGTAAAAGGTTATATGAGTTATGCTGTTGATGGAAATGGTCCTACACAAAATTCAGGATTTCAATCTACATCTGAAGGAGGAGGAAGTGTTGAGCTCATCATTCCTTTATCACACTTAGGTTTAGGGTCAATGAAAGATATAAAACAAATTTACAATGCTAGATTTGAAATAATTTTTACAAGAAATACTGATGATGATGCATTGATTCTAGAAACAAACACTGAAGCTACAGCAGAGTCAAAAAATGTTAAAGCAAAACGTGGTAAAGTTAATATTTTAGAATTAAAAGTTCAAATGCAAAATATAGAATATGATGAAATAACAAAAATTCAAATAGTTGATGAATTAATTAAGAAACCGTTTATTTTAGATTTTAAAAAATGGCAATGTATTGAAATCAGAAATCTTACTGGAAAAAATATAAGATACGATTTATCATCTAATTATCGAAATAATAAACATCCATTTTTTGGTGTTGTTTATTTTCAAAAAAATAAACTAGACAATCAAGATAGTAATGCTGCTTTTTTTGATGATTGTAATGTTGTAAATTATTCTTTTAAAGTTAATGGAAAAAAATATCCTAATGAATTGCAAAATCTTGATTTTAATGATATGAAATTTTGTCAAGCATATGAAGATCATATGAGTTATAAAAAAACCTATTATAAATCACATGAAGAAAATCCATTAATGTATTTAGATAAACAAATGTTTAAAAAGAGACCATTTTTTGTTGTTAACATGAGTAGACATCAAAGTCAAATTGCGGTCACCAACTGTACACTAATTTTAAACGTAGATTTCAGTAAAAATTTACCTGAGAACACAATTTGTTATGTTTGTTTAATTTCTAGTGCAGTGTATACGTTTGATATTGAAAGAGGAATAGTTGATGAAAGTTTTTAAAAAAAATCGTTCCATACTTTAATTTTTCAAGATATTTTATCTTGAAAAAAAAGTTGCCCTCGGAATTTCCGAGGCCAACTTTTCATATTTATTTTTTGATTAGATCAAGAACACCAATAAATTCTTCATCAAAATTAACAATATTACCTTTCAAATCTAAAATATAAATTTTTATCTTTTGAAATCGATTTTTACTCACTGGTCTATATATCATTTTATGAGGTTTAATCAAAGCACTATTAGAATTATATTGAAATAAAAATAAAACTTCATCATAATGAGATAGCTCATCAATATGATGTGTAATAGATTCTTCAATTATATTACAATGTACTTCTAATATTTTGTTGTTATTATTTAATGATGAATTTTCTCCATAATGTGTATGTATTGTATCATTCAATCCTAAACTTAAATTTAAATCTTTATCAAATGAAAAATTATCTTTTGTTGTTATTTTAATGTAATCACCATTATTTTCCAACTTCATAATCGAATTGAATAAGATATTTAAATGCTCAATTGAATAATTTCCTTTTAATAATGTTTTACTATTTTCATTAGAAATAATACCATTTATTTCTTTTAAGAAACCTTGAGTGTAAAATTGTGGAGTTTTTATTCCTATTACTGTATAAGCAATATCTGGTGCTGTATACACAACACCTAATTCAATTTCTTTCCCTTTAGGCCATGTTTTATTAATAGGGATTAATTTTTTTATAAAATTAAAGCCTAAACAATTTGATAAATATTCATCAAACCACAGACCAATTGAAGCAGTTATTTTTAATAAATTTTTATTTATTTCAAGATTTATTTTAGGAAAATTTTCCACAAATTTAGTTCCGAATGAATTAAATAAATTTTCAATTTCACCTATTGAATAAATACCAATAAATATTGTACCTAGTGGGATTTGACCATTTCGACCTAATCTAAATTCACATTCTTTTTCAATATTTATGTAATATTCACCATCAATAGGAAAATACATTTTTTTCTCACTTGTCATTGAAAAATCTATATTACCATTAAAACCTAAATATTTTTTTAATTTTTCATCTAATTTATAATAACAAGGAGATTTGATTGTAATTCTATTAGTTTCATCAGAAAATGATATAATAAGTGGTTCTATTTCTTTGTTCAATTGTTCAATACTATATCTACCTGTTTTTATATGTATTATATTCTGTTTAATTGTTATACAACACTCTGATTCAATATTAATAAAATTGTTGCCTTTCAAAACTAATGAATAGAGACCTAAAAAATGATCACTATCATTATTGTGAATAGGTTTGTTTAAATGAATACAACCCTTTTTAACTTTTATAAATACCATTTATAAAAGTAAATTAATTTTTTTATTTAAAATCAAAATCATGTCTTGTTTTCCCATTCTTTAAAATGTTTTCACAATTATAAATAAGATTCAATTTTGTTTCCGAACATGTATTATACCGTGTTATTTTGTTTTCTGTAAATTCATTTGTATATCTTTCTGGTAAATTTAACATATATTCATCGTTTAATACAACACTTATTCTTTTTCCAAACTTTGTATCAATCATTATGAACTTATTTACTTTGTATGGTTTTCCTTGTTCCAAATCATTAAATTTTATAAATGTATATCCATTGTTCATTTTATTTAAAGCATCTTTAAAGTTTTCCATTTCCATTTCTTATTTATATTAGAAAATATATTTTTTTTTTATTTTCAATAATTTTTTTTAAAAATTTTCTATTTAAAAAATTTTTTTTCAATATAAATATAAAAAATGAACGAAACTATATATTGTCTTAAATGTAAAATTCAAACAAAAAATATTAATGCAAATAAAATTGAAACAGTTAATGGTAGATGGAGAATTTCATCAATATGTTTTAAATGTAACACAAATAAAAGTAAATTTATAAAAAATCCTACAATTGGACATAATATTTCCAATAAAAAATTAAATGACCCAGATAAAATGATATTAGCTAAAGAACTTCATAAACCAGTTAGAAAAAAATTTCCTAAACGAAGAATAGTTACTAAAGGTATTGATGATTTATGGGCTGCTGATTTAGTTATAATGAGAAATTATTTTGATGAAAATGAGGGTTATTCTTATATAATAACTGTTATAGATACGTTTTCAAAATTTTCTTGGGCTTTAGAACTCAAAAAGAAAGATGGAATTAATGTTTCAGAAACATTTCAAAAAATAATAAAACAAGCTATATCACAAAATCATCAAGCACCAAAATTACTCCACGCAGATAAAGGTTTGGAATTTGAAAATAAACATTTTAAAAAAGTTTTGCAAGAATATGGAATTAAAATGTATCACACCCAAAATGAAGAAAAATCGTCAATTATTGAAAGATTTAACAGAACATTAAACAGTAAAATGAGATTACATTTTGAAGTTACAAATTCTAAAAAATGGATTAAAATTTTAAAAAGTTTAATATATGAATATAATTTCAAAGACATACATCGATCTATTGGTATGAGACCTTGTGAAGTAAATAAATCTAACGAAGATGATGTTTTTCATAAATTATTTTCTACAAAAAACAAACCTAAACCAAAAATTAAATTTAGTGTAGGTGATAGAGTAAGAATAACAGCTTCTAAAAAAACATTTGGTAATAAATATAGTAATAATTGGACAAAAGAAATATTTATAGTTAATGAAATTTTATACACAAATCCTATTACTTATAAAATTATAGATTTAAACAATGAAGAGATTATAGGGAGTTTTTATAACCAAGAGTTACAAAAAACAACATTTTAAATGATACTTTTTAATAGAAATTATTCTATTAAAAAATTGAATGTAAAAAAAAAATAATATTTTCTATAATAAAGAATGGAAGGATTAAATAAAATTGAATCTTTAGTTAAAGAAATTGATATCAATAATAAATTGGATGTATTAAATAAAAAAATATATCCTGCTAAAACTTGTGATAAATGTAATTTAACTAACAATTGGTTCCAAAAGTTGGTCTGCTCATTTGAAATCTATTCGACATCAAAAAAATGATATAGATCAAACAATTTTACCTTGTAGAGTTAATACAAAATATAATGGTGTACCAATTAATCAATATAGACTAAAAAATTTTAATTTTTTGAAAGTAATGCGAAATGAAATAAATAAAAGTATACAAAAAAAAAATAATAAATGTTATGTGAAATTTTGTGCTTTTGAATACTATGAATATTCTGAGAGTATTAAATATAATCTAAATAAAATTCCAATTGATGGAAATATTTTCATTATTAGTCAAGGAGATGATGGTTTTGGAAATGGAAAGCCTTATGTTTCTAAACTATTACATTCACCAACTTGGTTAGAACTTTGTAAAATAGCTAATGAGCAAATTATTACAACAGGTGATTATACTCACCATTTTCTAGATGATATTAAGTTTATTCAAGATTTAGGAAATATTAAAATGTGTGAATTTAGTATGGGATCTTAATATTATTTAAATATTATTTTTAATAAAAATTATTTTTATTAAAATATTGAATGTAAAAAAAAAATAATATTCTATATAATAAAGAATGGAAAATAAAAAAATTGAATCTTTAGTTAAAGGAAATGTTAACAATAATAAAATGGTTAACAAAACTTGTGAAAAATGTAACTTAACAGTTAGTTACAAAAATTGGTCTAGACATTTGAAATCTATTCGACATCAAAACAATGATCCAGATCAAACAATTATACCTCGATTTAGACGAACATACAGAGGTACAACAACAACAAATGTAAGAACAAGACAAGAGAGCATACAAAGACCTGCAGATAAAACTTGTGATATTTGTAAGATAACTGTTAAATACAACAGTTGGTCTAAACATTTGCAGTCTATTCATCATCAAAATAATGGTATAAGACCAATAAAAGAGAGAATATCCAAACCACATAGAGTTTTCAATTTTAATGAAAATATATTTGAAAAGAACAACACGATTAGACCTGTTTTAAAAAAAAAAGAAACAGCATTTGAAAGTAGATTAGAAACTTATATTATTAAAAATAATATGGGTATTAAAGATATACAAACATTTTTAAATCGTTTAAATAAACCAGTAATAGGACGACTTAAACATTTATTAAAGAAACAAAATTTAAAAGTTAATATTATGTTTATTGCTATATATAAGAGAGGTAAAAATAAAAAAAATATGGAATATGAGGAAAAACATTTTAAAACAGCAAATAAAATTTTAACAAAAAATTCTAACTTAAATGAATTTTATACAAATGCAAAAATTAAAATTTTAAAAGAAGAAGATGATTTTATAATGAAAGAATCTGATTGGAGACTTCATCAAATTTTAAGTTTGGGAATAAATATAAATAAATATGTTCCTTTTAAGGGTTCTTCATATATTGAATTACCTAAAAACATTGGAGATAAACATGCTATTATAAATGTTAAAAATGAAGATGATAAATGTTTTCTTTGGGCAATACTCTCAGCTTTACATCCTGCTAAAAAAGATGGACAAAGAGTTACAAAATATAAAAAATGGGAAAATGAATATGATGATGTAATTAAAAAATCTAAAATAGAATTTCCAGTAAGTACCAAAGATGTTCCAAAATTTGTTAAATTAATTAACAATTTATCTGTTAATATTTACTACCTAGAAGAAAAAAGTAAAAATAAGCATATAATTGTACCATTAGAAGTAACTATAAATGAAAAAACAAATCATATAGATTTGATGTATTTAAGAGAGGATAATGAGAATAAAGGTCATTATTGTTGGATTAAGAATTAGAATACTTGGATGCAAATAATCTTTACGGTTGGGCAATGAGTAAATATTTACCTACTGGAGATTTCAAATGGGTTGATAATCTAAATGATTTTGATGTAATGAATATTTCTGACAAATCATCTAAAGGTTATATTTTAGAAGTCGATTTAACTTATCCTGAAGAACTTCATGATCTACATTCAGATTTCCCTTTAGCACCGGAAAGACATTTTGATGACAAACAACTCCCAAAATGATTAACAACTTTGTATGATAAGAAAAAATATATTATACATTATGAAACACTAAAATTATATATTAAATTAGGTTTAAAAATAGAGAAAATTCACAGAGTTTTAGAATTTAGTCAATCTCCTTGGTTAAAAGTTTATATTGATTTTAATACTAATCTTAGATCAGAAGCTAAGAATGATTTTGAAAAAGAATTTTTCAAATTAATGAATAATAGTGTTTATGGACGTACTATGATGAATGTTCGAAATCATGTTGATATAAGATTATGTTCTAATGCACTCCATGTAGAAAAATTAATTGCAAAACCAAATTTTGATCGAAGAACAATTTTTACTGAAAATTTAGCTGCAGTACATATGAAAAAATGTGAAATAACTTTCAATCAACCAATATATGTAGGAATGTGTATTTTAGATTTATCTAAAATGTTAATGTATGATTTTTATTATAATATAATTAAACAAAAATATGGAAATAGAGTTAGATTGTTATATACAGATACAGATTCACTTATATTAGAAATAAAAACTAATGATTTTTATCAAGATATGAAAATTATGTTAGATCATTTTGACACTTCAGATTATCCAAAAGATAATATTTATGGTTTACCTTTAGTTAACAAAAAAGTCTTAGGCAAGTTTAAAGATGAATTAAATGGAAAAATTATGACTGAATTTATAGGTTTAAGATCCAAAATATATTCACATCGAATCTTAGATTCTGAAAAAGAAATTAAAAAAGCTAAAGGTGTTAAAAAAAATGTTGTGGAAAATAAAATATGTTTTAATGATTTTGAAAATTGTTTACTACTAAAAAAATCAAAATATGTTAAACAAAATTTATTTAGAACTAAGAAACATGATATTTTTACTGTAGAACAAAACAAAAAAGCTTTAAGTGTTTATGATGATAAAAGATTTATTTTAGAAAATGGTATTGATACATTAGCTTGGGGACATTATAAAACAAAAATAGACAGAAATGATTTTGTAGACCATCTCAATACACTAATTAGAAATCAAAATCAAAAAGATTAGAAAAATATATAATAATAACGTGTGCCCCATTTGGGTGAGTGTTAAATATAAATTTCTTTTTAATACATTTTTGCATTTAGATTTTTATTTTTAATATAACAATTATATTAAAAAATATTTTAATTATTATTGCATTTAGATTTTCTTAAAAATATTTTGGGGGATCATGGCATTTCAATTTTTAATTATTAATAACATAAGTTTTGCGAAAAATATTTTAATTATTATTGCATTTCGATTTTTATTTTTAATAATTAAGTTTTGCGGAAAATATTTTAATTATTATTGCATTTCGATTTTCTGATCTTTTTACACATTGTTTTCTTTGTGATCTTTTATTGATATAATATGGACTGCGCCAGGAATGGTATATATATACTACTTGTAGGTACTTACATTGATTTCTTCATCGGCTGAATTTTGTACACTGTTGTGAACCCCTGTCTGTATGCTATACACAGTATGATATAAAGTAATAGTATAATATAGAATAGTGTGTAAGCATATTAATATGTGAACAGGCAGAGTCACACGGGCTAAGGGAATTCGCTGTGTGGACAGTTTTGAGCCTACCGTGTCTCGCTGTCTGTATTAGAGTCAGTGTAGTACTGTCAGACCATCGAGCAGAACCTCTGTTAATCTTTTAAGTCTAATTATTTAAATCTAAGTATTCTGTACAACTGATTATATTAATAAAGTATTAGTGATAACTCCTACACCACGTATTTCTTAGCGAACAAACTCGGTTTTGGAGACGTCCATAACAACACTCATGTCGGACATTATTACTATGCACTCGTATTGTTTAAAATTAACTGATGAAATTCACATTCGGTCTCTTTATTTTATATAAACTAATATCTATGATATATAGTAATAGTCATGTCAATGTCTGTTACACACGGTGTTGGTTATAAATAAAAACTGATATACGCATTGTTTTTAACGATCA
This sequence comes from Metopolophium dirhodum, assembly GCF_019925205.1. Classification (NCBI taxonomy): domain Eukaryota; kingdom Metazoa; phylum Arthropoda; class Insecta; order Hemiptera; family Aphididae; genus Metopolophium; species Metopolophium dirhodum. The sequence continues at coordinate 272,390 of NW_026869896.1, read as the reverse complement.
ACGAATTTATTAAAAGATATTTGGTATTGACTACATACCAGCATAAAATTGTATATTTTATTTGCTTACCATATGTGGTATTGCCTAAACATCGTTTGATGTATCCATCACTTCTACGCACTGCACTATTTTTATTTTTAGTATTTTGTACATCAATGATTATAATTGAAATTTGATCGCATTTTATGTTTACATTAACATATAAGGTGCTAATAATAAAAATAGTGCCGTGCGAATAAGTGATGGATATATCAAACGATTTTTGGCATACAGTTTATAATCTGCTTTTTCATGTTACTTATAAATAGGGGGTTCATTAGATAAATAATAATAATACTCAACAAGCAAGCTGGTAAGCAAGAAGGTCGCATACAGCGAGCAGAATATTTCATTGTAAGTTAATTCATTATAAAATTTTGATTTTCAAAATATAATCATTTTATTAATTTTTAGCAGAGATGATACCTGACGACGACAACCTCAATAATATAATTAGTCATATACCGCCGATCACAATACAACATAATATTGCAAAATATCCATTTACTCACAGTGAACGTGAAGTTTATGAATATTTTCGGCAGTTGGTTTCAGCTTTTGTCGTGAGGGAAGTTCGATATTCATTTGATAATAATTTTATCGATATATTTTGCTCATTTGAATGTGCCAATTATATCAATCAGGCGTATTTTGAGACAAATCTTATAAATTTAATTTTCAAAGCGTTCCATGTTATGTTCAAGGATATAAACGTAATGAATTATGACAACAGATGTTTTAAATATAATGATCAAAATTTAATGAAAAAAAAAATAAAATTAATTTTAGTATTAAATATTTTAATTTTTTGGAAAAAAAAGTGGGCTTAATTTGAATTGTATTGATTACCCAATTAATCAAATAAAAAAAATTGAAAAAATTAATAACATCCGTTAATGTTTATAGTTGTGATGATAAAAATCAAATTTACCCACTTCACATAAATAATATCGAAAAATCCGATCATTGTGATTTGTTTTTTTTTTCTCAAATGTACCAACAACACATTATTGTTACATAAGTAATTTTTCACGACTGATTAGATCACAAAGAACAAAACACGAAAGTAAAATAATTATTTGCAAGCGATGTTTTACGACTTTTAATGTTAAACCAAATAAAAACAAGCCATGGGGGCAGCATGGTCTTGATAGACATAAAGTAATCTGTCAAAAACATAAACTTTGTAAGCCTGTAATGCTTGATCCACATGATGACAAATTTATATATTTTAATAAATATAATCGGGCCGACCGAATTCCTATAGTAATTTATGCCGATTTTGAATGCTTTTTAAAACCCGCTAATAATATCATAACGGTCAATACTAAAAACACCCATTATCATAAGCCCATGAGTTATGGGCTATATGTTAAAATTGATTACAGCATCGTTCCAAAAAAATTAGTAAAACAATTTCAAATTCCTAAAAATCCAATAATTTATAGAGGCAAAAATGCATCAAAGCATTTTATGTTAACTATAATTGATATTTCTACCAAAATTTATTATCTATATAATACTAATAAATCAATGCATAAATTATCAAAAAAGGAAGAAAGTCAATATATTAATTCGAAAAAATGTGAACTATGTTTAAGATCATTTAATAATGAAACCGTATTTAAAGTTAGAGACCACTCACATCTTACAGGGAAATATTTAAGAGCTTTATGCTTAAATTGTAATTTTTCGGCCCAAAACCCCTCATTTGTACCAGTATATTTCCAAAATTTTTCGTATGACGGTCATTTTATTGTACGCACCTTAGGCTGTAATGATAATGACATACGCATTATTCCAAACTCGGGTGAAAAATATTTGACATTTACACTCAACCAAAAATCATTAGTAAAATTAATAATATACATTTATCGTTTTTTAACACTATACGTTTGTTAAAATAATAATAATTGTATCGTATTTACAAAAGCATTATTGAATGTGTTAACGATATACTTAAAATAAAAATCTTCGTTCGTTCAATTTAATAAGTAATCATATTATGAATGAACAGAATAAGTTTATTAAATTAATAAACAAATTATTGTTTTGATAATAGAATGTTTAAATAGTACAAAATAAATTTAACGAAGTAACTATTCATGCATGTAATTTCATCAATGGTGTGTTTAATTCAACTATAATATATTATTTAATTTTAATAGTGAGTTTACGTTGTTGTGAACCCCTGTCTGTATGCTATACACAGCATGATATATAGTAATAGTATAATATAGAATAGTGTGTAAGCATATTAATATGTGAACAGGCAGTCACACGGACTAAGGGAATTCGCTGTGTGGACAGTTTTGAGCCCGAGCGAGCCCCTACCGTGTCTCGCTGTCTGTATAAGAGTTAGTGTAGTACTGTCAGACCATCGAGCAGAACCTCTGTTAATCTTTTAAGTCTAATTATTTAAATCTAAGTATTCTGTACAACTGATTATATTAATAAAGTATTAGTGATAACTCCTACACCACGTATTTCTTATTAGCGAACAAACTCGGTTTTGGAGACGTCCATAACATTTTTGGTGGCAGCGGTGGGATCCGTAGATTCCAGTTCGTTAAACAATAAGTTAGTAAATGTCGTGTGATTTCGAGTTAAAGTAAATCTATGCTTTTAATATAATTAAGTGAAGAAGAAAATCTAAAGAAGAAAATCTGAAGAAGAAAATCCGAAGTGTCCAGAAAATCCAAAACATCGAGGTGTACAGGAACTCAGTGTACAAGACAAGGAGAGGGAACACGCAGTAGCGCCGCCCGAACGAATGGTTAGTAGCGCACGCACGCACGCGAACGCGAACCCGTAATACGAGCATCAACGCCGCCGCGTCCGTTGTACGTGTTACCGCTGAAACCGAAGGTCAATTTATTGACACACACAAAAACGACTTATAATATATCATAATACACGCGCCGCCGCCGCCGTGTCGATAGTGCCGCCGAATCAGACGACACTCACTTACGCACGCACGCATCCGCCGTGCGTACTAACGAAACCGAACGTCTGTGCCGCCGCCGTGTGTATAAATACATATATATTATAATATAGTGCCGGCAGAATATAGTCGCCGTAACGTCGTGTTTGTAAACAAATACTGCCGTCTAGTAGTATCAAGCAGTGTGGGCCGCCGCCGTCGTATTACGTATATATAATATATATAAATCGTATTATCATATACGTTAATATTACGCGCGCTCTCAGTTTTCGTAAATATTTCGCACGGGTCGTCGCTATAGTAGTATATATTATTTATATAAATATACTACACGAGTGCGCCGTGTTCATTGACACGTGAAATAAAATTATACTATACTAGTATTATCATAGAAACCCACTACAGGGTGTAGTGGTCTCCGCGCCAGCAGTTTCGGGGCTAGCGAACTTCGATTCCACAAGCGCAGTCGAAGAGGAAAGTCGTCGTTAACAGTCAAGGAATTCGATTCAAGCCAAGCCGAACACCCGTGCAGACCATCCAGAGCATCCCGTAGAAGAAAAAAAAAAAATCAGTAAATATAAAAAAAAAACCATGGCAAGGATCATTGTAACTGCGATACTGTGAGTAAAAAAATAAACAAATTTATATTTAAAAAGAAAAAAAAAAAAACTGTAACCGTATCTTGATTAAGTGGTAGGTCATCAGTACTGCACTCCGTACTAACTGATAAGTACGTTTTCTTTTTTTTTTAAATGTATGATTCAGAATCATAAATCCGTAGTATTGTATTAATATAATATTAATATCGTAGTTAACCTTAACAGTGTTGTATAATTGCATGTAAATACACACACTTATGCATGTCAATTTAGCAATTTATTAAGTATCAGTCAAGTAGCTAAGTAGTTAATGAGTGGAAAATCGGAAAACGATTCGGATAGGTCAACCCCAAATTCAGATAACGAATCAAGTAATCCAATAGTACCGCCAAGTCCTACCCCTCGTGTAAGTTTACCAATACGATTCTCAAATCCAGAAAATCCGACATCCGAACGTTCTATTGGGAATATCAGTACTGATAACATCTTCATCAGAACTGGCGTACTAATAGACCATAATTCAGAGTTAATACATAACGTCTCAGTAACTTTGGGGGAAGTAGATACCGTTTTGGGGGAAACAGAATATCGACTCAACCTTAATATCCTAGACCAATCCATTGAAGAAAATCTTTTAGATCAGAATATAACCTCCCCTCCTCTTAACTCTAGTGACCAAACCATGAATCCAGGTACTCAGGAAACATCTCAAACACAGGGTGGTACCAGTAATAACCAGCAAAGCGGCATGGTAAATTCTGAAGGACCATCAAATGCAGACACTCAAACGATAACAAATCCTCAAGTAATCGAAGAAAATCCAGATCCATCCGGTGTACGATATTCATTCGGATCAAGAGGAGAGACAATAGGACTGGAGGCCGCTCTAAAACTCTTGCCAGGCTCGTTCAGTGGAGACAAGCAGGAGGAATTGGAGATATTCTTGGAAAAATGCGAGTTCGCGTTAGCATGCGCACATGACCATGTACAGGCTCGACTTCTCCAAGGTATCCAAGTTAGACTGACAGGGAAAGCCGGTCAGGCAGTCAAGTTTAAGGAAATAAGACATTGGACTGAACTAAAGGAAGCGTTGAAATCTGCATTGGAACCGCAGAGGACGACCACTTATCTATTCTCAGAATTGTATTCAACCAGACAGAAAATCGGAGAAGACGTAACTAACTACGCAAATAGGATTAAGCAACTCCAAACACTTATCATAGAGCAAGAGACGAGTGGGCACAGTTGGGAGGTAGCTCAAGTGCTAGGAGCAAGTATCAAGAGGCAAAGCATTCAAGTATTCGTAGAGGGACTAGGACCTCTAAAAGACTTCATCAAGGCCAGAAATCCGTTAACTTTAGACAAGGCCATACAAGCAGCAAGGGAAGAAGAACGGGTCAAAAACTCACAAGAAGCGACAAAGAAGCTATATGGAGCGCAAAACCAACCCACGAAGAAACCCACATGTTTCCACTGTAGTAAAGTTGGTCATATGGCAAAGGATTGCAGAAGCAAACTGCCAACGACAAACTCAAGACCTTCTTCCACAACGGCACAAATTAGAAGCATTGAATGCAACTATTGTAAAAAGCCAGGACACCTGTTGAAAGATTGTCGTAAAAGGAATTATATAAACTCCAAAAAGGAAGGCAACCAGCAGGAAAACCAGCAGCAACCGGCCGCAAGCGGTGGGCGCCCGGTGAGCGAGTTAAAAAACACCGGCAACGCCAAATCCTCTACTTCAAAGCAGAATTAGATCAAGATCATCTAACCTGCTATATCGAACAGACCATCAGCAAAAAATCAAAGCTACTCCTAGACTCTGGGAGTGAGCTTAATCTAAAAAAAATATCTTCTCTCGCGGATCAGACAATCGTGTATGAAGACGTTATATATCACCTGAAGGGCATTAATGACCAAACTGTACACACACTGGGACAAACACAACTTGAACTATATATCGAGGATAAAATTATAGTTGCAATGTTCCAAGTAATCCATTCTGCATTCCCGATCCCCAATGATGGTATCCTTGGACGTCCATTTATGGTGGAAAACAAAATCATTCTGAATTATCAGACTAATGAAGTTATCATTCCTGACGGGGCTGAAATAGTGCTACAACCCCGCACTGAAACCCTTGTAGGAATAGAAGCAGGGAATCGCGCAGAAGACGAAATCATCATGATCGAATGTCAAGAAATCACGAAATCAGTCACTTGCAGCAACGCCGTAACCAAAGTACAAAACAAAAGGGTGTTAGCCACATTCATCAACCCTACTGAAGAAGCGATTAGGCTAAAGACGCCAAATTTAAAGGAACTGGTCCACGAGCAGTTCAGGGAAGCTTTGATCCATTCGGTACAAGTCACGGATCGACAGGAAGAACCTCATGCAAGCAGTAGTCGACTGAAACAACTGGAAGGAGCACTCAGAACCGATCATCTGAATTCTGAAGAAAAGGAATCATTAGTGGCCATCTGTCAAGACTACTCAGACATATTCTTTTTAGAAGGAGATCGAGTATCAGCAACTACAGCGGTGACGCACAGGATCAAAACCTCAGAAACGATTTCACCAATTCACGTGAAGCCCTACCGTTTACCACAAAGGCATAGACATTACGGACCAAATGGAGGCCCTCGAACGGGAAGGTGTGATTACAGCTAGTGAATCACCTTGGAACGCTCCACTCTTAGTAGTCCCGAAGAAACCCGACGTCAATGGCCAGGTTAAATACCGTGTCTGTGTGGATTTTCGCCGACTGAATGAGGTCACGTTAGGAGATGCTTTCCCACTTCCAAATATTGTGGATATTTTGGACCAACTAGGCAGGTCAAAATATTACAGTACCTTGGATTTAGCCCATGGGTACCACCAAATTTTGATGGATCCCTCCGACCGTAGCAAAACGGCGTTCTCTACAGACCGGGGACATTTCGAATTTGAACGAATGCCATTTGGTTTGAAGGGAGCTCCAGGAACCTTCCAGAGGCTCATGTATAAAGATTTTATCGGTATAAATGGAATCAAAGCATTCGTATATCTAGATGATATCATCATCTATGCAAAAGATCTAAATGATCATTCACAGAAAATCACCGAGATTTTTCAGGGACTCCGCCAATATAATCTCAAACTTCAACCACTGAAGTGCGAATTTCTCCGAAAAGAAGTTAATTATCTCGGACATCAAATCACTGACGAAGGAGTCAAGCCAGATCCTCAGAAAATAAGTTGTGTGAAACAATTTCCAATTCCGAGAAATGTGAAAGAGGTCAAGTCTTTTCTAGGACTATCAGGTTACTACAGAAAATTCATCAGAAACTACGGGCAGATCGCTAAGCCACTGACCTCATTGTTAAAAAAGGACGTTCCTTATAGATGGAGCGATTTATGTCAAGAATCATTTGAAACATTGAAGAACCTCCTCACTCAAGCTCCGATTCTACAATACCCAGATTTCCAGAAGCCATTTAATCTAACGTGCGATGCAAGCAACGCCATAGGCTGTATTCTGTCTCAAGGATCTATTGGAAAGGATTTACCAATAGCCTTCGCATCAAGGACATTAAACAAGGCTGAAATCAACTACAACACTACGGAAAAAGAACTAACTAGTAATGTATGGGGAATAAAAGTATTTAGGCCGTACCTTTTTGGACAGCATTTTAACGTAATAACGGACCATCGTGCATTGGTTTGGTTATTCAATACTACAGACCCGGGATCACGTTTAACTCGATGGCGTTTGAAGCTTGAAGAGCTACCAGTATACTATTCATTACAAACCAGGAGTGAATAATACCAATGCAGACGCACTGAGTCGTATTCAAATAGTAACTACGAGAGCTCAAACCTCGTTGGGACATCATAACAAGTCAGAACCTCAATTAGTAGATAACGAACACCAAGCCTTAGAATCGAAGGGCGAAGGTGATGTTGGTTATCAAACATTTCTGAAAGCAGATGAAACTAAGCTGGGTCCTACGAAGAACATTGCCGAGCGAACAGGAGATCTGTTTTCCGTAGATGTTGGAATCTCATGAGCTCATTGTGTATCGGCAGATTTTAAATCGAGAAAAGGAATTGCATTCGAATTCCCAAACCGATTTGGAAAAGTTAATGAACTCCGTCGACAAAAATGCCAAATAACAGAGATTGCAACAATCAATGTGAATAATCATCAGGTGTTTTATATAATCACAAAATAATTTTTCTGGCAAAGAACAAGTTATGAAATTCTCTTTCAAAGTCTGCAGAACCTCAAGTCAATCTGTGTCAAGTATAAAGTTACACAGCTCGCTTGTCCACGTCTAGGTTGCGACCTAGATGGACTGAAGTGGGAAGTCGTACGAAATATATTAAGGTATATCTTCCGTGACTCTCCTGTGTATATTCAGCTATACACCCGCGATGAGTTAACGGCAGATAGCAAACTGCAGATCATCCAGGAATTTCATGAAAATCCTCTTGGTGGACATCAAGGTGTAACGCGCACATACAACAAAATTGCACAACAATACCAATGGCAGGGCATGAGAGCACAAATCCGGAAATACATAAAGAAATGTCCTGTATGTCAGATCAACAAAATTCCAAATCAGACCATCAGGGAACCTATGGTGATAACAACTACTGCTTCGAAACCATTCGAAAAAGTATTCATGGACATCGTAGGGCCTCTCAACAAGTCTTACCACGGGAATTCGTATATATTAACTCTGATCGATGATTTTTCAAAGTTCACTTGGGCGTGTACCATGAAGGATCATGAAGCAAACACCGTCGCACAGCATTTTGTTACTCAATTTGTATGTCTGCATGGACAACTAGAATCTCTAGTGACGGACTGTGGAACCGAATTCCTTAGTAAGGTTTTTAAAGAAGTATGCAAACTCTTGAAGATCTCTCAAACATCAACTACTCCGTATCATCCTCAGAGTAATGGTAGTTTAGAGAGAAGTCATAAAACCCTTGGTGAATATTTGCGGAACTACTCTGGAAAAAATCCGCAAAACTGGGATGTATATGTTCCTTATGCCATGTACTATCATAATTCTTCAGTACACACCTCCACAGGGTTTCAACCACATGAAGTCGTGTATGGATATCCGTTATCAATACCAAATCCTCTAAGTCGTAAGCCAGAACCTCAGTATAACTATCAAGACTACCAATATGAAATGAAACGTCTTATGCAAGAAACGCATCAGATGGTAACAAAGCAACAAATGAAATCAAAACACAAATCGCAGGAGCGATATGATCGTACAGCAGTACCATTGCAAATCAATGTAGGTGATAAAGTCATAGTGCAAGAAAAAGCAAGTAAAGGAAAATTAGCACCTAAGTGCCTAAGGACCATTCACAGTGGTGGAAACTAATACAGACTCTCCGAATGTGACCATATTAAAAAAAAATAAACATGTAAAATTGCACAAAAATCTATTGAAGAAATTTCATGAATGAAATATAAATTGTGTTTCAGAATCTCACTGTTATGTTGTGGACTTTCAAACTCTCAGAGCGGACGTTTTCAAGTTACTTCATTCCAGAACTCATCAGGCTTATACTTTGAAGCAATGGGACCTCTTCGCATATCTTACACAAATTGGGATTTCATCACTTACGTAAATCTGACAACTTATTACATGAAGTACCAAACACTCCAGAAATTCCATGATCAAACGGGAGACGTTTGTATTCAACTGAAAAAAAGAGAGGACTCGATCTTAACTAGTGCGTGTACGGATTTCATACAATCCACGTTTCCGTTCATGCAAGAAATTGAATCAAATTTCAATTCTGTCATACGAATCCTTGGGTCAAACCACAGAACTTCTGAACATCCAAATCGACAACCCCGCGGGTTGATAAATGCAGTAGGAAGGCTAGCAAACATTCTTTTTGGAGTTTGCTCTGATCAAGATGCAGAATTCTTTTACAAAAACATTGAAGATCTAGCACATTCCGAGGATAAACATGTTCATCTATCACAGGAACAAATACGCATAGACTCTCCAGTCATGAATAATGTTAATTCTACCATGCATAAATTACTAGCAGATGATCAAAAATTGCAGCAAAATATAAACAAAATAGAAGAACAATCCAGGCGTTCTGTGGCAACAATCAATGTATTGGAAATACAAAACACCTTCCTGGAGCACACTGCAATATTGACAGTTTTTCTAAACCAATTCGCTTGGGAAACTCAAAACCTGCAATCCATTGTCAATTCAGCATTAAATGGATTGATGCATACAAATGTCTATCCCCAATCTCAATTGATTCATGAACTTAAACAAATACAACTGACATTACCGTCTACACTAGAGCTACCTATAACTGAATCTCATTTATCAATTCCTGAATTATTCAGAACATCCAAGTTAAGCGTAGTGTACATCCAACAGAATCTCGTATTTGTGACCCGTATACCCTTATTGTCAAACCTTCAGTTTAACCAGTTTCATAATATTCCACTTCCGATACTAATGAATATCATTTTAGTCTAACCGAAAATCAGTATGAAAAATGTGAAACATTGTTCTCTTTTAGGTTATGTGTAAATCCTGAGGCAATCAGTAAATTTATACACCAGGAAAATTGTGAGGTATCTTTGTACAATTCCCCGTATCAAACGATAGAAGCGTGTAATTTCAAATATCTAAGCCTAAATACTACAATCTGGCATAAGCTTTATCTGCAAAACGCGTGGTTATATTATTGCATTTCGCAGGCAGTGACAGTAACATGCTTACAAAACTCTAGCAGAATTCTACTAACGGGTACAGGAAAAATTCAAATTTCCGATAATTGCGTTATATATACAGAAAATCTGATCTTAACACCATCGAGAACCCTATCATCAGAAATTCATAAAGATTTCGTTCCAGAAAATCCAAATCTGCACGCAATGTTAAAAATACCAGAATTAATTAACAGTCATGTCCCCGAGCAAATAGATACAAATAAATATTTTAAAAATTTTAATCAGTTAGCTGAAGATGCCGAAAAACTGAAAGAATTATCTAAAATGTACAACGATACCAAAATATTTGTAAATCCAGACCATCATTTTATTATAGTTTATATTATTGTCATTTTAATAATAGCAGTAAGTCTGTACATGTTGATTAAATATAAGTGTAATCTACCCAGACTCTACAGACCGGAAGTAGCAGAGTGTGTGCAACCCATACACTCCTCTACAAATTTTAAAAGCTTCAGAGCATCGGAACTCACGGATGAAGTGAAACATGGTGGTCATTAGACCCCCATGTTTCATGTAGTCCGGGGGGTGTTGTGAACCCCTGTCTGTATGCCATACACAGTATGATATATAGTAATAGTATAATATAGAATAGTGTGTAAGCATATTAATATGTGAACAGGCAGAGTCACACGGGCTAAGGCAATTCGCTGTGTGGACAGTTTTGAGCCCGAACGAGCCCCTGCCGTGTCTCGCTGTCTGTATAAGAGTTAGTGTAGTACTGTCAGACCCTCGAGCAGAACCTCTGTTAATCTTTTAAGTCTAATTATTTAAATCTAAGTATTCTGTACAACTGATTATATTAATAAAGTATTAGTGATAACTCCTACACCACGTATTTCTTATTAGCGAACAAACTCGGTTTTGGAGACGTCCATAACAACGTATTTAAAAATAATTTTCCATTTCTCGTTATCACCAGGTTTTCCATGTATAAACATATATTGTTAGAATACAATTATAAATAGAACTAATAAACATTATAATATAATATGTTTATCAAATCAATGAACAAATTGTTGTTTTGATTAAAGTATGTTCAAAATGTCAAATGATACCTAACCTCTTTCACAATAACGAAAATTAATAATTGCAATCATTTTTAATCCAAACTTACATTGGTGAATGGTGATTGATCGATATTGCTCTAATACTTACGATATGCATGAACGCGTGCGATTTCTAATAATAACAAACATTCAGAAATAGATCGGTCTGTCCTAATTGCCGACGCATGCGTTGAATTCACGATATCGCAACGCAGTCGCAGGTTTGAAATACAAAATAGTTTGTTTTTCGCCGCATACGACATGCGTCGTCGCAACCAATAGTATATTTGTTTTGATTACTTAAGTTGTTTTTTATTAATTAATCACATTTTTAATGGCTATGTCGTACACAGATATTGAAAAAACAGAAATGTTGATTTCTGAAATCCAAAAACACACTGTTTTGTGGAATAAAAAAAATAAGAAATATAGAGATAGGCTCATAACAGGCAAGGCATGGGCAGAAGTGTCAAAAGTCACAGGAATAACTGGTAAGTATATAATTTAACTTTTTTCAAACTTAATTTAATACAATGAACCTATAAAATATATATTATGTATACATTTTTTATAATATAATTTTGTCAATGAAATAAAAAATGAATAATAATCAGTGTTGGTCTTGTCTTTGTTATAAAATAAAAATAGTTTGAAATTATATTTTGTTCTGCTTAAAATATTGTACAAATGTATTTGTTGTATTTGTTTATGTTTTAATAAATATAATAATAATAATATTATGTTCAACGACAACACGAAATATTTCAATAGCATGAATTTGCATTTAATTTGAGTTTTTTTCCTGCTTATTATACGTATTTAAAAAAAAAAAATTTAATTGTAACTCTTTTTAGTTATTATAAAGTTATTTAGTATACTATATGTTAATTTATATAGGCAATGAAGCAAATAAAAGGTGGAGAAACTTAAGAGATCAGTTCAATAAAGAACTTAAAAAAGTAAAAAACCGAAATCAGGATCGTCACAAGATGGCCTAGAAAAATATCACGGGAAATGGTCGTATTTTGTGTCTATGCAATTTTTGAAAGACGTCGAGACTCCTAGAAATACGTCGGGTACATTTTCCGATGATTGTGACGAGGATACTGAGTTAGGACATTTAGACGAACAAAAATCAGATTCAAACGAAGATCAAGAAAATGAGGACGATCTCGACAAGGAAATGACACATAGTTTTGAAGTTATGGATCCATTATTACCTCAAACTGAAGCACAGACTAACTTCACACAATCTGGAAGAAATTCGCCTATTTCTGAGTTAAACATCTCAACAATTAAATCGAGTGGACAAAAAAAAATGAAAAAACAACAGGATGAAATGTGTTTTGAACAACAATTACTACAACTTAAAAACAAAAATTGAAGCTTTTATAGACTCATCAAAGAATGCAGTAAAAGATGACGAGGACATGTATTTCTTAAAATCCATTCATCCTTATTTCGGTAACATGACTCCACTACAAAAATTGAGAGTAAGGACACAAATCCAAGAAGTGATTATGAGAGAATTATCTACACCATCATCTCAACCTATGAATAACAATAATTTAACTTATCCTTATCAAACATTTCCAATACATGTGCAACCTATACAATAATCACAACCTATGCCATTCCAACCTATTAATCATCCTATGCAGTCTTTAGCGACAGAACAGACTTTATCATTACAATCAGATCATCCACCAAATTATAATTAATTAGTTTTTAATAATATGGTAATATTATTAATATGTTTTAAATACTTTTTATTTACATACCTAAATTATTACTTAATGTTCATGAGTTTCACAAACAGTATTATTCTTTTTTTTTATATTATTTATTAGATACCTACCTACAGTAATAATTATTATTTTTAATTTTTAAATACATAGGTGAGCTACCTATATCTGTCGAGGTATTAAACTATTTAAAGTAACATATTTTTTATTTTATATTATCAAATGATATTATATTTAATAACTACCAAGGTAGGTAGATTTTTTATTTTGACTTTTATAAAAGCAGATTATTAATATGATTTTAATGTTTTCAATAAAATAACCATTTTTAAGATACCATTCAATGATATGTGTATATTTATGAAGGTAATTTTTTTTTTCTGTCATCACCTTTTAGGACAGTAAAAATCATTAGATTTTCTGCAACAGTATCTTTTCTGGAAGGAAATTGAATTTAATTGGTACTTTAGGGGTCAAAAGTAGAGATGGAGAATTTACGTAAAAAAAAATATCGGTAAATTTACCATTAATGTGGTAAAAATGGTAAAATAGCTAAATCTTAGAGCCATTGTTATTTTTTACTATTAGACATTAGTAAATACGATTTGTATTAGGTACTAATGTTGTATAACTACTTGTTAAATCTAGTTCTTTCTAATAATAACAATAATTAACAAAAAATGTATCTGAAATTATATATAATTTATATATAATAAATTGTTCTGTATTAGACATTAGTAATTAGTACATTTTATGAAATATGAATACTTAATTATTCATATTACAATTAATAAATAATTTAAATTAAACTTAGCTATCAAAATTTACATAACCTTTATTTCTTTTTAAGTCAAAACATTTATATTTAAACTTAACTAAATAATAGTATATTATCAATATCACATTATCTGCCTTCTTGGTATCTGAGATCTGCCTATATAAAATGTTTCCTAATTACCTACTGATATTTAATGTTCTAGTATATAAATGGGGTGACAGAATATTGATACTATAGTCTATAACAAACTATATAAACAATAACAAGTATATCAATATTACAAATGATTATATCACAGTATCAGTTGATAAAAAAGATATCTCTTTACGATTCAGGCTAGGCGTTTTTGATTTAATTTGATCAGAGGGGCCACACAACATTTTTTTTTGGTAAAAAATAATTTTCCGGTAAAAAAAATTGGTAAAATTTACGTAAATTTTTTTACCGGTAAAAATTTACTTGGTAAATTTACAGCACTTACATCTCTAGTCAAAAGGGTCATTTCCCAGTAGTTTTCAAAAACGCAGTGAAAAACAAAAGAAAAATTAAGGAAACACGGAATTATTTTGTAGTTAAAAATTTATAAAATGTTCAAATTTTATAGCTAAGAATTTAAAATTTAAAACAATGTTCCGCGTAAATAGGTTATAATATATAAATTACTTTATACACAATAATATCATCAAATATACTTTGTAATATCATAGGTAGACTGACTGACCGTCTTCGCTCAGAATCGTTTTTCTTATACAATACAATTATCATTGAATTCAAATTTAACAATATCCATTACAGTAACCCACTTGTAAGCTACTGTACAGCAGAGCGACAACCATTTGCCCATCTTTTTTTTTATTAGAGTTACACCAAAAACTAAAATCGACTAAAATTAATCTTCAATAGAAGTACTTAATTTGATTACCATAATCATGAGAATGTCAATAATTTGACATCTGTTGCCTATGTAATATTTACCTAATAGTAATCAACAGTCGTTCTTCAACAGAGATTGGATCTTGAAAATGTGTGTACTCTCTTTGACAAAGTGGTGTTATATGTTGAGAAATGTAGTCAAATGTGTCTGTAGTCATTCTAGTGTATGCACGAAACATTATTTTATCTCTTCGTAATTGTGGATACAGTTGATGGAATTCTCCAAATATAAATCGATCTTTATAAATCACATTTGGAGAAGATCTCTTGGACTTTTTCCTCATTTTAAGTAATTTATACTTCAGATAAATATTTTCTATTAAGAGTAAGCTTCGTTGATCTTGAATTAACGACATAATAGTAAATTACAGTTATATTCACAAACAGAAATCTGAGTATTAATTAACTTGACACGTTGATAACACTATACGTCTTCTCAGCACGATATTTCAGTTGTAACTAAGTAAAAATCGTAAGCGTTTTCTCGCGTATTTGAATGCGTCAATTTTGCCATGCTTGCGGGAACTAGAATCAGGTGCGGTGCGGTCAAATATCGCACCGTCTACTCGCATTGCGTGCACGCACCAGCTACGTGTGTGAAGTTGGGGGACCAAAGCTAGGGGACTAATTCTCGGACGACTAAGTGATAAGACACCTTGTACGTTTTGTTGCATTTCATATAAGTTCAGGGGTGCCATAGTATTGCACCGAAACCGTCAAATAGATGTCGCCCTATGTCACACAGTAATTGTAAATTGTTTTAAAAGTTATTTTAAAATAATGGAAAGTTAGGTTATAAATTCAAAATTCCTCTAAAGACTATACAATCTAACACACATTGTTCTGTTTATCTTTACATTAGCTAATAAGAGTTTAAACATGTCATTTATCTTGAATTATTTAAAACATCACTTTTTGCGGAAACAGGTATGTATAAACTACTGTCTATTGTACCGAATAGTTTAACCATTGTTTGGAAATGTAAGTCTTTTATTCATTATGTGATGAGTAGTTACCTGAGGCACTAATTACTGTATTATGATTTTTCCGTCGTATGTTTACATCACTGTTTATAGAACCATATTTATTGTAAATACATTAATACATGGTATTAATACATTTATTTGTAATTTAATATAAGAATGTAATGCTTAAGAACTATTCAACTATGTACAGTGACGCATTTAGACATTTTGCACCCCTGTGCAAAACAAATTAAGAGGCCTAAACCACGGGAAATATGGGAGACATACCTCTTAAATTGTTTTTCCTCAAAAAACAACACATCCTTAATAGTTTTATACAATTTTGTATGTATCAGTAAGTATTATATTACCAAGATGTTTTTTGCATACTACATGAAGATCATTTATCCATTGTACATTAATATTTCATTGAATAATTACTAATAACAGTTACTTTTTAAATGATTATTGGATACTGTAAAATATGATGAGTAACTTTATAGCTTATAGAAATGTATATTTTTTAATTGAGTTTCAGCATGAATAGCGGATTAAAATGCATATGCTGTTACAAAATTAATTTGATTACAAGAATAATTCATTTATCCATACATTTACTGGTCAAAGCATTATGATCTATGACAAGAAATCATCGTTGAATCTGTTATTAAACACAATACTGTTGTATCCTTTTCACATTTTAGATTTAATACATACGATTATAAAATCATGAATCAAATTTATATTGTTCAAGGCAACACATTTTATAAAATGTTATTATTAAAGCATATTACTTAGAATGGTAATTACTAGGGCTCAGATTTTTATGTATTTATATAACCAAAGTAGGTATTTATACAACAAAAATATGTGCTAAAGAATTCAAAATATGTATTATCAAAAAAAATAATTATAATTAATAATGTAACCAAACTAGTCTAAAGTAACCTAACCAGACGAGTGTTGTAGACTGGAATTTAGTATGGAGGGAGAGGTTTCATAATAGTTCAATTTTACTTGATAAATAAATAAATACATTTATATACTTATTTATATGTTTGAAAAAGTGTTACTTGTCAGTACAGACGTGGTTATTTTTTTAGAATGAATAAATTATGAAATTAACTTAGATTATGTTTGTTTGAAAATATGAACTAATTATCATAGCATACTGATCTACACTTAATATATTTGACATTATTGTATCTGTTTGTAATAATTAATAATCAACTTTATTTAATATTTGTATGCTTAAATTATTTTAATTGTAATAACTATGTCTGCTATTGTCACAGTATTCACAAGCTGAATGGCGAATTAAAATAGGAGTGTATAATTTTTGAATATAATATATTTTTGTAATTTTAAAAATTAAAACCTATCTATTTTATATTTTTCAGGTGTTGTGATCCTGCTTTTTCCAAACGATTTCCGCACAGCAGCCTTACCTTATTTACAGCAGCATCACATCAACTCTCATAATAGTTGTAGTTAGTATTAGTGGTAGTTTTAGTTTTAGCTATAGTTGTAATAAAAAAAAAAAAACAGGGTTCTCCCACCCCCCCTAAAAAAAAAAAAAAAATAGTTGCAGCTGTAGTTAAAAAGAAAATAGTTGTTTTAGTTTTAGCTGTAGTTTAAAAAAAAGAAAATAACCCAAAAAAAGTAGTCGTAGTCGTAGTCTTTATTAAAAATAAAAATAAATTGTAGTTTTAGTTTTAGCTGTAGTTGAAAAAAAAACCCAAAAAAAAACCCAAAAAAAAGTAGAAAAAAAAAATCCAAAAAAAAGTATTTTCAGTGGTAGTTGTAGTTAACAAAAAAAAAAGTAGTTCTAAGTATAGTTGTAGTTGTAGTTTTAGTTATAATATTAGTTGTCGAAGAGGGTAAACTCAGACAGCAAAAAGTGCCGACGAATTGTTGTTAATTCCGACATGAAATAGTCGAAGAGGGTAAACTCAGACAGCAAAAAGTGCCGACGAATTGTTGTTAATTCCGACACGAAATAGTCGAAGAGGGTAAACTCAGACAGCAAAAAGTGCCGACGAATTGTTGTTAATTCCGACACAAAATAGTCGAAGAGGTTAAACTCAGACAGCAAAAAGTGCCGACGAATTGTTGTTAATTCCGACACAAAATAGTCGAAGAGGGTAAACTCAGACAGCAAAAAGTCGTAGAGGTCTTACTCAGGCAGATAAAAGTGGGAATAAATTTGTAATTCAGACACAAAAAAAAATTATTTATAAGCTTTAAAATGAGTTTAGAAAAAAAATTGGATGAGGTAGCTCATTATATTAAGACTCAATATCCAAATTTAAATTTTGGAAATGTCTCAGTTTCTGACAGTTGTGTAATTAATATTTGCAATATCATCTTTAATAAAGAAAATGATAATAGTTTAAAAAAATCAATTGCAAATGCTATCAATAGAAAAACTTCAACTCTTCATAAACGTATTGAAAGTAAGAACAATGTTGATTTATGTGATGGGTCAGAAATGAATAGTACAATAATAAAATGTATTGAAAATTGTAACTATACGTCTAGTGATTTCTTAAATTACAATAGTATAATTCTAAATGCCATATGTAAACACATTAAAGTAGCTGCAAATCATGTCAACCGTACTAAAGTGTATAGGAAATTTAAAAAACACTTTGATAATATGTCTTTGTGTAATCCATCAGATAACACAAACAATATAAATTCAAATAGTGTTTATTTTAATGAAAATTCTAGTATTGAAAATTGCATTTCATATTCTGATCACACAGAGCCTGAACTTGTGCATAAAGACCACGTTTCACTTGAATACACAAGTGTATCGCCCCAAAGTGATTGCAGTTGGATGATAAGAAATCCACTAATACCTTGTAGTACTCCAATTCTACCACAAAGCATAAGGGTTGAATCTGATTTTGTCACACCGAGTAAATTGGAATGCAGAAAAAATGTTGGACTTGTGCCAAGTCCCCTTAAAAATGCCTATTTTAAGAAAACCCCAGTTAAGGCTGGTGTTGTGCTGCCTTTGGAAACAAAAAATTGTTTTCCAAAACCATACGATAGCGACGAATGTCCGTTTTTTGAAGGAATTTTCACATTTTCGTGTGAAGAGTGGTCTCTTTTGTTATATACACATATTAATGGTAAAAAACTTTTGGAAAAGACTAAATATCCTATTATGTTTAGGAAGCGCATAAGAACTGTGAACAATACATGCGTTGTTAATGCAAAAAGGGTTAGATATTTTAAAAATCATTGCAATGTGTACATGTATTGTAGCCATGAGGGTTGTAAACTTTTTAGAATTTAAGTCCAGCCTCAAAACGGAAAGTTTGTGGCGAAAGTATATAGTTCTGGTTTAAATTACCATCACAATCCAGATGACAATGGTCTCACGAACCACGTAAAAGGATTTCAGCGAGACTTGTACATAGAAGCGCTGAAAAAGACTAAAGCGTTTTCTTTCAGGTCGGACGCTGTTGACATGGCATCACCCACTCAGTTGAATTGTGGTAATTTGCAAGGCATTAAATCAGATGACGTCGTCAGAAAAATCAGATCAGAGGCCTTAAGTGCTTATGATTATGATAAAGATGATTTTCATGACATTGTATTGATGTGTAATGACAAAGAAAACAACTTTGTAAAACATGTCGGCATACCGTCTGTTCACTGTTATAGTAACGAGCAGTTGGACATACTAAAAAATCTGATTAAAAAACAAAAACCAGTAACTGGGTATTTGGATGCAACTGGTACAGTGGTCAGGAAAATTGACAAGAACAGCAAAAGGGTTCTGTACTATGTTCTAGTTGTTAATGTCCCATTACCTAGAAACTCAAGTGTCACGTGTCCCGTTGTTGAAATGATTAGTTCAGCCCACGACATTGTTGCGATTTCACAATGGCTGAACGCTTTTAAAGCATTCGTTTTGAAACACAAACTGACTTGGCCAGTATTCACAAATATAGTGACAGATTTCAGTTATGCCCAAATGAATGCTTTGTGTATAGGATGGAATGGTTTTACTTCCATATTCGACTACCTTAACTGGTGTTACAGAGTATTGGTTGATAACCACGACGGATCTAATGTCACCATCATAAATATATGTGCAAATCATTACACAAAAATTATAGTAAACCATGTCTACACATATTTTCAATTTGAGAAAAACCATTGTAAGACTGTAGAAAAAACCAAAAGAAATCATGTTATTGATTGGATATGTATACTTTTTAACACAACCAGTTTGACAGATGTTGAACAATGGTTCAAAATATTTTCAGTAATACTGTTGTCACCTTATGGTACAGCAGACACAAAAAATGCCATTACTACAATGAGAGCCAAGTGTAATGATATATACCAATTCCCAAATGAATCGAACAATGAAGGTGAGGATCACTTGGAGGAAATAAATAAATTTCTATGCGAATCCAACACGAGTAATTCCATGATGTTCTGTAGATTTCAGTCAATCAAAGAACAGGTTAAATCTGAAGTCTTAAATTGGTCTGTAAATATTGAAAATATAAGCATTAATTAATATTATGATGAATCATATTTACACGAGTTTATTGCAAAGTGTGTACCTTTCTTAGCACTGTGGACGCCTATTATGAATAATAAAATCAACAATGGCATTGAAATCCGCCAGAGTAATGCTACCGTTGAATCTTGGTTTAAAACAGTCAAACAAGACATACTAGAAGGCGACCGTAGGTTTAAATGCGGCCGGTTTTTAAAACTTATGAGACAACGTGTGACGAATGTACACAAACAAATGAAATACAATATTAGAAAAGGAAATTGCACTCGTGCGCTTGATTTTGACAGTAAGTCTAAACAGAGTACAACTAAAGAAAATGGAAAAAGAAAAATTTCAGAATTGTCTAGCCTTAACCATTTAGACGAAACAGAAAGTTGGGGAAAAAAAGAAAAACAACACAAACATCTCCAACACACCAACTACCGTCCTTTCAAAGCACTGTCGTTAAAAATCCCAAAGTCTTCGACCATTACGGCAGATAAAAATAACATTTCGCCCAAAATGGTCGATGGTATCAAAAGCGTTGTGGTTATAGAATGTGACAATGAAACTAGGTTCACTGTTGATGAGCCAATTAACAACGACATGGTTGTACATGATTTGAGTAAGCCATTGGACGATATTTTTTTAATGAAATCGGTTTCGACACCTGGCAGTCTTAAATCTCCGTTTCAACGATCAGTGCAATCTATAGATTTACACAAAAATATGCTACCTAAAGATTTGACATACTACAAACGAATGGCAGAGAATAATAATTATATAGTTGGAACTTATAGTTACATATTTGATAAAGAACAAAATTGTGACATCTTGACCGACCTTTACTTCCAAGATTTTGATACATTGTCCGGGGAAGAATGGTTGTGTAACTTTGTTGTAGACATCTGTTTGATGTCATATGCTAAAAAGCTGGATTTAAAAAACACACACATTTTATCAGTCAACCGTGCAAGATCGCTGTTGGAAAAAAGAGAAATTGGTGAAGTGCATAACAAAATTACTTTTACTCAGGACAGTACGGTTATTCTACCATGGTTACTTAATACTCGTCACTTTATAGTAGTTATTATAAATTTCAAAACCAAAGAGTGTTACATCATGGATCCATTTAATCCATATGACACAGAAAGTCGATTAGCAATAGCTCGTTTCAAACAGGTATGTAAAATGTTGAAATCAGATGTAATGTACGGTTGCAACAGACAACAATGTCCACCGTTATCACATATTCTATGCCCTTTAAAAAACGTTCCACAACAAAAAGATTCATTTAATTGTGGAATTTATTTAATATACTACGCATTTAAAATCATGGACAGTTCTGAGTTCAGTTTAGACTTTAATCCTCAAACGTACAGAGAATATTTAAAAAATTATCTCTTAAAAAATTCTGAAGACATGACAAACGTATGCTTATACTGTAGCCAACATTCAAATAAGCACCGATGTCTCCCCGAAGATGACTGTGAAGAATGGGTGTCATGTTCTGTGTGTTGCCGCTGGATAGCGATAAATTGCATCCCTAAAAAAGACAGAATTGATAATTATGAAATCAATGATTTCTACTGTTTTTTCTGTCAGAAATGAAGAAATGAAAATATATAGAAATTATTAGACTATAGAGTAAAGCACGCTACAAATTGCATATCAAAATTATAATTAAATTATTTGAGTTACTTTTTTATGAACATTTTCATTACATCTTAATTATTGAGATGTTAAAAACATTACCCAAGTCACAATAAGATAAATAATAGATAATGACAAATGTCTGGTACAGTATGTCTCAATACGTTATATAAGTAGGTATGTGTAAATTACTTTACACAGAAAGGTTAGGTAACAAAAGATAAGTTAAACCTAGTGGTAACAGTAATTTCATCACAATCATCTGACATAGCTTAAACACAATTTGTAACCACACCAGTAATGCATTTAATATATTATCTGACTTTTAATTCAATTTATTCATGCATAACTGACAGTCCGCAGTCTGGTTCAAAGTGGGACGGCATTTAGTGTTTTACTTAGTAATCTATTATAACAAATGTCTTTTGTGTGTGAATGTAAAATAAAAACACTTAAGAAATTATGAAATATTCAAACAATATCTATAAAAAAGAAGTTATTTGTATGTAATAATATATTTAAAACAACAGGTAATGCACCTATCTAATAAGATTATTATCACAGATTTTGGATAACTTAAATTTCTTGCATTCTAAGAAAATGTTCTACACAACACATAGGTACCAAGTGTAGTATTATAATATGTAAAAAAAAATTTACACGGTTTTGTCAAAATGCTATTGAGATTGTTTCTAGGAATTAATGAAAAAATATATATATACAGAGTAAATTAAGAAATAACCACAAAAAGATACCAGATTTAATTAATTTTATTAGCTGTTTCAAACTAGTCTTGTTACAGTAACTTGTAAAATAAGTTAATTCCAACACTCATTTACATAAGTATGCAAATCACTAGACATAATTTTAAAACACAATTTGTAACCACACCAGTTCGTGCTTTTATTTAATTTATTCATGCATAACTGACAGTCCGCAGTCTGATATTTCAAGTGGGACGGCAATAAGTGTTTTGATTTGTTTGATTTATATTGAATGTTTAAAAATATACTCACTAGACATTTCAACAACGATCAATCCAATATAAAAGGTACAATCAATATGGTAATCATAATTGTTGACATCTCCAAAATACATTTTTGATGAAGTTACAATTCTGAAATAAAAATGTGATTAGAACAATTTGTGGAAATTTGTTAAATAGATAATCCTAATCAGTAATTAAAAAGATAAATTTAGTTACCTTAGGTGTCTGTCTATTAAGACCTAAAGTCAGTCTTGTAAAGAATACTTTAATTTTGTATTCTGAATACATATTCGAATAAATGAGAATTAAAATATTCAGAATAAGTATTTAAATACTTCTTAAAAAATATATTCAGAATACATATTCGAATACTTTTTTTCAGTACTAGTTTTTGTCAGTTTTTGAATGGTTGGTAACATTTATTAATTAATAATTAAAAATACATTGTAATCATAAGTTTTGACTGCAAAATAGACTCACATTTTATCCTTGATTTATGAGAAGTAGATTGTTAACGCTAATTGTTTCATATAATTTGTGTACCTGTCCACAAAGGTTTCTCGCGTTGCACATTGTTTGAGATTGTACTACTGGGTGACAGTAAATGTTTTTCACACAGCGAGATAAAATTGAGTTTCTTTCTCATTCTTCAATTGTTGGCGTACAAAACGTTTCTGGGTATTTCTTCATACCAAACTGAAGAATCTAAATCATATTTATATAATTTTAGTAATCATATAAAAAAATTGTTTGATTAAATCTTACAAGGACTTATGAAACCCAAAGGAGAATCTAAATATCTAGATTTTTCACTAGGAAGTTATGTTGATGTTCTAGGAGAAAAAGTGTAGTCAATACTATCATGTATTCCTATACAATATTTAAAAATATTATATTAAATAATTATTATAAATTGATCTCTATGAAAAATATTCAAAATCATAATGACTTACTAGGTAAACAAGTTAATGGAAGAGCTGAAATGTCTGGAGTGTTATTGGGAATTGTACGTAGATTTCATTAAAATATTCAGTTTTATGAATATTCAAGTAGTTATCCAGGACTCCAATTACTTTCAAAAAATAATACAAATTTAAAAAAATAACATAAAAAAACTTTCTTTATCAATAATCTTGGTTTATTAAACGTTGATAACAAATTATTAAAAATAATTGTGGTTAAGGTTAGGGACGGTTACCAATTTAAATATTGTACATACAACAACTATTGATGTTATGTCAAGGTGTATTGATAAGGTGTCGTCACTCTGAACCCCTATCCGTATAAACTCTTGATTGAAATTTTTACCACAGTTCCTATAGACACCAGAGCGCGCTTCCTGTCCTATGAATGCCTAATTTTTCATACTGTTAAATGCAAAATGCCTTAAAACTATGAATTCAAATGTTATTTTTTTTGGAGTTAGCATCTAATAATTTTAATTTACATTTGTATTTTTATTTTAAATATTTTTTATCAAGTAGACATCAATTATAAAATATTATGATGTATAATTTAGTCAATTTTTCTATTCCATACTTCAATGAACTCCTGTTACAAATAGTATCAATATATAAATAAAACATTGATTTATGTAAATTTGTATTGTTTGTATATATATTATATTTGATGTTGAAAATAATTTAATCTGCATAAATAAATGTAATAGAATATATATTAAACTGTCTATAAAAACAACTAAAAAGTATTACCTCTGAAGGCTTAAATAATGAAATTAATTTTATCTTCTCAGTTTCATTTTTTTTAGAAGCGTAACCAGTCCTGCAACCAGGCACAAAGCATTTGTTTGGCATTTTAAAATAAAAATAAAAATACTAGAAGACAGATGTATTTTCAGCTTTGTGAATGCAATGCGAAGGTTGAATGAATAAGGTTTAGGGTAAAATTATTGTTTTGACAGCTAAATAGGCATAAGATTCCGAGTTGTATAGAGTTTAAGCATGCTTGTACATGCTTGTACATGCTTGTACATGTTTGACTTTAATTTTTGAATATGTATATAATACATATTATATATATTTAGATATACTACAGTTTAATCTAGGACAGTGCTTCTCATTTTTTTTTTGTCGTGTGATCCCCTAAATTTAATGTAAAACTGTCAAGGCCCCTTAATCAAATCAAATTATTTTTTCTTGATTATATACAAAAATTACATGTACCTACTATTTCACACAGATAAATTATTAAAATTATAGTAAATTAATGTTTTTAGTATACTTTTTTCTTAAAGCCTAAAGAAAATAGTTTAAATAAAATAGCCATGCCTCCAGCTTGAGAAGCACTGATATATGATGACCTTATAAATCTATCAAGCATTTAGCATATATTTTGGTATCCCCAGGATCTCTGTTAATGTA
Organism: Metopolophium dirhodum; assembly: GCF_019925205.1. Classification (NCBI taxonomy): domain Eukaryota; kingdom Metazoa; phylum Arthropoda; class Insecta; order Hemiptera; family Aphididae; genus Metopolophium; species Metopolophium dirhodum. The sequence continues at coordinate 247,010 of NW_026869896.1, read as the reverse complement.
CATATTATCTTAGAGAGGCCTAATTTTCAGTGATCTGACAGCGTACTCATTTATACCTTCCCCCAGACCAACAAACCATATTGAAATATTTGTTGGATTAATCAGTGTATTTGTCATGGTACTGGAGGCAAACATTATAATAATATATATTTAAAACCCAATACTATGATTATCGGCAGAAAGGCTTAGCAGTATTACAATAAATAGTTAGTACTAGCAAAATTCAACGATTATAATTTTGTTATATTAATCATATCCGGATGGTAACTCAAGTGTTAATACCTGACAGCTATTCAACTGTACGTGGGATCACTACAGTATTCTCATTATATTTTTGTTACTACATTTATATGATTAATACATACATTGTATTAACTAAATAATTATAGTTAACATAAGTTTTATTAACAAGTTTTAAGTTTTATTAATAAATCGTTCATTTATGCCATATTATGTATAATTTGTTAACTTCAGTTTGTTTCTTTTTGTTCTTGCTGTTGTTCTCCCTGCTGTTGTTCTTCCTGCTGTTGTTCTCCCTGCTGCTCCTGAGCAGCCAGGGCAGCTTCTTCTTGTAGTTTTTTGGCATACGCGATAGCTGCTTCGGCAGCAGAAGCTGCCCTGGCTGCTCGAGCGGCAGCGTCAGCGACCGGGTCTCTGGTGGCGGCGGCATCCACGGCACGACATTGGGCGGCGGTATGGCCCCGCTTGAAACAAACGGGGCATTCTAGAAAATCAAAGGAATCGAAATTAAAACATATTATCCATGATAAAATATTAATTTGTTTTTTAATTTAGACAATTTCAGAAACATTAATCATTTCATTCCTTTAGATTGGGAGACATAAAACATATTTTAAACAAAATGTTATAATGTACGAAGATCAATGTAACTAGATAATTAAATAACATCACTGTTTAATTTATAATAATAAACATGAAATAAAAAATCAATATTTTAACTTTGTGTGAAACCAAAACAAAGTTAATGCAACCAAAGTACATACAGGAACATTTTGAATAAGTTATTTTGTATAGGTCTACTAAAAAAATGGATAGTTAACAGATAGATAAAACCTCCTTTCCCCGAATACAGTGATACGTATAAATTATATAAAAGATTATGGTTATTAGTTCAAAATTCAAATCAATTAATTAGCTACTTAGTAAATATTGAATACCTAAGTATTAAAGAAAAAATTATTTACACATGTTTTAGGCATTGTGAAGGTGGTGTATTACATGTAAAATTGACGTATTGATGCATCTCAATATAAATTTTCCGTACATAGAACTAGACTATAAAAAGGTGGATAAGTGGATGTCACTCTGCTGTACAGTAGGTTACAAGTGGGTCACTGTAATGGATGGTGTTAAATTTGAATTCAATGATATAATATCATTGTATAAAAAAAACGTCAGCCTATGATATTACAAAGTATATTTGATGATATTATTGTGAATAAAGTAATTTATATATAACCTATTTACGCGGAGCCTTGTTTTAAATTTTAAATCCTTAGCCATAAAAGTTAAACATTTTATACATTTTTAACTAACTACAAAATAATTAATAAATTATAAATTTGATAAAAAAATATTGTGCCTATGTATTTTCAATATTTTTCAACTGCTATTAGAATGATATATCAGGAGCCTTATATTAAAATTTCACGCTTTTTTACCCAACAAATAAAATTTTATTGGTATTTATAGAAAAAAAAAATAAAAAAATTGAAAACTGACAATGTCCGTAAACATTTAAAAAAGTTATATTTTCAAAATTTTATCGTGTATAGAAAATGCTAATATAAACATTCAGTCAAAATTTCATGTCCCTACGGTCATTTGTTTTAGAGTTACACCAAAAACCACAATCGATTTTCTCGAAAACAGATTTTGCGTAAAAATTCCCGTTTTCCTTAATTTTTCTTTTGTTTTTCACGTCACTTTTGAAAACTACTGGGAAATTTTTACTTTTGACCCCCCCAAAGTACCAACTAGATTCACTTTCCTATCAGAAAAATTACTGTTGAAGAAAATCCAAGCACATTTACTGTCCTAAAAGGTGATGACAGACACAAAAATAAAAAATAAAAAAAAACCACACATCATTGTAAAATCAATACATTTATCGCTTCGCTCAGAATCTAAAACTATTAGTTGGTATTATATGATAATATATTATATACTTACTATTCCTGTTGGGAGTCTTACCGCCGCCCACGCCACCACGACCGCCTCTGCCGCCACCACCACGGCCCCCACCACCACGACGACCGCCGCCGCCACCACCATTACCGCCGCCATAGTTATAGATATATGTTGTCATCTAAACATAAGTTAAATTATAGGCATAAAGTTTAAATAATAAATGAGACAAAATATTTCAATATTTATATACTTTTTATCAGGGCCTTGCACCCGAATCATTTATTCGGGTTTCGGGTGCTGGATGTATTTGGGTGTTCAAACACCCGAATAAAAATTTTAAACAAACATTTGGGTTTTCAAAACTGTTATTATTCGGGTTAATATTGGTTAATATGGGTGCTGAGAAATCTGGATAAAACAGAACTTTTGATGACCCCCCCCCCCCCCCAAAAAAAAAAAAACAAAGTGTTCATGTTTGTGTTATTTATAATAAAATATAAATGTTTTACCCAAATTCGCAACGTTTGTTTTTAACTAAACTAGGTTAATTAATGTACAGTGGTTACCTTTTTCTATGAACTATAAGAAATAAGACAATGGGAAAGTAATTATTTAACTACCTATTCGTTTTATTATAGGCATTAGAGTCCACGTAACTCATTTTTTTTTTACTATATAACATGTCTAAAATCTAAATAGGTACTGGAATTAAATAACATACTAGCATATTTAAAAAAAAAAAATTGTAGGTACTTATTAAAAATATTCAGAAAAATTTTATTTGATAAGCAAACAAAAAACAGTCATCAAAAATCAAAATGTTTACAAGGCTTTCTGTGGTCAAAAAATAGTTAACTTGCTAGAGCCTAATCCCATTTAAAAGTAAATACAAAAACATAATGAATAGGTATATTTTGCAAAATCAACAGTCACAACAGATTGATATTTTAATTTTGCATAATGTTACGTACCTATTATATAACAGAATAGGTATTGATTATTTTGTGATGACTTAAAAATTAAAAAAAATAATCTTTATAAATATTATGAATAATATTATTATACTATAACTAAAAGGTAATATAAAAAATATATAGGTACCTATTCACAAATCGTACGATGAAATAATAATAAAATTGAAAATTGAGTAGGTACGTATAGTGAGAGGCACGTCGTAGACTCGTAAACCGAATGTGATACAAATTACAAATGTACAACTTCCCACATGCCAAGTCGATGGATATAATAAATAATAAAATATTAAAATGTTTAAAATAGATGGCCATACTGACTGTTGAGCCATAGACAAATAAAATAAAATATAAATTATGATTTCGTGATTTAACCTAACCTAACCGAAAAACTGGTAAATAATAAATATAGCCGCGTATTACGATATTCGAGTTACTAAATTAGATATTATAGGACATAGGTAATTCCGCTTTGGAAGTTCGTCGCAAATAATGAAATAACACAAGTTATTATTATAGTTATTAGTGTTTGGTATTTTGGTCACGGCTGTCAATACTTTCAGTTTTGTTGAGACCACGTCTATTTTATATTGCTATTGGCTATATTTGGATTTATTTTAATAATAAAGTAATAAAGTAATAAATTATATCATATAATAGGTATGATAAATAATTAAATACTCAATATTTTAATCAGAATCAATTAAATTATTTAACATTTTAATGGATTTTATTTTCAAGAAATTACCTATGATTGTTTGTTAGATTGTCCCTGTTATTATTATTGTTGAATATTTAACTCCACAAAATCGAACTCACCACAAGAAATACATACGAAATGATATTATGTCGCATGAAGAATGAGAAAAAAAATTATTCGGGATTTCGGGTTAACCCGAATATTTATTCGGGTTTTGGTTAACACGGGTGTTTTGAAAACAGAATCATTCGGGTTATACGGGTTTCGGGTGTTTGATTTTTTAAAGGTGTTTAGGGGTGTTAGGGGTTCGGGTTAAATCGGGTGCAAGGCCCTGCTTTTTATACTTATAAAACAATAATTAATTGAGTAAACTTAAATAAAAAAAAAATGTTCCCATTAAAATTAAAAATTGTTTACATTATTCTTTAGGTATTATACTGTTGTTTTTTTTTTTATATATATACTTAGTTACCCTATTTACAATTAATGTAATAAATTTGAATTTAAATTAACCAAGGAAAATTAAATTTAAAATACAACACTTGCCATAAATTGAAGGAATCTCGAAGCTACAAAATAAAATTATTGAATGCTTAAGAAATATATATATATATAATATTTTAATTTTTAGAAAATGTATTTCGTAAAATTGTATTCTTTTAAAAATCATTATATTTATTTAAAATTTAATCGGTGTATAAAGGTACGTAAAATATTAAATATATCATATTATTATACTAAAGTATTCATAAAATAGTTTTAATTATATTCAACATTGTACTTACGATTTGTGTGTTCAGTTGTATAGGCGTCGTGACCAAAACCAAATTACAGAATGAATGATGTTCAGGCAAGGGTCAACCTCAACGGCTACGCGGCGGCGGCGGCATAATATAATGTTTATTAATACCGCCTTGCCGCAGTTGAGTGTCTCCTAGTGGCCAACGATCGCACTTAATTTTGACAAATTCCCCATACATGTATTGACTGGTTTTGTGGTTTATCTAGCTATTTTTTTAATTATTTCCGGCCGTCGATCATCGCTTATTGTATATTTTAATATCATATTATATATAATACTAATTATATTTTTTAATTGAATTATTCTTTCTAGCAAGGCAAGGCCCCGTGTCCCGGCGATCTGTTATTACTTATTATTACTGTTATTATTATTCAAAAATAATCCGTTCTAAATAAAAAAATGCAGTACTAAATGTATTACTTGTTAGTTATTACAATGAATACTTGCAGACTGCAGTGGCATAGACCCAGAGTTTTTGATTATGGAGTGGGTGGTGAAGAGGGATGACATAAATGTGATACTGATTTTATTAAGCTTGAAAATGCAATGCAAAAAGGTGTTTTATGCTCAATCGTGTCTCAGTCCTCGATGTACTTTAAATAGCGAATCCGCTCCATAACCCCTTACGAAAATATTGAGTTAAAACAATATTAACATTTAAACAATTTATTTAATTTTCCTTTCCTCGTCTCAAAAAAATTGGTTTAATTCAGGTGAAAATAAATTCCATTTTGCCGACTAAAATCAAATATTGCCGAGTTGTGAGGGGGGGGGGGTGTAACACCTCCAATGACCCACCTTAGGTTCGTCTCTGCATATATGCTAATACATTATATTAGCTATACAGCCTATACACGATGTTGCGATTGAAACTGTCGGTCGGTAGTTTCACTAAATTTACGACCGTCGTCCAAATTACTAAAATAATATTTCCATCAAACTAACTACTGTTTATAGATTTTAGATATTGTGGTTTTTAATAACAATAATTTAATAAACAAGGACAACGATTTGATATATTTTCAATAACTTCTTTATGTTTTTATTTTTAGATAATTATAATTTACAACGGCACAACGTCAACCAACACAAATGCAGTGTTCATATACGTATTATATACGAATTATTGAACACAAATACATTTAGAAACATTTACAATGATTAAGAGGGCGCACTAGTAGACAAAATATGGCATAAAAACATTGTTTCGTAATTCCAGGAATACGGCTTATTGAAGCGTTTTACAGTATAAATACCTATTACAAAAATTGTAGAGGAGAATTTTTCCTAGAAACGTAAGAAGCCCGATTTTCGATATTCTTATTAATTAGTAAAATAATTAATTGATAAAAAGTTTAAAAAAACGTGTTAATTTACCATGCGATATTGGACGATTGGAACAAGATATCAAAAATCGGGCTTCTTACGTTTCTAGAAAAAATTCTCCTCTACAATTTTTGTAATAGGTATTTATACTGTAAAACGCTTCAATAAGCCGTATTCCTGGAATTACAAAACCATGTTTTTCGGTAAAAAAACATTTAATTACGCTCGTCATGACATTATAGGCAGCGGCAGCGCTCGATACTAGGTGTTCATACCACCACCCCGCGCGCGATAACAGCAGTACCGCACCATAGGTCAAAACGGGTTTTCTATCGCAGCCGTGCGCCCGTACATAGTTTATAAATAACCCAGATAAGAAAATGATTATTATATTATATTTCATGATAAATATTATTTAATTTTGTTCGGTTTTATATTTTGTATTCGTATCCGAATTTCATACCTACTAATAAAAACTATACTTTTGTTCTTCAAGTAATACGGCTTATTGAAGCGGTTTACAATAAAACTACCTATTATAAAAATTGTAGAGGAGAACTTTTTTAACAATCGTAAGAAATCCGATTTTTGATATCGTATTTCTATCGTCCAATATCACATGGTAAATTAACAAGGTTTTTACCTGTGGACACTGAGTTATTCGTTTCTAAATTACAACAAAATATCAAAAATCGATGAATAAAAATTCTTTGAAGTTTAAATGCTTATAAAAAAAAATTGTTTCCATGTATTTTTAATATTTATCAACTGCTATTAGAACGATATATCGTGTATAGAAAATGCTAATATAATTATTCAGTGAAATTTTAAAGTATTTTACAGTCATTCGTTTTTTAATTACAACAAAATAAGAAAATCGTTACATGAGAAATAGAGTGAATATCAAATGTTGTACAAATATGAATTTCAAACGATCATAAAAATTTAATTTGACTTTTTTGTAAATATTTTTTTTTGATAAAGGTAGATAAACTTATGGATAATCTTGTATTACATTTCAAATCTTAGATTTAAAAAGAAAAATTTTTAGAAATTCTCAACTCAAAATAATTTGTTAATTTTCGTGATTTTTCAGTATTTTGTCAATATTTGAACTTTAAATGATTATAAATAAATACTGTGACTAAATATTTTTAATATTTTTCAAATATCATTTAAAAAATGTAGTAGGAGCCTTGTATTAAATTTCAAGCATTTCTACCCAACAAATAAAGTTTTATTGACATTCATATAGAAAAAAAGACTAATAAAATTAGAAACAGAAAATATTCCTAAACAGTTCAAAAGAAATCAAAATATTTCAAAAATTTTATCGTGTATAGAAATAAACTATGCCATTAAAAATGTTATGTATATACGTTCATTTGTTTTAAAGTTACACCAAAAACCAAAATCATTTTTTTCAAAAACAGATTTTGAGTAAAAATTCCCGCTTTTCCTTCATTTTTTTTGTTTTTCACGGCGATTTTGAAAATTACTGGGAAATTTTTACTTTTGACCTGCCAAAGTACCAACTAGATTCACTTTCCTATCAGAAAAGGATACTGTTGAAGAAAATCTAAGCATTTTTACTGTGATAAAAGGTGATGACAGACACAAAAATAAAAAAACACACATCATTGTAAAATCTATACATTCATCGTTCCACTCAGAATCTAAAATAAAATGCCTACCAGAAAGTTGAATTAAATTGTTATGAGTGTTTGAAGCTTACAAAATTCAAAAAAAAAAAAATGTATCACTACAACTTATATGATCTTTGTTACTTAACGGTCCCCTGGGCTGGTCCGACGCATATTACTATGTCCCCGAAAGCCGTGTACACTTTTGAACTATGAACGTCTTATAGAGAATTTTCCTGGCTTTCCGAATATATAGGTTTAATGCGTCGCCACCTTCCGGAACACGGTCGGAAAAATTATAAACGGCACGCCCGCCTGTACCGCGGCTCTACAAAAAAACGGTCCCCTGGGCTGGTCCGACGCATAATATTACTATGTCCCCGAAAGCCGTGTACACTTTTGAACTAACACGGTGCCCAGTTATAGAGAATTATGAATTTTATGGCGCCATCTTGTGGTTGACGGTAATACAAATGTTGGGTGCCTTGAATATAATAAAACGCAACCGCGCATACAATGACTGTTATCAATAACTGTCCGTGAATTAGTCCCCTATCTTTGGTCCCCCAACTTCACACTCGTCACCACCTAGGACATAGCGTTATACTAGTCTACAGTCTACACTTTACAACCTAGCTACATAATTACGAGTGCAAATTTGTTGACCTCTATTATTACCAGACGACTTGTAAGAAGTAAGTACCATCATTTACTTTAACATAATCCCAGTTTTGAATATTTTTATTCTGATTTAAATAGGCTATCAATACTGCTTTATACTGGATTAGGTTTAAATTTTGAAAAAAGTAGGTAGGTATCTAGTAAAATACTATTAAATTTACCTACGTATAATATTACATATAGGTACGCCTACTTTATAAACATTTGATTTTGTAAAAAAAATGTATTAATAGTGAATCAAGTTTTTGAATCTATATATTAAATTAAAATACACATATCTAATATATATATATATATAAATAGTAATTACTAATTTGTTAAAACTAATAATAATTAACAATGAATTGTTTTATTTGTAAACAACATATTTCAAAATTCTTCCCACTTCTGGTCCATTACAAAATAATTCATTTATTGAAACCATCTAGTACATATGAATGTACACTAAACCAGTGTACACAATTATTTCAAAACTTAAATAGTTTCAAAAAACATACAATAAAAAAGCATCCCATCATAAATTCTAATACAACTAATACAAGCAATATTAACAATGATATTAATACTTCTCTAGAAGTTCAAAATTGTACAACTCAAAATTTAAATGCAGTTGATAAAATGTCCTGTGAAAATGAATCCATACAAAATAATAATTCTATACCTCAAGAAAATCATTTTAATAATTGTATTCCTCTTGATACAGCTCTTACTTCATTCCAAGATTCTGCTCTTAAATTTACAATATCACTAATCAGTAATAATAATTTTTCTAGAAAAAATGCTGTTGATATTCAAAAAGGTATAGAAGAAAGCTTAATAAAACCATTGGTGAATTTACTTAATGATTTTCTTAAAGATACAATTAAATTGCCTGCAATGCTATCACAATTTAATAAAATTACATCAATATTATCAAATCCATTTGAATGGTGTAATTCTGAATATAAGTTAAATAATTGGTTGTCTGAAAACAACTTGTACGAAGAAGCTCGGCAATTTTCTATTAATAGTGATACCAATTTAGTATATAATTGAAAATGATTCATTATTTCGTAATAATGTAAACTATTCTGAAGATGTCAATAAAAATAATTTTAAAGAGACTGGTATTTATATTGAAGCAATCTTAAATAATATAACTTCCTATCACGTTGTAAAAAACTTTAGTGTAGACATAATGCATGATCTTTTTGAAGGCATTTGTCATTACAACATGTGCCATATAATACATTATTACACAGAGTTGGTTAAAATATTTCCTTTAGAAGAGTTAAATTTTAGGAAACAAAATTTTAACTATGGATGCATTGAAATTGGCAATATTTCTCCTCCTATTAAAACTATTCACTTAAAAAAATTTCATTTAAAAATGTCAGCTCGTGAGATGATGACATTTGTACATTATTTTTCTTTAATAGTTGGTGATTTAATTCCTGAAGATGATGCAGTATGGTTATTTTACTTAAATTTTTTGGAAATAGTTGATACTCTACTCTCAACCCAAATTACTCAAAATTCAATCCTTCTCTTAAAAAATAATATAAAACAACACAACTTTGATTATATATTATTATTTCAAGACAGTTCAAAACCAAAACATCATTTATTAACACATTATCCAACAATTATTCTAAATTCAGGACCTCCCAAACATTTTTGGTGTTTTAGGTATGAGGCAAAACATAAGGAAATGAAAATATATGCGCATGTGATAACTTCAAGAAAGAATATTTCTTTAACACTAGCAAAAAAATTCCAATACAAATTTATAAATAATATATTAAATAATTATCCTGATGAATGTGTAAAAGAAATGAGACATAAAATCTGTACTTATCACAATCTATTGATACAAAGAAATGTAGGTCTGTCTATTGATGAATTTGATTGCTACTCCCAAGTTGAATTAAAAGGTACAACCTTTAAAGTAGGTTATTTAGTGTCCAATTTTACTAATGAACTTTGTTTGTATGAAATATTAGAAATTGTTTTGGTTAAAATAAATGGTGATATTAAATTTATTGTGAATCAAGTCCAAATTGAAAACTATAATTCTCATTTAAAAGCATACCAGGTTAATAATATTAATAACTTTAAGTATATTTTGAGCCCCAAGAACTGTAGTGGACCACCAATTAATACCAATAAGACATTTAAAGGGGATTCGATGATTCGATTAAAAGAATATTATTAATTGTTAATAATTATTAGTCTTTTTGTTTTGTTAAATTAAGTTTAATACTTATACCTAGTATTACCTACCTACAATTTCGTTAAAATGGAACAACACAGTAACGAGTTATTTGATGTAGACAGTGATGAAAGTATAATAAATGTATTAACAAACATGAATTATAATAGTGTTCACTCATTCCAACACACAAATAATAATTCTACTGACGAATTTCAAATTACCATTGAGCCTTCAGATGATAAATCTAATTATGAGGACAATTTTATGTTAAAAAAACTTCTCACAGATTGGAAACTTGAAATTGTATATCAAAGATGTTTAGGTAAGAACACCTAAAGAGAATAATTATAAATTAACTAGAAACTATAATTAGGTACCTATACTACTGGGTATCCTGAATAACTTAACGATAAAAAAATGATAATATTACTTTGTTTTCAGATCAGGAAATTGATGTTGAAACATTACAGTACATACAAAATCATCATATACCAATGTTATTGGAAGGTTTTAAACTTGGTGTCATGATAAGATTTGAGCATTATGTAAAGAAATATCAAAACCTTTCAAATAATCATAGTGATGTACCAGAAATAAATTCAAAAATTACTACAACAAATGAATTGCCTTGTAATTCAGTTCAACCTGAGGCTTTTTTAAAAAAAAAGGAAACTATTGAACTAGTACAAATGTTATCAAATAATACTCAAGGTTCTTTAATATTTGACTATTTTAAAAACCATAACATGTTAAATGACAGTTGCCGAAATTTACTGATTGAGATTATCATAAGTGATTTGATAAAGAAGGACTTGACTATGACAATAAAATTAGCAAATTATATTGCTGATGCTATTGTTACTGTTTTTCCATCTGAAATAAAGGTAAATATTTCCTTTAAATAAAACTCATAAATTACCTATTATTCCTACATTCACTATGGTTTTTGACACAAATTTTTTAAATGCATTTTGTTAATTCTTCAAACTATAAACCTATATAAAATTATATAGGTAGGTAATTTGTTATATCAATTCTTATTAGATTTATTTTATTTATATAGGATGTTTATTTTATCAAGGACTCAATAAAAAAAAGTCCCAAAGGAAAATTATACAGGGTGTCCCACTGAGATCTGACAAATGAAATAACTATTGTTCTAATTAATATTTTTAAAAAATTTCTTTTAAATATAATTCATAGACTATTGCGCTAAATTTTTAGTATACATTTTTTATTTTTTAATACTGAAAATAAAAAACTTAAAAACTGATAAAAAAAATTTCCAAAATATCCAAAATAGCCAATTTGTAAATCTGATTTTCAGAAAAATTTATATCGTAAAAACATTTATTTAAGTCAAGTGGCTGATTTTTTACCATTTTTTTAAATATCAATATTCTTGTTAAGTAATATACGATCTAGTTTATGTTAGAAACATTATAATTTCAAAAAATATAAATCAATTTCAAATTATTTTATATGAACATTTTGAAATAGGTGCATGTTAAAATCTAACTATTTTTTTTATTGTATTTATCATAATAATAAGTTGTGTACTAGTGTATAAACTATATTAATACAATGATACCCGCAATTATTGATTAAATAATTCATGTGCTTATTACCAAAAATGTATAATACTATTTTTACAATTAATTTTAGCGTTTATACTTTTAATTTTAAATAATCCGTTGGCAGAATACGGTTATTTCAAAACGCAGTAATAGAAAAATAGAAGACGCTTTTAGCGTTTACCGTTCACACTTGCCTGCGGTATTGCGTAATCGCGGTGGCAGACGAGTTATTACCCGTCCATAACCTGTTTAACACTAAAAAAATCGTCCCCACCCATAACCTACACAGTTATACAATATTATTCTATGACACAATAAATATAATGATAATAACAGAATATGTCCAATTTATAAAGACGTTGATTGTTTATTACGGACCACGGACTAAGAATAGAATAAATGGTAAATTATCTTGGGCCGTGTTCTTGATCAATAATATAAGATATTATAATCACAGATTTCTAAAGTTAGTGATTATAATTTATAACCTTAAAATAATAGTGATAAATGATAAGATACCATGTGGTTGTTGGTTGAAAATCTGATAACGCTCGTGTTCTTCATAATTTTTATATGACCGTTAAAACACTTAAAACAAAAAGTTAAACTAAATTTAAATACGCATCTAATTATTTCATTATTTCAATCAAGATGATATTTTTAAGTCATTGTAATTAGTGCGTTTGAATTTTTGTCAACTGGTTTAGTTTACTATACATATCTTTGTGTCTTATTTTAATAAGAGCTTATTTTAATATACTAAATGAAAACAATAATTCACCATTCAGATAATTTTATGAACAATATGTAGATGTGAATATTGTAGATATGAATATTGATTTATTAATAAATAAATTACCATGATAAAGCTTACAAGTTTAATTAATTGGTTGTTTTTAATACAATGTGTCATTACAATGACTGAGTATTTATTGTCCGTCAATGACTGTCAAAAAAGTCTTATGTATAAAATGTAAGTATTAATAATTTGATTATACTATATATTTATTAATTATTTTACATACTATTTAAATTAAATTTTTATCTTGTATGTAGTTCCATAAAATATGATCCAATTACTACAAGTAACATAATGTTTGATGTGCCGCAACATACATTGTCAAAAAAAAAAAATCAAATAGAAAGTCTTACCTCAAAATGTAAATATAAATGAATAAGATCTTTACATTCTAATATTAATAGATATTATTAATTAATATTTTATCATTTTATTTTATCTTATAGGTAAAAGTAGCTTTCGAAATGAATTTTGTGATTCAAAATGTATACCTACAACATTGATGATCACACAATATCTTGTCTGTTTAAGTATTAGCATTCATATAGTATGTAGGCTATATACACTACTATACTGTCTCTACAATCCTCTACAGTTTAATGTTTTGGAAAATCATCAATTTATGTACCAATGGATAAATTATATATTTATATTTAAGTTAATAGCATGATTAAATTAATTAAATTATTTTAAAAAAAATGTTATAGGTGTTATAATTAGAATCTTAGGAGTACTGGGAAAAATCAAAAACTTTATAAAGTGCTAAGCAAAGAAAGGTTATTCTGAATTCACAAAATATGAGACTTATGGTCGTAAACTTCTAGGTTATAGAGACCTTTTATTTGGTTCTGAAATATGATAATTTTTCAATAATTTAAAAAAAAAATTAAATTTATTTCTCCATCAGTAATGAGGTAAATTATAAACAGATAATTAATTTTTTTTTTTTGGAGTAATGACTGAATTTGTTTAGTTACTAAGAGTTTTTAGATTATACACAAATACTCTGCTTAGGTATAAATTCTAAAAGTTTTTAGTTAATTAAGTGAATTTAGTCAGTATTTCAGAAATAAAATTATTTTACTAAATTTATAACTTGACAGCAATCATTGGTGTGCACAGCTGTATACAGTTGACATAGGTTTCCTTCAATACTTAATAAACTATACTGCAATACTAATAAGCATAAGGTATACATTTAGTTTAAAAATAGTTATGATCATGAATATTAGTTGTTTAATGTTCATGAACTGTTTATTTATAATAATTATTACTGTTATATTACAATTATAAAAAAAGTTGATTTTTAAATTAAATGTCTGAGCATGCCTAAAACAGTTACATTATATTTGATGCTTTTTTTAATATAATATGTATATTTTAATATTTTTCTACTGTTTAAAACAATGAAATCAAACAAAAATAATTTCAACCTACAATCTTCTTGATTTGTATATTACAATAATTGAATTATTAAATAAAAGTTAACCATCACAGATATTGAATTGTGCAAGTTTGTTAATGTTGCTGTTAAGATACTTAAAGATAAAGAAATTGATATTTAATAATTATTATAATAGGGTTTTTTATTTAAATTAAAACAAATTATATGTACAACAAACATATATTGTTACGGCCAGCATTTAGGTTGCTGGTAATGAATTTTTTCATTTTTGAACAGACAAGTTTTTCTATAAATGAAATCTTTGATTCAAGTGGCTATAAATTTTTACATAATTACTCATATTAGATGAGGGGGAATTATGTAAAATTTGTTGCTCCTGAATGTAAATAATTTTAATTTAGTGAAATGTGTTGGATATTTTGTTTATTTGTGTATTTTATTATTTACTAAATTTATTTTTACCAATTTATTTTCATTGTAATCTATTGCAGTTTTATCATTCACCTCAATAGCGGCCAATTTTTGTTTGAGTAATTCCTATAAAAATAACACTTAGCATATTTTTTTTAAATAATTTTTTTACTTGTACTTACAATGTCTTTCTCTAAACCGTCATTTTTTGTTTTGAGTACAGACTATAAAAATACTGTAATTTATAATATTACTGCTATAAGAGTGTATTTATACAATTATAATGTTACACCTATAATTAGGGTTAGGATGTTAATGCACTAAAAAACAGTTAAATATGCATAAAAAAATAAAGAAATGTGAAAAAAATGCAATATAAATATATATGTAGAGATAAATTAAATTATTAATAAAAAATCAACAAATTGTGTCAGTAAAAAAAAATTAAAAAAAAAATTTGCAAAATCATAAACATCCTAACCTTGTTTTATAAACATACATTTTTTTTCTTTATAAGCCTTTTCTTGAACTTTTAATGTTACCTAATAATATGTTATTGATAATAAATTGTATATCATGTAATTATTTTTTTATTATTTATTCTGCTATAGTTATTTACAATTTCTTCAGCAAGTGACTTATTTTCTGTTTTTCTGTTTTTGCGTATCACATCTTCAGCATAATAATTACTTTCAACATTTTTATTTTTTAAATGTTTGTCTAACGTATGGTATTGCTGTAAATTTGTGTATATACATAAGTGTCTCATTATTATTTTCAGAAAAAAAATAAAATTTCAAAAAAAATAGATATTAATTTCATTATTCACATACCTGACGTAGAGTATCCATTTCATTAATGGCATCTTTAAGTGCAGACTTGAAAATGATGTTTAAATTGAAATTCCTATTTTTTTTAAAAACTGTAATGTATTTATTAGTTGGGTTTTCTATTGAGGCTCTAACAGCCTATGTCTATCTGACTTAAAGATTTTTCTCAAATTTTAACTATAATATAATATAATATATTATATTATATTATAATTCATTTAACGATGCCTGCTATTTATAGTAATGCAGAGTATTCTGATATGTTGGCTATTTTTTATGAATGTGGTAAAAGTACCCTAAATGCTTCTCGTAAATATTAACAAAAATCAGTGTTCGGAACGTTCACGAAAAAAATGAACTCGTTCACGTTCACGTTCAGTCCTTCAAAAAGGAACTCGTTCACGTTCACGTTCGTGTTTTTTTCAAACGAACGCGTTCACGTTCACGTTTTTTTAAAAAACAAACGCGTTCGTTGGGTCGCGTTCATTTAATTTTTTTTTTATGAATCGTTAGCCTGCCGTGTATTTAAAAATTAAAATCCCATAAACATATACGACTCAAACAATAAATAAAAATACAATTTAGAGCATATAGGGGAAAGTGGGGCAGAACGGGGGGCCATGTGGCAAAACGGGGACATTTCAATATTTATGTCTTATAATGATCATACTGATTTAAAAACTTAATATATAAATTTCTAGGGCCAACAATATCATATAATAAAAATTTCATGTTCACATATCAATTATCTTATCAGTAATAAATTTAAATCATTACACATGCCTCTTATCAATAGATTGATATAATAAACTGTTATTTTATTTCAAAATATTTTTATGGTTTACTTATTGTACATTTGTATTTTGTACCTATCTTAAATTTGTTTTTGCTGTTTCTATAGCAAATGTTCTTAAGATTATTTTAATAATATTAATTATTAAAAAAAATAATTGTTGCGTTTACTAACAACGGCTGAAGTTAAGTGTAATCATTGGGGCATAATGGGGTACCTTACAACATTAGTTCTTTTTTAATTTTTAAGTTTACCTACTAGTGTAGGCATTACATCTATAATAAGTATTTAATTAAAATGTACCTATTTAATAAATGTAAAAGTTAAAATTTACAAGCAATTATTATTTTTTGTTATTGTACAATTAGTATATTAAAATATATTCCCATAAATATAATATAATATATTAGTATATTACATTATGTATATGCAAGTTATACAAGTTATTTAAATGACAAAAGGTTTAAGTTGATTAATGTAATTGTATTTATGTAAAATGAAATAATATTTGTGAAATAAATAATATTTGAGGAACGTCCCCAGGTATGGGGCAAAACGGGAAAAATTATACTAAATTATACCTAACCTATTTTGACCTTTAACACTATGAGACTTAAATGAATGTTTAAAACATGCTAACATATTAATAACCATTTCCTAAAGATAACACAGTTCAAGTTTCAAATCAAAAACACAATTTTTGAGTGAATTATAGCTTATGACTAGGGTTGCCAACCATCCCGCGTGAGGCGGGACGTCCCGTATACAGGGCTCAAATAATGCGTCCCGCGATGCGTGTTCGCGGGACGCTAATTGTCCCGCTTCTAGGTAAACCTGTCAAAGTCCTATTAAATATAAATATTACGTTCGTATTGTGCGCATTTGAAATTATTTTCCATCGATTGCACGTGCTGGTTTTGTCAAACATTAGTAGTATTTGTATTCAGTATTCTCAGAATATTTAGGTTGAACATTTATCGAAATGTCTATAACAAAATCAATATTATTTTCGGTGCGTTATCTATGTAACATTATGATCAAACATTGACTATACTGAGTATTCTCTCAGAAGGGGAAACATAAAGTGGCGACGCGTGTGTAATACGATACCGATACGTGTTTTTATCGAGCCGAGTGATATAATTAGACATTTTTATCGTTCTATTTTTCCGTTGCCTCGCGGCTCGCGGCGCTCGCGCAGTTGCCGTGTCGTCGTGTCGTGTCGTGTCGTCGTGTCCTTCTCATAGAGTTTCGTTGTTTTTATAAATAAATAGTGTTCAGCGTTCTCTTAAAACTTTTCTATTGTTATTTTGGAACGATTTGTTTGAGTTTTAGTCATGTCTGATTCAGAAATGATTGACTGTGAAAAACTAAAAAACAAAAAATGTAAACGTATGTGTTCCTACAGACAAGAATGGGAGCAATCGTATCCTTTTTTAAAAAGAGTTGATACAAATGTTCATAAAGCTTTTTGCAACGTGTGTATGAAATCATTTATGATATCGCATGGAGGTTTGAATGACGTTAAACGGCATATTAGCGTTCCGGAACACCTACGGGGAGAAAGAGCTCGAAAGAATACTCAAACTTTACAACAGTTTTTAAAGCGCGATGTATTGACAACAGTCGAGGAAAAAGTGATTGCTGCAGAGTTGACAAAAGTTTACCATAGCGTGAACCATAACATGTCGTATAATTCTATTGACTGCGATTCAAAGCTAAGTCCCGTGATATTTAATGATTCTCAAATTGCATCAAAAATATCGCTTGGTAGAACTAAGGCGTCATGTTTAATTTACAACGTTCTGGCTCCAGCATCAATCGAAGAATTGTGGAAAAACTGAGATTAGGCGTGTTTTATAGTATTTCGACAGATGCGTCAAATCACGGACATATAAAATTATTTCCAATTATTGTCAGATTTTACTCGCCAGATAATGGAATTAGCACCTGCCTGCTTGATTTTTATGAGGACCCAAATGAAAAAGCTATCGATATTTATAGTAATATAAAAAATAGAATTAAAGCGCTGGGCCTAGATTTCACAAATGTATCTGCTTACTCAGCCGACAACGCCAATGTTAATTTTGGAAAAAATAATTCAGTTTACAAACTACTTTTTCAAGATAATGCCAACATCTTGCCTGCAGGGTGTTCAGCACACATGGTACACAATGTCATCCGTCATGCTATGGAAAAGTGTGAGTTTGACGTGGAAAATTTGGTACTTAAAGTGTATGGGCACTTATCCTACCATGCCCAAAGAGTACAAACTCTAAAAGAACATTTTGCTGATGCTGGAATAGAATACCAAAATATTATAAGACACGTCAAAACGAGGTGGCTATCATTGCATCCCGCTATTGGAAAAATTCTACGCGAATTTCCAGCGTTGAAGTCTTATTTTATGTCTCTTGGAGATAACTGTCCAGTGGCATTAGGAAAATATTTTAATGAAAACCACGCAAAAAAAAACAGAATGTTTTCTTGGATTTCTAGATAATACTTTAAAAATATTTCAGAATGTCATCATGTTTTTGGAAAAAGATAATGCTTTATCTTGTGAAACTTTTAACATCTTAACAGATTTACGCTTAAAAATAGAACAAAGAATCAACGACAAATTCTTTGGATTTATTTGTACAAATTCCCTGACCAGTTTTACAATTGATGAACAAGAATCCATAAAAATTGTTTTGGTTACATGGTACAAAAATGCATTGAAATATCTGGACGATCACTTTAATTTTTCGGAAGATAATAATTTGGCTACAATGCGAATATTTGCTTTGGAAAATACATTTATCTACAAGGATCTCTCTATGTGTTGTGAAAAATTATCACTCACCAAACTCATAGATATGGACGAACTTTATAATGAGTTTTGCAGTATTAAAGAAACTCTGGATAAAATTATTGAGGAGCGTAAGCAAACACATTCGTCGAATGAAAAAAAAACTATTTATGAAACTTGGCATGAACTGTTTCGGCATTTGAATATACCGAACTTATTAAAGATTTTCCAGTTTATTGTGTCTATTCCATGTTCAAATGCCGCTGCTGAGAGGGCATTTTCACTTTGCGGAAACGACTGGACTGATTCAAGAAATAGACTGAGTGTTGAACACGTAAAGGCAGAACTGCAAGTAAAAATTAATTTTCAGTACAATTGTAAAGATTTTTATGACTATGTTATTAAAAATAAAAAATTGCTCAAATGTGCCAAATCACAAGATAAGTACTCTTTCAAAAATAAAAACTAATTGTCTTGTGATAAGGTAGGTACTCTTAACTGAGCAAAGTGTTTTATTTAATGATTAATATTGTGTTAAAAAACTTAAGACGATTATTCTGTTAATTTTATTTCAAATTTTTATACAGATTGTGCAAATAAAAACAAATATGACTAAAAAAAAAAAAAAAATTTTAAATAAAACTGATAAAAATGATAAAAATTGTTTTTCTTTCGATTTTGTAAATTTGTAGTATTGTCCCGTTTTTTTTTGTCGAGTCCCGCTTGTAAATATCTGGTTTCCCGCTTATCCGCAAATAAGAGTTGGCAACCCTACTTATGACCCCCGTTCTGCCCCACCTTCCCCAACAATTCATAAAGTTTGACACGTTATTTGAGTTACATTTTAATAAGAATTGCATAGTGATAAAATTAAGCAAATACTAGGGCACTATACACACAACCAAGAGATTGGACAAGATCGCCTTAGAAAAATCAGCTACCTCCATAGTTTTTTTAAGAGTTGAAAAAATCTTTTCGATTGAAGACTTAAATTTAGGTCGAATTGAAAATTATAATTGTAATTCCTAATATTTTCAACTCAGACAATTCAAATATTGAAACAAAAACAGTAAATAGGTACAATAGGTACATGATAAATAAATAATTCATATTTTAATTCGATTCATTTTTAAAACTTTATTGAATAAAAAAAAACAACTTGTATCCTTGTTAGGTATTATAACAAAAATAAAAATTTTAAAAAACTGTAGGTAAATATCTATTTTTCTAAATAAAAAAGAAAACTATTTGTAAATTTTATTGAATTTCAAAACATCTTATTTTGTTTTAATAAAATTAAGTTTTCAAACATATCATCACCCAGTCTATGACGTTTTGATGTCAGTTAGTACTTTAGGAAATGCAAATAAACTTTTTAAATCAATATTTTTGTTATTTAAGAAATTTAAAAGTTCTTGATCTGAGGTTATTGTATTATTTTTATTGGAATAGCTTTTTGTTGGTAAACAAAAAAAATCTTTATTTGAATCAGAATCAGAATCACTAACTGAATTACCATCAGATACTTGATTTTCAGAACATAAAAACTCAGTTTTTAAAAATAATTCAGCATTCAATTTTTCGTCACCTTCTAGCCAATTTAGTTTAAATCTTGGAATAAGACATGCAACAATTACTAATTCTTTTTCCATCCATATGTGATCAAATCTATAACACCAGTAACATAGTAATTATTAAATAGTAATATTAATTAAGATTAATATATTAAATAATAATTTATTTAATTTTCTAATTTAATTTTACAAACCTTTTTTTTAATGATCTTAAAACAGCTTCTAATAGAAGTGTACAATGTGTCATAGGTTTACATTGTCTATTTTTAATTTTTTTCTCCAAAGCATGTAAAGTCGGTAGCAGATATCCCATATACATGGCTTTTTCACCTTGTAAGAAATCTAAGGACTCTGCGATTGGTCCAAATATATCACAAAATTCATTTATGAATACAGCTTCTTCGTTTAATATTCTCGGTAATGTATTAAAATCCATGACTTGGTTCAATTTTTCTAAGCCACCAGGTCCATTTATAATTCCTCTTAATTGAATTAATGCATCATATGTAGAATTCCATCTTGTTTTATTAGGTACTCTCAAATACACATTAAGTAATTCATGAATGTTTTCTGCCACAATCGTCGACTGATTTTGTTTTGACCAAAGTTTTGTTAGCTTTGCAAAGAGTTTTCTGTAGAGCTTTTTGAGTTGAAGAACATCAGCCTTTCTTTCATTTTCATTAAACCATTTTTCAACATCATTAGTTGCGACCAAGTTCAAAGTATGACTCACACATCGTCTGTGAGCGGACAAACTAACTTCATTTACATATTCAGTTTCTGTATCAATTTCAGCATTTTCAAATATACCATTTAAATCAATTAGCTCTAATTCTTCATCTCTATTCTGATCTTCATCGAATAAGTTTTCCTCATAATTTTTATCAATTCCAAAAACCCTAAATGCTTTTACAAAATTGCTACCATTATCAGTTGTAGTACTGGTTACTTTATTTTGAATTTTGTACTTTTTGTTTATATTATATATTTCTTGTGCTATTACATCAAAAGTATGTCGACCTTTTATCACTGTGCAAACTAATGATGCTCCTTCTCTAACTAACGTTGTTATATTAATCCAATGGGCTGTTATGCCAAGGTAAGATTTTTTACCTTGGGTCCAACAATCTGCAGTTTCTGATATATATTCAATATTTGACAGTGTTTTAGTAATATTATCTACCAATGCATTAGCTGCAGAGTTTAATCGAGTTTTTAATGTTTTTGAACACATAACAGTTAATGTTTTTGGAAGTCCCAATCTAATTAAATTCAAAAATACTGGCTTGTCAACAATATTAATTGGCTGTGTATCTTGAACTACAAATTTAATTATTGCTGAGTCCAGTTGTTTTTGTGTAATTATTTCATTTCCAGTACCTATTCTGTTTAATGTAGTCTGTATGAGATTGCTCGATTTATCATTTATCAGTAGATTTTTTGTAACTGTATCCTCATCATTTTGTACACAATTCGGTTTTTTTTCTACATCTGTATCAGCAAGGAACTCTGCATACTTATATGTATGAACTTTCTGAAAAAAAAAAAGAAAAGAAATAAGTAGGTATTTTATATGTAGGTACTTAAAATATTTATTTTTTACCTGAAAGAGTAAATAATTAAATTACACAAATAAAGTAGGTACCTAGGTAGTTAACTTTCTACAGTTTTGGAAATTAGTGTACAAACTAATTGTTATCTACCTATGATAGTCCTCGAAAATCAGAAATTTAAATAAGGTATTTAAAAACTAAAAAATAAATTAACAGAATATTAACTTTTTTTTTATAACACTTCCTACTAATTTTTTCAGAAAAAAGGGAAAATATGTTATCTATATATTAATATTTAATATAGGTACTATATAATATTAAAATACATTAGTGATTAGCATTTAGCATAGTACAATTAATATACTAATATACCCATGTCCCACTTTACTTTGAATAACACCATATTACGATAGTGGATGGAAATCAAAAAATATATTATTAAAACTGGAAGTAAATCAGTTAGTTATGATAAATAAAACATACCTATTAAACATTAATAATAATTAATATAATACATACCTTCATAAATCGTTTTAAATTCGTGGATGATTTTTTGGAAGTGCTTTTAGTTTTTCTGGATGGCAAACATAATAAGCATAATACTTTAATATTTTCATCACTTTCTTCAACATATTTGAAATATTTATCAAACCCATACCATGGGATACACGTATTGTTTTTTGAACTAGTTTCATTTGCGTCAATATTTAAACGTTTTTTGTTTGAATTCATTATACATATTAAATAGGTACTCACTAACTAGACAGTAGACGGTCACGGACTCACGGTATAGAAAACGACGCACGACAATTAAAAACTAATTAATTAAAGATACTGAAACAGTGAAAACTGAACAATTTCAAATGTATGATAACTGATAAGTCACTGACCACAGTTACTGTGTAGTAGGTACGGTACACTACTACACTGTACACATTTCACAACAATCACATCTATAAATAAATTCCGTGCGTGTTCTGCGCGACTGAGCGTCACCGTCGTTTTGTGATTTCCAGTAATTAAATTTAAATTCGACGATGCAGATGATAAACGATAAAGCCCATGTTTATACACGATACCCCGTTCATAATAGATATATATTTTAGTCCATGATGCACACTTTACATATTCATTTTTATTACGATAAACCGATTAGGTTTATTCATAGATATTAAACATATGTATACGGCATAGCACAAAAATCTGTAAGCTAACATAATTCATACTATTATTAACCACTAGATGCCGTATACATATGTTTAATATCTATGGGTTTATTACGAATTCGTGGAAATCATAATATTATGTATGTCTACCCGGGGACACTGGAATTGCCCGTATTTAATTTATATATTTTGCAATCAAACGAATATTATAGGAATTATAATGGGAAAATTGAAAATATTATTATTATAATATAATTAATTAATATATTTTATACATATAATATTTATTAAATGGTAAATAAATTGAACGTCTTAAAAATTCATCAAATTCATTAAAAATATAAACGTCGTTCACGTTCACGTTCTATTTGCAAAAAACGAGTGACGTTCACGTATCGTTCACTATATATGAACGTGAACGCGTGAACGTGCGTTCATGAATGACGTTCTTTCCAAACACTGACAAAAATATTCAAAACGAAGACAACCTTCACGAGCTATATTTACAAATGTAGCAAATACATTGCAACAAACAGGTAGACTAATAATAATATTTTAATAATTAACAATAATATAAATGTTTCATAAATTATATTAGTACCTACATACAATCTATTATTTATATATTATGATAATAAAATTGTATATTCAATAGCTCTAAGTGAAACTCGGGGCCCGTTGGATTCGCTGAGAGTGGGTACCGATTTTGGAGACGCAGTCGAATTATGAAAGTCGCACTTATAATGAAGGTGATGTTCGAAGTCGGAGGTGATTTGGTGATAAGAATTTATGATAAGACTTGGCTCTTTGGCGGTCTTGTTTCAAAGGCGGGAAAGTTTAAAAGTCGAATTTTAGCGTCTAGAAATCTCCCATGGGAATCGGCAGTACAATGATACGATTCCCCAGCGTATGTCCGGTGCTTTTTTGTATGTGTGAAGAAATATAAATTTGAAAACCATGTTAGAGTGTCTAGCAAGTCAATCACATGAACTCTGAAGTGAAAATCGATTACCTTTCAAGTTGGCCACCTATGTGTGCTACAGAAAATCAGGTGGGCAGGTATTACAGACATTAAGCGGCTATAAGTGAAACTCGACTACCGTCTACCTTTATGAATTATGAACAATCCGACTTCATCGTTATTCTACAACTGTGGTCGTAGTAGAATGATAATGAAGTTGTCGAGTTGGTGATAACGATTTGTGTTATGGCCATGATAGCGCTTGGTGGTTTGGCGGGAATGTTTAAATTTTTTAACTTTCGGTGTCAGTGCTGTTACCCGTCGCATGTCCGGTGACTTTTCGTTTGTGGAACAATATAAAGTTTAAAACCGTGTTGGAGTGTCTAGCAAGTAGATGCCTCATGTGATATTCGATATACGTTCATCGAAGTCACCTAGGTAGGCACCCCGAGTACGTCGATCGCGTACAATATTCAACGGTATATCAGCTATGTATTGCAGATAGGTACTTTAGTTTAAATGTCACAGTAATAGTTTAAATCTTACAGCCATCAACAAATATATAGATCGTACGCGGTCATACCTTGCGTATACGTTAAAAAATTAGTGTGTCGAGTCGTGTATTTATAGGTATGATATTGTTCATATAATATGTGAAGGGAAAAATTATGTCTGCGTAAAACGTATAATTCGGTTGAACGGTATGAAGTTGCCATAATGTTGATATCAAAGGCGCGTTTATCGTGACGGTCTCTGTCTATCTACCTGTGTTCACTATCGATCTATCTCATACGAAGCTTTTACGTTATCGCGTAATTGTCGATACGACCGGCATTGTACCTAATTTAGTGGAGTGATGGAAAATCCGTTTTTTTGCGGACAGGCTGTATGATCGGTGACGAACGCCGGACATATTTCATTTAACATTTGGACGCTGACCAAGTAAGTAAACGTATTTAATTGCTTATTATACCTTCTTAGACTGGCCTTGTGTCCCTTTTTTTTTCATGTTATGTTTAACTTGCCTTAGTAAAAGGTTTTATGCTCAAACACTTTTTAATACTTATATAATATATATATTGAATTCAATCTCGAACAATATTTAAACACCCCTACGTACAATGTCGTTTTATTGTTTATGATACCGGAATGTATGACTATCGGCACGTGTGCATTTGAATGAATGTAAATTGTATTTCGTAGTGATTTTCAGTTAACCAGATTAAATAGTGCGCTGTTAACATTGGTTTTTATAAATATTTTATAAAATTATTTTATATTTTACATACACATACTTCGTTTAAAAATTAAAATGTCGTAAAAAGTCTATCGAGAGGACACAGATATTTTCTTAGCAAAGTTTAATTAATAATAGTTCAGTTCACTGTAAAACTAATAGCACACTATTGAAACTGGCAAACGAAAATGAACTATGTCGCACGTGTGTAAGACGGAGACAACATAATATTATGCAGGTATCCTCTTAACTGGACCACGTAGAACGTCTGTATAATATTATGTGCTTTAAAACTCAAGTGTTTGTTGAAATAACTATATACCTATAATATTCTGAAAAGGTAGTGTAGGCCATGTGTTCTAATTTTTTTTTTGGCACATGACTAATTCGTGTAGGTAAAAAATGGTGTTCGTTAGCCCACTACCAATATTCGATAACCGGGACCGTAACCAAGGCCGGATTAAGGGGGGGTCTAGCCGGGGCGGCAGCCCCGGGGCCCTCTCGAATACCCAAGTGAAAGGGGCCCAAACAATTTTCAGCCGATACACAATTTTCAGTGATTTAAAAAAAAAAGTTTTTCTATATTTTAAAAACCATTTTTTTTATCGACAAAAATAACTAAATAGTACTAAGACATAGTATATATTATATATATCTTATTTCGTGCATTTTATTGTTATTAATTAATATTTTCATTGATATAAATAATATCATCAATAGATAGTAATGTTATAATTTATGTTATTTTTATCTCTGTAATAACATAGACATATAATTAGAAAATAATTACAAGTATGTGGGTAATATTGCCAGTATTGGTGGAATACGGGAAATCGCTCGCGCTCTAGTATTGTGCGAGTATATCTTATCTCGATTCTCGATGCATGTAAGTTATTTATAGTAGCCCGTAGTGCTTATGATATATTAATCTAGACGATCTAGTATCATTTGCCATTTTCGGTTTAATATTATAACAGACTTTACAGTTCATATTTCTTTTGTGTGCAGTGTATTGTATTATTTTTCATATTGTGTTAACATTAAAATATCCGGATAATCTTAATTTTTTCTAAAATGATGAAATCAAAAGTATTGAGTGGATCAGCAAAAAGATAGAAGAAAGAGCAGCAAACAAAAAATATTTTACTAACTAATAAAAAAATCAACAATTTATTTAGATGCATTCGACCTGGTAAGTGCAAAGCATTCAAATTATTATAGTTATTATTGAATACCTACATCAATACATGTTATTTTCAAAGCTAAACATTTTTAAAACTAAACTTAGTATAATATAATATACTTATCAATCAATAATATTTTGAACCATTAACTTGGCAATTTGTTTAAAAAGAAATTATCTTTTTAATAAACAAGAATGAAATAATTGATGTTATAATTTTTAATCAATGAATTAAAAAAAAAAACTACTCTTTTATTAACTATTAAAAATAAAATACTTTTATTAAATAAGTATTTTATTTGCAAATTTGTTATATGCCAATTTTTATTAAAAAATTTATTTTCATAATATTATTATAATAACAAAGAAGCTAATGGTTCAGCTGAGAGTCAGAGTGACATTATGCCACAAGAAAATTTGTTGGACATCAGCACAAATTGTGGAATTGAAGAAAAATTAATTGAAGGTACTTAAATACATATTTTAATTCATTTTCTATCAAATAACTATTTTATTTGCAAATTTGTTGTATACCAGTTTTTATTAAAAATTGTATTTTCATAATATTATAATTACAAAGAAGTCAACGGTTCAGCTGAGAGCCAGAGTGACATTACGCCACATGACAATTTGATGGACATCAGCACAAATTGTGGAATTGAAGAAAAATTAACTGAAGGTACCTAAGCATATATTTTAATTAATTTTCTATCAAATAACTATTTTATTTGCAAATTTGTTGTATACCAGTTTTTATTAAAAATTGTATTTTCATAATATTATAATTACAAAGAAGCCAATGGTTCAGCTGAGAGCCAGAGTGACATTACGCCACATGACAATTTGTTGGACATCAGCACAAATTGTGGAATTGAAGAAAAATTAACTGAAGATACCTAAATATATATTTTAGTTCATTTTCTATCAAATAACTATTTTATTTGCAAATTTTGAAATTGAAGAAAAATTAACTGAAGGTAGGTACCTAATTATATGTTTTAGTTCATGTTTGCTCTTGTTTGGCATTGATACTGTATTTCATTTTTAGATAATATGGTAAAAGTTAATATTGAAGAAACAACTACTGAACTAAACAGTGTAGATTGGAATTTATACAAAGATCCTTTTTTCTGGCCAAAAAACATGCAGAAATCTTTTATTGAGTACTGTATAGAAAAAGGACCTGATTATTTTCAAAATTTGAACTCTGATTTTATAAATTCAAAACGTCCAGGTAATTAAAAAATTCTATAAAAAGTTATTAACAATCATTAAATATTGATAAATTATGTGTTTATAATATACAAGTAAATACTCAAAGGTGCTTAACTTGTTAACAAGTTAAAGTTAAGTTAAGAAGTTTATTTTTAATTTTTTAACTTAGCTAGTTTAATCTATCGTTGATATAACTTAGTTGCATAATACATTAATACATTATACATTAATGCATATAAAATATGTATTTAATAGTAAATGTTTGTATTTTATATTTATAATTTTAAAGGATCTTGTATAGGTGAGTACCTACTTAAATTATCTTAAATTAATTAACTTAAATTCACCTGTATTATATTAAAGCATTTCAATCACTTTATAAAATTGTCTAAAATTATTTAATTAGGTGAATTGCAATAGAATGTTTAGATGTCAGTTATAAGTAAATATTTATTGTGACTTTTTTCAGATAAGAACTTCAACAGACACTTAACACTAGCAATGTTTACTCGATCTTTACCCAATGGACAAAAATGTAATAGGAAATGGCTTCTTTATTCACCTAGTGAAGGATCTGTATATTGTTTTGTTTGTAAATTGTATGGAAGCAATCGAGAGAGTCCCTTTATTTCTGGTGGTTTTGACAAATGGAAAAAATCTGAACGGATTGTCGAACATGAAAATAGTCTTCAACACAGAAATGCTACCAATAAGTGGTTATTAAGATCTAATACCAACAACTCAGTTAATAAAGAATTATGTCGTCAAATTTCTGCTGAAACGAATTATTGGTTTGAAGTATTGAAGAGACTTGTATCTGTCATTACATTTTTATCGTCTAGAGGCCTTGCTTTTCGAGGAAAGGAAGAAAAGTTCAATAGTCAACACAATGGAAATTATCTGGGCCTATTAGAACTTATTTCAGAATATGATCCTTTCTTAAAGGCTCATATTGAACAGTATGGAAATCAAGGAAAAGGCAACCCATCATACCTTTCAAAAACTGTTTGTAATGAATTAATGACAATAATGAAAAATAGTTTATCTACTTTTATTATTAATGAAATAAAAGAATGTAAATATTTTTCGATAATTATGGATTCAACTCCAGATTTGACAAAAGTTGATCAAATGGCCATTATTCTTCGTTACTGCACATTAACAGGTGTGAAAGACTTTTAGGATTATTTCCCATTAAAGACCATCAAGGCCAATCTATGTACAAGGTATTAGATGACTTTCTTGAAAAAAGTGAATTAGACATTATGAACATTAGGGGTCAATCTTATGACAATGCCTCAAACATGAGTGGTCAATTTAAAGGGCTTCAAGCTTATGTCAAAAATAAAAATCCATTAGCTGTGTTTATACCATGTACAGCTCATTCGTTAAATCTAGTTGGAGTAAATAGTGTAAATTGTTGTACTGAAGCTGTCAATTTTTTTGATTTTGTACAAAAATTGTATAACTTCTTTAGTGGGTCAACTCACAGGTGGAATGTACTTATTAACATATTGAAAAAAGAAGAAAAAAATAGTGTCAATGGAAATTCTAGTCGACTTCTTACACTTAAATCCTTAAGTGACACTAGGTGGTCTTGTCATGCAGAAGCTTGTAAAGCAATAGTTGTAAATTATGAACAAATTTTGACTGCGTTAAAAAGTATGTATGATGGCAAAGAAAATAATGTTACAACTTTAGATGCTAAATCGTTATGGAAGAAAATGGTAAAAAGAGAAACTGCATATATGTCATTACTTTGGAATGACATCATGGAAAGAAGTAACATAACGTCAACTAAATTACAACATTCAAACTGTGACACAATGAAGGCGATCAACTTATTAAAATCACTGAAGTGTTATGTGTTAAGTTTACGGGACTCAAATTCAATTTACGAAGAAAAAATACCTAATCTTAGTCCTGAAATTATCATTTACTATTCAGATGAAAAGCAAAGAAAAAAAATAAAAAAATTCCCTGATGGTAGCATAAATGAAGAAGTATTAAAAGGAAAAAACAAATTTCGTGTACAGACACATATATTTATTATTGATAAATTTGTGTCAGAATTAAACAAAAGAATTTCCGCTTATGAATATATTGGTGATAATTTTTTATTTATAACACACTTAACTCAAGAATCTAATGAAAAAATTGATTTGAGTGTCTCAACATTTATTTCAAAATATAAAAATGATGTAGATATTACTTTACCGAACGAACTTGTACAATTTAAAGAATACTGGAAGCTTTATCAACCTTCTTTTGATCCAGCTGACATTTCCAAATTATTTTCCTGGTTTGGTAATCAATCACTCGAAGAGGTATTTCCTTGTTTATTTACTACTTTAAAAATATATTTGACAATTCCAGTAGCTAATTGTTCTGTGGAAAGAGCTTTTTCTAAGTTAACTAGAATTAAAAATAAGTATAGAACTAGTCAAACACAAGAAAACTTAAATATACAAATGATTTTATATTCTGAGAATGATTTGTTAAAATCATTAGACTTAAATGATGTACTAAAAGAGTTGGCTTCAAGTAAAGCCAGAAAAAAAAATTTAATTAATTAAATAGTTTTTGTTTTATATATTATTAACTTAAGATAGATATTTAATATTAAATTTATTTTTAAATTAATTTATTTTATTTAAATTAATAATATATTTGATATTTTTTACTATTAATAAATTTAATAGTTATTATGAAAATTTGTATTTACTTTTATCATAATAAAATGAGTAATTTTATAGACATAAATTGTACAAACCTATTAATTTAATAATTTAATATTGCTATTGAGAATTTGTGAAATAGTTAAAAAAATGTATCGTTCTGCGAGCGTAGCGAGCGGCTTTGTAAAGCATGTTTTGTCAAAAGGGCCCATGTAAAATTTCAGCCCCGGGGTGCTTAATCCGGCCTTGACCGTAACGCTTTTACAATTATATTTTTTCATTATTTTATGTTTGACTTACGCGGGTGAAATGTGATGTATATTCAAACACTTTCGACGTAGATATTTTTATTTTACCAGATTAAATAATGTGCTGTTTGTTGTGATGTTCGAGTGAATTGACCTATAGGCTATTATACAACTGCTAGGTGGTAAGAAAATTATCTGCATCATTGTCTTATATTTGACATAGTCATAATTAGCTTAAAAATTAAAATATCGTAAAAAGTCGATCGAGAGAACATAGATAATCTTCTTGTTATTTAGTTCAATGATAAGTCAATTTACTGTAAAACTAACAGCACACTATCGATACTGGTGAACGAAAATTAACTGTCATACGTGTGTAAGACGGAGACAATATATGAGGGTATCCTCTTAACTGAAACACCTAACACTTCTAGAATATTATGAGGTGCTTCAAAACTCAAGTTTTTGTTGAATTCACTATAGGTACCTAATGGCTAATTATACTCAATAATTGCTGTTGGCCGCGTGTTCTGATTTTGTTTGAGCGCATGACTAATTTTTTTAGGGAAAAAATTGTATTTGTTAACCTTTTACCAATTGTAGTGATCCCTCACTGCTCGCTTATATTTTGAGTTCGTCGACGTTGATGGTTAATGTAGGAGAGAAGGTTGGAGAGAGACAAGTTGTATAAGTTATTTATAGTACTTTATTGTTAAGACAAAATAATAATAATTAAACATTTATAAAGAAATTAGATAAATTTGAGGACGGAGCGAAAAGCATCTGCCCGAGAAGTTAGTGACTGCGTAGTGCAGACTCTGTACTAAATCCCAATTTGCTATAGACTCTATCTTATATTTATATAAAATCTATATGTATAAAAAAATGTACACGGCAGAGCCCAGGAGGTGGATATCTGAAAGGGAACCGGAGCTAGACGTTGTTATTGCAAAACAACCCGAATGTACGATTGGCACTCTTCTTTATTGGCACTTAAATTATTATAGGTTTGTTTTGCAGATATTTGATGTCGAAGTTTTAATTACGTCGTAAAACTCTAGGTACGTACATGTACGCGATTCTTGGAATCGAATAGTTGAAAGTTAATCTCCTTGTTGTTGTTGTCCTACCGCGGAAAGGTACTTAATATATTCGTAGAAACGCAGGTTTACTACATTCCTCCCCTCGAAGATGGAAGTCCCCGACTTCCACTAATTCAAGAATGTTCGCAGTGTTGGGTAGCCGGTAGGGCTGTTTCTTGGCGCGAGTGGAAACTCGACCATGTCGACTCCTCTTAATGACATCACTGGGTTTGCATTAAGTTCCTCTGTTTCTTCCTGTGACTGTGCTACTTCCGTGTGGTTTGTTACTGTTTTTGTTTTAACCATATTTATTATTAATATGATTACTGCCATAAAAATACTACTTGTTATTACATATAATATATAATCGTTGCGTTCTTGCGCGTCCTTTAGCTCGTCAATTTTGTTGTCGACTTTCCGTTGTTTTTCTAATTGCTTGTTTGACCCTGACACTTTATGTAGGTCCTCCATGTTATTTGTTTTAACATGGTAATCTTCCATTAAGTTGTTGTTGTCGGTGAACGGCATATCCTTTATGTGTTCTAAAACTGATTTCGGGTTGAAATCCATATATTCAGATTTGTAATCGACTTTCCCTGGTATGAGTACGTCTCTAGCGGCGTACGCTTTACAAGTTTCATTTAAACTTAAGATACCTACACCTCTTAGTGTATGGCTGGTGGATTCTTTATCTTCGTCGCAGGTGATGAATACTAAATCGTAGTTAGTGACGTAGATCCACTCGTTTTTGAATCGTTTTTTGTGAAAGATGGATGTACCCATTTGTACGTGCATGATTTCGCAGTTTGTTGGAACTTTTATAGGATCTTGGAGTAATTGTACTTCGCATGCTGGTCTACTAGCACGTGGATGTAAAGGATTACCCTCAGGACACAAAAGGAAGTCTCTAGCGTGTTTACAATGTGTGTAATACAATTCGTCATAAAGAGCATAGTGTTCTTTCGTTTTACTTATAGCTAGATACTTATTACTAGGTTTTATATAAAAACAATCGTTTCCGGTGCACACTGGCACAGGTATTAAATTATACAAACTAAAATCATTTTGATAAATTAAAGGTAAAGAAATTATAAACACTAAGTTGTCATTTGCATAGTATATAGTAATGTCTGAGAGCTTTATCAATTCGTAAATATTTTGTATGTCTAAATCAGTTGGTAAATCGGTGCCCCCAGGTAATGATACTTTAACGTCTTTAACGTGTTCTAATAACTCTTTTGGAGATATTAAACTTGGATGAATAATTCCCATTTTAGCCTGTTGTATTACCTCTAATAGTGTGTTTGTTTCTTCTATCTGTTTTGTAATTAATAAATTAACGTGTATAAAATGTTTTGTCAAATAGTTTTTTATTTGTTGTTCCCTTGTACTGTTTGTCGTTTCGTTCACCATTAATGTTAAAGGTACCGAAGATATAATGTTGTGTGACACTATATTATTCTGTAGTTGTACTACTTTAATTTGTTCTTTTATTAGTTTAGATTGCGAAGTGCTTTGGCTTTTTGCTATATTAAAATTAAATTTTTGTATGCATTCTAAATTGCATATTCCGTATATTAATTTAGCTGCTTTTGTAACGAGTTTAGTTAAAGCATTACGTTTAGTAATTATGTGACCAATAGAATCTAAGACTTGTGTCTTTTTATTGTGTAAATTGTCAACTATAGCGGTGGCTGTTTTAAGTAAGTTGTTACAATTAAAGTTATTGGTAACTGGGTCGTGCATGTATGCAACACACAATTCGTTCGTTTTATCTATTACTTCGTTTATGTATTCGAATTCTTCGTTATATTTAGTAAGATTAATGTATGCAGTTAGGTCCCATTGAGACGTAATAAGTTTCAAAGGTCCCCGGTTCTCGTAGTATAGGCCAGAGTGTCGTGTTAGTGGTTCGTCGGTGTATCGAAAAGTCCCCGACGTGAATGGTATTATCAGAAGCATAAGTCTGAAAATCGTTTCAGCTTATTAGTTTAATATAGTTTTATAATAAAAGTTTAACTTAATAGTATTCAATATACCCGTTCTACTGTTCAGGAAACTACTAATAATAGTAATATGATTACGAGTGTAAAATAAATAGAATGATAATAAAATAGTATTATAATTAATCAAATCCCATAACCCTTATAAAACGATTTGATAATAAAATCTTAAATACCGTAGTGTATTATAATAATAATAATAATACTAATAAAAAATAATAATATAATAATAATAATAGTAATAGTAATTATAATGTAATAATAAACCGTCTCCAAAATAAAATGAATATAATTGTATGACTTAATGTATTCTACAATTTTGTTTTTTTTTTTTTTTATTTTATTCGCTGTCGTTATCGTCGTAATAACGTTTTACGTTATTTTTATGTATACGATACTCGTGATTTCCTTTTTGAATTGTAATATTTTCGTTATCGTGTACTAATAGTACCTCAAAAGGTCCTTGCCAATTTAAGCTGAGCGCATTTTTCTTATTGTGTTCTCTAATGAGTACTTTATCTCCTACGTGTAAATTGACGACATTTAAAGTTCGGTCATAGTAAGTTTTATTAGATTTTTTTTTTTTGATTAGGTTATCCCTTGCTATTTTGTGTGCTTCCTGCATAAGTCGTTTGAGGTCGAAAACATAGTTATCATAATTATACTGTGGTTCGGGATTTTTGTTAAACGCAGAAGGAATGTTCGGTTTTCTTCCGAATACTAGTTCATAGAGTGTAAAATTAGTCGAGGTATGAACTGTGGTGTTATAACAGAAAGTTGCGAAGCATAATAGTTTATCCCAATTACTGTCTTTGTCAACAAAACTCCGTAAATAGGTTTTTAACGTTTTGTGGGACCGTTCTAGAAAAGCGTTTCCTTGCGGATGCCAAGGCGTAGTTTTCGATTTCTTTATGTCTAAAAGTTTGCACATGCTTTTGAATACGTCGGATAAAAAGTTTGTTCCGCAATCCGTCAAAATCGATTCGGGAATACCGTATATACACACGAAACATTCTACGAAAGCGTGTGCTACCGTTTGCGCGTCCGTGGCGGATAACGCTATGGCTAGTGAAAAACGACTTAATTCGTCTTGCAAGGTGAGTATATACATGTTCCCTGCTAATGTTTTTGGTAAAGGTCCTACTATATCTAGGCAGACTCTTTCGAAAGGTTTTACTACTGTACTAGTAATTAACATAGGTTGTTTGGTTTTAACATGTGATTTGTTTTTCTGACATAGCTCGCAATGTTTAATATAATGTTTGACGTCTTTTTCCATGTGGCGCCAGTTATAATTAAGTTTTAATCTTTTCACCGTGCGCGATACACCTGCATGTCCCCCTAACGGTGAGTTATGGTGCTCGTAAATTATTAATTTCTTTTCGTCTTCGGTTAATTGCTGACCCGTGTAAATTTTTACTACAATGTCGGTTGCTTTAAAAATATGCCGAAACATTGTTCGAATGCGTAAGTAACTGGTGAGTGAGGTGGACCCGTCTAATTTATTCGTAGAAAACGAGTTAATTTTATTTGTTATGCAAAACGTTTTTAAATTGTTTATGGCTTGGTAAATGACCTCGGCTTCGAGTGGTGTTGTATACGTGGCCTTAAAACCATAAATTATTAATAAATTCGGGTCTCTTTGGATAGTACAAAACTTGTTTTCATCGGAAAACTGTATTTGACCTACGTCAATGTTTTTTATTACTTCACGCACTGCCGGGTTAGTTATGACTTTGTCTTCCGAAACTAGTATTATAACGTTCTCTGTCTCTACGGCCTTGATTATATCATTGTCGATTTCGATAATTTTTGAATTGAAGATGGGTTTGTTTTCCGCGGCTTTGAATTCATTGAACCCGTTAATTGCGTTGGTCGGACCGGTTTGTATCATTCGAATTCGTGATAAACAGTCGGCGTTCGAGTGCTCGGGGCCGGCCCGGTACGTAATGTCATAATCGTAATCGGCCAGTTGTAACCGCCAGCGCATTAACTGCGATGACGCGTCTTTAATGCCGAATAAATATGTTAAAGGTCGATGGTCGGTTATAATGTTGAAATGACGACCGTATAAATATGGTCTGAAATATTTCACGGCCCAGACGATGGCTAATAATTCCTTCTGAATAACGCTATAGTTACACTCCGCTTTATTTAATGTTCTACTGGAGTACGCGATAGGTTGGTCTTTAGGGACTTCCCCCTGAGATAAAACGGCTCCTATTGCATACTGACTTGCGTCTGTCATTAAATTGAACTTTCCCGCTTCCCAGTCGGGATAGACTAGTAACGGCGGGTTCATTAAAGCTTTTTTGAGTTCTTCAAAACTATGTTCGCAATTATCGGTCCAAACGAATGGTACGTCTTTTTTAAGTAAATAAGTTAATGGCTTTGCTATTTTTGCAAAATTATCGACGAAACGTCTATAGTAATTTAATAGTCCTAAAAATGACTTAATATCCTTTGCATTTTTCGGTTTAGGATATTCCCGAATGCATTTCAATTTGTTCGGGTCCGGGGAAACTCCGGTTTCGTTTATTACGTGCCCTAAATACAATACTTCTTTTCGTAAGAAAGAACATTTGTTAGGTTGTAATTTAAGTTTGTGTACGCGCAGCCTATTGAATACTTGTTCTAATTTTTTCTGGTGGTCCATGAGACTAGATCCGTGTACTACAATATCATCTAGGTATGCAGTGCACATTTCTTCAAGTCCCATGAGTACAGATTTCATTGCGCGCGTAAAAGTGGCTGGAGCTGAGCTCAGTCCGAAAGGCATGCGTAAAAATTCGTAGTGACCGGATTTTGTAGAAAAAGCTGTTTTATGTGTATCGGCCGGGTCTATATGCAGCTGATGATAACCTGCCGCCAAATCCAAAGTACTGAAGTATTTGGATGATCCTAGGGATTCTAATATCTCTAGTAAGTTTGGGAGGTTATAAGCTTCATTCTCGGTTACTTCGTTAAGTTTTCTGAAATCTACGCACACTCGCAGTTTGGGTTTCCCTGTCGGATCTAAATTTTTCTTTTTCACTACCACGAGTGGAAAATTGAAAGGTGATTTAGAATCACGTATAATATTGTTATGTTTCATTTCTTTAATTTGTTTTTCGATTTCTTCTTGGTATGCCCAAGGTAAACGATACGGGCGTATGTTAATGGGTTTTGTGCAACGCGGTGTGTTTATTGTGTGAGTCACGATTTCCGTGGCGCTAAGATAGTCACCCGGTAAATAAAACAGGTCCGCGTAATCACAACAGAGTGCTAAAATATTTTCCCGTTCTTCTTTATTCAAATCGTCGGTTTTAATTTCGCGTTTGATTTGTGTTATACGATCGGTTTGTTTGTCATCTATAAAAGATGCTGTCAATACTGTTTCATTATATGGCTCCCACTCGATATGTTGTGTGGTAAGCTCGTCTATCACGAAAGGTTCTTCTGAAATATTTATTATATTACTAACAATGTTATTTTTGTTAACCGGACTGATACTGTTCGCGATTATTACGTTTTCGTTCACGTCTTGTTTTTTTATAGTTATATTCTCGTGACCTATGTTTTCGTCGTTTTTTATGAGAAGTACACAATTGCTACGCGGCGGTAATATAATTTCTTTAAAACCAGTTTCTTCTGGTATTGTTAATAGATTTTGGCTATAGTCCATGATAACCTTGTTTTGTTTTAAAAAGTTACGACCGATGATGCCCGACTCGTTTATTGGAAAATCGCCAAAAACGACGTCGAATTTGATGAGCACATCGACGTTGTTAATTTGCATAGTGGTTACCATAGTGCCTACGGTAAATATTGGAATTTCGTTAATGCCTTTTATCGTACGTTTCTCGGATTCGTTTATGACAACTTGTCCTTCTAGTGCGGTTATTTTAATGAGATTCATCTCCGCGCCGGAGTCGACTAATAATTTAATATTATGAGGTTGGAAATTATCTGATCCACACATTATATGTTCTTCTTCGAAATTGGCTACAATTCTTACATGATTTTGGTTGATTTCGTTTACGGTACGGCTAGTGCTAGGACTTTCGGTTTCCTTACTAGTGGTTTTTTTACTTTCGTTGTAAATACGTTTCCTACAATCTTTTATATTATGATTTGTTTTCTTACAGTACGCGCAGAACCTGACCTGCCCTTGATACTCGTGTTTTACTATACTGGTTTTATCGTCGCGACTGTTAATGGGATTTCTAAAATTCGTGCTGTATGAAGTACCTGTATTACTACGGCACTCGTTTGCATAGTCGCCCATCTTACTGCATTTATTGCATTTAATATTCTTTTTATTCGCGTTATTTTTCCCGTAATTTTTGTTAGTGTTAAAACGGCGATTAATGTGTTGTAAATCCTGTTCTTCTTCGGTTGCTATAGAAACGGCTTTTTCGAAAGAGGATACGTCGCGTGCTTTTAATAATGCTCTGATTTCGGGTCGCGTCCCGTTAACAAATGCGGTAAGCGCTCCCGTTTTATAAGATGCAGCTACTGCTGTGGCTGATGCTGGCTCTAGTCCTACAGTTAGTGCTCCTACTAATTCATGAAAACATTTTTCCGTACGCCCGGCGAAGCTACGTATGTCTTCGTCGGAACGTTGTTTAATATTGCTCATTTGCGATTGTAAATAACTAATGGAATGCGGTGTTCCAAAAACAGCTCGAAGGTGGGCTTTAAGTTCGGCCCAGTCTGCAAAATTTCGGTATCGGGCAGACTGGAAAGCGGTCCCCTTTAATTTAGCTACTATATTGTTAAAAACTACCGTTTTAAGATTTTCGTGAATATTGTTCATTACATAGTCACATTCGATTATGTATGAGGCTAAATCTGCCTCAGTGCCCCCGCTAAAGTTAGGTATGCCGCGCAAGGCGGAGTCAATTCCTAATGTTACGCTCATAATTGTCGTGTGTAAAGTTTGCGGGTTATATCTAACTACTGACCAACACCTATTTGGACTCTCAGACATATACTATATAATTGCTTAAATAACAACTTACAGTGCGAAATTCATTGCTCTTTTGTCCGGTCCTAAATGGTTGCGTGCTGACGGCTCTGCTGACTCGTCGCTGATGCTCTGCTTGGCTAGTTGAGTGAAGGTGAAATGTTGAATGCAGTTGAACTGTTGATTGCAGACACAAATGTTGAATGTAGTTGATGTCTTGGCTCGGTCCTCCTATTGTCAGCAACGTGGTTGAACTCGAGGTCCGCTGATGTACTCGATTCTAGGTTGGATACTAGAATTCTTCCTTCAGGTGACCCCACACCTGACACCAAAAGACGTGTAGTGATCCCTCACTGCTCGCTTATATTTTGAGTTCGTCGACGTTGATGGTTAATGTAGGAGAGAAGGTTGGAGAGAGACAAGTTGTATAAGTTATTTATAGTACTTTATTGTTAAGACAAAATAATAATAATTAAACATTTATAAAGAAATTAGATAAATTTGAGGACGGAGCGAAAAGCATCTGCCCGAGAAGTTAGTGACTGCGTAGTGCAGACTCTGTACTAAATCCCAATTTGCTATAGACTCTATCTTATATTTATATAAAATCTATATGTATAAAAAAATGTACACGGCAGAGCCCAGGAGGTGGATATCTGAAAGGGAACCGGAGCTGGACGTTGTTATTGCAAAACAACCCGAATGTACGATTGGCACTCTTCTTTATTGGCACTTAAATTATTATAGGTTTGTTTTGCAGATATTTGATGTCGAAGTTTTAATTACGTCGTAAAACTCTAGGTACGTACATGTACGCGATTCTTGGAATCGAATAGTTGAAAGTTAATCTCCTTGTTGTTGTTGTCCTACCGCGGAAAGGTACTTAATATATTCGTAGAAACGCAGGTTTACTACACAATGTTCGAAATCCACCTCGTGACATTTTGATAATTAATTTGCATAGCCAACCCATCACGGCCCAAAAATAGAATAGTGTCTGTAAAAATGACTAATTTTAATATTAATTGGTTTTATTGTTGATTTTTAGAATGAAAGTGAACAAAATCGTGCACAAGTACACGGGGAGCGGTATACAGGTGTTTAACGCACCTGTATACTCGCGTCCCCGTGATTTAAATATTTATAACGCTTCCGGGGGGGTCCGGAAGCGTTATAAAAGTAATATTGAGAAGCGACGTGAGTAGTAGATGTATAAAAATAAAAATTCTAGAATAATATAATGAAATGTGTACCATCTAATTTGTGTTTCAGGTTGCTTCAAGTGCCACAAAAAGGGGCATATCATTAAAGATTGCCCGGGTGAGTGTGTGTTATGTTCTACCACGACCACTGTTATTCCGTGTTCTATTATTAATTTTTATAATTTTCTTAGTCTCACATACACCTACAACACCGCTTCGCCAAGGGCTGCCACCACCACCACCACCACAACAAGATATTGTTACTCCATCACCACCGCCGCGGGAACTACCGGCGGACGACCACCAAGTGGCCCAGGTGACCGCGGCGATGGCATCGGTGGATGTAAGCGATGTAAGTACATTAATATACATTTCTAATAGCTGCTTGAGAAGAAACTAATCTTACCAATTTTATGAATTGTAGGCAATGCACTGAGCAATGGAAGTTGTAAGTTTCAGTTGGACAATATCCATTGAATTTCATGTTTTGTTACGTATTTTATTTAATTTGTTTTATTTTATATTTTTCAGCTGAATAAAAACTTTTTTTTTCCATATGTTATGTTAGTTTCTTGCCTGTGTCTACTTAAATGGTGAAGTTTTGAAATGTATACCGTCAAACAGGCCAACTTGGGTCAGTTTTGAAATTCTATTGTAAATAACTTAAAGATTAATTAATCTAGAGGTATTTTCAATGTAACATTATTTTTTTTTAGTTAAGGTTCGATTTATTAATGTCTGTTGCATTTGAACCATACAAATTATTCCTTCTATGTTATTTTTTTTTTGTCTGCATGTCCCTGGTTGTACTGAATTTCGACAACATGGGACACTCATGTTTTTCTTATGAAAAACCTATTTTATAATTTATATATATATATATATCTAAATATTATACTTAAACCAACTTGGGGCACTATTTAAAATTTTCAAATATTATTAATATTATAATATTAACATTAAAAAATAAATAAAAAATGTCGGTTGTCCAATTATATATATATATGTAAATAATATTAAAAAACCTGGGTTTGATTAACGGTGGCTCAAGTTGGATTAAATAAGTAAAACATAATTTACAGAAATGTATGTAGGATTATAATTAATAATTTACAATATAGAGTAGTAAATTTAACAGATGTCGGAACATATTTTTTACTATCAATTTTTATGTAAAACGTCTAATTCAATGAGTATTAGTGTTTTTCGGACCTTTTCAAAACGATAGACATTAAACACAAAATTAATTAATAAAAATTAATACTTATGTACAAAATTTGATGCTGCAACACTGCGAAAGTGATTTTAAATATTATTATAATTAAAATTGTTAAGATTTTGAACAGAATTTTTGTATTACATTAATTAATTGTAAGATACCGTTATGGAGGTAAAACTAAAAGATAATATTTTTGGCCCGAGTTAAACACACATCCCAAGTTGGCCCGTTTGACGGTAGTATCTGATTCGGTATTGGTGATATTGAGCTTTAGAACATTGCAATAAAGTGGTCAAGAAGTTATTAAGTCACACAGTTGAATGTAAAAATAAGTGGTGGAAAGTTATGTGAACATTATTGTTCTCTTTTAAAAAAAAAAAAAAAAACCTAAAGCTGAGTAATAGAATTATTACATATATTACTGATGTAGTATAGTAGTAGTGTA
Organism: Metopolophium dirhodum; assembly: GCF_019925205.1. NCBI lineage: Eukaryota > Metazoa > Arthropoda > Insecta > Hemiptera > Aphididae > Metopolophium > Metopolophium dirhodum. Next base: position 205,219 of record NW_026869896.1, on the reverse strand, counting down.
GATAAAGTAAAAACTATTTAGATTGTTCTGGTATTAAAAACTGTGTTTAAAATACTCATATAAATAAATAAATATATGAATAATAATAAATAATAAATAAATACATAAATTACCAGGTATTTGTTATTTGATGCATATTTATTACAGATATACAAAATGTTACTTATTACAAATTCAATGTTAATTTTATGGTATATGTATGTAACATTAGCCGGTAGTTAAATACAAACAACACATTACATGTATATATAGTGTATAATGTATAGAATAAAATAAATACAAACTGGGGGGGGGGGGGGTCACAAAGACCCGGAGGAGGTCACATAGACCCCTTGGGGATAACATTTTCCCCTTGGTGAATATTGTATAATTACATTAATTATATAGCTACCTGTAATCGCATCAGAGAACTTCTGCATACACGATATTCTTGGTGACGAATCGACCATTTCCATCGCAGTACATGCCGACTTTAACTGATTGCGCGTCCCTCACTCTTGAAAACGCAACGTACAACTGTCCATGGCTGAAGACGGGTGACGGCAGGAGCAAACCGACTCGGTCGAACGTTTGACCCTGAGACTTGTTGATTGTCATGGCAAACGACAACCGTACCGGGAATTGAATCCGCTTCATTCGAAAAGGCAAATCGTCTTCCTCACCGGAAGTCATCGAAACAGCGGGTAAGATGATGTCTTCCTGCGCGTCGTCAGCGCCGGACAACCTCCTCGCCTTGAAGTTGTGTCTCCGCAGTTCGGTGACCACCAACCTCGTCCCGTTGCATAGTTGTCGCTTCGGATCAATGTTTCTCAGCAACATCACGATCGAACCGACGGCAGTTGACCGTTACCGAGTTGAAGTAGCCAAGCAGCGAAGTCAGCGTCGTTGTCGGCGCGCATGTTCCGCGTCAGCCGTAACTGTTCAAACTCTCTCCACAATAAGTGGCGTTTGATAGATGACATGACGATGGACCTCCTGTTCCCTCGGTGAACGACGGGCAATATCTGCCTGAAGTCGCCAGCTAACAGTATTGGTTTACCACCAAACGGTAGTGCCGATTCCATGATGTCCTTGAGCAAACGATCGACCACCGTGAATTGTAGGCCCGGGGACATGGGCGCTTCGTCCCAGGCAATCAGCGAAGCTTCACGTATCCTTTGCACCCGCAAAGACTGCATGGTGATGCTCGAAGTAGATTGTTCGGTCAGCGTTCCCAATGGCAATCCGAAAGTCGAGTGTACCGTCATGCCGCCCTCCATGAGGGATGCGGCGATCCCAGTGTATGCCACGCTCAACACCGTTTGTTGTCTATTACGAAGCGACGATATTAGGCATCCGTATAGTCGTTTTTTCCCGTGCCTCCTGGCCCGTCGACGTAGAACATTTTCTGGACGTTGCGGTTGTCGTCAACGGCCGCCATCACTCGATCGTACACCGTTCGCTGTTCGTCGTTCAAGTCGCGCAATCGTTGTTGCCAAGCAACAACCGCGTCTATTGCACCGAACATTTGGTCGTCTTGATCCGGTTCCAGTAGATCGTCGTCTGGATTGGGTAGACCGTAGTCGTTGAGTGATTTTCCGCGTGCACGAAGTAGGTCTCCAATTGCTTTGAGACATGCCGCCCCCGCCCTTCGTCGTCTTCCAACAATCCCAACGCAACAGCTGCGGCCGCGTATGTGGCTTGTACGACCCCGTTTACCGTCTTCAAGTCTCGGAAAGACTGCGGGCCTCTTCTGTTTAAGAGTAGCGGTCTCTATCTAGTGGGTTGACGACGTACATCCGAGCTAACGTCTCGCGAGGTGCCTGTCTACGCCGCAGTCTCCACTCTTTTGACGATGCTTGCCAAGTGTAATGTATCGGAATCTCGTGGTACAGATACTGTCGCGCATCAACGTTTCTCTCGTTGAGCGCGAAGAACGCCGTGAGTTTTGTTTGAGGTAGGGCGTGGTTTTGTACCCCCTGTAGTTCTTGTCCACGCGCAAAGTACACGTTGTGGTAGTTTTCTAGGTGCACCGGAAGTCTAACTACCGTGTGACTGATGTCGTGTAGTTTATACGCAAACAACCTCCAGATGGCTTCTGGTGGGCTAACGTACCTCGAATTTATGAAACTGAAAACAACATTTATGTATGTATGTAAATATTTAGAACAGTTAAAAAAAAAATCAATAGTTATTTAAAATTTCATTATTACATATATGTATATAAAATATTGTCATGAGTAAAATGTTGTAATACTATTGTTTGTGATGTATGTATAATAAATGTAACTATGCCTGAGTATAGTGTAACACTATTGCAATTGCAATGCTAATAAAGAAGAATACGATAAATGTTGGTTTTGTTGATCTGGTTGAATATAACAATATATTAATATTTCTTCAATTTGAATTTAGAACATAAAAAAAAAGAAATTGAAATAAAAGGATTGTGGTTACACATCACCTATAGTTTAACACAAGTGTAGTTAAGGTTTACAAAAAGAGGTTATAGTTGTACATATTAAAATTTTTTTAAATATTTTTTTTTGCATTTTAATTATATTCTATGTACATAACTTAAGACATTAAGACTTAGTCTAATAAGTGTTAAATGGCTTTAAAAAATCTAATTTATTTCTTTAATTTATTACAAATGTTAATAATATGATGTAATTAATTTCTTAATAATATATTCTTAGTGTTAAGTTATTGTAGTGTGAACAGAGAAATGCTTGTCAAATGAAACAAATGAATAACATATATATGAAACTTCTAATTTACAAAATACCGGTTTTAATAATTTATATTATGCTGAACGGCTTTCCTAAAATGTCTTTACTATTGAAATGAGATGGAGATGATTGAGTATTATATGTAGTTTTGCGCATTGAAATAATGAAAAATAATTTAAAATGAATACAGTTATTGATTGAGGAGTAAATATTATTATATGAATGATGATTGTGATATCCAGTTGTCAACTGGCCATGCTGATACTACTGTAGTGACTATGAAATAATAGATATCATGCACTATGTGGGCAGTTGTTTTAAGCTAATACTCTAAACAATTTTTTTTAAACATAATATCAAGTTATATCCAACAACTCTAAATTAATGAACACCAGTAGTTTATACTCTCCTGTTCTATGCTGTGTTTGTGTACAATAATTGAAGTTTACATAAGTTGCAAGTACAATGTACGTTAGGTTAGGAAGTCACAGTGAGGCCAGAACACCAAAAAACTTTACAAATGCAATAGTTGAAAGAATAAAATGTGTTAACTTATAGAAAAATGAATTTTGATAACATACCTGTCTATTTCATTTCCGTTCCATACTTCCATGGTCGCAGCATCGTGCCCTTTATACAAATACTGAACACTCTTCACAGTAGAGCATACCTCTACGTTAATGTGTGCATCATATTTTGCTAACAGGTACGGATTGTAAGGCACGACAAACTCGTTGCTGACCTCTTGATTTCTGACCCTGGCCACAGGTCCGTTGTTTGGCCGGCGGTACTTCGGGTAACCGCCGTCAGAAATGTATACAGTCTCTTCGCTGAATTCTTTTGGAAACTTTTTCGAACAACTGTTGTCCACCATACATGGGCTGTTTGGGTTTAGCGTGCCACACGGCCCGTGGATCATGTAATAAACTCATAGTATCGTTGATTGTGTCGTTGTTGCCATTGTAACGAATAGCAAGACGATAGCAAGTATACTCCCTGATACTGTTCCGATTGCGAACAGGGGTACGGCGAGGGCCCTCTTGTAGCAAGCGTTGATGCCAACCGAGCTCTCCTCGTGGAAAGAGTAGGGGATACAGCATTGGATCCGCGTTTGAAGAGCCGGCTGGTATGGTCTGTAGCCGACGATGTGTGGGTCAATCGGATTCCGGTCGTGAATGACCAGATCGACGTTTGTTGGCGGTTGACCGTCATCACCGACAAACACTACTGCGACTTCGTTAACCGTTTCAGGCGGTGGGTTATATCGTCTCCTGTCCACATTTCAGTCGGCGACAAAATGCATTCTCACTCTCCTTGGAAGCAACTGAGGATCTCTGCCGGGAGCGTTTTCTGCAGCCCACACTTCTCGCATTGTTCTGTAACAAAGTAACACGGTTTTATGATTTATTTTACAAAATTGAAATTGATTAATCCTTGTGTAGGTACATGTTTATAGCGCATATATTGGTGTATTGTTGATGTTCTCAGAAGTGTCAACAACAGAGTCCTATTTAATTGATGCTCACACATAATGTCAACAAAGAATGATGTGGTGGTGTAAAAAAATGAAAAAGAGTAGCATAATGCAAAATGTATTACAATGTAGAATACAAAGTGTTTTGTTTAAATACATTGAGTTGAAGTGTATTTAAGTACATAAGAAACACAAACAAAAGTAATCCGTAGAATTCATTAACTCTAACTCTAGGCACGTGTGTTTGTGTTCAATTGAAATGAAATGAGAAATATTCAAGTAGAAGTTGAGTTTTGTACATAGGAGTAGTGTACGCACATAATGCACAAAAAAAAAAAAAAATAAAAATAATGTATAGACATTATTAGCTGTAAGCATAGGTATTATAAATGAAATAGAAAAAAACCAATATCTAATCAGAGACAGCAGTAACGCAATTGAAATAAGTTATACATTATGTAAAGTGTAGTGTCTATGGTAAGTATGTAGTATAAAGTAAGTGTGGCATGAGCGAGTAAGTTAATTGTAAGTTAGTGATTAGTTAAAAATGAGTTGTGACAATGCAAATAGTGTAGTGTATAACACCAACGTTTTGTCATACATTGAAGCGTAATGACGCTAGTATATGTAATTGCTGACCAACAATTATTGGGATAGAGAACCAGCACTTGACATCAATCAGAAACTTATGTAGCATAGTATATATTAAAAAGCAGTGTATGTAAAGAATTTTGCGTGTACTTACCAAGTATATCAATACTTTTAAGAGAAATAAATCTGTATCCGTAACTGAATATGAACAAAATTAAATTAACTTTTAATTTGTGACTGAACATTGTTAATATATTTAGGAAATAATGTGTTGTGATTGCGAATAAGAATTTATCTCTTTCTAGTTACTTATTAAAGTAAGTATTTGTAACTAATTGAAAATGTATGAATGCAAACAAAGTAAAAAATGTAAAAATGAATAGTTTAAGTAGGCAGGTAAATCTACACTGTCATAAGGTTAATCAAATAGTGTAATTAATTATAACAATTGGTAATTGGAATAATGACATGCGTACTTGCTAGCCGATTTTGAGAAACTAAATGTCAATGTTAACATGATTTGTCTATAGTGTAGTGTAATGCAAATGTGAATTGTTCAGTAAAATTAATTAAATATATTACTCAAAAGCCTGTGCGAATGGATTGATGTCCCGTAACAGCCCGTCTAAGTCTTCGAGTACACTTGGCAATAGACGGTGTGCGGCAGGCAGTAATTGCTGCTGGTCCCTACGAATCCGGTTTGCCTCGCCGGATTCGACGAAATACAGCTGGCAGAATCTGCGTTGGATAGGATCGTTCCCGATCAAGTCATTACTTATTGTCCAATATCCCTGCCCTTGAACAGTGAACACATTCGGTCCCCGACCTGGCAAGCGCCGTGTGTTGAGGTCGATGGAGAAAGCAGCAAATGCCAAAGTGTTGTTATACCGGCGGATGTTATTTCGGTAGTGTCTACCTTCTACCGAATCTTCAACCAACAACAATTTTGTAGTCTGTAGAATGTACCAAACCATAAATAATACTAAGCATTAGGCGTAACAACAAAAAAAAGAGAATTGTTGAATAACATGAGGTTTATGGTGACAAATAATTGTTGTTGTGTCATATAAAACTGTGTTATAAGTATATTGTTTAATATGTTTAATATGTTTTAATATAATAACTGTTGTGTTTAGTTTTATGTATTATATTTAAAATGATGTATAAGTTAAGTCAACTAAGTAAACAAATTTTATTAAATTATGAGCACAGTGGATTGACTATTGTAGTAGTTAAGTATGGTTATAGTAATTACAATATATGACGTCACATGGTATTTTTAAGTGAAAAAAGTCATCTGAATAACATTAATACATTTATAATATAGTAACATTTATAATAATGTAATGTATTTTGTTATATTGTTATGTAGGTATACTCTTTTAATCAAAAAATTACATATTTTGGTAGTAAGTATATAGGCGTACATTTTATTTATAAATGAGTTACATAAGTTACATCAGAAACATGTGGGTAAAAAACAATATAGTAGAATGAAATAAAATATTGTAGAGGTCAATAGATCATCCTGCTGTAGTGTAAGCCTATTTTTTTATTGTTTATCCATCACAAAGTGTATTTATTGCTGTACAGCCAGGTGGATAGGTATGTCACATTTGTTGTAATGCAGTGTTAATATGTTGGGTTTGAAATGAATGAGTTGTGATACTTGGAGATTTATGTATGATATATGATATGCACTCACCAAAGATGGGATTGCTGTGTGCCTCAGACGGCGGCGTTGTGCCTCTCCTTCTATGTAGTCATGACCAGGGATAAAATGCCTCGAACACAACTTTGAGCTTAGGTTTACAGGAAAACCTTGGTTCACCACGAATTCCACCCACTGAAGACGACGCACATCAGTTGGAATTCTAAGGATGAATGTGATGTATAACATGTTATGTTTTATTATTGTTATATGTTGGTTGACATTGTAAATACCTGTGCATTGAAACGTCGTTGTCACCATCCATGTTTCCACATATGACACATAGTTTCACCATCGTGAATAGCCTGGATGATATGGAATAATATAATAAAAACATTGTTATAGAAAAATATAATAATATTACTAATGAAATACTTGAATACTAAATCACAAATACGAAAAACAAATCATCTCGGTCGTTGTAATCGAATATTCGAATATTATTATGATGATATCAGTATGTTATCAGTGGTGATATATGCATCTTGGGTAGTTTAGTGTTATTTTTAGAATACTATAAAATGAATATTGTTAATAGTATTAAAAAAATGAAAAAAACGATATACCGAGCTCGTATAATGTTAAAGCCACGAAACAATGTAGAATGAATGGGTAGGTACGCAATGTTAATTTGCGTTTACCTAAGACACAAACGGCTTCATCGGAACGGCTAACGGGCCAACGTGGACCACAGTGTCAGTCACCAGTGAGTCCCAGTACGAATGTGGATATAAAAAACTTTAAAAACGAAACGCGCCATGGTAAAAATTATATGTACAATGTTTGCAGTGTGTACAGAAGTAGCCATTAACGATACGCGCTGCCAAACGCGCGGATAGGTAATAATGCTAATATTATTATGTCTATCAAAATTGTACTTACCGGTATCAAAAATCGCCTGATCCAAAAACAAAAACCCGGAATAAGGAAAGCACTTGTTAGGAGTCTAGAAATATTAAAATGTGCAAAAGAATCACCAAGCTTTCTGTGCATATACAACCTTCTCGTTCGAACGTTGGCCGTAGCCTGATGTTGGATAACACGGTACGGTTCCGCAAAGCTTAGTTATCCTCTCCATTCCACTGCCGAGCGATAAGTTTTAACTAATTAAGGTCCAAAGGGCATTTAATGTTACGGACAGACGGTAATAAAAGATACAAACTATTTTTATATGGACATTTTGAAAAATGTGCAATTATACTTCCTAATAAAATAAATAACATATAGATACGTAATATTATATTAATCAATACATACATACATACATATAAACATGTACCTGTAGTGTATATATATTAATTATTTGTTATGTTGTTATATATTATTCGGTTCTCTTATATCAGAGATACTTATTCGCTTTCCATATAGAGGGTCTATGATCTCGGGTAATAAACACTCAATATAAAACCTAAAAAAAATATAATAATATATTATATTACCTAATATTTTTTTTTTTTTTTTATTTTTTTTTCGCTTATTCCGGGCCTTGAAGGTCCATCGCCGCTTCTACTACACCTCTCCACAGTTCTCTGTTCTTCGCCAGTTGTTCTCCCTCCCTAATCCCTAGGAGCTTGAGGTCTTCTTCAACTCGGTCTGTCCATCGCTGCCTTGGCCTCCCTATCGGTCGTTCCTTATTTGGTTTCCACATTGTGACATCATGTACTGTTTGGCCCTCCGCTCTCCATACATGCCCGGCCCAGCTTATTCGTCTGCTTTTAAGTATTCCCACTATGTTTGGCTCGTTGAACATTGCCCTTAATTCTGCATTAGTTCTTCGTTCATATAAATTTTCCTCGTTTCTTTTGGGTCCATAAATTCTCCCGCAGTATTTTCCTTTCAAATAGTAGTAATCTTTTCTCGTCCTACTTTGTTGATGGCCATGCTCCACAAGCATACAATACTATAGGTCTAATGAGTACTTTATATAGTCTTATTTTTGTATTTTTGGAGATTAATCTTGATTTAAATATAGGTACGATCGCAAAATAGCTCTTATTTCCTGCAGTTATTCTCCTTTTAATCTCACCATGGCTGTTTGCTTGTTGGCTAACATCTACTCCCAGGTATTTAAAGTTTGTTACCCTTTCGAAGGTACATTCACCGACTACTAACGAATTTTGTACTTGTTCTCTACGTGATACTATTAAGTATTTTGTTTTTCCTTCATTAACTTGTAGTCCAATCTCTTTTCCCTTACTTATTAGTTTTTCTGCCGACCGTTTTAGGTCCTCTTCGGTTTCTCCCATAATTATTATGTCATCAGCATACGCAGCTAGTGTGATTTGGTATCCTCCTCCAATTCATAGACCCGTGACATCATCAAGTACTTCTCTCACTACCGATTCTAAAGCTATGTTAAATAATGTGGGGGATAACGCATCTCCTTGTCTAAGACCTGTTTCAACTGAGAAATCTTCAGATATTTCTCCGTTGAACTTAATTATACACTTGGACTTTTGCACACATGTCTTTATCAATCTCACCAATTTTGTAGGGATTCCGAGTTGGGTCATTGCTTCCCATAATCTACCTCGATTTACGGAGTCATATGCCTGTTTGAAATCCACAAATAGTAGGTGCACATCTATGTCGAACTCGTGACTTTTCTCTACTATTTGTTTTATTGTATGAATTTGATCCACTGTAGATTTCCCTGACATAAAACCTGCCTGATATTCCCCTATTATTTCCCTTGTGTATGGCTTGATACGGTTTAGTATGATGTTTGAAACTAATTTGTAACAGGTGTTTTAGTAAGGATATTCCTCTGTAATTCTGGCAAACCATAGCGTCTCCTTTCTTGTGAACCGGGCATAGGACTGACATATGCCATGTTACTGGTATTTCTTCTTGTTTCCATATATTATCTACTAGTCGTTTCAGTCATGTCATTAGTTCTTTTCCTCCTTCTTTCAGTAGTTCTGCAACAATTGCGTCTTCCCCTAGTGCTTTCCTATTTTTCAACATATTTGCTGCCCTTTCTACTTCTTCTAACGTGGGTTCGTCTAATCTCTGTTCAACCGTGTTGAGGTTTTCTTCCACTTCTACTTGAGTAGGTTGGTTCAGCATTGTTTCAAACATGTTCCTAAACTCGTTTGCAGCCTTTTTTTTATCCGTTATTAGTAATCCTTCTTCATCTTTTATAATTGTTGCTTTTGTCTTAAATCCATTCTTAATTTCATTAGTCTTTTCAAAAAAAAGTCTTACATTGTTATTGTAGCTGTTTTCTATTATTTCAAGTCTAGAATTTTCGCATGATCTTTTCTTTTTTCTAAACAATTGTTTAGTTTCCCTTTGTCTAGTCGATAGTACTCTCTTATTTTCCTCACTTGGGTCTTTTAGCATTTTTATTCGGGCAATATCTCTTTCATTATTCGCTTTTTTACATTGTTCATCAAACCATTTTTTCCCCCCTTTCTCTTTCTTCAAATCCTAGGACTTCTGTGGCTACCGTTTTTAATCGAGTTTTCAATCTCATTCCATAGATTATCTACGTTATTATCTACGTTATTTGAATTCTCCGTCAGGCTCAAGGTCTCTTTTAGTTTGTTCTTGTACTGTCTATTGATTTCTTGGTTTTTTTTGTCTTCTATGTTAAACCTTTTGATAGAGACGTTCTTTTTTCTCCATTCAACTGACAGACGTAGCTTGATTTTTGCTCTTACTATAAAATGATCGGACATTGCGCTGCTACCTCTCATGCTCCGGACATCCATGACGCATTTCTTGAAACGTCTGTCCACTGCAACATGGTCTATTTGGTTTTTTATTTGTCCTGATGGTGATACCCAGGTTTCCTTGTGTATATCCTTATGTGGGAATGTGGTGCTACTTATTATCATGTTTCTGGTTGTAGCAAAATTAACTAATCTTGTGCCATTATCATTTGATGTTCTATGCAGGCTCTCCTTCCCAATTGTTGGTCTATACTCTACTTCCCTGCCCTATTTTTGCGTTAAAATCTCCCAATAAGATTTTTACCTTGTTAGTCGGTATCCGGTCGCACTCATTTTCTAAATTTTCGTAAAAAAATATCTTTGACTTCATCTTCTTTGTCTTCAGTTGGGGCGTACCCGTTAATTAGTATCACGTTAAACCACCGGCACTCCAGCTCCATATGACAAATTCTGTCATTCACTGCCTTAAACTTCTTAACTCTATGTAATATTTTATCATTCACAATGAAACCAACACCACCCTGGTGTTCATCGCCACCACTATGGAACACCGTCCAATTTCCAATTTTTAAGCTTCCTTCTCCCGTCCACCTTACTTCTTGAATCGCAATAATGTCCAGCCGATATCGTTCAAGTTCCAATATCGCTGTCGTCAAATTTCCAGGTTTATATAATGTTCGTACGTTCCAGGTTCCAGTTGTAAAATCCTTAAGCTCCATATTTTTCATCCGAGGCATATTTTGTAGTTGTTTTATTACCTAATATAATATGTATAAAATATAATAATATATATTTAAATTTAAACATTTATTGTTTAAATCACTCACAATTTTAGTTTATCGACCATTTTATTCTGCCAAAAAGATAAATCAAAATAGATTTTTTCAACATTAGTCCAATTGGGCGTGTGTTTGACAAAATAGCATACATTTATTTTGTGACCCGTAATTGACCCATCACTTGGTAAAAGTATATATTATGGTCTTTTTTAAGTAAAATATTGCCTTGTTCATTGATGGTGCAATATGATAGCTTAAAAATACAATTATATGAAATTTAAAAACATCATTGCGATTATATAGTATGTATTATCAATTAAATTATAGCATGTATTAATTAATAAAATTGTACATATTTTTCCATAAAATATTTAAACTTATTCGATTTTAATCAAAGTAAAGAATGTATTGTTTTATACATAATAGTAAGAAATTTACCAATTTATTTTCCACTGCTTCAATGGCACTCTTTGTATCTTTTGCTACAAATGGACACTTAATTTCTAGTATTTCATCATCATCTATTAATCCATCTTGAACAATCCAATATAATATTTAAAGTTAAAAATAGTATTATGAATAAAAATAAATAATTTTTAGTTTTACCAGGGCTTGCAGCCAAATAAGAGAATTCTCGGTCAATAAACAAACCACAAGTACGTACGGCCAACCCTTTCAATTCTTCAAACTGTCTCCTAGCATGAGGCTCCATTTCAATACCATAGCTCATTGATTTACACATTGTCGGATACTTATATAAAATGTTATGGACTTTGATTTTACAGCTAGTGTTCTCTCTCATTTTACATATTTCTCCAAACTTAGACGCTGTTAATCTTTTTCGACGGTCGTTTCTCCATGCATCGCATTGACTCTGTCCTCTCGTTATTTGTTCAACCTCGTCTATGTCGACATCATCCAGATTTTTTAAAAATGCTGTTTTTTTTTCAGCAAAAGCTTCTGGGCTGAGACTAAAAAGGTCATCCAAAGGCTCTGCTAAGCCATAATCTTTGTCCGGCGCACTAGATTTTGTTTTCGGTTTGGATCGTACCACTCCATCAGCGAAAAGTTTTCGTCGTCTCATTGTTCTGTTACTTCGTATCCGGTCAATATTATTTGAATATTTTTTAGCAAATTTTCCTATTATAAATATATTTTATTATTACAATTTACAGGTACCTATGTATAAATAAATACTTTTAAATAATTTACCGAGGATTTTTAGCATAATTTTCTTGTTTATAGTTCGTATGTAGTTTCCTGAATTATGTGCAATAATAGCAGCATGGACCCGTGTTTGATAATTATTAGATTGTGTAAAATTATTTCGCTTGCCTCCAATATGCTTATTAATAAGGGAATTAAACTGCTCACATGGGTTGTTATCAACATCCTCTATCAAGCTATCAGAGTTTATTTGCAGCCTATACACAATGTTTCGGAATTCAGCCATAAAACCTGATATTTCTGCCTCCGGAACAAAATTTATTTTACCAACTTTTGGCCCCGTACAGAAGTATGAAGCACAACTGTTGTGTTGACCCAAACGGTGGTATGGAGCGTTTGATATGTCTTTTCTAAGCTCTAAAAAAATGGTTCAGACAATATTAAAAACAAGGAAATATGAAATAACTATAAAAATGTGTAATGAAAATAATTGTTAGTTATTATATAGTTTTAGTTTTATAAATGTTATATATTTGTGTGTGTATAAATTTGGTAATCCCAAAATATTCATAAAATTTGATATATTTTTTTAGTTCACCTGTTGTTTTTTGCTGAAGTGTTAAATCCGTGCTCAAATAATATCTAACTGCTTTCCTAATATCAGACCGAAATCTCAGAATGTTCTTTATTATAAAGTTACGTATGATAACGGGATATTCTGTTCTTTTTGAAATGGCACTCAATTTTGTCATATAATTTCGCAGTAGATGATTTCTGCATTCAATTTTTTTAATTTTGAAATCTGGTCCATACGGCATAACTTTGTTTATTCGTTTGGTGACGCTACTGTCACCGTCGCCTGAAAAATATAATTAATATAATATAGAAAGTGGAAAATATAATTTCTTGAAAAATATAATTTACCAATTAATTTGTTATATTTTAAACCATGCTTACTAATGCTATTTAGAAATCCTTCCATTATTCCGTCCGCTTCCATTGCCGTCGATGCTTTATTCCAATTCAAAAAACATTTGTGAATTGGTACCTCTATATTTTTATTATTCGCCCGTTCACAAACGGAACAGTACCGATTGCGAATTCCAACGAATAACACCTTTTTGGTGTTATACCCTATAATAGTAGCCTGTAAAATTATTTAAAATTATATTATTAAAACAAGTACAAAAAATAATTAGACTTCAAAATAATTTATAAATGTACACAATTATTTTAAATACAGCTACAGGTAAATAAGATGTAAATTTTTTAAATTTTTTTAAGATCAAATTTAAACGAAATTTGTCAAAATCATGATATTATTTTTTATAAATATTGATAAAAACTGTTGTGCTCGGACAAAAAGTTTGAATTCAAATTTAACACATAATTTACATTGACCTACTCAATTATGATAATAAATAATAATAGGTACAACAAAATAAAAACTATTTTTTCTTACCGCTCCAGAAAATGAGTTATACTTAGTCTTATACGATCCTTTTGACCATTGGCCATCTGCTACTACAGTGCATAGCGGTGTACTATTTTCATCAACATTACCACTGTTGATGGCAATTTGCCTTTCTTCATTACCAGCTTTTTTCATCTCATCAAAAGCTGTTTCTCGAATGGAATTGCTCATAACGGACAATTTTTTTAAATAAGATATCATTGATAAAGGGGGGAGTTCTATAGATGCCGACAACTCGCTAAACTGCGTATATCCAATACCTTTAAAATATAAATAATTAATACAAATTGAAAATAATTTTAGAAAAATAATTTAATTACCAATTGCTAAACTGCCATTAACAATAGCTTTATTGATGGGCAAATATTTATCTCTATTCTGAATATTTTCAGATGTAAAAGACGAACTCTTATTACACATTTTACACCGAAAACTAAATACGGACAGGTATCCTTTATGAAATTCTGATTGAAATTCCATATCCAAAAATGAACAGTCAAAAGGTTTATGTCGACTATTTTGTTTTTGATCAAACAAGTGTTTGATATCCACAATTCTCCGGCCTTCAAGACTGCTATAATAAGTATATAAAAAACAAATACAAATAAATGTTGAAATCGCAATAAAAAATAATGACATACTCAGTAATTGTTGGATTATCCTCACTATTATATTCAGTATCCAAACTATATTCCAACAATTCAGATCCATTTTCTTGACCAAATCTAAATGAAGATTAAACTACTTTCTGCCTTTTACTTTGTGGTGTACTAGTATTTTCAGGAGCAAACGGACTCAGCGTTAAAACTGTGTGAATCACTATATTAAGTTTTTAGATTCAGAACAGTAATGAACAGATGAATGTATTGATTTTACAATGATTTATTTTTTATTTTTTAGATTCTGAACGGAGCTAAGTGATGAATGTATTGATTTTACAATAATTATGTGTATTTTTTTTTCTTTATGTCTATCATTACTTTTTGAAGCAGTAATACCTAGTGATTTAATTTTTGACTTCAGTAACTTTTGTAAAAGGAACTTGTTGGTACTTAGCGGGCTGTCAAAATTAAAAATTTCCAATAATTTTCAAAAGCGCTTAAAAAAGTAACGGAAAAACGGGAATTCAACGCAAAAATGGTTTTCGACAAGATCGATTTTTTTTAATTTACTGAAACTCAAAAACGAATGGTGATATTCACCAAATGCTTATATTTGCAATATCTATACACTGTTAAGTTTTGAAAATATTTTGACTTTTTTTGAGCTATTTATATACAATTCAAATTTTCACTGGTCGTTTATATTTACATTTTCTATACACGATAAAATTTTCAAAATATTTTGAACTGTTTAGGAACATTTTCTGTTTCCAATTTTATTAGTCTTTTTTTCTATGAATGTCAGTAAAACTTTATTTGTTGGGTAAAAAAGCTTGAAAATACAAGGCTCATACTATATTGTTACAATGATATTTGAAAAATATTAAAAATCCTTAGTCACAGTTTTTATTTATAAGCATTTAAAGTTCGAATTTTGGAAAAATTTATTAATTATTTTGAAGTTAAACATTTATAAAATGTTCAACTTTTATAGCTAAGGATTTGTTATTATTCAAAAAGTATAAATTGTAGAAACTTGATACATTCACCATTTCTTTAGATTGGCATTCTGTTTACTCAATTAAATTTTAGAATCATGTCACTAATATAACATGTTTATAATTTTTTTTATAAGCGTCTGAAGTTCAAAATTCAAATATTGACAAAATTTGTCAAAATCATAAATGTTTGCTAATTTTTATAGTTAACTTCAACCAAATGTTTAAATTGGAATTTTCTTTCCTCATTGTCAAAAATATATTTTAAAACTACATGCAAGGTTTTTACTTGTATCAAAATAAAATATATTACAATTTAATCTCCGCTCAGAATCATATACAATGATACCTATCATTACATTAAAATTTAACACATCCCTTATTATAGTAGGTGAAACACGATTGCGCCCCTCCTACCTTTTTACATGGAAAAAACGCAACGCGTTTTTTGGGTGTAAAAAGGTAGGACGGGAGCAATCGTGTTAAAGTCATTATAGTGACCTATACTCTATGACCGGGGTCCACTGATATACAGCTGGTTAACTTCCCCGGTTTTTACATATTGTAAATCGTGTATACTTGAAGTTATTATTATTATATTATATTTAAGATAAGTTTTACATATACTTACGTAGATATAGACAAAACATTACTTTGAATTATTGTTGAAGTCACCAACTTTGATCCGTTTTCCGCGGGTTGTATACTAATAAATATCAAATATCATAATAATATGTGATTGGTATTTATAGTATTATGTATAGGTAATATGTTTTTAAATTGAAAATTGAATACATTTAATATTTTTAATCATAACAAAAAAACATAATATGAACACATATAAAATAAAATTTTTGAGTTATTAAATAAATTAATATCCAACTTACTCAACAATATCAATGTTGGGCTCTTCTAGGCTCAAATTTTGCCGTATTTCTCTTTAAAATCATAAAAGAATAATCATGATGGGTATTTAAGTTTGACATTTTATAACCAGATAATAGTCGATAGACAACTAATTAGTAAATATATACTTACATATTATTATGCCGATATTTTTTAGCCATACCTGCCATACTTAACCGGGTCTTCATATCTAATTTACGCTGTCTGTTTTTTTTTTAATAGTACGAGCTTTTTTGAACGGAGACATAATACAAAACCAAGTTTCACAGCGCAGTAGCAAATGCCAAGTAAAAGTTAAAATAATGTAAAAATAAGCAAAAGCGCATTGACATCGAACGTTTGACGTTCACTGTTGGATGTACAGGTCACAATGAAATAAATTCATATTTTATAATATCATCGGGAGTATTATTGTTTTCGTATCGACGATTTGGAATTCAGTGGCGCCGAAACCAAAAAAATCAGGTAGGGCAAACTTTTAAAACTATGAAACACCACCACCCCATCCCATGATCAATAATATTTGACGTTTACAAAAAATATTTGATATTACAAAGGTATAATATCCCTATATAGCACATTATTTTATTAAACCACATCAGTAGTAATCATACAAACTTTGATAAACTTTATTATTTTAAATTAAAATTATAATATCATAATAGAATAATAGTAGGCACAAAAAACTTAAATTTTTTAGTACATTAAACATTTATTTAGCACAGAGCTTTTGCCTGCCATAGAAATAATTATATTTTCGTTGTTTGGTTGAATATCTCTCTCACAGCTGATTTTAATTAAATGTTCAAGTCGATCTTGTATCATAGATGTTCTTAATTTAGTTTTAATAAGCTTCAGTTTTGAAAAGCTTCTTTCTACACTACAACTAGTAGCTGGTAGAGTTACACTTAATTTTAGAACATAAAACAGATTTGGGAAGACAGTAGCTAAATTAGCTGTACAGAAAATTTTAAAAATGTGTAGCGTGCTGGCCATATTTGTTTTGATTTGTTTGGTTCTGTCTCTATTGTCATCACTCATCATTATCATCATCCATATCAATATTAGGGTCAACATCAATATCATATTCTTCATCATCTGCATCTTCCCGTTGCAACAATGCAGCGCCCTCACCACTCGGCACAATTCGACGTTTCACGAATAATAATATTATATTGATAATTCTATTTTCGTACAAAAATATTCACTCGTAACGAATTTTTTCGCTACATGTTAACACTGGCTAAGCCACTTAAATGCATGGACCATAATAACCATACCATAGATAAGTATATTATATACCAAACATTGACAACAAAATTAATGATATAATAATATTATCATCGTATACCTATGTATATATCTATTAACTATAATATTATTGTGGTCTTAGGCTCTAGGCTACATAAATAAGTCTACCTAAATACTAAAGACTTAATTATAAACTATTTTTATTTATAATTTACTATAGCTTATAATAAAGTTGCTGACCCAACCACTGGACCACCCCCCCCCCCCCCCCCCAATAGTATGAGGTAGGGCAAATGCCCTACCTGAATATAGGGTTCGGCGCCACGGATTTGGATATTTATAAGCTATGCGGGTATACGATAAATAGCTATTTTCGACCTAAGGTGCAGTACGGTAGGAATGCGCGCGGTGTAGGTTAGAGCATTTCAAAAACATGTCTCAGGAGAATCAGTCTCATTTGGGTTACACTGATCGCACAAAATCCAACTTTCGTTGACATAAAGGTAAGAACATTATCTGTGTTCCTATGTTTTATTTTTTAGATAGCATTAATATAGTAATAATCATTAAATGTTGAATATTTAGTTTTTTATATACTTTTCTACAATCCATAAAAAATTATTGAGTAAAGTTATAATCATAATAAAACATAGGAACACAGATAATATTGTTATCCTTAAGTAGTCAAAATTTGATTTTTGTACGATACCTACAGCCCAAAGGGGAGCGATTCTCCTAAAACATGTTTTTAGGTAGCAAAAATGTGTGTGTAGCGTACTCTTAAGGCCGCGTGTACATTGGCGAGCGGCGAGCGTCGAGCGTCGAGCGGCGCGTCGCAATAAAATTTTAAGCCTATGTAAATTATATTGAAGTGTGTACATTGACCGCGAGCGGCGAGCGGCAGCGGCGAGCGACAGTCCAGCGGCGCGTCGCAGATCGAACATGTTTGAATTTCGACGCTCAACGCTTATGAAATTATGATATCACTATTCACTATATTTTCGTGCTAGTTGCTTTTGAACTATGGAAGACACACGTTCTGTAGAAAGTATGAGAGAAATTATTATTTCTGAGGTCCAAACAAGACCTTGCCTGTGGGATGATACACATCCTCAATATAAAAATGTAGAACGGAACAAGAAAATGTGGGAAGAAATAGGAAAATCACTAGGAAAACCAGGTATTATTAACTAAAACAGGTATTTTATCAAGTGTCAACAATAACGTACACAATGTGTAGGTGATCAAAACATTATTTACAAAACATATTATTTAAAATGAATAAAAAAATAAATAAACTGATTTATATTTGCAATATACTTACCTGACTTATGTTTTTCGACATTCAGTAAACATGTATTAATATATAACGAACTTATTAAATATAACATGCATTATGCAGTATTAAGTATTTTCGTATAGCAGTAGGAAACTAATTGTTTTTACGCTATAATAGTCTATTTTAGTTACTATAACTTAAAATTATTATTATTATCTACATCATGCACACACTACGTCATGTGGTGGTGACATTTCAAATATAAATATGTATAAGTTTTAAATTTTATAAATAAAACCACAGAATAGATTAAATTTAGTCTATTCTGCGATAAAGAAAATATGTGATTATAATATAATGATATTATTATAGTTGGTGCAACCAACATTGATAATATTATCTCATGTACAATTTTTTGAATCCGTCCAATAATATAAACACATTAATATTCGTGTTAAAATTATTATATTAGGAATAAATTAAAATTAATACCTACGAGATTCAGTTGTACATCAAGTTTTCTGTGAACTAACAAATAACAATAAGTACCAACATAAATTTAAGGCATTTATTATTTATTTTAAACTAAATTTAATGATTTTATAATTTGTATTAATAAAACGTTGTCCATTGTGTATAATGTATGTACTGATCATGATGCGTTATTTAAAAAATAATCCACGAATGCATCTCTTACTTCTTTTGCCCTTTGAAGAGCATTTGTACCTCTTGCTCGTTGATTTAAATTTTCATTTTCCCAATAATTGTTATGTGTGTCCAACATAACATTACAATAGTCTAAATCAGTATCGCCATCTTTTTCTCTGACAATGTTATGCAATAAACACATACATTTAATTATAATTACGGCTTTTTTTGAACTGACCTCGATCTCCTTTCCAAGCAATCTCCATTTGGCACGTAATATTCCAAATGTACATTCAATACATTTACGCGCTCTTGATAAATTATCATTAAAACGTTCTTTTGCCGGTGTTAAGGTTCGGGAAGGAAAAGGTCTCATTAAATATGGCTTTAACGGGTAGGCTTCATCTCCGATTAAAACATGAGGTACCTTGATATTTGTTCCTGGTAAATTTTTTTCAGGTGGTACATTTAAACTATTACTATCCATTAAATGAAAAAGTGCCGAAGATGCAAATGTTCCTCCATCGCTCTGCTTTCCTCTTGCTCCTACCTCAACTGTCAAAAACTTTTTGTCTGCATCTGCAACTCCTTGTAGAACCAATGAAAAGTATTTGAGATAATTGAAGTAGCTCGATCCTGAATTTTTTGGACACTTAATTTGGCAATGTTTCCCATCTAAAGACCCAATGCAGTTCGGAAAACCCCATCGATTATAATAGTCCTTAGCAACTTTTTCCCAATGTTGTTTTGTAGGAACTGGCATAAAGTCATGTACAAATTCTTCCCATATGACTAGACAAACTTCATGAACAATCTTTGATATGGTACATGCACCCATTCGCATTGAAAACGATAAGTTTCGAAAAGAAATTCCAGTTGATAAATACCTTTTTAAAATATAACATTCATTTATTATTAGTGATTTTGTAAATATAACAAAATAATACAATATAATAAGGTATTAGGTAATATAATATGAATTTAAAATAACGACCTAGGAAGCGTATTAGTGATAATTAAATAAAATATAAGTATTACTATAATATTATAGTTATATATCATATTATGATAGTCATATAATTAATATACCTACCATTAAACACAGGGGCGCCATTTTAGCCATAAGCTAGAATAGCATAATTAATTTAAAAAACTAAAGTATACTGTATGGAATATTGTATTATTATTCATTATAATAAGTTAATAAATAAATATAATGTATTAATTTTATTTGGAATAAATTGCATTAATTAAATGTAGATACCTATACGGATCGCGGAAGAATGCGAAAGCAGTTCCCGTGGCGCCGTCGGTTGAAAACTGGAAAAAAAAAGTTACCTATACGGCTATACCTAGGTACTAAATATTTTTAGATCTATACCAAAAAGCAAACAAATTATTAATGAATAATTTGAATTCATTAAAATATGTCCTTCAAGAGTTTAACCCCATACAAGCGACTTACATACAAACGATATCTGTATTTATCATTCTAAAAAAAAGTTGCTTGCTTAAATTTTGGCACCCCTATTATAAAACTCAAATGGCGCCCCTGAATTTAAACATATTAATATATTATACTGAGTAACTTAGTAATTTCTACTTTTAACCACACAAGTGTCCCGGAAAACCCTGGTTTAATTAACTAAAATAGTAAAATATCTTACATAACTGATTACATAATGTCATAATGCCAAACAGTTTTCAAGTCGAAATTTTAATTATAACGTTACCCTGGCACCCGGAACTTTGAACTCTGTTTTCCGCGGTACTGGTTCGGTTACAAATTTTTTTTTGGTGGTTACAAATTGTTACATAATAGATTACATAATACCAAACAGTTTGTAAAGAATTTGAATAATTATAGGTAATGAAATAAAAGCTAAGTGGAAAAACTTAAAAGACAAATTTAGAAAAGAGTTGCAAAAAGAACCAGTTCGTCGTTCTGGTGATGGTGGTAGTGATTACAAATCAAAATGGCAATTTTTCAATCAGATGATGTTTGTTAAAGATTCATTAATGCCCAGTTGTTTGTCCGGAAATCTTGTTACTGCAGAAGAGCAAAATATCCAATCACCTATATTTGAGGAAACTAACGATGATGGTCACTGCATCGAAAGCGATATTGATGTAATGGGTACTAGTAGTATAACTGACGTATTATCACCCTCAGCTGAATCAACAAAACATTCACTTTCTATGCCAAAATCCAAAAAAAAGAAAAGGCGCGCCGATGAAGACGACACTCACACATTTTTGGAACTGGAAAAACAAAAAATAGCTATACTTCAAAGAGCACAGGAACGAGAAACTAAAACAAATGATGATCCAGATGCACAGTTCCTATTAAGTTTCCTACCATACATTAAAGAATTTGATCCACTAGAAAAACTGGAGGTAAGGACTCAAATTCAGAATGTAGTGTTGAATGCCTATAGAATGAAAAAAAATGTTCATCAAAATAATTACCAGCCTTATCTACTCCCTTCATCAACCGCAGCCTTTCCGTTTACAACTAACGAATCATCTCAGTGGGTTTTACCTAACAACACTACTACAACTAGGTCCAACTCCATTGATCAAAATGTACCGATTACTTCAAGTTTGAGAAATAATCAGAATTCTGAGTTAATGTTGCCGGTAAATAATCAGACTACTGAGTTAATGTTGCCGGTAAATAGTCAAGATCCTTATAATCATATTCTACCGGAACCATTTTGAAAAAAACTTATACAAATATTTTATCATAGATATACTCATAGGCAATACAGTATTTACTATTTTAAACTTGTATGAATATATTGTATATTATGTATTATTAATTTTAACATATAAAAGGAGAACATTCTGTTTATTTAATATTTTTTTAATCACCTCAGTAATAGGTGAGTATTTTTTTATAAATTATGTATTTAAAATGTATTTATCTTGTTATTAAAAAAGTACAGTTTAATTGTTTGTTTAAACTATTAATATCTTTAAAAAAATAATAATAAATAACGAAATTGATTATAATGTTACTTACCTTAAAGTTACATACAACCTTTCAGCATTTGAAATCGGCTTCTTAAAATTAGTCGTTTTCTTTTGAATTCGTTTACCGATTCTCTTTAAAATAAAGTCGTAAGTCCCAATCGACATTCGGAGATATTCGAAAAATTTAGTTGGTGATTTTCTTAAATCAGCATACAAATGATGGAACTCTCCATACATTTTCCGGGTGCGGTTAATCGGGTGAACGCCAACTCTTTTCTTTTTTAACATTTTACTTCGTAAAAACGGATTGTCTAAGATTAAAGAGAGACGTTCCACTGTGATGAACGACATTTTCACAGAACAGATGAACTACAACTGTAAAAATTGGGCAAATGTATATTTGTTGTTGAATGAAAAACAGCATGCCGCTGAAAAATAACGCTCCTCAATGTATACACATAGCCGCTCACCGCTCGCCGAGCGTCGTCACCGCTGACGCTGCCGCTCGACGCTCGACGCTCGCCGCTCCCCAATGTACACGCAGCCTAAGCCGTTTCGCCGTCCCGGCATTATTGTCTATTCTTGATTTCATATAATACTCATAATTAAACCTACCTATATAAGTTGTTTCAAATAGTATATAGTCATATAATCATACAATTTAATTTCCAGACTTTAATTAAATACATACATTTTTATATTCTTTATTAATATTGTATTATTTAAAATCTGTATCATCATTTGTATGCTACAACAAAGTTGACTCACCTAAAATCTGTAATGAATGAAGTGGGTACTACATAGTATACATTTAGTTTAGTTATTATTAGATAATAAAAACATTAGCTGTGTATATTTGTTATATTTTATTAATTTGATTTTAGGCTAATGATTGAACCTATCAAACGATGCTTAATAAATGTAGCTAATTATTTATCAAATAGTTTAATTGATCACTTAATACTCATAACTAAACCTACCTACATAAGTAATATCAAATAGTATAGCCATATCTTTATACAATTTAACTGCCACAATTTAATTATTAAATACATGTAGATCTATTAGTTTATAATAATTATTGTATTATATAGTATCTGCAGCAGCTTTGTACCATACATACAATTTATAATTAGCAAATTATATTACCTCAAACAATCAACTGCCCTAAAAACTGTAATATATTTAGTACTACCTACATAGTATACATGTAGGTAAATTATATTACTATTGTCTAATTCAAGTATAAAAGAACCGTCCCATATATTCCATAAGTTCTATTTTGTTATTATATTAATATTATTTAGAATCTGTTGCAGTATATTTTGTATGCTAAACTAAATTTATGATTACCAAATCTGACTCACCTAAAAACTGTAATATATTATGTACCCACTACATAGTATAGGTATATAATATTTAATATTTAACCACATAATCGAGCCCAATAAATATTACTCAATAAATTTAGACAATAAAAGCAATAGCTGTAGCTGTGTAAATCAATTTGTTATTTACCTTTAAATTAACTGTTTATTAATTTGATTTTATGCTATTTACTATGTAGTAGGTACATAATATATTGCAGTTTTTAGGTGAGTCAGAACTGGTAATCATTAATTTAAAGTTAAATTGTATAATGATATGGCTATACTATTTGATATTACTTATGTAGGTAGGTATTGTGTATTTAATCATGAGCAAAAAATCAAATTAATAAATAGATAATTAAAAGGTAAATAATAAATTACAGTTTTTAGGTGAGTCAAATTTGGTAAACAAAAATTTAGTGTGGCATACAAAATATACCTACCCGTAGTATAGTCATATCGACCAATCGATTAATAATAATATATGTATTTTAATACACTCTGCGTTGAAGTATTCGAACGTTTCCGTCACAATATCCATCGTCGACTCGAGCTAGGAAATTATTATATAATTCAACTAACCCAACCACCGTATCAACTCTTAACACTTAGGCGTTTATTTATTAAGTATGCATGTACCTACAGTACCTTCTGTGGCTATATCGTGTATCAAATATATAAATACCGATATGAGTAGCTCACGGCGTCACCGAGACCGAGTAGGCAAAAATCTGTAAAATATAAAATCGAACGCTTCGACGCATATATATATGCCTGTATATAATAATAACGACGCCGTCCTATCTCGCTGATCACGAACGAAGTACAGCCGCAGGCGGTCAATAAATTTAGCGGGGAACGCGATTAAGTCATCAAGGGGGAGGTCCGACGTCTTCGAAAGGGGTAAAACTCGAATTTTGAAAAAAGAAGGTAAAATTTTCGTTCAATACGAATAATATGATAAGGTAAAAGTGATAGCGAAAGGAAAATGACAAAAAAAAAAAACACGGAAAAAAATATTCCGAATTAACACGACCGCCGCAAATTACCTTTAATCCCGGCGGCCGGCATCGAAACCACGACCTCGGGTTATCCGCACTAACGCCTTGCCTACCTACCTACCTACTGAGTTAAAAACTGATGTCGAATCTATGACTCTTCAGCCGTTTCGCCGTCCCGGCGAATTACGAACGCGGTTTCGACGTCCTTCAAAGGGCGTCGTAAAGGAGGACGCGATCGCGTCGGGAAGCGGACGACGTGCTCCGCCGTCTTCGGACGTCGAAACAGCGAGATTCGCGAAAAAAATCGAATCTTCCGACGCACTTATTTATGCTAGTATATAGTAATACCCCAGATAGCAAAAATATATTTTATTGAAATTTATAAAATATTATTTTTATAATGAAATGATTTTATAAACGTTTTTTTCCCCATATTTTTGATTTTAATTATATTAAAAAAATATCTATAAAATGTCAGTTGGCCACTGGATTATCATTAATATGTTATTTTAAAAATAATATTATGAATAAAATAATATTTTTATACTATCATTATATTATTTTTCTTTTATTATCATTGTTTAGACGACGACGTCGTCACACACTGTAATCACGGTTTGATAGGGCTTCCGAGTTCCGATAGTCGCCGTAACACATACTCTCTCTCGCAAGTCGCAACTTTGCTGTACCGCGTAGTGTGTGTGCCGTGAACAATGGACGCGACCAAGTCCGCGATCGAATACCGAATGTACCGAATACCGACCTAATAGTAGATCCATTTTTGACCGTGGCACCGATACCAGATTTTTGTGTAGTGCGTCAAAATCATTTGAAAATATAAGGTAGCAGATATTTTATAGAACAATAAATTGTACATAGAAATTAAAACTATGTAAACTAATTTTATTTTATTTTTATTGCTTGCTTACTGGTTCAAATTATTTTTGTTTTATTAGAAATTGTTTATGAATCTTGATCTATTTTCACATACTTTATTATTTATATAAACACATGGAAAAATTTATTTTTATATAGGTACTAAACTAAATTGTATACAATAGAGAATAGTGCACAGTACACAACTGTCACAAAATTAACTGCAGTTTGAAATCATTGATAAATATTAGAGTAACGATCGGTTGTTTTTAGAAGTAGTATTCATTTTATATTTTTGGAAATAAAGCTATATGGGATTATGATTTTTAATTATTTTTATTGTTGTATATACAACAATTGAACAATTTTATATATCCTTTAATTATTTTCCTTCATAAACACACACACACCACTTCCATGCACGTCCCCGCATGCGTTTAAATATAAATATATTCCAACTATTAATATATTATTAATTACAAAATTTATCATTGTGACAATAATTTCTTAGTTCTCAAAAAATAGGCATGTTTTTGCACTAATAAAATATAATAATCATTAAATGGATACAACCGGACACCGGCCCATCGGGCCGCTATTAAAAGTAGACAGGGGCAAATGCCCACCTTGCTTCCACCCTGCCCTCAAATGACGCCACTGAATTAATTACTTAACTGTAAATTGCATACTATACATACCTAATGCTAAGTTGTCAGTTGTTGAGTAATATTAACGCATTACTGTCAAAATGAATTAAAATCATTTTTTTTTTTAATCTCATTTATAGGATAGCAGTAGAGTTCATGACTTAATGTATTAACATTATAAATATCTAATTCTTAAGATTTGATCGGCTTATCAAATAAAATGTCTTTGTTTTGAAATTTTTTACAAATTAAAAATATTGCATCATCTTTATCTTTAACTATATTGAAGACTTTTATTGTGTCACCATTACATGTTAAAATACAACTATCAGCCTCTGTATTTAATTTGATACTAAATGTTTTCATTTTAAAGGTAGCATACTGGAATCCTTCTATATTTTGAATCAATGGTCCATGTTTATGAAATCCAGAAAAAGTAAACATGGGTATTTCTTTTTGAGAATTTAATTTCAATAAACTTATTTCATTACTTCTTTTAACAACTTGTATAAGTGGCTTGTCTGGCTTCCGTATCATGTTCTTTAGAGTACTCATGTAGTTCTCGAATGGAAATGTAGAACAATTGTCCAATGGACCGAATTTAATATAGTCATCACAGATATGGGTTAATCCATGAACGTTATTCATACAGTGACCAAGATCAAACTCCTTGAACACCAGTTGGGGCTTATGTATAAACGGAAAACTAAACAGTAATGCGTTCTCAAGTCTGGCATTCCCTTTAAAAACAGACATGCCTCGTCGAACGAGAAAATTCTCTCGAATATGAAATTATCCATATTTACAAAAAAATGGGCTTGACTTGACGCAGACCGATCCGATCGGTCTATAGACCGATTCCCTAGTGGCCTCCTGGATCGGTCACGGTCGCCATTAAATCCCCTGACAAGTCCTCCTCATAAGTCGCCTGTTGCCGGACCGTCCTGGTGGTCGCCTTCTGGGCCGAGGTCACCATTGGTGAAAACGGTTGTTTTAGACGACGCCGCCCGCCGTCTTTCACCTCCAATAACTACGGCCTCCCCACTCAGGCTGGACAATGAATGGGTGGACATCGACGACAGCGACGACTTCCAAAAGTCAAAGCGTAGGACTGCGACGGAAAAACAACAAATGGCTGAGGACACTCCCGTGAGTCTATTACTCATATAATTATTATATCTTATCCTCGCTTATAATTTGCTTTTGTCCATTAGATGGTTAAATATTGCCCGCTGTGCAAACATTACACTTCGGGGAACAAAATAACCCGGCACATTGAGAATAAGCACAGAGGGTTGGTCAGGAGGCCCACTGCGAGCCACCTGAAGGCTATTGGCAAGTTGATTACCAGCGAGTCCCGGAAATCATATACCCTGGTTCCAATGTCCGTGGTCCAGAAAAAAACTGGGCGCTTATTGGGACGACCGATGCTTCCGGGGCATTGCACACGAGTAAATACCGATTAAATTCAAATATTCAAATTCCATTGTTAATTTGGCGTATTCGTTTCAGACTTACGGTCATGGGAAGGTTAAAAGTTTATGGTGGTTCTTGAAACCTGCCGGTAGTTGAAGACTTGCCAAACCCTTTTTCCGCGCATCTGTTGGAAGCTCCTGTAACGGTTACGGGCTTCGAACCGCTCGTAACGCCCGAATCTAGAACCGCACCCGTGGTCGAAATACCAGTGGTAAAAAGACCGGTGGAAAATACAGAGACGCAACAACGAGAAGTGCCGCCGCATACGATTGTGGCGGAAAGTTCGTCCAGGTATACTAGTACTTCCCTACTAGCCTAACTAGCCTATTAACCTAACCTAACCCTATTAGTATATTAAGTACGTCTAGGTATATTCGTGTGGGTATTATCTTGGGAGGCGTTCTTATTCATTACTCGGTCTACAATTAATCGTGTTTTACATTTATTTTCGTCATTAGGAGCGTCAGAAAGTCAACCCAGCACCTTGGGCTAAACGAACAATTGCCCAAAACCCACTCGCTGATTAAAATGTTTGCTGCTACGCTGAAATCAGTTCACGGTGATGAATCATCAGCAGCTAGTAACTACATAGCGAATGTGTCGCGGGTGCTGCATTTCGTACACATCCACTTGGTGGAAACTAACAACCCTCCCAAACATTGGGTGGACCTGGTTTCCACCGATGTGGATGTGTACGAAAGGTACATGACACTGTAAGTACCAGTGGTGCCAGTGGTATGGTTAAGTATTAAGTATAATCAAACAATGTTTATATTGTTGTTTAGACGAGAAAGTACTGGCCAAACGAAATCAACGACCACCAATTATATGAAGAACCTCAGGACGCTATTCGAATACATACTGAAGGCATACATATACTCGGATCCAACATTCCCCAAGGGGTATGATCTTTGTCCTTGTGTTCATACAGTGACCAAGATCAAACTCCTTGAACACCAGTTGGGGCTTATGTATAAACGGAAAACTAAACAGCTGCCTGGCGAGCTTTTTTCAAGGAAGACAAAAGAGGCCGAGGTGCTCTCACAACACACTGAAGTTGAGGCCAGCGTTAAGAAAATAGAATCCAATCTGCCGGAAAGCCTCACCGAACTAGAGGCCTTGTTCAGAAATGACGGAACAGTTTGCGTCCGAAGCGAGAAGAACGGGACCGCGGAGGAGAAAAAGGTTTGTGTGTATATATTTGCGCATAACGCTTGCATGATCGAAACTTATTAATTTATATTTTTTAGTTATCTAGTCTATGGCGCAAGATCACGTCAGCTTTCATGATCTCTATACTTTTGGACCTCCAAACAGAGGAGTGGCGTCGTGGTGAACATGACGCTGGGTGAGTGGGAGTCCGAAGACACCACTTGACCAGCGCCGTTATCACAATTAGCGACCACAAAACTGGGGATAAAGAGCCGGCCTCGTTGATCATTGACGAGGAGATGGAGTTATTGATGAAGAGGTAATCATTTGATTAAGACTTTCCTTGACCTATGCAAATTTCCTACCAACATTTTCTGTTCTCAGGTACTACCATTTGCGAATTCGGACAGGGTACAAGCGAATTAACTTCTTTGTAACCAACCGGGGCGAAAAAGTTACAAAGCTGTACGACGACTTAAATAAGATTTACGGGTCCAACCTATCGGCCAGAATATTCCGAATTATGACGGAAACCAGCGGCCGTAGCCATGATGCTGCAACGTCTTCGATGGTTGCGAAGGCGTTGCAGCATTCTGAGAACACGGTACTGAAGTTTTATAGGTTGCCCGACACCGAAGAGGCAATGAGAAGACAGCGAAGTCTAGACGCCGTTACCCATACGGCACTGGTGAAATCGTTTGTCGACAAACAGTAAGTTACTTTATCTCCTTACGCAATCACATAAGACTAAACTGCTCTGACTGTTATCATTTGTTTTCAGTTTCGAAGACTTCTACCCGCTGGTACCTTATTCGAAGTTTCCTTCACCCAATGAAGCGATCGAGAAAATAACAACGCATGAGATAGTAGAAACATACCCCGAAGCCGTCATCGACGTGCATTATGTTCTCGGGCTGCGGGACAGATTTGACTGCCATTTACAGGACCAGCGGGCACAAATCCTCTATAACGAGGTAATTGCTGCTGGTTACACGAAAACCAACATCAGTGACCACGCCATAACGGACGTTGCAAAAAACAAAAAAATACACCACTTCCTGACGAACCCAAAATACCACAAAAAAATTATTAAGAAAGTGATTGCCAAGTTTATGTAATTGTTAGAGCATTTTTTTTTATTTAAATATTTTTAAATACTTGTATAACCATTATGTGTACAATTATACCATATATGTATATATTGTATTACTTTAAAACATCAGAAATGTTGTTTGTAAAAATAACGAAAAGAGTGAATTTGTTTGCATAATTATGAATTATCGTCGTTAAATAAAATTATTTTATTTTATGAAAGAACTGTTTTTCTTTATAAAAATAATTTAAAAAATACTACCCAACGTCCGACCCATCTCCCCGAGAACAGATTTTTGAAGTTGCCTGCATAGTTTTCGGACGATTTTCGTAAGGTAATGACCAGCTGTGTTCAAGCCCGAAGACGGGTAAGGTAAAAACGTGGCAAGGTAGGCACAACCAGACGCGCCACTATGTTTACAAAATCTCGAGTTTCACAAAAGCGACTAGGGTATGCACGCGTAGTGGTTAGGTTAGGTTACCCGGCGGCGACCGCGTAAAAAAAATTTGTGCGATGACGAAAATGTAATTTGGCACCGGATATACACAAAATAACGATTTTTTTTTCAATTTTATTTATTTTTATCGCGGATTCCGTTACCAGTCGACGAGTGGAATTCGAAATCACGCGTGTCGTGTATTCGCTTTTTAAACTTTGTTTGACACATTCCCCACGGGCAGGCGGATGAAAAGTCAAGCCCGAAGACGGGGAGTGGATAAAATCATTTTTTCCCCATCAAGCCTGCAATTCCCTAAAAAAAAGACCGATCCAATAGGTCTGTTGTAAGAGTCATTCTGCAGTTCTCTTGAAAAAGATCTAGTCTAATGGACCACCAGAAAAAATTAGAACAAGTATTCAATAGGCTGCACGTACACAAACTTAAATTACAACCTAATAAATGTTCTTTCTTACGGAAAGAAGTATTGTATTTAGGGCACGTAATAAACGAAACCGGAGTTTCCCCGGACCCGAACAAATTGAAATGCATTCGGGAATATCCTAAACCGAAAAATGCATAGGATATTAAGTCATTTTTAGGACTATTAAATTACTATAGGCGTTTCGTCGATAATTTTGCAAGAATAGCAAAGCCATTAACTTATTTACTTAAAAAAGACGTACCATTCGTTTGGACCGATAATTGCGAACATAGTTCTATAAATTCTAACGCTTATATTTTTGAGTTGTGACGACGTTGCTGTATGTGGTAGGATTTGTATTGACAGAGGTTCAAGTCACAGGTTTCAACAATTAGTTATAATAGTTTATTTAATAAGATAAAGTAATTTGTTACAATAAATGTTATAAAAATTTGTGGACAGCACGTTAAGTTACTGCCCGAGAACTAGTTGAATCTACATAAGATTACTGGGAATGCACTTAGTCTGGCGGCGGTGTAGAGTGCGCGGACTCTACGACCAGGTAAGTACTACATGTAGAGGTATAGGACTAATTCTAATTCTGCTATGGATGGAGACTCCTATATATACCAAGTCTCCCTTAACGATTAGGTACACGGTATCGACTTAGGAGGTGGATCGGAAGAGCACCGGTGAAGGAGTAACGAGTACCGACGCAGGTGTGAATGTTGTTGCCAAATCCTTGAGTTGGATAGGTACCGGATTATTTGTGATTCTCAGAATCTGGAGACTTGCAACAACAACCAGGCGTGGTACGAGGTTTAATTTATAGTGAAGTGACAAATAGTTGAATAATAAAAATAATAGTAAACTGTCGTCGGTTTACTACACCACCTTCAGTTTGAAATCCGTCAGTAGTTGAGTGACGTGAACCAAATTGTCCGCACTCAACTTCTCTATCTCCATAGCTGCCCGAATTTGCAACAGTGGAATGTTCGTGAACGCTGTTGACGTCGTCTTTGCCTTCTTCATCGGTGTAACAGGTTTCTCCGCCTTCCTCCTCTTGCATGTAGAATCCATTGATGCTACCGAACATTCCGTCTTGTCTCCGTCCAACATACTTACAGTCTGCCTGGGTAGGTCTGTATATTGTGTTGAAGTTAGACTGACCGTGCATTGTACACAACGCTCTTTTATATGCGTTTGTACTGTTCATGCCGGATGCGATAAACTATTATCAAGCACGTTACTTATAAAGAAATAAGATAAAATGCATAATATCCTCCTCTCTGTGCCATTACTTTTGCCGCGTATGTACAGCGGCCGCCCCTATGGGGGCCATCAGGCCGATGCTTAGTACGTTAATGCGGCAAAAGTAATGGCACAGAGAGGAGGGGACCCGCGTATGTCGTCATCGTTGTCGTCGTGGTCGAAATTATAGAATAATTTGAGCAAGCACCCAGTTCTTTTTCTCGCGGGATGACGTCATAAACGGGCGGCCATGTAAAGTGATATAAAAATAATAAACATGTGATACAAAGCATCAGTCTGTGGTTCGCAATGGCATCGGCTGGTCTAACTATGTGTACCGGTCTGTTGGGTCAGGCACCCGTGGTTGGAAGCAAAAATGCAGAAACCTATGAAAAAATTCATAATCAAGAGGCAGCGTGTGATAATGGTGGTATCACGTGGTTTGGAAGTTCGTATACAGGACCGAGTAATAAGTTGTACGATGTGAACAATAAGTTTATCGGGTGTTCGTTACCGAAAACTGAAATGGACAAGGTCACGTTCCAACACGATGTCGATTATAACAATATGACCAACCCGACAAAAGATCAAGTATGGGAAGCAGATAAAAAATCAATGTTGGCAGCAATGAATACTACCGATAAATACTATGGTAACATTGCCACAATTGTTGGCCTTGGGCTCAAAAACATAGCAGAACGTACACACGAAGCGATTACCGGCAGTAACAGCGCAATATACCCACAGTGCGGTAGTGAACAACCTGGTGAGTCTGCGTTATATTTCAAATATACATGTTTAATATAATTTAACACTGTGACGTTTATTCGTAGATCAACAGAACAAGGACAAAGACGCAAAAGGAGCAGAGTCCAAGGGTAATGCAGAACCACCTGATACCACAACAAAATCAACAAATAACACTGACTCGAGCCGACAATTGCGTACTGATCACCAGCACGTCGATAACGTCGATAATAATTTTTCAACTAGCGGTAATAATATGGAGACACCTACATCGTCGTCCAAGAGGACTACTGATTCCCCAGCGGAATATTCTTTTAATAAGAAATCCAATATGGTTTTACCTGATACTGCTAACGCCACTGCTTTTGACAGTGATACGGGAAATCCCAGTGCTGAAAATGCTGTATTACCTAGACCCACACACATTACAACAGGTTATACTATGGTATTCAAAAAATGTCATTCATTTATATCATACGGATTGGCTTGGAAAATGTTGGACTTATCTTCTACAGTAAAAGGATTGCACGTGGTAACAACGTCGTTGAATCACATACCGGTTGAATATCCATTTTTGTATTTATCGCCCAGCGAATACAAGCTAGTGAGTACTACACCGGGTTCGTTGTGTAAACACGTAAAAGTGAATGTCGTCATGCGTAATCCGCGAACGGTCTTCGAGACAAATGCAACTACGTCTAGTTTGGCTACACTGAATCAAAATAAATTTGCCGTGGTCGCACATAATTTAACTAACATTACTCGGGGTGTGAACTACAAATACGGTTTTGGAACAACCGATGCGATGAATCCGACTTCGTGTTCCGATGACAATAGTAAATATTAAGAGGAAACCATACAAGCAATGTACGGGTGTAAGTACGACGGAAAACCGATTTTTACCGGTGAATTCGACGGTATACCGAATTCTTTTTTTCACTTACCGTTTCACAACAATCATTATTACACAATGGTCGCGGACAAAGGACACAGCACAAAACTCGGTTGGCCATTGTTAAACGAACTCCAAAATTGATGCTAGTTTCACAACCGGGAAAACTATTGCCGAGTATTCGTACAGCCCTAAATTGGGATTGTTGGGAAAACCTATAGAAGGAGTTTTTAACGGAATTTCCGGAAAATCATGCGTTTTTTTTGTACAAGTGAAGTGCGACTAATTGTACATTTCTGGTAGTGTAACCGGGAGCAAATTTTTAGTGCTTTACAAGTTAAAATAACAGTTATAAGAGTATTGGGTACAGTAGAAACCCAGAACGCAATTGTGTGCGTGTATACCGATTAACTAACAAATACGCGTTCGATTTTTGTCTTACCGACAAGACAACGTTTGTGCTGCGTGAGTACAATTTTGCTAACCGTGCGTCTACACATATACGCCAAGATGAACGACACCAAAAGACTCACACAGAAAATAAAAATAAAAAAACTACAAAAAGCAATAAGAAAGACAAAAGGAAACATAAGAAAAATTGAAAACGGGGAGAATCCCAAAAACAGACACCAACAACGTAGACAGAATAAGGAAAATTCCTTAAACATTGATAAAAAAATCCAGGAAGGTTTCGAAAATCTTATAAATTTTATCAAGTCCCTTGAATAATTTTTCTGAATATTACTTTAAACAAAAACACACGATTTAATATAACTGTACAAATTTAACTTCCTCAAGATTTTGTAACATGTAATACCTTTTACCTACCACTCAACAAGCCACCGTCGGAGACCAACAGACCGCTCCGGCCGCCAACGTTCTTTCATTCGATTTCTACGGATTCATCATCAACCATCATTCTCCATTAAGTTCCGGACCTGCAAATTGCAACACTGTCCACGACGAAAAGGACACCGCCATGGGCCACCGAATGCCGAAAGACCAATCCACGGTACACACTACCATAAAGTGGTAGTCAACTTCTCAAGCCGGCTGTCGCCCACGTTATCGTTATATAATATATTGTATATATATATATGCATTATATAATGATTTTAAATCAATGAACAAATTTAATTTAACTACCTTAAATATTTAATATTTCTACCTTTAATATTTCTCCCGAATTTTATAATATGTAATACCCTTTTAGGAACAAATATATAATTTAGCACCAGATTAGTAAAATCAATAGCAAGACATTTGAAGACACAATTGTAGAGAAGAATTTTTTTAACAATCGTAAGAAGCCCAATTTTCGATATTTTTATTAATTAGTTGAATAACTAATCGATAAAAAGTTAAAAACCTTGTTAATTTACCATGTGATATTGGACGATAGAAATACGATATCAAAAATCGGATTTCTTACGATTGTTAAAATAGTTCTCCTCTATAATATTTATAAAAGGTATTTTTACTGTAAACCGATTCAATAAACCGTATTACTTGAAGAACAAAAGTATAGTTTTTATTAGTAGGTATGAAATTCGGATACGAATACAAAATATAAAACTGAACAAAATTAAATAATATTTGTCATGAAATATAATATAATAATCATTTTCTTATCTGGGTTATTTATAAACTATGTACGGGCGCACGGCTGCGATAGAAAACCCGTTTTAACCTATTGTTCCAATCGTCCAATATCGCATGGTAAATTAAAATTAACACGTTTTTTTAAACTTTTTATCAATTAATTATTTTACTAATTAATAAGAATATCGAAAATCGGGCTTCTTACGTTTCTAGAAAAAATTCTCCTCTACAATTTTTGTAATAGGTATTTATACTGTAAAACGCTTCAATAAGCCGTATTCCTGGAATTACGAAACAATGTTTTTATGCTATATTTTGTCTACTAGTGCGCCCTCTTAAGGGAGGGCTTTCAAAAATGTGAAACCATGTGAAATTATTATTGAAAAGTTATAGCTAGGGCCCGAATTTCAATGCAAAAAGCCTCTTTTTTTGGGTAATCTTAGACAATGCTTTTCAAGTACATCATTTGTTTCATATAACAGAGACTTTTAGCATTTTCTTTGTTTTAATTCATAATAATATGTACAATATACGAGTATATTAAAAAAATTGTTTAGATTTACATAATACGATACGATACCACCCAAAAGTTAAAAATTTTAAATTTTAATAATTTTTTTTTTAATAAAAAAAATTATAAATTACCGAAAATAATAAATTATTAATATTAATAATTTTTTAGTATTTATTAGACTGATAAATCAATAAATTATAGAAAAAATTGTATTCGTATTTTTGAAGGACATTTTCACAGTAAATTGCTTTTTTTAATGGTATTTTTGGCAGTTTTTTAGAGGATTTTTGATGACTTTTAGTGCATATAAAGCCGGGACCTAGTCATAACACACCCTTGATTCTTGAACAATACACGTATGAAATTCATTATTTTCAAATTACCTTTTATTATATTAAAAAGACAACTTCCTCTTGATTTTTTGGCATTAGATTTTCTTTTAGAAGGAAATCCTTTTTTATTCGCCATAATAATTTATTACAGTAATAATAATAACACTTATAGAATAAATTAATAAACACGTTTAAATTAAACAAACTGTACACAGTGCACTCTGTGTAGAACAGCAACAATTGCAAACTAATCAAATTATTGTTGTCTAATATTGTATCATATTATAATATAATATTTTATTTTTCGTCCCGCATTCATAATAATATTATCATAGTAATAATTATTAATATTTAGCTTATAAATAAACATCGATATGCGTGTCAACAACCAATATAGACGCATGCCGTAAATAGTTCAGTTGCTTGTGCTGGAGTGGTGGTAAAAACACAAACGCTGCCACTATTACAACGGAAGCAGCACAGGTCGATTACGGAATTATATTTTTCACCATCAACCAAACTAATATATTACTTCGGCATTTCTCTATTTTCTCGAGTTGATAAAGTCATAAAGCGGTGAAATAAAAAACAAATAAAAAACAAATTGTTAATGACAAAATTATCTAGCGCCCTATGGTGCCATTTTGGAATATATACATTTAAATACGTTTTGTAAATGGTTAAAATATCAATTTTTTTTAGTTTTTTATTCATTATAACTAATAAAAAAATTAAAATATAAAATATCGGCACTGTAGGGTGCTAGATAATATTGTTGTTATTCAATAGGTTTTTGTTTCGTATTTTTAATATATATGTGAGCTGAGAAAATTAAGAAATGCTAAAGTATGTTTTTTATCATAAAATAGTTGCGTTGACCATCCTCTTAACTGTATTGCCTTCAAAATGAACATTTATCACGAAAATCATGATTATTCCAACATGAGGCAAGTTTTGAACATCTCAACTCTTACCTCTCGTCGTGCAAAAGCAGACTTAGACTTTCTAAATTTAATTCTAAGTGGTTCTTTGGACGTCCCTGATCTCCTTGCAGCCATACCATTCAGAGTTCCTTCTCATTCTTCCAGAAACCAATCACAATTTTATGTTCCAACCCACAAGACCTCGTATGGGCACAACCACACTCTACACCGCATGCTCAGAGCTGCGAGCAACCAATAATCCTTAGGCCACTAATTATACTTCTACCTTTATAATTATACTATTTATCCATATTATAACATGTATACTCTGAAATATTTATACTTTTATCTAAATTATTTATGTACCTAATTAATTATTTATATATTCTACCTTACTGTACTTATACCTACTTGTAATAATATGTAAAATTGCCGTTTCGGCGTTTAATAAACAATAATAATAATTATTATTTTTTTTAATGTATCAAGTAGGTCACTTCATTATTAACGATAAAAGTACAATATTACATTATTAATAATAAGTACAAAATAAAATGTTTATTTATATCGAGAGACGAGAGTCTCTGAGTGTTACTGCTGGGTGACTTCTCTCTTCACGTTTCCATGTCTTCTGTATAAATATTTTTTCGCACATATGCTTATTGTAAATACCATTACAGATCCAATAAATGTTAAAAAAAAAATGTATATTGATAGTCAAAATAATTAGGTACCTAGGAATATAACGTTATGTTATTGTACCAAAAACTGGAATATTACTATTTTAGTATAAACATTATAGGTACAAATGGTTAGTTTCTATTATGTCTTATGAGTTATGACTTAATAAATATAAAAGTTACCATAATTTTATTTAACACAACTTAAATTTCATCATAATTATTTAGTTGACAATATAAAAACTGCGGTGTTATTAGGTAATTATTAATCAGATTAAATGACATAAGGTAAAATAAAATACCTAGGTTAAATTACAAGACATAAATATCACCCCCGTTTATTTTGCAGAGTGCTAATTTACAAATCGATGTGTCAAACCACATTTTTGTATTTCGCCGATTTGGACGAGAAAAACAAGCAACAAGAAAACGGAAAACCTCAATTCGTATGAGAATTTAGCCGCAAATATCATTCAATTGTTTATTATTACATTTAAGATAATATTCTTAAGCTAATTAGCATTATCGCAACTAGGTGAAAAAAAAAATATATCCCTTATTGATCTAGATATAAGCCTCCTATTATATGTTATTTTTAATAAATAGTTTTTTTAGCCCCCCCAGAATTTTAACTCTAGTTGCGTCTATGCTAATTAGATAAAATACAAATTTTGAAGATCGAAAATTTTTTTAACAAAATCATAATTTTACCCCGGTGAAGAGTACGCTTATAATGTTTATATACTAATGAGTAATGACCTCATTCATTTTAGAAACACTGATACGATATCATTTTAAAAAAAAAACACATAAAAATACGTTTTATAATATTAACAATTTACTGTAATATTATTGCTACTATGAGCATATAAATATTAAAATATATAATTTTGTTTAAACATATTTTGTAATTTGTATTTAAATACAATTTTAAAAGTATTTTATCCATCCCTAAGTACTGCATTTATAAGATAAATATTTTTAAAACTGTTGCCAGTTAGGATTCATTGTTTTCTCTTCTTTAGATCATACGAATGAATTTTAACAAATTTGGACTTAAACTTACCAAAATGGCATAATGTAAACAATTAGTAATTTACAAGTATTAAACAGTGAATTACGTTTCATCGAGCAATAAATTAATTTTCATATTGCCAATTATAATAGAGCTCCTTGCCTTAAATTCAACAATATACTTATATTAAAATTATATAAACTTGTGTTCGGGGAGGTGTGCAAAATTGTACAGAATAAAGTAGGTAGGTACCTACATAATACTGAATCATTGAAAATTGTATTTGTTCAACATTTGGCAAAGGCTGTGCCGGAGTAACGTTACCACAGCCCGGATATGAGGAAATCGCGTTTTCTCGTGTTTGACGAGGTGTACAAAATTGTGTTTTGGTTGTACAAAATAAAGTACATTAAGGCCATACTGAATAAATTTTAAATACATTTTTAAACATGGCGTGCTGGGGTAGCGGACCTTATACGGGTACCTAATTTGTGGTAGGCACCTATACGATTTTATAAAACATAGAATAATTACAATCCACAAAAAAAATAATTAATAAATGTATAAATTTGTAAATTTTTGCTTTTGTTGGCTTTACGTTAATACGTTTGATATTTACGAAATATAATTTTATTTCATTTTTATTAATTATTTTAATAGGTAACAAAAATTATTATTATTTTCATACGATGTTGATCATTCATTGATTTATAACTTTTAAGTTATAAACCATCACTAGCTTCAGAATTTAAATAATTTATACAAATTGAGAAGCTGCAATATGGTGATTTCATTGATTATACTTATAAAGGAAAGCGTATTTACACTTAAACGTAAATGGGTATACGAGTAATGGCCAACAATAACCGATGTTTGATTACGAGATATATTTATTATGATACATATTTGTTTAGGTGGTGTGAATGGATTTAAATAAAATACACAACAATATCTATCATATAATTTTCATAATTATGTTAATTTTAAAACCGTTAACACTTAAAGTCGCAATCGTTTAAATGTCCTAGTAACCATCTTAGGCCGGGGCTATACATGGCGTATTCCGCCGCGTTTAAAATGCAGCGGAATACGCCGGTATAGCCCCGGCCTTACTTCACGACGTAGAGTTCCGTGAAGCCTAAATATACAATTTACGGGTATCCAGGTAATTACTAATAATTATATCAAATTAACATTATAGTATATTATATAATATATATAGAGTATAGACCTAAGTGTAGACCTAGTCTAGACGTCTGTTATTATTTAAAACCAATAGAGATATTTTCGTCAAAATGTGGGGGGTCTTGCCATTCTCAACAAATTATATCCCGCTAATCGTTATTGACTTTTGAAACTTCCTCGTTCTACGACGGATGCACCTTCAATTTTTCGATCCTGAACGTTGTTAATATTTTATTGTACTGTGGTTACTTTGGATATTTTCTAAACAAATTTGACTTGTGTTTTAATTCATTAAAAAAAAAAATGTATTTCCAAGGATTCACATACAGGAATAATAGCGTCAAGAACGGAATCACGTAAGTAATCTGTTATTTAATTTAATAATATTAATAAATACCTAACTATATAGGTACTTGTGCCGGATTTAAACAACATAATATGCTGCTGTAAACACTAAAAAAATATCCTTTTTTTATATGAGTTTTTTTAGATTCTGAGCGGAGCGATGAATATATTGATTTTACACATCAGTGTATTTTGTTTTTTTTGATGTCTTTCATCAACTTTTAGGACAGTAAAAATGATTATATTTTCTTCACAAGCATCTTTTCTGATAAGTGAATCTAGCTGGTATTTTAAGGGGTCAAAAGTAAACATTTCCCAGTAGTTTTCAATAGCGCCGGGAAAAACAAAAAAAAAAAAATAAAGGAAAAATGGGAATTTCTTCACAAAATCGGTCTTAGTTTTTGGTGTAACTCTGGAACAAATAACCGTAGATACATGACATTTTTACTGAATGTTTAAATAATTAGCATTTTATATACACCATAACATTTTTAAAATATTTTTACTAGTTTTGAGTTGTTTACGTCCATTTTCAATTTATAATTATTTTAGTTTTTTTTTCTATAAACGTCAGTAATATTTTATTCGTTAAAATTTAATAAAGATTCCTCATAAGTATTTCATATGCCAAATAAAAAATATTGAAAATACAGCCACACATTTTTTTTATGCTTAGTGCTTTAAGGTCTTGCTCGACAAGAATAAATAAATATACAATATCGTAATTCGTAAAAATTATAAATTCAAAAGGCAATAAAGAAATATTGTTACTTAACACTAAACTTAATTGTTTTGTTATAAGTAGAATATTTTGTTAGTTAACCTAACCTTTTATCAAAATGTCTTATCTTAGCTATGAGAAGAAAAACTGTTTATGAATTTCTAACTGAAAAATAGTTTACAAAATTTGAAAAAATTATCATGGCTTTAAATAGCTCTAACAGCGTCAATATAGTTTGAAAATTTTACCATGTATGGAAAATACTAGAGATGTAAGCTCGGTAAATTTTTACCTCGTAAATTTACCAATTATTTTTTACTGGTAAATATTTTTTTACCGAAAAAAGTAGCATGTGACACCTTAAATTAAACGTCTTCATGGTGCCAATATTCATCAGGCATAACATATTAATATAAAAGAATAGTTTATATTATAAAATGTAAAACGTCCACAACCACTGATAGTGTAGTAGGTATACCTACTACATAACATTAAACATACGAATACACCATAAGAATATCTGATACGATCAATTATTATCGAAATTTATATAAATTTTCTCGCGTTCGCTTACCTAGTCAACTTTTTTTTTAATCTGTACCTATAAAATATAAAAATTACTTTTTATTTTTTGTTATTAAATTAATAATTATAATTTTAACAAATATATATAGAGAAATAACTAACACAAAGATTGTGAACTGTAATAAATAAAACTAAAAGACTAGAGTTGACTTTATTTTGTTTTTTGTTGTTGATGCTATAGGTACCTAACCAAAATATTTAAATTCCAACAAAAGCACTGACGGAATAATTATATTACACCCATGTAAAATAAAATATTTACTGGAATTGATTAAAAATGTAGAAACAATTATAAATTGTCTATTAAATTAAAATTTATTTTATCTTTAAAATATTAGTAGGTAATGTTAAACTTTTGAAGGCTTTGGGGCACCGGTTAAACTTCTCTGATTATTTTTAAATGTTCTATACGACTATACATAATTTTTAGTATTTTTTACACATATTAAAACTAGAACCCCAGTCACAAAATTTAAAAAATTTAAAAATAACGACCACTCTGGTCAAATTAACACCCCCTACTATCCAGTAAATAAAAAAAATAAATGTTACCATAATTTATTATAAGTTCATGAAAATGCGTCAGCCAGGAGTTTCTGGGAGTGTTCCTATAATAACATACCAAAATTATCAAAATTTACCAAATTTACGTAAATTTTTCTAGGTAAATTACCAAAAAAAAAAATTACGTAAATTTTACATCACTAGAAAATACTGATATAAATCTTTCTACGGTTATTTGTTTTGGAAATACTACAAAATATCAAAAATCGATCAATAATTTACCGCTGAATATCAAATACTGAAAAATTATAAGTACAAAACCTCTGTCAAAAAGTAATGTCCAGTTTAAATACATTTTTTTTTGTTTGATACAGGTAGGAAAACTTATGTAAAATCTTCTATTAAAATGTTTAATCTTAGGTATGAAAAGAAAAACTTTTATGAATTTTTAACTAAATAATAATTTAAACATTTAAAAAATTTCTCATGGCTATTAATGGCTGAAAAAGATTCAAATTTTTTAAAAATATTATTATGCATGGAAAATAGTCATTTTAACATTTGGTAAAAATTTCAAGTATCTAGGATTATTGGTTTTTGATTAACAACAAAAAATCAAATATTTCTTGATGAAAAATTACTTGGAATTTTCCACTTTGACCTCCCAAAGTACCAACTAGGTTCACCTTTTTATCAGAAAAGATGCTGACCTCAAAAATCGAAGCATGCATACTATCAAAAATTTTGCTGAAAGACAGAAAAAAAAACTCACATCATTGTAAATTCAATACATTATTTCACTCCGCTCAGAATCTAAGAAATAAGTGTAGGCAGTTAGAATTTTGACAAATAACGAAAATTAGCAAATAATTCAGAAACAATTTCTTTTAATATCTATAAGCACACATAATGAACTTAACACAATTAAATATAATATATATTTATTATTTGAAAATATTTAACACCATTTTTTAAAAAAGTTTACTAAGATTACAAATAGATATAAGTACAGTAAAGTTAGCTTATTTTTTTCAGATATTATAAATGCAGTAAAGCTAGTACTTATTTTTGTCCGGGATCAATCAAGAAGTTGAGAAACGGAACTGTAGTGATAATAAAATCACATGAGGGCCATGTTAGTGAGGAAAATAACTCTCAGCAACTTATTCATAGTTTTTGTGAAATTTTAAAATCAAGGGCCTCTACTGAGAATATCTCGTTAAAGAATTTATATGATGAGGAATCTAGAAGGTAAGGAGTTTTATAACCTAAAGAATATCTTTTAGAGCCCTATCAAAAATTGATAACTGAATTCAATATTTTATTAGACATGTGGTAGCAGCAGGGTTGTACCCATGGTCAACAGCCGAATCTCTTATGCGACACGCCCGAAGAAGATCATTGCCTAGATTGCCTAACTCACTGTTAGATTTGGCAACTCTATTTGACAATGGCCAGCTAAATC
Source organism: Metopolophium dirhodum (assembly GCF_019925205.1). Lineage (NCBI taxonomy): Eukaryota > Metazoa > Arthropoda > Insecta > Hemiptera > Aphididae > Metopolophium > Metopolophium dirhodum. Next base: position 161,739 of record NW_026869896.1, on the reverse strand, counting down.
GGTTTTCTTGTTGCGACTCTCCTTTTTTTAGAGGAAGTGTTACAGATGTGGATGGAAGAAGTAGCATCATTTTTGGATGTATGAATTTAATTGTTAATGTTCTGCAAAATGGTGTGACAGAGTTACATGCGGATGCCACATTCAAGGTTGTACCTAGAAACATGGGATACCAATTACTAACCATACATTGTATGATCGAAAACCATGTAAGATATTAATAATATTTTATATTATTTTATTTAATATTCAAATTCAAATTTAAATTACTTGTGGAAATAGGCACCAGTTTAAATAGTTGTAACATACAATAAGATTTATTTATTTTTAAATTCTCATTTAAATATTTGCAGTCCATACCTATTGTCTATATTCTTATGGAAAGTAAGTCGCGGAATTCATACAACTGTGTTATGCGTTTTGTAAAAGATAATCTTTTACCAAACTTAACGGTTGAAGTCATTATAACTGACTATGAGGTGGCTCTGAGGGATGTTTTGATTTCATCATTTCCAGAAGCTCGTTATGCTGGTTGCTGGTTTCATCATAACCAAGTAAAAATAAATAATCAAACAAATACAATTAATGATATTATACAGCATTCTTATTAATGGTTTTGTATAATTTTGTAGGCTGTATGGAGAAAAATGAACAGTTTAGGATACTTACATCATCTAAATAGTAACGATAATGCCCGTAAGGTATAGAAACTCCTTATGTCCCTTCCATTATTGCCAGCTAGAGATATGGAGAATGGATTTTTCTTAATTAGAGCATTTGCACGAAATCATGATGTCCACTTGGAGAGATTACTAAGTTATTATGAAAGGTATTTTACTAATTAACATAAAACCTAGAACATTTTAAATAACTGTTAAAAAATACTGTTGGTTATTGATAGTATTAAAATAAAAATTATATTGTATTTTAGCTATCAGGTATTAGAAATTTAAATATTAAACATGTACCCCAATAACATAATTGATATTTCTTTTAAGATATTGGTTAAGAAATATTGGTCCACAAGTTGTGTCGGTTCATGGACTGCCTCGTCAGACAAATAATAACATTGAGAGCTTCCATAACACGTTAAGATTAAAGTTCTCTGTTGCGCATCCAAGCTTATGGGTATTTCTAGGTAAGAAATGTATGCGTAAGTACAATATAGCAAAATTACATCAAGTTGTGTTAGAACTTAGAGGTATAAATAGATAGTAGACTCAAGGTTTTGGAACTATGGATCAAATTAATACATTAAAATTAAAATTAAAATTACTACATTAACATGAATATATTTTTATGAGAGGTTGTATTTATTTATAATTATAAACTCAAATTTAATCTTCTTAAATGAAAAAAAAAAAATGTTTTCACAGTTACTTAAGTAAACTCACTGTAAAACCTAATATAATGAGTCTCAAATTATAATCATAAAGATACTTACCTAATTAGTTAATAATTAATACCAAAAAGGTAATGCCCATTTTATTTTGTTATTTTTAAATAGGCACTTTAACTACTTTGAGTACCAGTTACCATTTGGTTAATCAACAAATTTTGAACCACTTGCGTCCCACTAGGCATGTGAGGACCAAGTTTTTGGCTAACTCTCACAGGATAAAATATGCTACAGAGCAATACCAATTAGGACAAATATCAATATGGCAATTTCTTCTGCGTTGTTCGTATACCAGCGCAGCATATGAATTAAGGCTGCGAACCTGGGCTTTGAGAATGAACGATGCTGATGTTGATGGTGAATCAGACCACAATGTTCCAGCAGATGCAGTTCCAGTACCAAATCACATTCCCAATGTTATTAATCCACAGCCAGTTGAAAATAATAACTTGCAATTGGATCTGAATCAAACGTTTAATGATGCACCAGGTTCACCGCAAATTATGAACCCTCCAGATTCGCCAAATGTACCTCAGCTGCCTGACAACAGAAACTTGTGTATGACATGCTTGGTAGTGTCTCTAGCTGAAAGTGAACAGCAATATATAGTATTACCATGTGGTCACGCATGGGTGTGTGATGTGTGTGTAAGGCAGTTGGAACAACAAAACTCTGTATGCCCAATGTGTAGAGCAGAAAATGTAATTTTTCAACGGGTGTTTTTTTCTTAAATATTTTATTTTAATCCTTTTTAAAAATTAAATAAATAAATTATAATTTATAATCTAAACTGAAGTTTGAGTTTAAGAAGGTTATCTCCAGAAAATAATATAATAATAGTTTGTCCGTTATTTAATTTTTTTTTTAGATTTCCTAATTTATCTAAGAATTAGGTAACGGTTTAGTATTTCACTATAACAATAAAGTGTTGTTACTGTTTCATTAAAAACCACTTTATTTAATTTCTAAATATTTTTTAAAATTTATTTCACATGTTTTTTCCCAACTTCAATTATATAAAATATATTTGTACAGTCAATAGTCATAGGTACGCTTTACTTGTAGAATAGTTTCACACCGGATAGAATTAGAGAGTTACAGTTAATATAATTGTTTAAATTTAATAAATGTATTAAATTACACCAAGTAGGTATCTATTTAATTAAATTTTTTATTTATTTTAAACAAACAAACCATGTTTGGTAATCAAAGGTGAGATATTTATCAATAGAGTAATATAGACAGCTGGCTGGACAGTGGTGTACTGAGGTGATATGATATTTTAATCTTTCAGTCGAGTGAATATTTAAACATAAATTCAATAAGCCAGAGAAATTTTGTTTTCCAAAAATTATTTTGGCATATTGAAAATATAAATTAATTTTAACCGTTTTTTATTTTATTGTATCTATTAATAAGAAAAATTTCAATCACCTAAAGTTGAGTTCAATTATAGTTAAAATATGAACTTCAAAAAATTCAAAATTTGTTTGTTTGCTTTTTTCAAATGTTTTATTTTTAATAACTATTTATTGTATTTTATAATTTGTAATCTAGTTTTATAAAATAGTAAGTTTTTGTATACCAGGTGTCAAAAATAGATGAAGTGAATTGTTGTGAATGAGACATAGGTATCTATATTTATACCAACAAAATTAACAAGATTCTCTTAAATCTATAAAATATGCAAACAAAAAATGGTTTCACAATCGCAATCACAACCAATCAATTTGGAATTAAAGAAAAAAAGATGCAAATGCTTATATTCCTAGCCTTACTTATGAATAAATATATTAATTATACCTTAAAATGTAAACAGTGGGTGATGACTGGTAAGTAAATGAAAGTAATTTTATAACACCTAAAATAATTTGTTTCAAGTATCATTGGCCCATTTTGCCAGAACGGGCTGCGCACGCCTATGTGTAACAGTAAACAATTACAAAACCCCGGGTGGTCAATCCATACTTGACTGCAACTTTGTAAGATAAATATTTGTTGTTGTGATGTATCTGTTAGGTTTTTTGAGATAAGTAATACATTATAACCATTTTAATATTAAACAGAACTTACATGATTCGAGACATTTGAGTTAGGAAGGTTTGAATGGCATATGTATGGCATATAATAGCATATTAGGTTTCACTTGGTTTTTGAAATGGTTTTAATACTGTAGATATATTTTACCTAGAAATAATTACACTGTAGTTTAAAATAAAATCTACATAATACACAAGCAGGTTAGTAGAAAAAAACTATGTATGACTTACGAATATCACATCAAAGGTGAACTGTTTAAATTTGTAATTTGTATACTACACAATGGCAGGTACCTAGTGACACTGGCTAGTGAACATATTAATTAATTATATAAAACCTACTTAAAGAGTAAAAAAAGTAAAATATTTAATAAATTCAACAAACAAATTTTAAATCATCAAAATATTAACGTATAATATTATTTACGCAAGAATCGAACGTAACCTCAATATTGTTTGCATTTGAAGTGGTAACCATATAAAACCCAAACCGTGGTTATAGCGATTAATGATCCGTTATCATAATTTGATTTATAATCTATTATTGATAAAGTGATTTTTGTTTGATATTTTTGTTTTTTTATGGTTTTTTGAAGCTATTTGTTTACGCCGATAATACGCCGATAAATCGTTATTCGTTACGCCGATCATTTAAATGAAATTTCCAAAAAATTCTCTACCGATGAACTTTAGATTTCACCATTTCTCGTTCTCTTATGTGGGATTAATCTCATCCACAAACAGACGACCACAACCTTATATTATAATATACATATGTAATTTACTAATTTACTATACCTACCTATTGTCCAGCATTTCTAGTAGATTTCAAGACATGTCGTATTATAGTATTATAACAAAATACATTTAATTATAATTAAAAGCATTAATTATAAGCATTTTCGAGACCTATGTAGGTATCATTAATTTTGAAAATTGAAATTATATAGTTCATCAATTATTTAAACAATTGTTCATGTTTAGGTAACACTCTTCAATAGATTTATTATTGATGTGATTATATGAATAGGTAACTACTTCTAGGAAAACTACCGGCATAGAATGTTCTTTGACGCTGATTATCAAATTTGAACAAACGTATTTAAATATGTAGATACCTAATAGTTTTTAAAGTTCAATAAATAATTTATAAGTTGTAGATGACGTTCACATAAGATAATATTATACTTTTAAGTTACCAAACGTTTCGGTTTAGGCCTGGCCCTTCTATAACGTACTCCTGGAGTCGGAGGGGGGTGGGGGGTCCTCTATATCGATAGGTACCGATATTGAGGTTATCGGACTTTTGGTTCGGGAGTTATGATTTTTTGTGTGTTTTTTGTACTTCAAAAATTACGTAATTACGTGGATTTTGAATTTTGGGTTTTTGTTTGATCACTACTAAATACGAGATTCTATTCTTTTGGCGTACGAGAATTCAAAAAGGTGTCTATGGTCGAAGTACGTAGACCATTATTTCACCCATAATCGTAGTAGCAAAAAGTTAAAAAACATGTGGCTATGTGATTTTCCGTATAACCATCCGATTTATTATGGTATATACGTCTGTTTAAACTTTTGAGTAATAATTATTTTGAACTTTTTTTCACATTTAAGAGGTGTGTAGCTCATGTAAATCGATAGGTATATAAAATAATAAATAAAATATTAAAACCTATATAATAATAGGTCACTTTAATATTTATGTTTGAGCTAACAATAAAAAATTGGAACAGCTGGACGTAAATTTTGAAATACTAACTCCTTTAATATTGGTCTTATCGGCTTGAAATATTCGAGGTTCAATGCAGTGACACATCTAGATCAAATTTCTGTTCTCAAAAAAGTCGCGTCTCGATTTTAAGTTTGAGAAATCGACAAAACAAAATTGCCCAATTTTATTTTTGAAAAATTCAAGTTTTGAACTCAACATTTACGCCCTTAATATTTAAGTTTAAAACTTTTTAAAACTGGAAACTGGTGTAGGGACGATACTGCTTCGACCTTCAAAGGTTTAAAGACGATACGACCAAAATTTAAGTTTTTAAGTTTTTCGGATATATTACAATTTCGATAAAACTTATCACAATATGTCTTTTTCTTTACACATTAATTAGATTGTAAATAAATACTTCAAAACGATAGGTTTATTAACAGAAATACAATAATTTTAAAAATATTAAACCAAAATATTAAAATATTTTTAAAACAATTAAAAAAACACAATTTTCTTTCCAATAAAAATTAATAACCAAAAACTATATGGCATACAGTTAATCTTGATAGATTTCTAAGGAAAAAAGCTTTTTACTAAAATTCGATCTATTTCCGATCAAAATGTGGGCTGAAAGGGTTAAATATATAAAAAAATTTTCTTGGTAAAATCTTTAGTTTCGGTCAGTGGTCTGGTCACTAAGTTTTACCACTCAAATTACTAATGTAGAAAACGTTCAATATAAATTTCTTAAAATGATATGCTTTAAATTAAATTTGCCAATCTGTAGACCTTTAGGGTTTAATATTAATAAAAATAACATTACTTTTTAATTTTCTAAATCATATTATAAAAACAATGTAATAGGTGGTGTACGCTAGTTTATTCATTTTACAATTTTTCTCATAATAATTATATGTGAAGTATAATTTTTTACTAATTACAATTAACTTATAATAACAAATTTATTAAAAGAACATAGTATTTTTATTTGAAGCTAGAATTGGAGCTCTTGATTAGATTATCAGCTATAATTTCTTATCACGGGGTCCAAATTCTTATCTGGGTACCCAACTGACCCCATCCCGTTGTGAGGACACAAAGTTTGCCGAAAACAAAAACAAGGTGACTAGCTTTTTCAATTTCCGTAATGTGACGGTCCGTCATATTACTGTCCACGTATTTACTTTCCGTCATATTACGGTCCGTGATATTAAGGTTTTCCGTCATATTACGGTCCGTAAATTTTTTAATTCCGGTATTTGACGGTCCGTAATCTGACGGTTAGCACTATTTTTATTTCCGTAATCTGACGGTCCGTAACTTGACACAAGAATTCCGCAAATTGATGGTCCGTTTGATTATTTTCCGTGTATTTACGGCTTCCCGTAGTCGAGCATAGGTATATTGGTGTAAAACGTAATATTTTTTTTGAATTTATTGAGGGCGTATTATTGAAGTTTTATTAAATTAAAGGGTATTATTGAATTATTATAGAAGTTTTATTGAATTAAAGGGTATTATTGAATTATTATTGAAGTTTTATTGAATCAAAGGGTATTATTGAATTATTATTGAAGTTTTATTGAATCAAAGGGTATTATTGAATTATTATTGAAGTTTTATTGAATTAAAGGGTATTATTGAATTATTATTGAATTAAAGGGTATTATTGAGTTATTATTATATTAAAGGGCAATTATTGAATTATTATTATTATGAGAAACGTATTAAATAAGTGGTGAAGTGATTTATGGACAAAGAAGGTACATCTCCCTTGAACGTAGCTAATTCATTGTATAACACTAGTGTAGAAGACGAGTTAAACGAAACGAATAGACAAATTGAATTATTAAGCCCGATTAGAAGCCCAGCCCAGTTGAAAACCCAGTTAGAAGCCCAGTTAAAAGATAACCCAAGTAGAAACCCAAGCCCAGCACTTAAACCCACTACGCGTAGCACAGTTACAGAGAGTTTTGAATTTCAATCATTAGATTATACAACTAAAAAGCGCGCAAAGAAAATGGTGGTTATAAGATTAGAAGACGCTTTTAAATTAATACCACTATGTACAGGAATAGACGATATTTATCAATTTATAAATGCATGCGACATGGCAGTAAGCTTAGTAGAGGAGGCAAATGCACCAACGTTAGTCAAATATATTACTACAAGGTTAACAGGTAGAGCATTAGAAATGATTAAATATAAAAACGTGTCGAAGTGGACATATATAAAAAGTTATTTAACAGACGCATTCGAGGTCACCGCTACGGCTTCAACCTTACAAATACAATTAAATTCTATCAGGATGCACAATAACGAAGACGTAAATGATTATTGCCATAGAGTAGAAAAATTATATTACCAGCTATGTACCACCAGTACACTAGGTAAAATAGATACAGAAGCAAAAATTATACATGAAACACTTAAGGAACTAACGCTAGCAAACTTTATTAAAGGATTAGTAGAACCGATTAGGACAATAGTAAAATCACGTAATCCGAAAACCCTTGAAATGGCTAAACAGTTATCGAAAGCTGAAGAGGTCGAATATAATACGGAGAGGGATAATTATAGGCGTAGAAATGAAAATTCAAACAACAGAGGTAGTTTTTCACGTAACAATAGTAATAACTATCAGAGAACGACTAATACGAATTACAATAGCAGAAACAACGGAAATTTTCGATCAAATAAGTTTACGAAACCAAATAATTTTACGCGAACAAATAATTACCAACGAACAGATAACTTTTCGCAACCAAATAATACTAACAGGCCAGTAATAAAATGCTATAATTGTAATGGAAATCATTATGCATCGCAGTGTAGAAACAATCCAAGAACTAACTATGCAAATAACAGTAGCAACAACCGTCCACCTAATAGAAACAATTTAACGCAACCACCAACGAACTATAATATACAAGTAGCAACATGTACATATTGCAATCAAACCGGGCATAATATTAATGCATGTTACAAAAAACGAAACGATGATAGTAGACACGACAATAACTCGGGAGACGCCAACGTATCGAACGAAGGGCGCGGTACTCGTTCGATAAACCAGATTATCGCAGAACAACCAATGCACGATGCTACCACATCGTTACAACTATAGAAAATAACCATATAACATTTAACTCGTCCGCTGCTAAAACAAAAAAATTACATTTAATGATAGATACAGGTAGGTCAGGTAAACATACTAAAAATAAATTGCTTGCGCGAAGATATAGAAATAGACGAAACTCAAAGAATAAATTTACGTGGGATAAACGAGGACCTCATTCAAATCATAGGGAAATTAATAATACCGATAGAATTAAACGAAAAAAATATCAGTACAGAATTTCATATGGTAGGAACACGATTTCCAATTCCCAAGGACGGTATTCTAGGAAACGAGTTTCTCTCAGCTAATAATGTAATAGTAGATGTAGCGAAAAACAAGTTGATTATCCAAACGACCTCTCATTCACCAACAATGATTAATGAAATCGTAGAGGAAACCAGTTCTATCAAATTAAAACCACGAACCGAAACTATTATAGGAATTTTGATAGCCGACCCATTAGTTGAAAACAAGAATATTCTAATACACAAACAACAGTTAGTAAAGGATGTGTTTTGTAGTAATACAGTGTCCTTCGTTAGCAACGGTAGGGCAATAGTTAGCATGTTGAACATATCAGAAGAAATAAAGACTCTAACCAAAACTGATTTAAACAAAATACTTTACGATACTGAGTACGAAATATATTCAGTTGAAACAAAAAACAATCACAACGAACGTATAGCAAGACTAAAACAAATGATAATAACTGAACACATGGACGAAACTGAAAAACAATCTATTTATGAGATATGTGAACGATACAATGACATATTTCATATGGAAGGGGATATTTTAACTTTTACAACCGCGGGTACACACTCTATTAAATTCAAACAGGACCAACCACCCATATATCGTAGACCTTATAGATTACCTCACGCACAACAAGACGAAATAAACTCGCAAATTAAAAAGATGGAAAAAAATGGAATTATTGAGAATTCTAGTAGTCCCTGGAATTCCCCTTTGCTGTTAGTACAAAAGAAAATGGATAATTCAGGCAAACAAAAATTCAGAGTAGTGGTAGATTTAGGGCACTTAATGAGGTGACCATAAATGAATTTCACACTTTGCCAAATATTACAGAAATACTAGATCAGCTAGGAAACAGCCAGTTATTCAGTAGTCTCGACCTTTCTTCGGGGTTTTATCAAGTGATGATGGACAAAGGCTTACGGGAGTTAACAGCCTTTTCGACTAACCAAGGTCACTGGCATTTTAAACGAATGATTCAGGGAATGAAGACGAGTCCCGGAACTTTCCAAAGAATTATGAATTCAGCCTTAGCAGGTTTAATAGGAATTAAATGCTTAGTATATTTAGACGACATAATCGTATACGGGAAAAATTTGTATGATCATAACGAAAAGCTAATAGACGTTTTCGAGCGATTAAAAACTAACAATTTGAAATTACAACCAGACAAGTGTAATTTCTTAAAAAGAGAATGTATATACTTAGGTCATGTCATTACGAAAGACGGGATAAAACCAGATGAGCGTAAATTAAAAGCAGTAGTAGAATTCCCAGAACCGACAACAGTAAAAAACATAAAGTCGTTTTTAGGATTAAGCGGTTATTACAGGAAGTTCATAAATTCGTATAGCGCAATAGCAAAACCATTAACTAATCTTTTAAAAAAGGACACTAAATTCGTATGGAGTAACGAGTGTCAAAAATCATTCGATACCTTGAAAACAGCGTTATGCTCCGAACCAGTTCTTAAATATCCTGATTTTACAAAGACCTTCTTATTAACTACGGACGCGAGCAACAAGGCGCTCGGAGCCATATTATCTCAAGGTGAAATAGGTAAAGATTTGCCAATTTGTTATGCATCACGCACATTAAATAAAAGTGAAAGCAATTATTCAACAACCTAATTAGAACGTCTTGCAATAATTTTTGGAGTTAAGCAATTTAGACCATACCTATATGGTAGGAAGTTTATAATACTTAGTGATCATCGTCCACTAACATGGCTCTTTAATTTAAAAAATCCACTATCAAAACTAGCTCGATGGAGAATACAGTTAGAAGAATACGAATATGAAATACGCTACGAAGCCGGAGTACTTAATTCTAATGTAGACGCACTTACGCGAATGTATTCAATTCAGGAAATAAAAAATGAAACATATGAACAATTTCTCGAAAAAATAGAAACACAACTCGTTACGAATAATAACGTGAAAGAAACTATAGGTACACTAATAGAATCACCAAAAGAATATAATAGGTATAGTGTCAGAAATTAGGACAGGAACAAATTACCAATTAAAAAAACAATTTGGAAACGGTGCATTGTTACCGCTCAGTAAAGTAATAGGGGACACGCCTTATTACAAACAGGAAAATAGATTCATAATATTCCTAGTAACAAAAAATAGAGATCGTCAGAAAACAAATTACGAAAACATGTATATATCATTAGTAAATTTGAAACTACTTTGTGAAGAAAACGAATTAAAAAAACTAGCTATGTCCAAATTAGGCGAACATGACGATTTAGAATGGGAAAAAATAAGGTCAATGATACGATACATATTTCGTAAAACAGGTATAGAAATCATTATATGTGCAGGTATAGAATATACTGAGGAAGAAAAAGCGATTATTTTAAAACAGTTTCATAATTCAAAACTCGGGGGTCATTTAGGCGTTAACAAAACTATTAAACGTATTCAAAAACAGTTTATATGGAGAAATATGAAGGGGGACGTTAAGAAATATATAAAGAATTGTACATCATGTCAGGTGAATAAGGTATCAAATCGGCATATCAAACAACCAAGGGCTATTACGTCTACAAGTTCAAAACCATTTGAAAAGATATTTATGGATATAGTAGGGCCTTTGCCGACAACATTATCTAATAATACTTATATATTAACTATGGAAGATGATCTAACGCGTTACACTTTGGGAGTTCCAATTCCTGACCAAAAAGCGAACACGGTCGCGGAAGCCTTTGTTATACACTTCGTTTGTGTACATGGTATACCGGGAACGATATTAACTGATCAGGGCACCAATTTCCTTAGTAAAACGTTTGCTGAAGTTTGCAAGTTGTTAAAGATAGAAAAAGTTAACACTAGTCCTTTTAGGCCACAGGGCAATCCTGTTGAACGTGCTCATAGGACCTTAGCTGAGTACTTACGACATTATGTAGACAAGAATTTAAATAATTGGGATCATTTATTACCTTTTGCATTTTTTGTATATAATTCGACAGTACATTCATTAACTAACTTCATCTACTAACTTCCAGCCATACGTACTAGTTTATGGACGCACATTGGAGGTACCGATTAAATTAAAAACCGAGCCAGAACCACGATACAATTACGACGATTACTTATTTGATTTAAAAGAAAACATGCAAGTGTCACATAAGATAGCTAGAGAACAATTAGTTTAAAACAAAATAAAAAGTAAGGAAAGATACGATAGGAACGAAAATCCACAAGAAATACATGTTAAGGATTTAGTACCCTTATAGCCGGTTTCACCACCTAGAGTTAGAGTACGAGTTAGCAATAACTCGGAGTTAGCGCAAAAGAGTAATTTCACGACCCGGAGTTAAACGGTAACTTCAAGTTAATGAAAATCTTTACTCTCAGATTTTAACCCCCGGTTATTCTGGGTAATAACGTCTTAACTCCTAGTTACGACCACGGTATCAGCCGCGTTGGCGTGGAAGGGATTGTTATATGATAATAATAATGTAATCATGTAGATAACATATCGAAGTTTATATTTTGGCGCTGTTTTTTTCTTCGGATTTTTTTACTTCAACGTTTTCATAGTTCCTACCTCGGTTTCTAATAGTGCATTTTTAAAACAAGAGTTTAACTAAAATATAATGTATCGTCGAATACTATACGATGACAGTGACGATGATGAAGATATTATTGCTATGCAACGTCGACCTCGGGTATTTTATGAAAGAGTCAACTACTGTGAATTGTATGATGATCATTTTTTCATAAATCGATTTCGTATTTCAAAAGCTACGTTTAGTACTGTCTTGAGATTGATAGAAAATGAAATATCACCTCCTTCTCAAAGGTAAGTAGCTTTTAATACAATTTGAAAATAGTTGCTGCATGAAAAACAGTGATACTGTTGGAGACGACAACATCTATTGTAACGTTACACTCAGTGGCGCAACTAGACCTTATGGTGCCCTAGTAACAAAAATTACTTGGTGCCCTACAATATATTATTTTCTTTACATATTTATATTTTATAGTATAGATAAAAAATATATATATACATATAAATTATACAAATTATAACATGGGTAGGTAGGTTCTTTAATTCATAAAAAAAAAATTAATACATGTACATGTTAACAAAACTTAACTTTTCTAACTTTTAAGTTTGCAAAATGTTCTATTATTTTGTTTATATTTAACTGTTTAGTCTTATTTTTTTCAATGTTCAAAATGGCAATGTTTGATAGTCTATCTTGATTCATTGAATTTCTTAAGTAATTTTTAATAAGTTTCAGTTTAGAAAACGATCTTTCCGCTGATGCAACTGTTACAGGTAATGTAAGATAAATTAAGGTTGCACTTAAAATATCACTATATGTTGAACTATGGTCATTTTTTAAAATATATAATGTCAATTGTTCGATACTTTCAACTTCAAAAATATTTATTAATTTTCTTATTGACAGTAACTGCCGTATTAAATCTGAGCTTATATCATCTTTGTATAATTGTGTAAAATCATACGAAGCTTTTATTAAGTCATCTTCAGATAAATTAACTAATGTACTTGGCTGTAAAAAATCAAAGTTTTCAGTTATTTCCTTTAATCCGTTAAATCTTTTAGAAAGCTGAAAAATAACTGTCAATCACTGGTAAGAAAACTCGAACTTTAAAATTATCTTCTGTAACATTCAATCTTCTATCACCGTCAACTTCTTCAAAATGTTTAATAGCGAATTTAGAACGAACTTCATGGTAATCTTTTGAAATTCCCCATTTATCACACATGTTATGACTTGTTAATATTAAATCATCATTCTGATTTCTTAAATTTTGAATAGTAAAATTAGCCTCTTGTAAGTTTTGACAAGCATTATGTAAATTAGTATTTTTACGTTGAAGAGACTGTGATACTCCATATAATGGTCTTAATATTTTTTCCCATAAGCATAACAACAAAACAAATTCAATTTTTTCTAATTTTTTTTTAGAGCATTTGCAATATTTCTTTCTTCTTTTTTCTGACTAGTTAAGGAAATATTACTTAAGGATTTCAAAACATCAATAAATCTCATTTTTAAGGCATAAATAGATACGTGTCGCGATTCCCAGCGAGTGGGGCATACTTTTTTTAGAACTCTGCTTTATTTTATTTGCATCTACTTCACCAAAAGCTAAAGTTGCCCACCTTGGTGCACTTGAACTAAAAAAATTGAATACAGCCTGAACAGTTTCAAAAAACATTAACACTTTTTGATTACTCTTTGCAGCATCTGATATTATTAAGTTAAGATTATGCGCACAACAGTGTACATAAGATGCAGTTGGAACTTTATCTTTAATTCGTTTTTGTAAGCCAGAGTAAAATCCTTTCATTACAGCTGCTCCGTCATAACCTTGTCCTCTACACATATTGATATCTAGCCCTAACTCCAGTAAAACATTTGTAATTAATTGTTCATAATCTATGGCTCCATGTTGTTGAATACAAAAGAAACCCAAAAATGATTCTTCAATTGTTAAGTTTCTTGTTTCATAATCAAGTTTTACATAACGAATCACTATACTAACTTGATCAATTTTGGTGATATCCAAAGTAGAATCCATAATAATTGAAAACTAATGAGATTTTTTTATATCTTCACATAGTAAATTTCTTGTGCTCGAAGCCAGATTTAATTCGTTTTGTATTTTCCAACTGAGGTATTTGATTTTCTTTTTCTCATCATTTAAAAGATCACTCATAATAGGATCAAATTCTGCCAAAAGATAAACCATTTGTAGAAAGTTTCCTAGAAAATAAAAATTTATTATTTACTAAAATAATTACTTATACGTTACATATAATTATGACAGTACAAACACATACATATAATATATATTATAAACAATTTGAAATGTATGCAAACAGGTAATCGATAAAAGTTCTTGGTGCTTTTTATTATTTAAAATAAAATACCTAACATAAAAGCTTACCTGGACTTGATAATTTTCCTTGGATATCTTTATGTTCATGTCCTCTAAGAGCTGTATTTCCAGCAGTTAATGATAAAATAATTTTTATGATTCTCTTTAATACATTCTGCCAGTAGACTATTTCAGTAGCATATTGATGTTCTATACTTTTGTCTATGGTTTTATTTGTTTCCCAATTGGAGCGAATTTTCCTGGAAATTAGGAAAACACAATTAATAATATGTGATTTTTAAAATTCAATTTTTTTTTTTTATTGTATGATTGATAACTTTGTTTTATATTGTAGCTACACTTTTGTAACATGAATAATAATAATTTTTGTTAACTCATAAGTTGACATTTCATAACATAAAATTAAATCCATTTAATGACCTTAGTTGTTTATGTTGTATCATGAAAAAAAAAATAGTCTTTTACTACTAAATTAGTTTATATATTATTTTAGTAGGTACCTAATACCTATCTATTTTATAACATATACCTAATTTTTTTTCAAATAATTGTTGAGAGATATAAAACATTACTAAACATACCTACTAAGTACTAATAATATATTATACAATTTTATAGCATTAATATTATATTAAGTACCTGTATCGGCTACATCTTCTGAAATATCTCTTACATCTGAGATGACTGGATCCAATATTTCATTTATGATTATGTCACTATTTTCTTTATTCAGAGCACAGCTATTAACTATAATCATTAAATAAAAAATAATAAATAGTAAATGTATTTAATATAGACTACAGAGTAAATGAAACTGTTTTATCAATTAATTGTTGACAGTTAAAAACATTACCTACTAAATATAATAATAATATATGTATATCATACAATTTCATGGTATTAAATATTAATTAATATTAAGTACCTGTATTGGCTGCATCTACTGAAATATCTCTTACATCTGAGATGACTGGATCCAATATTTCATTTATGATTATGTCACTATTTTCTTTATTCAGAGCACAGCTATTAACTAAAATTATTATAAAAATAATGGTAAATGTATTTAATATAGAGTACCACAAAATTATGGTCTAAAGTTTTAAAATATAATTATTGTTTTTATACCTACCAATTTCAGATTTTGGTTTTTTTTTTATAAATTGATCTATAGATCCTCTTATTTTATTTACATACTCATCGTTAATTTGTTTTAATTTACGTTTTGCATAACCACTTAACTGCTTTCTATTTGATTGATTTGATGACATTTTTTTTTAATGGAATGTAGTACAATCAATTGAATTAAAATAGTTAAATATTAATAAAAACTTAAACTGTTCAACACTAGTCACAGGGTTTAAATTAAATTCAATTGGTATTGGCAACTGCTTACTGCACTGACTTAAAAACATCAAATATAGGTTTGTATAGTATACATAAAGTACCAACTGTTCCAAGTAAATTACGAATGATCCGTCGTTTCCGTCGTCCATCATCCGTGATAACTGATAATATTACAAAAATTACTATTTTTGTTCTAATTTTAGATATTATACTAATTTTCCGTCTATTAGCGTCTTCGTAGTTCGTAACAGTGTCGTACTAACTACAATTACGTCATCAAACAACTCTTATCAATCTCAATTAGTCATCAACCGTTACCCACTGCTTAACCGATTTATACGACTATAATACCATTAACCATTTATAACTAATTGAATGTTCCACGGAAAGAAAAATCTATTTTCGTAATTTTTACAAGAAATACCTTCATTCATCTTTATTACCACAATAATATCTTTATTCAAATCTTGATAATTTATGTTATAGTAAAATAAATACCAAAAACACAGACATCAGATGGTGCCCCCTAAAATGTCAGCTGCCCTGGTGCCCTGGTGTAAGTACCACCCAACACCCCCGCTTGTTGCGCCACTGGTTACACTTAATTGTGGATGTGCACAGGAGTCTCAAGATGTGTAACTTTTTTTTGCTGTGATGACAGGATGGTCCTAACTTGATATTGATGTTGTCGTCGAATAACCAACAGTATGTAAATCCTTCAACTGTATGTACAAGTTGTATTGCTGTGGTTTTTTCTTCTACCTACGGTATTACTATTTTTGTTTCAGAAACAGAGCAATATTAGCTCCTTGTAAGCTGTACATGATGCTGAGGTATTTTGCTACAGGTTCTTTTTTGTTAGCGATTTCTGACTTTGTTGGAGTTAGTGAATCATCAGCATGTCGTTACATTCACCAAACATGTAGAGCCGTAGCAAAGCAAAAACAAAAATTCATGTCGTTTCCAATGAACGATGTTGATACAAAAAGAGTAGTCACTGGATTTTACAGCCGACGCAGATTTCCCAGAGTAATAGGAGCTATAGACTGTACCCATATAAAAATTCAGTCACCAGGTATAAATAAAATATAATACTACTGCCACCAACAATATTCCTTTTTATGCAACTATGAGTCAATGTAACTTTTATAGGTGGAGATAATGGGGAAATCTTCAGAAATAGAAAAGGTTTTTTTTCCATCAATGTCCAATGCATTTGCAATCCATGGCTCAAAATTACAAACATGGTTGCTCGATGGCCAGGGTCATGCCATGATCAAACCATTTTCGACAATTCTTTAATAAAACATAAATTCGAAACAGGACTCATAAAAGGATATCTCTTAGGTGACGGTGGGTATGAAGTAAAGCCCTACCTTATGACTCCTCTGCTGTCCCCTAGGACACAAAGCGAGCAGTTGTACAACGAAAGTCACATCAGGACTAGAAATGTTATTGAAAGGTAAATATTGCTTAGTTGAAGATGGTAGGATAGATTTAAATGTATTTTGTGATTATCATTTGTATCTGATGTATCTAACCAATGTTTTTTATCATGAGTAAGAAATTGATGTTATTTATTACAATATTATAGATGTTTTGGAGTTCTAAAACGAAGATTCCCAGTGCTCAGCAAAAGAATTACAGTTAATTTGAGTAACACCCAAGCAATAATAGTGGCATGTGCTGTTATGCATAATATCTGTATTGATATGCATGATGGTGTTCCAAATGATTTGTGTGAAGACAACTATGATGGAAATGTCAGAGAAGAAAACTTTTTCGATTTGCCAGGAAACACAAGAGGTAGGAAAGAAAGAGATCGGGTGATCAGGGACCACTTTGCCAATTTACAGTGAGATTGAACATTTATATGGTAAGTAAATAAAAATTAAAGTTAAGATTTAGGAACTTCATTATTATGATTTATAATGATTTGAAAATAACAGTAACAAAAACAAATAATAATAATAATAACTTTTACCTTTTGAGAAGTAATAACATAATTAATACAATTTTTATGGTGTGTATATATACATAATTTATGTAGTAACAAAAAACAAAAAAAAAATAATAACTTTTAACTTTTAAATATATACATAATTTATGTAGTAAGAAAAAACAAAAAAAAAAATAATAACTTACCTTTTAAATATATACATAATTTATGTAATAACAAAAAACAAAAAAAAAATAATAACTTTTACCTTTTAAATATATACATAATATATGTAACCACACATTTTCTAAATTCTAGCTAAAAAAAATAACTTAATGTTTTGTACTATTTATTTTGGTTTTTAGAAATTGTATTTCTAATTTCAGTTTTTCTTCTTTTAATATAGCATTCCTTTTTCTAACATCGTTTATTCCTATTTCCTGTTCCAACGCTTTTATTTGTAAATCTACTAATTTGTCCTTTTTCTGCAAGAGGTTTGTTGCCTCGGCAGATTAGCTTTTGTAAAGTTTTTCTAAAATATAATAAGTATATATTATACAAATGCTGAATAGAATAAATTCAAACATGCAAAACTCACTATTTTTTCTGAGGGGAGTACTTTTTACATGTTTTATGTGTTGAGGAGTTACCACGTCCCATTGGCTGACACTTGCACCTGAGAAAATGATATCAAATTAAAAAGATTCTTTGTACCTAATATATTTATTTGTATTATTGTAAAAATATAAAATTTTAAAGAAAGGCTATTATTAGCATAGATATATTATTTTGTTGTAGGCAAGTTTACATTAACATACCAAAGTCAGTACAGCTTCTTTCTGCCTCAGAAGTTTCATAGTTAATGGGGACATCTATATCTATGTTTTCTTTCCTGAATGGTTCTGGAAAAACAAAAGCATAATATTCATGACAACATTAATAGTTAACTTGTTATTTAAATTAAAATTGTAATTAAAAATAAGACTATGATAATAATAGATATTTAAATATTTAAATTATGTTTAATCTAATTATTGTACCTATTTAAAAATTAAATATTTTTGATTGAAAATCAAATAAACTATTTATGTATTATTTGTATCAATAAAATATTGTTTTAAATATAATGTTTGTTTTGTTATGTTAATTAAATATACAATTTTATATTATTATCATGAATGAGGTTGGTAGGTTATAATCAAAATATAATATGAGAACATTTTTCCGGAATAACTGTATCAGTTTCAAATTCAATACGTAGGTCTACGGTTGACGACTTCACATTGTCGTTTTGACACGATAAATCAACAACGATGATTGGTGAATAGTTTTGAAAAATATGTTTTGACAATAAAGGTTCACTATACTCTTTCTCATAATATGATTTTTGAAAGTCTGCATAGGCCTTATACAGTATACTAGTAATATTATTTTTAAAATCAGCACGAAAGTCTTCATATGGATACACTTCAGAATTTAAGTGAACCTTAAGATTTTTTAGTTGACAGTGATCAAAGCGTCCAGCGTCTATTTCAATATTTTTTTTTCGATCTGTTTGTAATCCGAATAACACAAACCTCGGTTTTTCTAACAAGTTGCTGGACATTACCGTCCACGAATGTGAGGTATTTCTAGGGAGAATAGGATATTCGCAGACATCCCAGGTTCTGAACGCACATGATAGTGTTTTACATGAATCTACCACTTTTATCAACCTTAATTTTTCTTTATCACTAACTCTGATAATAGGCATTTTCCACACCACCCTAGTAAGTTCAATTGTAATTTTTCTATTTTTTGAGACTGCTTCGGTTGCGCCCGCGCCAACAACGTGTATCGCATCCAGGTCGGTAGATGCGCGATTTAAAATCAGCTGTTGATTACAATTAAGTAATATTTTTTTATAGTCTTCACAAAATCCGAATAAATGTTTTAGAGGGATACACCCGGTAAATACATTGTTGCTCATAAAGTTTTTATTATCTTCACCATCCATCGCCGAGTCCCAAGCAGCGTTCTCCAACGTATTCAAATCGTTTGGAGTATACGAACAATATGCTTTCAAGCAAGATGCAACTCCAGGTGTTTTTAATTTTTGAATTTCTATTCCGTTTATTTCATAGCGCATTTCAGAGAATAAAAATGCCAATCCATTATTTGAAAAACGTACATCTCCCACTGCATCGGGCGGTTTATTTACTCTCCCCTCTATATAAATATAGCTTTCACATGGTAGAGTGTATGCATCCATATTTAAAACACTTATCCTAATTTCATCGTTATTTGATAAAGACATGTTTGAGTATGGAGTGAACGAATGATAATGCTTTTGTGTTATTTTACACTCATCGACATAGTCGACCCCAACGTCTAAATACGAGTCGTCCATAATTATTTTTTATACTTGCAATGAACGTAGAAAATATAAATTATTTTTCGTGAGCTTGATCTCGCCTTTTTTCGGTCTAGATGTTGACTTCTTCACGACAGTCGGTATTGTACATCTTTTTATATTAAACTTTAATGCCATTTCCACTCGTTATTTGTAATCGAATCGTAATTGGTTCACCGCGCCGATTTATTAGACAATCGTTCTGATCTTTTAACACGATGTATACTCTAGATCAGTGGTTGTCAACCTTTTTGGGTCCACGGCTCCTTTTGACTTTGAAATAAAATATACGGCTCCCATACGAACATTTAAAATAAACAAATTTACATTACTTATAATAATTTTAATCTAACTTTAGTTAATGATAAACATGTAATTAGGTATTAATAATAGGAAACATTTTTTTGAGATTTATTTTTTACATACAATTAAAAAATTAATACATTAATAATAATTTTAATTTTTAATGGGACGGCTGTGCTTGTTTTTGTTGCATTAAATCATCAAATCGTGGGGTAAATTTTGATAGTGCGATTCTCATTTCCTTTTCGGTATTTAGTTTTCCTCTGTATTTACTTTTGATAACTGCTAAGGCCGAAAAACCCGTTTCACATAAGTATGAAGAAGCAAATGGAATTAAAGTCCTGATAGCCTTATTGGCTACGATCGGATATTGCTTCTTCATAGCTATCCAAAATTCTGGTAAAGATAATGATACAAATTTGGATTTTGATACTGAATCTGAGTACAAGTCTATCAGTTGTTCTTGTTCAGTAATTGTTAATTCTGACGGTAGATCAGTAGTAAAAGGATCTTTAATCCAATTTCGTTGTTGATCGTCCTCGGGAAAATAATTTTGGAAGTGAACAATAAGTTGTGATAAGTGTTCCATGAATACTAATTTGATAGATTCTATCAAGTTTAAATTATTTTCATGAAGGAACATATACAATGTGGGAAAACAGTCATTTAAAGCACCTTCATCCATTTTATTCTTCCACAAGACTAATTTTCTTTTAAAAGAAGTAATTTTTTCAGTTAACTGCAAAATGTGGGTCTCATTACCTTGTAAAGATACATTTAATACATTGAGTTTTTCAAAAATATCACATAAGTATGATAATTTTATTAAAAAGACTTCATTTTCAAATTTTTCAAAATATTTTTTTTGTTCAAGAAGAAAACAATGTAGTTCTTTTCGAAGTTCAAATACTCTTTTCAACACGTTTCCTCGTGAAAGCCAACGGGAGTTGCAATAATACAAAAGTGAGGTATGCTCAGCTCCCATGTCTTCACACATTTTTTTAAAACACCGGGACTTTATAGGTCGAGTTTTGATGAAATTAACTATTTCAATAACAGACAGCAAGACTTCATTAAGACTTGGACTAATAATTTTTGAAGCGAGAGCTTCTCTGTGAATAATACAGTGCGTCCATACAGCGTTAGGGGCTTTTTTTTTTTAACGAGTGCTTGTAAACCATTATAACAACCTGCCATAGAGCGAGCTCCATCGGTGCAAACACCAAAACATCTGTCCCAAACAATGTTGTTTTCAATTATGAAAGAATCTAATATATTAAATAAATCTGCTGCTTTTGTTTCACCAACAATAGTTTTACAAAAAAGTAAATCTTCATGAAACACGTCATTTACTACGAACCTTACATAACAAATAAGATGGGCATCATTATGGCTGTCAGTTGCTTCATCCAGTTGAATGGCGAAGTCATTTCCTATTAGTTTTTCAATTAATTGATCATTGATGTCTTCAGCCATATCTTGTATTCTACGACTAATAGTATTATCTGATAATGGCACATTTTGAAGTTGTTTAGCAGCAGCATCCCCAATCATAATAGACACCATATCCATAGCGGCTGGTAAAATTAGATTTTTTGCGATAGTATGAGGTTTTTTACTCTTTGCTATTCGCCAAGCTACTTTATAGGAAGAAAGTAGTGCTTTAGAAGGAATTGTAGCTTGTTTTGTAAAAATATGTTTTTGTTGAGCCATAGCTTTTAATTTTGATACGAAATAATCACGTGGTTTGTTCACCAAATTTCCATGAACTGTCTCCAAATGGCGTTTCATTTTATTTGGAAGCATACTTTCTACAGCCATTACTTTCAAACAAACGACACACTGGGGATGTTCTATGTTTGCAACAACAGTGCTAGTAAATCCGAAATTCAAATAACTATCATCATATTTTCTGATTTTTTGTTTCTTTTCAATATTTAAAATTACTTCTGGATTATCACGTTTTCTACTAGAATTCAAAAACTTATCCATAGTTATAACTACTATTATTACAGAAAAAATACACAACAAATAACACAGAACAAAAAAAGATCGTAATAAATATCGGTCGATATACGTAGCCGTAGCGCATATAACACACTGAATACAAAACAGACAGGCGACAGCGGTGTGCGTTTTACAACTGATAGATTATATTAGAGGCAAATCATTAAGTACCTACCTAATTGTAAATAGTAATCGAAATATGCTATTACTCGATATCGCAAACACGGTTATCGACGGTTATCTCACACATGCAACATGTAATATGTATTGGTGCGCCGAAATTTTATTTTTAGTTTCTATTGCGAACGCGGCTCCCTTGATAATAACCGGCGACGCCCCTGGGAGCCGCGACGCACAGGTTGAAAACCCCTGCTCTAGATATTGAAGTCGTATTGAGAGCATAAAAACTAGATGTCTAGGTACTTCGATGATTTTATAACCTGGTGGGACAGTTGGATAAAGTTCATGTATGATCTGGCTCAGTGCTCCATCACAAAATGAACCAGTAATCAAGTTGCACTCTACTTTTATACTATTGATTTTCATTATCTTAACTGTACTTTCAGATTCATGATTAATACCAGAAGTGTATAAATAATTTCTAAAACCCAATAACTTCGCTATACTATTCTCAACTGATAAGTCTACGTCATGACTACACGAGACTATACACTTTAATGTGGTATTGTGATGCGGTCCTGTGGGGAGCCGCGAGGATGGGATGGTGAGATGTCTGCTGGCCAAGTAACCAAACAGAGGTAATCAAAAAAAAACAAGAGAACGACACAAACGAATTATTTTGTTCGAGGAACCGGTGTGTTTAATGAGATGTGTGAACACGAAAAAAAAACAATAAAAAAAAACAAATAGTAAGCACACTATGTGTATCAGATTTCCACAGTCGATGGTTGATGCAACTCCTCGGGCCGCAGGTTGACCGTGTCGTATCGGTCGTCGGAAAACTAGTGACATTACAATCCGGTTCCCTCAACGGCCGGCCGACGGTTCACGGCGCGGGTGTCGCGGGCGTCGTCCATCGTCGATTGGCGGTTTGTTTGAGAAGCGTTGCGCGGCTTTCCGCGTAAACGGCTATTTGAATTCAAACAGCTATTACGCGGGACCGCGTCAATTGTTTGCTTTTAATTCAAACCAGTCGATATAATCGGGCATATTTTTTTTTATAACAGTCTCTAAATTTTCAAACTCATACGAGCCTGTGGGTATAATAACTTCCTCTCTTTGTCCAATCATATTACGGAAACTTATAGTATTGCAACCGGGTTCAATGTTCGGTATCGAATTATTTGTCTGTAGACTCAAAAGACATATTTGTGCCGTGCTTTCTACTTCTAGCGGTGGAAAAATGTCGCATGACAATTCACTCGAGTTCCCGTTTAACGTTATCGTATACATGATAAAAATTTTAAACACAAGTGTCCACAGTTTGTAGTATTATATTTCTGCTCTCTGCTGTAATTGAAATTTATGTCACATCCGTGAAAATATCGTTGTACTTCTAATGGAGGTGGTAAATTTCCAAAACTGTCATAATATTCAACTTGATTTCCGATTTTTCTATACGCTACCCAGTGAGTACCTGTACCGTTTTCAGTATCCAAGTTAACAATCGCTGATTCTACTCGTTTACGACGTACGGGTAACCTATCTCGAGTAAACACACCGATGAAATGAGTTATAAGTTCGAAATCGTACAGCGCTCTTCTGGGTAACGTAGTTATTAGTTTTTTATTATTTTTTTTAGTTTTTCTAGTTTTTTTCGTTTTCAAATCCCCTCCACTTTTATATGGTGCAAGATATAGACTTGATCCGATTTTATACGAGTTACCTTTATACGGCGCGATGTATAATCCGCCGCCCAAATGAGATTGCGTATTTCTTTTAAATTCATTCGCAACCTTGACAACGTTGGCAACACCGCCACTCAGTGCTCCTAGTGCTGATAAACCGGCGAAAATCGGGATTAACGGCAACACTCCACCCTTTTTTGGTATTGATATAACCCTTGGAACTTTAGTCTTTTTATTTTTGAATGTTTTTCGTGCGACGGTTATACACTTTTTACTTAATTTCATCAGGTTTTTTTCACCGATATTTTTCTTTATTACGTTTTTAGCTGCTTTGATGGCTGCTTTAAACCCACATCCAGCCCCGATTTTACGTTTCACTTTCATGGCGGTAGTCACGCCCCAAGCTACAGCTTTTTCTTTTAAACTCGAATCTTTAGACTTAAACCTATCCCAGGCTCGTTGCTCTAATATATAATCGGCCTCGTTGCGATCTGCGATAGAGTTACTAAGACCGTATGCAATATCGTGTTCTCTACACGCAGTGTCTAAAGGATTTACCCCTTTATCTCCGCGAGCTAATCGTATTTCAAATTTGTGCCAGGTCCACAATATTGATAACCTATAAAGAAATATTATTTTTATTATAACTATTACCACGTTAGTATACGTGTATTTACTCTCACCAGGTACGTGAAGCTCTAATGGTAATTTATTTATAAGCGTGTTTATAAGACCGGCACCTTTATTCTTGGTCTTTCTTCGGGCGAGTGACATCGTGTACTGATTACGCTCTTAGTGTTACAGGGATATTTATTTAAAAAATGAAATTCATTAAACAAGATATACAACTCACAGTTGAAAACGTGGACCCACCTACTTCGTATAATAAACAAAGACATGGTGTACTTCTACCTAATACGATTAGAGCGCTTATCATGGGCCCTTCAGGCTGTGGGAAAACTAATTTAATATTCACATTATTAACACATATAAATGGTATACAATTTCACAACGTCTACATATATTCAAAAACATTGAATCAACCCAAGTATAAATTATTGAGTGATATTTTATCAGGTATTAATGGAATACAATTATTCACGTTCTACGAAAACGAGCAAGTTATCGAACCTGAAAAAGCTTTACCAAACTCTGTGTTTATTTTCAATGATATTATTACTGAAAACCAGAAGATTGCAAGGACTTACTTTTCCAGAGGCCGCCATAATTTAGTAGATGTTTTCTATTTGGCTCAGAGTTATTCAAAAGTACCTAAACAACTTTTACGTGATAACGCAAATTTTATTGTTTTATTTAAACAAGACGAGACAAACCTAAAGCATGTTTACAACGAACATCGCTCTGGTGATGTGTTATATCCCGAGTTAAAATTTTTTGTACTTCATGTTGGTGTAAAGGAGGATTTGAATTTATTGTCATAAACAAAGACAGTGAACGTGACAATGGTCGCTATCGTCACGGATTCGATACGTTCGTTGTTATATAAACTATTGTTTTTTTATAAGACACTTCATTCACAAATATGTCGTCTAAAGGTGAGGGACTCGGAGAATTGATTAAAGCTAAAGAAAATATTAAACGCAAGTATATTGCATTAAAACATGGAAAAGCTGATATTCAATCTTTTGTATCACAAACATTTCAGCCAATAATCGAACCTCTGAACAAATTACAGACTTCCAAAGTCGATAATGATATGGTTTCCAACGCATCCGACAACCGGTTTACAAATTTTCGTAAATTAGAAGACCAAGAAAAAGATAAAGTATATGGCCCAAAAAAAAATTCTCAAGGCATTATCAAATTAGGTACAGAAGTAATACAATTTAAAAACGGTGCAATAATTGTGAGAGAAAACTCTTATCCACTGACACAGGGGCTTGGCGAGTTATTGTGTTCCAGATATCCAATGCAATACACCGCTAATGACTTAAATACGTATAAAGAAATACTGATTCATACTTCAGCACATTTAACACAGGACGGAACAAAAATTAGGAAGGGTGATACAGAGTATGAGCAAATTATTAGCAAGCTATTCACCTCGGGTTCGGGTGTGAAATTACAAGCGCATAATTTAGTATATTGGAATGATCCAAACGAGTTGGTTGATAGGTTACGACTTCTTTTAGCCTCACAAGCTGCCGGTAATACAGGGCTTTCCAACGAAATACTTTCAATTTACGAAGAATTGTATGAAACGGGTTTAATAAAACGAATTCCAAATGTCTAAACGCGATATAGCAAACGAACTACACAAACCAGCAAGAAAAAATTACACAAGGCGAAGAGTTAATGTGTATGGTAAAAACGATCTATGGCAGGCAGACTTGGTGGAAATGATACCTTATTCTAAAAATAATAAAGGCTAAAAATATTTTCTAACTATCATAGATTGTTACACGAAATACTCTTTCGCTATACCTTTAAAGTCGAAAACGGCTAAAGAAGTTTCAAATGCAATGTCAAAAATACTACTCAAGCGCTCGCCAAAACTATTACAGGTCGATAACGGTAAAGAATTTTACAATGCGACATTCGATGCGTTGATGAAGAAACACAATATACATAAATATTCTACGTATAGTACAACGAAGGCCTGTATCGTTGAACGCCTTAACAGATCAATTAAAGAAAAAATGTATAGGGAGTTCACTGCACGAGGAACACATGAATGGGTTTCTATTTTACAATCTCTGATTAATGAATATAATAATTCAAAACACAGAACAATATCTACGACACCCAGGCAGGCTGATAACAATCCTTCTTCGGTAAAATTAAAGCAACGTCCGATTCTTAATGGAAAAATTAAATTTAACATTGGTGATAACGTCCGTATCAGTATATATAAAGGGGTATTTACAAAAGGTTATATGCCGAGCTGGTCCACAGAAATATTTAAAATACCCAAAATAAACAAGACATCCCCCACTACTTATCAATTACAAGATTATACAGGAAACCCGGTTTTAGGTTGTTTCTACTCTGAAGAAATTCAAAAGACCAATCTCCCAAACGATTATTTAGTCGAGAAAATTATCCGTAGGAAGGGAAAACAGATGTTCGTAAAATGGCTAGGGTTTGATAATACGCACAATAGTTGGATAAATACGAGTGACATTAGAAAATAGCATCAGTCGAGCTCTAGGTATGAACGTGTTCAGATGTTCACAGGCTGGTGAAACAAGAAAATTTGTAACAAATCTCGAACAAACCATCAAATCATATTGTATAAGACTAGATAAATTTGGAAATTTACTCGAGGAAAATCATAAGTCTATTCAAACACAAGAAGAACAAGTTGAAACACTTCAATTAACGTGTGATGATATACAAGAGCCCCTTATAAAAATCAAAGCATTGTTACAAAATATCAAAGAAAATACAGACAAGTTGAAACAAATTCCTGAAGTACTGTCGTCCAAATAATAATTATGTCTACTGCCATCATTGATTTCCATTGCATTCTCGGGAGGGATAATAAATACATGATAAAAGAAATGTCTATAGTAGATGTAGAAACATGGGCCACCCAACATTGGATTTTTAAAAATTCAAAATCAATACAGGATAACAAGAGTAGGAAAACTAACAAGTGGTTGGAGCGTAATTATCACAAACTATCTTTGGAATATGGGGATGTTGAGTATGAAGAACTAGGTAGAGTACTGAATTCGCTAAAGTTCAGTTTCGTATACGTTAAAGGCGATCAGAAAAAACAACTTCTTTTAGAGTATATTCCTCACATTGGGATCATCAATATTGACGACATGGGGTGCCCTCCACTAGACCAAATATGTGATGAAGAAACTTTACCATGCTGTATTTTTCATATGGATTTCAATCCTAAACAATGTTCATTTTATAAAGTATTTAGCCTAAGAAAATGGTTTGTAAATAATTTGTAAAAATAAATATCATATTTATTTATTTTTTTATATCAATGAGTTATTTCTTTATACTATCCTATCCTATCCTAACTAGAATCAATTCAATAATAATAATAATAAATATAATATCCACATAATATCTACAGAGATATTTTACAAAATAAAAAAAAGAATAGTATTTCCAGTGATATTTTACAATATAAAAACAATTCATTTATTATGAATAAAAAAAAACTATCTGTCTAGCTCGGCTTCCGGAAGTTGTATTAATTCGGCTTCTGCTTGCTCTAGTGTTCTGGTCTCCCTATACTATTCAGAAATATTTAAAGTACAATAAATTAAAATCTACAATTATTTCTAACTCACTCTATAGAGTAGTGACCGTGAGCCAAGGTATGTATTTGATCCTCAAGTATAACCCTCTTGTCATCGAAACTATTATAAGTTAATTTGGTTGATTTAATGGTCTGCAATCGATGTTTGAACGACCGGATAGAGACATTCTCCGTAATCACATCCAAAGTTGTATCACCAAACAGACAGCGATAATGATCGTTGAAATTCATATGGTTTCTGACTACATGCCCGCGGATTCCTTTCGCCCTGATCTTCTCCTTGCCATTGATCTTATATGAATAAGACTTTGCTCTGAGCCCACAAAAATGCGTCATAACCTCTGAATTTGTTTCATCGGAAAACAAACCAGGGATTTTCTGTCGCTCAGCAATGTAACATGGATGATCTTGTGGTAAGTCTGATGTATCCATTCGATCGAGTAAATTGGAATTATTCTCCAGTTCTTTGTAAAAATCATCGGTTTGAATATAGTATACCAGTGAATCTAAAATTACAATATAAATTAATATATGAAAATTAGTATAGTTTGAAAACATTTACCTGTATCAGTATACATGAGCTCAATTTTATCCTTATAATGAGCCTGCATAACGTTATAATGATAATCATACATGACGGTCTTAGAAATTTCCAACACTGCAAAACCTGGTGAAAATTAAAAAAATATTAAAATATGTTTGATAATAGTAAATTAGTTATATATATATATATATATTTACCTATATATATTGGCTTGTTAAACATGATAATTTTGTTTTCTAATGAGACAGTGTTGAGGGTTTCGTCATACGTAGTACAGTGTTTGAATGTAGTAAGATTTATAAGTTTTTGCAAACGTTTTTCACTACAAACAAGCTCCATTTTAAAACGTTTCCTTAAAGATTCCATGATTTTCCCAAAAACGGCATTGTTTAAGAGTTTGAAGAAATCCTTTTCAAAGTCGTTCCTCGCTTTTTTCCGCATCTCAGTGTTTAATTCTATGTATTTTTTAAGCCAGTCCGACTGATTAAACTGCACAACTCTGTGAACCTACAATAAAACAAAATATGCAATAAATAAAATAAATATGCTACTTTTTCCACAACGAGTCCGTTGGCTATAGCCTGTTGCAGGTTCCGATAGTGAATCACATAGTTTTTCTTTGATTCTAAAGTCGCCGTAAGTTTTTTAACTTTTGAAC
Organism: Metopolophium dirhodum; assembly: GCF_019925205.1. Classification (NCBI taxonomy): domain Eukaryota; kingdom Metazoa; phylum Arthropoda; class Insecta; order Hemiptera; family Aphididae; genus Metopolophium; species Metopolophium dirhodum. The sequence continues at coordinate 132,067 of NW_026869896.1, read as the reverse complement.
CAGGTTGAATACTATTTTTCGGTAGGAATGGCAGATCATTATGCTTGTCGTGAAGTTCTTTTGGATATGATATATCGACCTCATACATCCGCCCGATTGATGATCTATCGTTTAAATCATTTAACCCCTCTAGTTTCGGCTCAACCCACTTAAATCCTCCGTATGGCATGAATTGTGACATTGCGTAACCGTACAAGTTGTTACCTGCAATTTAAGTAATATAATAAATTTAATATTAAATTACATATAACATTATACTCACAATCCTGATAAACAAGCCATGATTTTGGTTGTGTTGGATCATAATCTGGTGTCTTTTCATTATTCGCCTTTGCATATCTCATGCTCACCTGGGTCAAGCCGCCACGAATTCCTATAATAAAAACAGATATTTTATCACATTATTTTTTATTTTTTTTAATAAATAACCTGACCTCGCCTTTCTCGAACATTAACAAAATATCATAATCCGAAATCAGTTCAAGTTGTTGACCCGTGTATTTCAGCATACAGTCAAAACTAAATCCCGGTCCTGTGTAGTAAAATGATGGGTCCAGATGGTAAGTTCTTATACAGAGATCTCGAAATTTTCAAACACATCAGTCAGCAGCAGCACGTCAATTTTTAAATAAAGATCAGAGTATTCCCCGAGTGTTTGACAGTTGAAATGATTCCAAACTGTATTTGCATGCTCAAAATCCTCATGTTTTATATGTGATTCGTCCAATGTACTGTAAAAATATTTGTTCGCCGGTAAACTGGTTTCTTCAAGCTTATCCCAATCATCTGTGTAGTCATACGGGTATACGCCCTTACGAGTAACTAGTGGTAAATCTTGTGTAGAAAAATGTTTTGCACTGTCTCTAAACTTTTCAAATCCTGGTGTAATTAAATTTTTTGAAAGTGTTGATAAACTGGAGGCCATAAATCTTAGTGTGTCGATAAATCTTAATGTGAAGAAGTTGCTGATGTATTTTGAAAACGTAATAAACTTTTCTTCGCTGTTTGGTATTACCGAGATAGAGTTTGTATCATACCCGAGACGAGTGACAATAAAATGTGCATCATAATTTGATAAATTATGAAAAAATACTGGTATGAAGTTAGGTGTTTGAAGTTTAAGATTACACGTTTGCATAATGATTGTCTAAATTTCCCTGATAAATGACAATGATCAGCCACTTTATGATTTTCATGAGAAAATTTGGTTTTGCATAAATTACAAGTATTACATGTTTCATGTGTTCTCCGCTGTTCAATAGTGAAAATTATAGGGGTGTTTGTTTTGAATAGTTTTTCAATTTTTTTACCTATATTCACAATACTATCTATAAATTGTCTCGCCACGTCTTTATTATTTTCATTTCCACGGTAAATTACAGGTGATGTCGGAATTCCGAATTTTTCAAGCAGTTCCACTGGTATTTCTTCATTTGCTTTAACCATAAACCCATAGCTCATGGGCTCGTGTTCTTAAAAAGCTGTTGTTTTTTCTCCAATTTTCTCATCACTTTTCTTTAGAATTGCTTCGAAATCCGCGTAAATTACTATAGGATGACGTTGCGTTTTATCCCATGCAGTAAACTCGAGTATTGATCCGGGTTCAGGTAACTGAGGTAGTATGGGCTTGTGTTCCCCACATATTAATTTATGTTGTTCAAGTCCTGCAACTCCGTTTAATTTATATTTGTATTGTTGTTTATCGAATGATGTAAAGCACTGTTTGCAGAAAATTAACTGCCCATTATGTTTTGTTTTTTGAGCGCTAATGAGTCTTGAAAAAATAGAGATGTAACTATAGTGAGTGTTATCGTCCTGGTCTGAAATTAGTAAAAGATCAAAGTGATCGGGTTTTTCTTCATGTACTACTTTTAGTGGAAATACTTTATATTCCGGAAATTTCGGTGGTTGAAATTGTTTATCAATACCGTTAACATTGACAGAGACGTTTTGATTATTTTTTTCAAAAATTTTAACCTGATGTAGTGGTGTTGGAAATGATAGATTTGTAAAATTATATTTTTCTTGGTGTTTAAAATAATTATCACCAACACGATGTTTATTATTTCCTGTGACATGTTTTGCTAGGATCGCCCATTTGAAGCATTGTGAGTCTAAGTTCTGCGGATTAATCACAGCTTTTTTATTTTCTATTGCGTCGGGTAGTTGTATGTATGATGATCCACCCATAGGTTTATATTTATATACACCTAACATTAAACCGTCTATACATTGTAATGTGAAACCACTACCCTTGCTTGTATACTCGTCTTGCTCTTTCATTAATTTAGCGAATGCCTCTTCAACAATTTCCTGTACTCCGGTATCGCAGAAAATCGCCTTAGCCGATGTTTTAAAAGCACGGTTTTCCGATGAATATTCCACATTCGGTATATTTTATGTCGCCTCAAGCTTTAAATTAAACTTGATCGGATTTTTACTCGTAATTGATTTTAGTAAATTGATTAGTTCGGATTTAATCGAATCAAGAAAGTAGATATAGTTTTGAATATTGTTGGTATTTTTCACGTAATACCAGGTAATTGTCTGATTTGATGATGTAGAGATTTGTGTAAATCCTGAAGACTTTACGAGATTTAAACGTAATTTTTTTAGCCTAACAGCCGACGTTGTATTTGCACTGGAGACACGTTTGCCATTAACGAGCGTGGTGTATGAATCTTTTATTTTAAAAAAAAAAACTAATTAGTTTATAGCACGCTTATAAAAAAAAAAAAAATGCTAACCTTGAAAATCATACAGTCCGAGATTCTCAACGGTGTCTAGAACTTCCAAGCATTCAGCGTCATTCACGTTACTCCAAAATTCGTCTATCGTGTTATCTCGTTCTGGTGATAAGCGATCATTTTGTCCGAAAAGATCGATATCGTCTAGAACCTCCCAGCATTCATTCGCGTTACTCGTAAATTCGTCCCTCGCGTTATCTCGAATGGGTGATAAGCGGACGTTTTGTTTATCTCGTACAGTTGATACGCAATCTTTACGAACGGATGATGTGCCAGGCTGTAAGTCTGGCACAAAAACGTGTGGCGCGATTTGTACTATACCTGATAAAACATTTGAAATATAATAATAATAAATATTTAAAGTGGATACAAAAATACATACCATGAGCATTTTTCAAATGTTTATTGAGACTGGCCTTATAACTGAACGTAATACCACACCTAATACACGAGATACGCTCGGCGTTGTGATTTTTTTCGTGTCTAGTTAGATTACGTTTCAAAGTGAATTCCGAAGGACATTGTCGACATTTAAACATTTCGAGATGTGTTTTTCGGTGAGCGATCAAATTTGACTTGTATACGAATTTCAAAAAACATTGTTCGCATTTAAACATTTTAAAATAAATGAACAAGAAAAATCAAAACGTTATATGATAATATTACGTGCGTAGTATTGACACAGAGCGATCGAGAGAGATATAGGTTAATATGGTACGACAAAATATCATCAACTACGGGGAGTAATGAATAGCGACTATTCATTCATTCAAAAAATCCCTACCTAAGACCTGCCGCCGCCGCCGCTGCCACCACCGATCCCAGTTATACAATGCAATCCAGGGTCGTCGGTTTGTTGTATATATCGGGTGTGTTAATATCCGTATGGTAAAGTGTTCAAGCCGCCTGTTTTAAAAATACTATAAAATCGAGTTTAAACGTATAATGAAAGATTGTATAGTTACCTTTTCTAGATGCGGTATACTAATTGCATGCAAGGAAATATATTTAGGAACTAGACATAAAAAAAAAAAACCATAATTAGGTTCAATTCGGATAGCCATTATTCCAGTTTTCGAAGCGACTTGACTCGAATGTAAACTCCCTTAAATTTAATAAACTGTTAAAACTTAAATTACCTAATTCTACATCTAAATTATATGCTAAATTATTATTATCACTATTAATATGTGCATGACTATTTACATTATTTACAGCTAAATCTAAATATTCTAAATTATTAATAATACTATCTAAGTTAGGTCTACATTTTAACTCTAAAATGTTGTACAGTAAAAGCCCCCAATAACTTTTTCCCACAGTCGTCTCTCTTAATTCTAAATGTTTTATATTGTAATCCCTACATCGTCTAATTTTTAATAATACACCCGCCCAATATTGTCTTATTATACCTTGTGGCCATATCACACTTCCGTATAACAGATTATTATTCCAGATCCGGTGACCACGGTCGCATTGTAATTCATATGTTTGTTGAAATATTTTACGGAAAAAATATTCAAAGTCACAAATAGAATATCTAACTAATTCATACTTAATAAAATCTAAATTCGAGCTTAAATCTAAATTAAATTTATCCCAAACAAAGTCACGCCACTCGGGTCTCCGTGACATGTGGTACATGGTATGGAATTTTTTTTTTTTTTCCTTGCATGCAAAACAATTTTCATTAAAATGTCGGTGATTGTTTAATGACACCTCACAGTGAGGTGTCATTAAACTTTCTAGAGAGGTACGGAAATACCTCTCAATTACTTCTAAAACTATAAAAAAAAAATAAAAAATAAAATTCTTAAAAATATTAATAATATAAATATTAAAAAATAATGATACTTAGATAGTGTTAAGTGTCGTGTAGGTTCTCGTATTGAACAGTCGACGAGAAGCTCTGGATACGACTAATTCGAGTTCGAAAGATATGTTTTTGATGAGAAAAAGTATTATCATACAAATGTAATAATAATAATACAATAAGAGATTCCTTATGTTAACACCTTCATTTATCAAACATAGATACGTACCTAGTAATAGTTCATGAACTGTTGAGATCACACATTTTTTTAAAATTATTACTATATATATTAATGCGGAGGAAGATCTTAAACCTCTAGCCAACAAACTAGTGGTGTGTAGTATCAATTGTATGGTATAGCACATTTTCCTATCAGGTGTGTAGGATGTGTTTGGATACATGTTTTTCAAATAAATCTCTAATTCATGTGCACCACTATTTTTGGCTATGTACATTGCACGTCCTAGGAAAATAGAAATATTGTATGCCTGTAGCAAAACTTTAGGTCGTATTACACACGTTATTAATCTCGAGTACTTCCCATATGATATGTTCCATTTGAAATAAATACGAAACATTTTCGGTACTTAGCTTAATACAAACGTATTCAAGTTGATATATATATATACCTGAATATTATAAATATGTAAATACGTAAGGGGAGAAAAAAAAAGCGTGGTAAATAGTTATAAATAAGCGTTTATTAGTATCTGTATAAACATCGTTTACTTATCTACAATTCACTTATCATGTTAAATATTCGAGACGTTAATAATTCTATTTCTGCTGCATCTAAGTCTACAGGCATAAAACCTTGCATTTTTTTTAACTCATTCGTTCCTACCCATATCTGCAGGCGACGCTCACAAGTTTCGCATTTTTTAAATTCTCTTATTATACCTAGCATGGTTGACGGTTGACCTGTATACTGTTGGAAAAGTTTTTTTTCAGAACTTAACATAATTTTATTTGGGTTCATAAAATTGAAGATTGTCTGGCAACGGTTATTAATCCTACTTAATCCTACTACAGAAATATTTCGTGGTATGTTCCAACCAGTCGTCAGTCTCTGTGACGTATTTTGTTTCTAAATATAATGTTAAAATCAATTCCGTTTCATTTTTATTTAGATTTGTGACATATAATATATAAGTTAACTCTTTAAATGTATAACAAAAATAATTTGCTCTAATTATCGGTAATACGCGTGTTGTGCGGGCTATTCCTAAAGCTATTGACAGGGGGTTAAATCTCAACTTTCTAATAATTTTACGAGTCGTCGCAATGAAATTATTATGACAATTGGTTCTCTCGCACCATAATAAATTTTCGTGTACATTGTTAGTTGAAATAAAATTATTAACCTGTCTCACCAATTTAATGTCAAAAATAAATGGGTCCTCATGATTATTAAGGTTAAAATAATCAATGTAAGTTTTCGTTAATTTTAAATAAAAACACATAATATCCTGTAATTGATATGCATCCATTGTCAGTGCTAATGATACTATGGGTGATATATATTCTTCTTCTTCATCTTCGGAGGAGGATGGATATACGATTTCGTTTGATATCATAGTCCTATAAAAAATAGGTATCAGAATAATTTATAAAAAAAAAAAAACTAGTGGTACTCACCGGAAAAATTCAGTTGGGCGAGTCATATTTCAAAATAATGATATCAGTGTGTTGAATATTATATGTTCAAGTCACTGTGATAACTGATAACGCGGTGGCGGGCTCGCGCGTGTTCGCGGCGGCCCTTTGTAAGGTATAGTGGTTGTGGTGGTGGTGGGGGGAAATTATACATCTCGTACGTATGTGAACGATTGTCGTAAACACCAGTTAAATGAGATAGAATATACCTCGTAATCATGAGCGAGTAAGTTGCGCAGCGGTGTGGTTGTCGTATGGGAAGCGACTGGTTCGAATTCGAATCCCGGTTCGGCAAAAAAATTTTTAAATTATTTTCCGCGGCTAATTAATAGTGAAGAGTGGCGGGGGGAATATCGTACAAGTGCGTGATTGATGGTTGGGGTTATATGATGAGCGGGGTAGCGGGGGGGGGGGGAATGTCATGTACGTATGTGATATGGGTTGAGCAGAAGAGGTGTATAGATGTATATGGGTTGAGCAACGAGTTTCGCGGGTTGAGCCATCAGGTATAGGGTTGAGCCAGTAGGCTGGGGTTCCAGAACTCTAATTTTTATCCTACTGTTATACTTATTTTAGTTATTAATATCAAAAAATAAGATAAAACCATTTGCCTTAATGTACAATATTTTATTCAAATTCATATATTAAATATTCTTTGTTGGAACATACAACATTATATTATAATAGTAGGTAAAATAATAATAATAAAAATTACAATTTTATATTTAAATTGCAATATAGTAATTGAATAGTTAATACAATAAAAAAAAATACTGTGGACAATATTGATAAACTAATAAGTTATTAAAATGATAAGTAATATTATTATGATAATCATAGTAATATAAATACATTTTAAAATAATTTTACATAATAATATATTCATAGTTGGGACTTACAACATTATATTATAATAGTAGGTAAAATAGTAATAATAAAAATTACAATTTTATATTTAAATTGCAATATAGTAATTGAATAGTTAATACAATAACAAAAAATACTGTGGATAATATTGATAAAAAACTATAATTTTATTTTCTTCTTTTGATTTAATCGTGTTTGCGCACCGTCACGGAGCTATTGAGGTAGTATCTCTAGCTGACCGTACGACACTTGCGGCGGGTAATTGTATGCGTTATAACCGGTGTGTGATTAGGAGTAGATAACTTAACACTTAAATTGAAGGTGTGCGTTGGTGGCACTAAAACATATTTATTATTGCCGACACATATAATACAGTCGTGTTATAAATCGGGGGATATGATCATATCTTACAGTTTCCTACTATTCGGGAATGGCGATGTACAAAATACTATCTATATAAACAATAACATAATATGTAATCTTATCTGCGACGATGGTGACAATATGATAGTGGCTTGAACCGACAACAGCTGACTCCTGGGCACGATGATGGACGACACTGGTACCAATGGACAACACCAAGCGGGACTGGGGCACCTACCGACGCACCGGCGATGGTGCAATTGGCACACCTGACTGGTGCGGCGCTCGCGGCGTAACGGCGTACAGCAGGGCTCCGTGGGAAACCACGTGGAAACGCAAATTCGGCCGATCGCGAACCACTATGAACCGGCGAACAGGGGCGCACCCACGCACTCAACACGCGACAAGCGAAATCGGTATAACGCACGGACAAAGAAAAAAACAACAAACGGGCACGCGTGGATTAATGACGGCGTGTATGCGAAAAGAAAAGCGCGGTCGGGGGACGGATCCGGACACTAGACCAACGACAAAAGATGGCGCGGGTAGAACGACAAACGACCGGCCAAGCACGGACGTGCGGGCAGAACTGGTTGACGGCGATATTCCCCGGCTAGAAGCGCGCCACCAGCGCTATCAAGGGTGGTGGAAGGGAACGGGGTTCAACTTCGCGAATGTTCGGCACCCGATGCGATGTACAGCGGGACAACAACGCTGTTGCCCAAACAAATCGGTTGGTGGCTTGTGCAATCCATTTAGACAATGCTGTGGATATTTTTTCATCTGAAGTCATTTCAAATTTTATATTTATTCTTATAGATTCTGTAAATTATTAAATGTAATGAATAATAATAATTATACTGTTTTAAGGCCACTGAAATAAGTAACTTGAATACTATGAATTAGTTATAGTTTATAATGTTATATATTTATTTTTAAATATATTTTAAAATGGCAGTAAATAATTATTAATAAATTATAAATGCTCCCTGATATAACTATTATAAATAGTTGCTTATTATTTCCCTAAATCTATGGTGGCTTATCTACTTTTAAGAATCTGAATAGAGCAATATAGTAGAGTATTGATTTTACAAAATGTTGGTTTTGTGTTTGTCTAACAGCACTTATTTTAGAAGAAATCATACTTAGGTTTTCTGCTAACAAATTAGATGTATAGTTTATACTTTGGGAAAGATGAGATATTTAAATAATAGGGTAAACATGGTTACCAAACAATTAAACCGCTAATGTTCAGAATCGCTTTTTCATATTTTATTCAAATTCAAACTTAATACATCTATCAATAATAATAATGCACTCAATTATGGTGAGGTAAACGCTTGACACCTATACTGAAAGCAGCAGCCGAGTGGTTATATATACTTACTGCAGGCTTGGTTTTATATACCTACATAATTACCATATTAATACTATTTAAAATCCTTACCAAACAACAAACGGCAACAGTTCAACCCTTGGAATTTATTTTTTCCTTTAAACCCAACATACGAATAATCTTTAATAAAATTGTCAAGAAACATACGTTGCATAATTCTTCTAACAGAATCATTTATTTTTGAGCTAGCTAATCTTGAAAAAATGATTGCCTATAAGTATAATTATTGAAAATAGTTCAAATTTAAACTGAATGTTGAGTACAATTAATTATTATTATTAATTGATTTTTCCTGATCTTTATATCAACTAATAATTTTTCAATTTTATCCATATCGTCAGAATTTTCTATGGGCCACATTATTTCAAATCCATCAGAAATATCATAGTCTAAAGTTTGCTTTGGGAGAGAAGAATCAATAACTTGAGCTGTCATATTTTTAATGGTTTCAACCGAGTAAGATAAGCTTTTCATTTCATATTTCAAATTTGTTAATGTGGTTTTAACAAAATTCTCAAAGTCTAAAACAAAACAAATAAATAGATATAATGTAACACATGATTTAATCTATGAAATAAATTATAGGTACACTATTATAATACCAGTATTTGACGACGTTATTACAGCTGAAGGAGTAGAAACAGAAGATGAATTTGAAGGCGTCTGTGTTCCAAATGATATTGAAGATTTACTTGTTGATGGAGTAAATTGCTCATTATTAGTCTCATTTAAAATGTATCTATAATACATTCAATTATTTAATTTTAAATAGTGCAGTTTTAAATCCTGAAAAAACTAAAAATACAATATAATATACAGTAATAAAATTATAAGATACCTGGAATATCATAGATTATATTTTCTGCTTCTGCGTCTGCATCTGTTAAATTGTTAACTTCACTCATTGTACCTAACAGCTGTGTTTCAGAGTCATTTTTGTATAAAATGGTAGATATATGTGCAGTTGATTCACTATTATCTGATGATTCATTATCGCCTATACAAATTAAAATTTTACAATAATTATTTCCAAGATTCGATTTTAATTCAAATTATTAAAATACAGTTGATTTAGTTTTAATATAATATAAACAGTAGTAGTTTAGTAACAGTAATAGTAATAGTACACTCACTGTCTGCTTTAGCAACATTTGGATTATAAGATTTGTCAATATCACTGTCATCATTGGTATCTTCACCATTTTCACTATCTATATAATTGTTTAAAATAGGTATTATAATAGATGCAATTACAATATATAAGTATAATAAGCTAAAGAAAATAAAAACATTGCTATAAAATCTTTTTAAAAATTAAATAGATATGTACCTGAAATATTATTTGCGAAAATAGGGGGTTTATTTGACCTAGGCAGTTTTTTTGGTTGTTTTGAAATGTTTATTGCTCTTTTCAAGGATATCTTCATGTTTTCTTTTTTCTTTTTTTTGTGTGATTCTGAAGATGACAAATCAGATGTAATTGAGCCATTTTTGCTTTTTTTTTGCTTCTGTTAAAGACTCTGAAAAGAAGATTATATTTTTTACTATATATAACTAGCTAATTTCTTAAATAAAATTAAAATTCTACACACCAATAGATTTGTCAGCTGCCAATCTTCTAGCATCAAAAAAATCGAAATCAAAAGTATTTGATGGTGTACGCATTTCAATCATTTTACTTTTGTTTTTTATATGTGATTTAGGCCAGGCGCACTGACCATTAGAAAACCAATGATTTGGCACAGCAGCCACAGTATTTGATTCGTTAAATATAATGATCGACCACATTTTCTACGAAAAAAAAAAAAATAATAACTATTAATTATAAAAAATAATAAATAATAAGTAAATGTATAGGTATACAGATTTATTATTATACCAATAGTTGAATTATGTTTATTTGATGCAAAATACTTGCCTTTATATTAAATACCTATTTATAATAAATTGCAGAAAAATGTTGCCAATTGTAGTTATGCATATAAGTTATATAGTTACCTATATGTAAGATGGTATATTGTATAGTATAATTTATATACCAAAAAGGGTCGGGTCACACTGCGGTATATTCGCCGTTGAGGCCGAACGGTTTTACCGCCGGCGTTTGAAAAACCGTTCAAGTGGCTGTGCCACACTAGGACGGCAAAACCGTTTGGCGTTTCCATTTTTTTCGTTTTATTCCCATTTGGAATTTGGTGATATAAACACGTAATTTGTTAATTTATTCATAAACTGAAGAATCTTATAACCTAGAAATATATAATAATTTCTTTGTATTTATGATAATTATAAATTCTAAAAATTTATTTGTTACATTCTTTTTTGAACCCATCTATAAATTGATTTCAATTAAATATAATGCAGAGTGCTAATAATATGTAAGTATCAAAAATATTATGAATATTACCTACCTATTGAGTGCATAATGTACTTGATAATACGTATTAAATATTTAAGAAATATATTTAATCAATATATATTTAATTAGAATGAATCTTAACCGTGCTGTTTACCACTACAATTTACTCAAAGTAATTGCCGTTGCTGAAGCTTGTGGAGAGCTAGATCCACCCAAGCAAAACCGAAAATACTGGGTGCATCCAATAAATTCAGACCGTGAATCATTTGACGATACATCTAATACATTGTCCATGGTATGATTTATATTCCCAGTAGTTCTAAAAAAACATAAAATCATACGTAGTAAATCTACCTAGATACTTAATAATTAATTATATAATTTTGATAATAATAATTTTGGAGGTGTTGCCCATTCTCTATCATGTTTTATATTGTTTATGTTACCCATATATTAGGTATATCCTATTATAATTACTTAATGTGTTAAAAAATTTAGAAATTGTATATAAATTACTTTATTCACAATAATATCATCAAATATACTTAGTAATATCAAAGGCTGACTGATCGTTTTCGCTCAGAATCGTTTTTCTTATACAAAATTATATTTTATCATTGAATTCAAATTTAACACCATCCATTACAGTAGCCCACTTGTAACCTACTGTACAGTAGAGCGACATCCACGTACCCACCTTTTTTATATTTAAAAGAAGAAAATTTCATACAAGGTTCTCATAGTTCATACTGTAACCAAAAAATCTCAAAAATATATAAACAGTTTTTTCTACGGATATTTAAGTTAAAATTATGTTCTATTATAGATTTTTGTCAATTGGCATAAATTTTGTTGCATTAAAATATGAATTTTCACTTGGTAGAAGCACTATTAGCAAAATTATTAAAGAAACGTGTGAAGTAATTTGGAATATTCTGCAGCAAGCTGAAATGCCAAAACCAAGTTCCGAACAGTGGCATGATGTAGCGGACAAATTTTTTACAAAAACCCAATTTCCCAACTGTGTGGTAGCTGTTGACGGAAAGCATATACGATGCGTCAATCCTAAAAACTCGGGATCAATTTATTTTAATTATAAGAAATTTTTTTCGATAGTTCTAATGGCAGTAGTGGACGCAGAATACTGCTTTATATCTATCGACGTAGGTGCATACGGACGAGAAGCTGATTCCACTGTTTTTAAAGAATGTCCCTTCGGAAAACTTTTATATTCGGAACAACTTGGCTTACAGGCACCGGTTTGTTTGCCAAATACCAGTGACAACCCTCAGCCATATGTTGTAATTGGAGATGAAGCCTTTGGTCTACATAAAAATTTATTAAGACCTTTTCCGGGACGTGGTATTGATCAAAGAAAAAGGATTTTTAACTATAGGTTGTCAAGAGCAAGGAGGTATGTAGAGTGTTCTTTTGGCATACTGGCAAATAAATGGCGAGTTTTACATACAGCAATAAATGTAGAACCGGATTTTGCCGATATTATTGTTAAAGCTTGTTGTATACTTCATAATTTTGTCAGAAGAAGAGACGGTGTCAATTTTGAAGATACGCTAAGCAATAGCTTAGATGATTTAGAAGTACACCAGAATGATACTGGAGGTCGTTCACAAGGCAAAGATGTTAGGGACTATTTTGCAAATTATTTTTTAGAGGCTGGATCTGTTCCATTCCAATATAGATTTGTATAAGAAATTGTATTTAATATTATAATTTTTTAAATACTTATTTGAGATTTATTAAAACTTTTAATTATTAATATTTTAATTTTATATTTATTCTTAAATAACCTGTGTAAACAATACAAATTATAAAAATACTATATTGTACTATGTTACCTATGAGTTATACAACTTACTTTTATCTTCCTGTTCTTTGATTGAAAATGTTTCCCAATTTTCAAACATATTCGTTGCTATATCCAACCAAGATTTTCTTTTAACATCTCTTTCCAAAAACCCTTTACTAGTGGTTTTCCAAATGCATTCGTGCTTTTCGATTTCTAATATTAGGCACTCCACGTCAATCATTATTATGTAGTATATAAAAAATGCACCAGGGTAAATAATTAAGAAAAGATTAACAAATTTTGTTCACGGAAATTGAATACACAATTTTCTTCAAACCGTTGGACGGGTACCGCAGTGTGACACACGTCATTTGAAATAGTGTTATATTAAAGCAAACGGCGTAACGGCACCGCCGTTCAACCGCTGCATGCAGCGGCACGCGGCGGCGGCGAACGGCGACGAACGGCAAAACCGCTGTGTATGGCGCGCTAAATTTAATCATGTATGTTTTCCACGAACGTAAAAACCGCGGCGGTAAAACCGTTCGGCCTCAACGGCGAATATACCGCAGTGTGGCCCGACCCAAACCTAGGTATACCGTATAATAATATTTTAAAGATTGGGTAGATTTGTGTAGTTTTAAATTTTAATTATAATAAATATATTTATATCTAGACATTTTAGAATACATCTTATAATTTAATGATTTTTATTGTACATTTTAATGTAAAATAGACATAGCAATATTTTTATTTCCATGAACCAGAATTAACATTTTTGATTTAATATCGGTTAGTTCCCAATACTGTAGAACATTTGATAAATCTTGAACAATTCAAATATCTAATTGAGAAGAATTAATTGGGTTATTGTAAAAATCAACTTTGTTTAAAAACTTATATCCAACAATTATTATTTTATTATTAGGCTTTGCTAATTGAACTATATTAACAACGTTTACAATTTCTTCCTTATTTGTAAGTATAAATCTATCTGCCAATCGTTTAATATGTATAGTGAAATTACTCCATTTATAAAATAAAAACTGACTGGAATACTTCAAATTGTTTAATATAGGTCCTTGTTGGTGTGTATTTCTTTTTGGTTTATTTGTTATTAGGGAAATCTCGGTATCAATAGAACAATTATTTTCGTTATACCTACGAACAATTTGTTGTAGTGGTTGATGATGTTTTCGTAAGGCAGATTTTAATATTTTCATGTGATTTTCAAAAGGAAAACAACTAGATGAGTCAAGAGGACCAAATTGCTTGTAATCATTTACTAAATGTAACCAACCGTGTATGTTGTATGAAACAAAATGGTCTCCATATATATATTGGAAACTTTTCACAAAATAATGTAACAATTTATTTGCATATTCTATTTTATTATTACTTTGATTTTTACTCAAAAGAATTATCATAGCAATATTCAATAACATAAAATTATCATAGCATTCTTCTGATAGTACATTTTTTAAAACCACAAGGCCAGTATATAATAGGAACTGTCTTAATTCAGTGGCCTTCCACCGAGAAACATCTTGAATTATTCTAGGCTTTCTAGAAAATTCACTAGGGATGTAGATTTCCAGACTTACTAATGATCTACTAATATCATTAATTTTTTTACCATTTAGGCGTACTCTAAGAGGACCTGAATGAATCCAAAGATGTATGAGTTTACGCATAACCCCTAATAAAACTAAATGCATGTAATCTAATGGGAAGCATTTAACAATATCAAAATTAGGAAGCTCAATTAAATTTGAAGTAATACCTTCTCTAACGTGATGTTGTTTTTGAACCATAGCTACATAACCATCGTGAGTTCTCGACTGACACCCTCTTTCTAAATACGGAAAACATGTTCTATTATTCAAATATTCACCACTTTGAAAACACCGGGTACATGAAGAAAAACCCGAATGTCATTTTATTTTTAAAAGAAATGAACGAGCCGGGGCATCACAGCAAAATGCTCTAATTGAAACTTTGTATAGTATATTTTCCAACTCTAACCCATTTAATGATAAAACTTTAGCTTCACGTATAAACTTTTCAAGATAATCATTACTGTCATGGGGTTTTTCATTACCATGATAAATTTCTACAGGGAATACATGATTAGAGTGTGGATATATGTATGCTAAAATAGGCCAAAACTGGCTAGAACTACTTTTAGATAAAGGTAAACCGTCTACTCCAACCATTACTTCTATCTCACTATTCAGTTTAAACTTCAATGAAGAATTCTTGATACCTTCCTTTAAACCAAAATGATAGTATATTCCAGGAGTTAAAATATCTATATTTGTGGTTTTTGATGACCCAGACTGTAGTAATGTTCTACAGTCTAAGGGCAATTTTTGTAATGGAAGATAATTTTCTTCTTTAAGAATTGATAATAATTTGTTGATAGTCACATGCGGAACATTACATTCTATAGCCCATTTTTTTAGTTTTAAATCTATAGGTATTTTAGAATAAGTAATATCATTTGGTGTATTTGTAATATTATCGAGGGGAAATAAATCATTAATAAAACTATTGTTATCATAATTAGATTGATTATAGTCATGGTCATTAGAACTATTAGATGCATTTGTTAAACTTGAGTTTTGTATTGTTGAGTCAATAATTTTATTAATTGGACGTTGTTCTAATAAACTTTCATTTTTTTCATTGTTAAGTAAAAAGTTGTCAGGTGTATTAATATTTAAATCTGAAGATTGTTGGTGCAGTTGATGACTGTTAGTTGTACATAATGATGGTTGATAGGCATTTATAGTGGAAATTTCATCTGCAATTTTTCTCCGTTTGGATCTATAACTTTTTATCATTCTAGAATGCCTAAAGTATGATGTGGACAAAAATTCTACATGAGAAATAAAAACATACAATTTAATTAGATTTTGCTATCGGGTAAGACGTTATTTTAAAAACAAGCAAAAACAATGGCAATAAAAGCGATAGGATTCTCCGTCACGGCCACGTGTATGAATAATTTATAATATAAGTACCTATAGGTACCTTATATAGGTACCTTATAAGTTATAATATCACGAGGTAGTATTAAGGCATAATAATATTTGGTAGGTACCTGTATAATCGTCAACTGAATTTATGTTATAGGTATATTGTTAAAAAAAGTTACTTCAGTTACTCAGCATATATCTACATCTAAGCACCAACAAAATAGAGATCGTAAAAAAAAATGTCAACAAAATTTTCTGAGTTCAGAGCCATCTACGTCTTCTAATAATTTGTCAGCTTTTAATACCGATTTGTGTCGTATGTTAATTCGCGCGGATATTCCTATTTTCAAACTAAAAAATCGAGAATTCACAGATTTTTTAGAAAAATATACCGGCTAACAAATTCCAGATGAAAGTACCATCCGAAAGAATTATGTTAGTATAATTTACGAGGAAACATTAAAATCAATTAGACAGTTTATTCAAGATGGACCAATATGGGTTTCAATTGATGAATCGACAGATGCAGAGGAAAGGTATATTGGTAATGTAATCATCAGCAAACTATGTTCTGAGCCTACTAAATCATTTCTTTTAAATTGTGTGCATTTAGAAAAATGCAATAATAAAACTATTGCTAAATTATTCAATGATTCTATGAACTTATTATGGCCAAATGGTGTAAAATATGAAAACGTATTTTTATTTTTGACCGATGCTGCACCTTATATGGTTAAAGCTAGTAGTATTTTAACAGCATTTTACCCTAAACTGGTACATTTTACATGTTTAGTACATGGCTTTCACCGTGTCTCAGAAACAATAAGATGCAATTATTCCGAGGTTGATCAATTAATAGCGACCATTAAAAAAATATTCTTAAAAGCGCCAAGTCGTGTTTCAAAATTTAAAGAAATGTATCCAGATCTTAATTTACCTCCTGAACCTATTATAACAAGATGGGGTACGTGACTTGAAGCCGTCCAATACTATTGCGATCATTTTGACAAAATAAAAAATGTTATTTTAAATTTCGATACTGAATCGGCTGCAGCTATTGAAAAAGCAAATTCACTGATGCAAAATATCAATTTAAAAAACAACTTGACATACATTTCTGCAAATTTTTGTTTTTTTGATTCAGACAATTAAACAATTGGAAACTAAAAACATGTCTTTGATAGAAAGTATTAGCATTGTAGAAAAATCAGCAGATAAATTAGAAAAAACTCAAGGGCACATGGGAGAAATCGTCAAAAATAAATTTGCCGATATCATTGGAAAAAATTCTGGATTTCAAACAATTAAAATTATCAGAGATATTTTAATTGGTAAAAATCAACAGGGCTCTCTGGACATTGAATTCACTCCTTCTGATATAGTGAATATGAATTACGCCCCGATCACATCTGTTGACGTAGAACGGTCGTTTAGTCAATATAAGAGTATTCTCCGACCAAACCGTCGCAATTTTTCATTTGCAAACCTTCAACAATATGTTGTTTCGCATTGTTATGTTCCAGAATAATACTAGTTTTATATACCTACATCGTTTGTATTACTTTCTTTTATAAAATATTTTTTTTGTAATTTTTAATATCTACTAATACGTTTTTTCGATATACTTTTTTAAATTTTTTTTACATATTTTAATATTTTTTTTACATATTTCGATAAAAATAATTACATATTTATGTACATATTTTGATTTTTTTATTACAATAAAATCCGTTCCCTAGTTATAACTTAATACTTATATCATTTATTATGAATTAATGACTATTCATGATCAAAGCTTATATTATTGGTGTTGTACTGTTCTATATGTGTGCCGTGTGGCGCGTATTGCGTTAACCGATTACCGACGACCTACGCGTTGTCCCGTATATACTCGTGGAGAAAAGGCGGTTATTCAGTTATATTGTTAGGACGTTAGGTTATAGTAACTGTTTACTTGGAGTGGCGCGTCGGAGTACGGACTACGGAGTACGAACTACGGAGGAGTACGGACGAGTGAGAGACGCGTGCAGTGTGTACTGCTATATTAGGATTCACTGATAAACAATCTTCATCGATACGTATTTTTATTCGATCACACATATACAGAATTGCCCGTCAACGTATTACCTATATTATTATAAATTATAATTTATATTTAGCATTGATATTATTAAAATAACTGATACGAGTATACGACACGCCTATAATACTGGCGTATGGGTTGCGGCTTGCGGTCTTTTTTGAGGAAGAGAGAAAGTTCAATATCTACGAGAGAGCTGATAAACTATAATAGGCCATTTTTGAGGTTAAGATAAAAAAATTGTTAATTTGTATATATTTGTAATAATAAAGAAACCTTTATTACATCAAAAATTGTATCACTTTACATATATTATGATCTAAGCTTTAATCACTTTATTCTCAGTTGATAAGACCGATGTCCTATCCATTCTCATAATATCATAGAACAATATCTGACATGACTTGAACACTTTTTATCACTGTATATAATATGACGTATTATACTAATATACTAAGGAGCGGCACCGGCCGGGTTTACCCAGACGACCAGACCAGCCTGGACGGGCCTTGGGCCGTGCCGGATTCTATGAAATGTAAATCTATTAGGACAAAAGTTATACTGGCCGGGCCAGACTGGACTTTCCTTAAATCATATGCGGGCCTGGTCCGGGCTTCTGTGAAATATTAGAAATTCTAGCAGGTCCCATGACAAAATATACCTTTTTGTACTAAATTATGAGTCATCGGACGAAAATATATGGGCTTAACCGTGCCGTACTTAATCTTTGCAATTTTTAGATGGACAGGACCAGACTATTAAAAATATAAATAATAAATATATATTTGAATATTTCCTTACCAAAAACTATTCGCTAACCGGGCAGACCTCTATAGTATGATATACATTATACATAATACGTGTATTAGTAGGTATTATACCTACTTGAATGCCTTGAAAATATTTGGTGGCTTGCTGCGTATTTTTGTCATACATAACTATGATAAATGGTGGTATGGTATATTGGTAGGTACACAATATGTGATATGAAATATACCTACTTCATAGTTTATAATGAAAATCTATATCATAGGAATATGTATATATTTTTTTTAAAATTTTTTTTAACAATATTATTATTGTGATACATTATTTATTGTAAATTGTTATTTGTAACATTTGATTAGTTACTGTAAACAATCCCGGATCAAGGGGAGGGCAAGGGGCCCAAAGTGATACATTTTTATTATTTTAAAGAGTTGTATAATATAACACAACCATGTTATAACTTATGGCCCCTGAATGTTTTAATCCGGACTGGATTGTAAATGACACTAAATGTACAATTCTTAAACCTATAATATAATAATATTATATTAAAAGATTGTGTGACATTTACAACTGTTCCAGCAAATCGATTTCTTGATCAATAACGACTTTATTAGTAGGTATTTAGAAGGAGAGTAATAAAATAACTATATTTATTTAATCCAAATAGTAGTTGCGCTTACCAGCTATAATATTAAAACTCTTATTAGTAAACTCTACAGGATTTCTAGTACAAACCTAAAATGTTACCTTTATTATGTTTAAAAAATATAGTTAGGTAGGTATATATTATAGAAATTTCTTTATATAAAATACTTGTTGCAATAATTATTTTTCATTATTTTAACAATAATATTATGTATTCAAAAATTATTTAAAATGTTTTGTTATATAATAAGATTAAGTACTGTTGTCTGTTATACAATATACAGTACACTGGATAAACATCTTACTATATAAGTACCTATAATAATTACACGAACGCACTTATAAAGCATAAATATATTATATTTTTACCAACTATATATATTTAAATTTGTATATCAAACCGAAACTAATGGGCATTATTTTAATCTACAAAATTCTTATAAAATAAACTACCTAATACCTAATAAATTAATAAATTATTTCTAGACATAATACTTAAGGACTTTGATTAGAATATTGAAGGGCTATAAAAAAATGACTTAATTAATCTATATCTGCAACACAGAAGTGATGAGGAGTGTAACAATTTCTATATTGTTAAAAAAAATTGTATCAGATTATGATACAATTATGTAACTGTGATTGACCATAATTTAAAAACATTTACAATAGTTTATTTAATTATTAAAATAAACAAAAATGTTTTCATTTAATAAACAAATAAAAATGAAAAAAATATCTTTTTTTTTTTTTTTTTTTAAAAACTATGACGTTTATTGAGAATTCACAATCTGTACATTATATACAATAAGTAAATATGATAAAAGTAATATAAAGACTTTGAGTGACATGAAGGAAGACTCGCAGTCGAGTCACCTTAGACAATGAGTTAAAGAGAAAAAAAAAAAAAAAAAAAAAAAATAATTTAATAATTTTTAGTTTTCTTAAATATATTTTAATGGTTAAGCAGGTCTCTGCACCAGCTGCGTTTGAGACGTCTTGTGGGGTTGTCTGGGAGAGTTTTTGAGGCCAGTTGGGAGATGAGGTGGTTGTGGTTCATGAGGAGTTTCCCATGAAATCTTTTGTAGAAGTAGGTGGCTGTTTCTTGGACAGTTTTGATTTGGAGGTCATCGTGTAGTAATTTATTCGTTACGTACCATGGAGCTTTAGCAATGATACGTAGGCAAATTGATTGGAATGCTTGGATTGTGTATGCATTTGATTTTTTGGTTGGGCCCCAAAGTATGATGCTGTAGGTCCATAAGGGTCGGAGGAGGCATTTGTAAATAAGGATTTTGTTTTGAATGTTGGTGTTAGATCTTAGTAAGGGTCTAAGTAGATGAAGTCTACTATTTAATTGTTTTCGTTTGTCCTTGAGATGAGGACCCCATGTGAGTTTTCTGTCGAATGTGAGACCGAGATATTTGACAGCCGTGCAATGAGGAATAGTGGAATTATTCATGATGATCGGAGGACAGTCTTGTGGTCTTAAGGAAAAGGTTATGTGCGATGACTTGGTTTCATTGATTTTAATACCCCATTTGTTGAACCAGGGTATAAGGATGTTTAGGTGAGTTTGGATTTGATGGCTGGCAAGGATAGGGTTGACACTTGAGGCAAGTATGGCTGTGTCATCGGCGTAAGTTCCAATGAGAGTGAACTGACTAACTGGGATATCAGCAGTGTAAAAAATGTAGAGAAATGGGGCGATATCGCTACCTTGCGGAACGCCAGCTTGAAGTTCATGGTGAGTTGATAGTCTAGTGTTGATTCTGACTCTGAACGATCTGTTTTCAAGGTATGACTTTAAGAGTAGATAGTAGGGGGCTGAGAATGTTTTTTTTAAGTTTGAACAATAGTCCGTGGTGCCAAACGGTTTCAAAAGCCTTCGCGACGTCTAGAAAAACTCCTGCACAGTATTTTTTTGATTCGAGTGCCGAGGAGACGAAATCGGTTACGCGGTGGAGTTGATGGTTGGTTGAGTGTCTAGGACGGAATCCAAACTGAATGTCTGGCAGAATATTTTCATTTTGTACTATAGGCATAAGCCTTTTTAGTATTATTTTTTCAAACATTTTACCAAATGCCGGCAGGAGACTGATTGGCCTGTATGAGGAAGGGCTGTTTGAAGGTTTTCCTGGCTTCAGTATTGTTATGATGATTGAATTCGTCCGGGTGGGAGGGAAATAAGAAAGGCGAAGTAGGGCATTGAATATATAAGTCAGCCAAATAATTGATTTGGGAGGGAGGTTTTTGATGATTTTGTTTGAGATTTGATCGTGTCCGGGTGACTTGTTGTTTTTCAGGTTTTTGATAATGTTGGAGACTTCAGCAGGGGTTGTGTGTTTGGCTGGTAGGGCCATTGGTAGTGGAGAGATGAGATATGTTTCTACTAAATCAATGTGATTTTGACTAGGAAGAGAAGAATGTGG
The DNA here is from genome assembly GCF_019925205.1 of Metopolophium dirhodum. Lineage (NCBI taxonomy): Eukaryota > Metazoa > Arthropoda > Insecta > Hemiptera > Aphididae > Metopolophium > Metopolophium dirhodum. The sequence goes on along the minus strand of NW_026869896.1, from coordinate 110,147 downwards.
CTTGAATGAGTCAGCAAGGTGAGAAGCTAATAGATCGGCTTTGTCTTGATCGTCAACTGCTAATGAGTTGTCATCTCGGAGTAGTGGTGGCAGTGTTTCCTTATGTCGTAGAAGAGATTTGGTTTTTTTCCAAAGAGTGCCATTGTTTGGAGATAGAGAAGCAAGGTGAGATTTGTAAAGTTCATTTTTGTGAGTCTTGAGGAGAGATTTAAGTTTATTAGATAGTGAATTGTATTTTCGCCTGTCCTCAGGGTAGTGGAAATGTTGCCAGCGATTGCGGGCTCTGCGTTTTTCAGTTATAAGTTGTCTGATTTCAGGTGTAATAAGATGGTCAGACTTCGGACCAAGTAACGGAACGGAAGCATTTTTTTTGCATTGAGTATGGTTTCTGTAAAAGTGCTTATAGCATTATCAATGTCTGCGTGGGATTTTAACTTATTGTTGAGATTAGTGTTGCATGACATAATGTTACGAAACCTTGGCCAGATTATTTTGGAAGAATTATTATTGTTGTGCGATGAAATTGAGGCATTTATTTGAATCAATACTGGAGTGTGGTCCGATGCTGGATCATTTAGGTTTGTTAGCTTTGACTGAAAATGATTAGGGAGACTAGAGATGAAGAAGTCGAGAAAATCAGGGTTGCGGTTTTGGTGAGAAGGCCAGTAGGTTGGTGCACGTGGTGCAAGTACTTTGGCGTTTTTGGTTATGATGAGATTCTGAAGAGAGCGGCCTCGAGTGTTGATTGTTGAGCAGCCCCAACAGTGGTGTTTGGCGTTGAAGTCGGCTCCGAGTAGGAATGAATGATTAATCTGTGTTAGATATAAAAGAAGTTCATTTTCAGGGAATTTTCGGCCAGGGGGGAGATAAGCAGATGCAATGGAAACTGGAATAGAGTTAATAAGCAAGGAAGTGTCAATTATTTGCATATCGATCGATGAACAAGGAAGAGATGGAGTGTGCACTATTTTATTAGAGATGATTAACGCTGCCCCACCATGAGCGGTGCCGTCTGGGTGGTCTGCTCTCAGAATGTTATATCCATATATTTTTAAGGTCGATTTATTTGTAAGATGTGTTTCTGTAATCATGGCTATGTCGACTTGATTTTCAATTAAAGATATTTGTAGTTCGTTTATATTGTTAAGTATACCGTTTGCATTCCATAGTAAAATGGTGATAGGTTTAATCAGATGATTAGCGTCCATCCTTGGTGAATTTATCTATGAGCGTCATGAGTAGAGAGATCATGGGGTTGATTAATGACTTTAGTTCATTAATGAAGGAAGTAAGTTGATTGGTTAGGTTATTTTCGGCAGGAATATCATTTTTGGACCAGTGGTTACTATGATTTCCAGGAGGTATGCTGATGGTGGGGGTTTTGGAAAGAGGTGGAAAGTTTTGAGAATTGGGGATCTCTTGGGTGGTATTTGTTTCAGAGGAGAATTGATGAACTTTTTTATTTCTTTGTGAAGGGTTTAGATGTAGTTTTCTGTATTTCATTAGGTCTTTGTGTATTTGGCAGCCTCTATAATTTGCCGGATGCGAGCCACTGCAGAGAGCGCATTTGGCTGGTTCAGAACGGTCTTTTTGACATTCAGTTGATTCGTGGTTGTTACCACACCGGACACATCTTGGGTTATGAAAACAATAACTGCGAGTGTGGCCGTAATACTGGCAACGTTGGCATTGAGGGATTTCTTTTTTTGTATGGGGAGTCTCGACTTTGACTTTGGAGTAACAGAGTAGTGTTAAGTTAAAGATGTCTTGATTTGATTCGGATTGTTCAAGGTCGACGAAAAATAGGGGCAACGGAGTTTTTGTGGATTTATGGAGTACGTTTGTTATGTTTTTGACTTGAAATCCAAGTTCTGATAGTTCCGTGGAGATAAGGTTTTTATCAGTAGAAGGGTGAAGGTTACGGATAACGATTCTGAACGGTTTGTTTTCTTTTGATTGATATGAGTGGAAGGAGACATCTTCCTCTTTAAGAAATTTGATTACTGATCTGTAGGAATCGGAGCTAAATGTTTGTATTTTGACACCTTTTGTGGTACTTTTGCAAACAAAACTGGAGGTGTCGGTCAATTCCTTAAGTTTGAGACATAAGGTATGGTAATTTAATTTCGCTTCGATGAAGATAGGGGGTGGAAGATTTATTTTGATAGTATTCGTATCATTATTGATATCAATGGGCTGTTTAGATGAGGTTTCCATATGTTGAGTTTCATTTTCATTTTCAGTTGCCGAGGTAGGCGAGAGCGGTGCGAAGCGGTTATTTGAGATGAAAATGTTAGAGTCTACTTTTTTGTATGAAGGAGATTTGGTAAGCGGTGATCTGATTCGTTTATTTGATTTTTTTTTTTGCCAGATATCATCGTCAGAAAAGTCGTCTGGAGACTTGTTGCTAGTTTGTGGTATTTTGGTTTTGACGAGTATTAATGGAGATAAAGGTGGTTTGTTGATTTGCTTTGTGGAAGCGGTGTTAGTTTTGGACGATGAACTCATTACGAATACTGATAAGGTGAGAGGTATCGGGAAGCCTTAGGCCGGTAATGACCTTGGGCCGGAGACAACCGCGAGCGGTCGGCGGTCGTTTAATTAGGTAATGCGGCTGTTGTGTGTGTCGGTAATTACTGACTAAGATAACGGGAGAATAAAATCATATGACCTGTATCAAGAAGACTGGTCTTTACGCTATCGAAGCTATAAAGGCGAACTAAACGTTAACATACGTGTTGCTCGGACGGGAGTCGAACACGAATCTTTAAAAAAAATTAAATCTAAAAATATAATTTTAACATGCTCTCTAAATAGTTGTTAACAATATCATAAATTCATAACATATCGTCGGCTTAATTCGCAATTATCGTAACTCCAAAATGACTACTTTTCAGGAAGAATAAAAAACATCTCATTAATTTAAAAACATTGTTAACAGATAACTGTATTTGTTAAAATTTATTATTTATTATTTTGTTGATCTTTTTGAATAATTTATATATTTATTAGAATAATTGAACTTGTGAAAGGAGTTACGACTTTTTCTAAAAAAAAACACACATTTTCAGGAGTTATGGTTTTTTCTCTTTTTATTATTTATTTGTAATAAAATAACTTAATTTTTCAGAAACAAAATATAAAATAATAATTAATAGAAATATAAAATGTTGTCAGCCTTGATTATAATATAAAGAATGAAATAACTGAATTTTTCAGTAACAAAATATAAAATAATAATTAATAGAAATATAAAACGTTATCAACCTTGATTATAACATAAAGAATGAAATAACTGAATTTTTCAGTAACAAAATATAAGTAATAATAAAAAGAAATAAAATACATTATCAGCTTTGATTATTAGTTATTACATTAGGAATAAAATAACTTTTTAAGTATAGTATTTTTAAGTAACAAAATGGTAAATATTGTACATCTATAACAAATATATTTTTAATTAATTTAAGTAATTTATTATTATAAAATTAAATCATTAAGAATAAGATTAAAAATACCATAATTAATATTTATTCTTTGGGCAAATTGTCATAAAAAGAGTGATAATCTTTTTCCATTGATGCTTTTAACTGTTGTAATTGTTCATATTTTTCTTTTTTTATATTGATTCTATGAGTGTGTAATGGTGGTAGTGTCTCAATACTTAATGGGGTTTGTGTAGAGCTATTCCTTGATAAAAGAAGATTGCTCCAGTCTTCTGAAAATCTTAGTTTATAACTTACATTTTTATTACCTTCATACTTTAAAGCCTTTATTTCAGTGACCACTGGATCACCTTTCTTGTTTCCAGGGCGAATTGATTTAAAAAACATTATTTTTGAAAATGATTTTAAAAAGTTAAAACTCAAATACTCAACATAATAGGGGTTTTTGATACATGCAGTTTTACAAGCTGTTTTGCAAACTCTTATGTTATCTAAATAATATTGTACTGATGAGTTTCTTTTTGCTGTTGGGAGTATCTTCATATTATTTTTCAAAAATTGTATTCTAGCTTCATCATTAATAATAGCCCAAAAAGATTTGAAAATAATGTTTCTTTGAGTTTCTGTAACTTCTTTACAATTAAGCAGGGGCGTGCTCACGGGGGGGGGGGGGGATGAGGGTGTCATATCCCCCCCCCATGAACTTTTTTTATGCATTTTCTTAAGTTTCTTGCTAGTTTAGCTTTTCTCGAAAAAAGAGGTAATGCATAATTGGTTTTAATTTTTAAGTTGTGTTAATAATTATTATCAAAGATATAAAATATATATTATAGTAGTCAGTAGATACACATCTGTGAGTAATATTACGTTATCAGATACCAATGGACTATTATAACATTAAAACATTTCAGTCCATTATGTTTCGATATCTATGTTATATTGTTATGAACGCGGCGGAACGCGCCCATCGATATATCAGTACGACAGTTAGTACAGATTATATCCATCACCACGGACCAAAATAGTTCGTTCCGGGATTCCGTCACAATCTATTGTTATCAATAACCGAGCCATAATAAACTAATAACTGCGGGCCGTAGACTGTTGTAAAGTAGCAGTCATGCGTTTTGAAATAAAAATTTTCATATTTTTATAATAATTATTATTTATTAATTATTACCATACTATTACAATTATGTCAAAACGTAAAATTATTGATTATTTTTCTAAAAATACAAATCAAGATGATTGTGAACCAACTTCTAGTAAAAATTCAACGAAAACACCAAGTACACTAAATAAAGTAAGTACCCAATACTTAAAATTGATTTACATTTTAAAGTTTAAAAAACTTGGATAAAATGTACCTACTGCATCTGTTCCAAAATCTTTTTACTAACACTATGCAATGTGGTGCAATAATATTTAGTTTTGCAGTTTTTAGTTATGCAAATATGCAATACTAAAACTTATATTTATACACATTACAAATGCCTAACTGCTTAAATATTTTTAATAATTTCATATTTTCTAGACTGAAAGTATGCATGCAAATGAAAATGATATAAGCTTATTCGTAAACCGTAGATTATCAGATGCTGATAAATTTACTGTAAGTTTAGACTTTATTTCTGATAAAAATAAAGTGTTCTTACTACCTACACCTAGTGTACATAATTTTTACTGTTTAGGCACTTAAAAATGTATGGTTACCATTGACAACATTTGAGTTTCCTTTAAACCAAAAAAATAAGAAAAGAGGTTTAAAATTCCAATATAAATGGTTGCTTCAATTTAATTGGCTTGTTTACTCAAAAATAAAAAATGGTGCTTATTGCAAGTTTTGTGTAGTATTTGCAAAATGTGGTGGAATAAGGAATCAGCCTTTAAATAAATTGGTATTAGAAGCATTTGATGCATGGAAAAAAGCTCTTGAGGTAATACAGTATTTACAGTTTTTATGAATAAATTGTTTATATTATTAAGTGTGATTTTGAACCTAAAATCAGAACACTTAAAAGACTTTGTGCCACACGCTGGGTGCAGCGTTATGACGCTGTGAACGATTTTGTCGAACTATTCCCTTGTGTGGTGGCTGCATTAGAAATAATTACAGAATGGAACGACAGTTCTGCCACTGATGCTGCCATATTATTAAAAGCTATTGATAGTGAATTTTTGATCTCACTTCAAATTACTAAAGTAATTTATTTATTTTAATTTTCTAAAAAATAAAGTTTTAAAGTTATTCTTATAATCTTTTTAACTAAACTTCATTTGTTACAGTTTTTATTTTCCTATGGATTGCCACTATGTAAGCAATTACAATCCAAAAAAATTGACTTAGTAGAAGCAGTTTGCCTTGCCGAGGATATAATTTCAGCACTTCAGAATATTAGGATTAATATTGAACAAGAATTTAATAATATATTCTTAATGGCAAAGGTAATCAAAGTCAATTAATAAATTTTATATTTAATTTTTATCAAACAATTTCTAAACACAATATAATGTAATTTAGGAAATGGCTAAAGTTATCAGCTTAAATCTATCGGTGAAAAGAATTACAAAAAGACAAACCAATCGTGCAAATTTTTTTACAGATTCTGATAATAATAAAATATCAGACATAAATGTTGAACATTATTATCGAACTACAATATTTATTCCATATTTGGATTTCTTTATTGCACAATTAGAAGAAAGATTTACTGCACACAAAACAATTTTTAAAGGTTTTTCTTTTTACCTAATATTTAGTACTAATTATAATTATTACTAATTTATAAATTTAAATAGGATTTGAGACTATTTTTTCAAAAAATCAGTTCTTAAATGCAAGTGAAATTGAATCCTTTAAAAATCTGGCAGAGTTTTATTCACCGCATGTAAATAAAGACAACAGTTTGGCTGAACTGAAAATATGGCGAACAAAGATATTGGACAATTCTGAAGTCATTAAAACTGGCCTAGATGCTCTTCAACTCTGCAGTTCCTCTATTTATACAAATTTGAATAAGTTACTAAAAATTTTATGTGTCCTACCCGTTTTAACATCCACCCCAGAAAGAACGTTTTCAACATTAAAGAGGGTGAAGACATTCACTAGAAACTCAATGCTTGAAGTACAATACTCTTTAACTTATTACTTTAACCGACATTCAATATTTACTTGCATTTTATTTTAGGACCGTTTGAATGGATTAACGTTGTTGGCAGTACATAAAGATATTAGCATTACTCCAGATGAAGTCTTGGATGAAATGTCTATGAAGCCAAGAAAACTTGAACTTATACTTTAGGTCTTTAGATCTATACTTTTTTATGTCCGATTATATAAAATAAAATATTTTATAAAATGTTAATTTTGAGTATGTTTAGCTCTATATCTAGTATTATATCATAATATAATATATATCAACCTACTTCTAAAATATCAATATATAAGAAGATTTTGTGTATATGACAATAAACAAAACAAGATACAGTTTATCCCCCCCCCCCCCATTAGAAAAACCTGAGCACGCCCCTGCAATTAAGTATACAATTTTTTTTTGTTCGAAGGACACAATTGCAAGGACTTTTCAATGATTTAGCAGATTTGTGTACATTATATTTCCACACACCATCAATGTTTTTTTTACCAAAATATTCTTTTCCTTCCAATCTTTTAGTTTTTTGAAAATTCTTGTTCCAATCTTGTGGTTTTCCACGTTTCTTTCTTTTTTTTAAAAATGACTCAGGCAGTTCAACAGTATCTGATTCTTGCACGTTAACATTATAAGTAGTGTTTAACAAATCTTCTTCATCTTCAGTGTTATTAGTATTTAAACTTGCTTCTATATCTGAACCATAAGGTGAGGTAAAAACAATAGTGTTGACTTTATATTATACATTTATTCTTAATATTATATTATAATATAGATTATATAGGTACCTATGTCATAATAAGATGCATTGACTGCATTGAATATAAATGGTTGCTCCTCTGAGTGGTTTCCTAATACAAGATTATTGTCTAGCACAACTTCATTATTATCATTAACTACCAGGTCAACTACAGTTTCAGTACCTAAAATACATTAGGTAGATATGTTACAAAAATAATAGTACTTACTTAATATTATACATTTATTCTTAATATTATATTATAATATAGATTATAGATAGGTACCTATGTCGTAATAAGGAGCATTGACTGCATTGAATATAAAATAGGTTGCTCCTCTGAATGGTTACCTAATACAAGATCATTGTTCAATACAACTTCAACATTATTATTAACAGCTGCAGAAGTGTCAGTATCTACAATAATATTATAGTTTTATTTTATATTTTATAAAAAAAATATGTTGTCCTCATAATAATAGTGGTTAAATTTTAAGTAGACAATAAAGTATTATTAAATTATTGATGCTTTACCAGTATTTGTATAGTTATTTGGAACTAAACTTAACAGTTTTTTTGTTCTTGATCTGGACGTCATTATACTTCAATATTATAATATAATATCAAAAACTAAAAATATTGTAATTTGTAACGTCTAATTTTGGATTAATAATATTTTATCACATGTTATGGAGATACGACAATTTCCCTTGGTTGGAGGCTACATGGAGTTAAGATAATTTCTTCGGAACTTTAACTGCTGATTCATGGAAGAGAAATTGTCTAATCAGAGTGAGAATGGTTTTAAACGATGCGTTAATTTTTTTCTAAAAACAATAAATCATAATCTCAAAATTGTCATTTTGGAGTTACGATAATTGCGAATTAAGCCGACGATATAATAATAATATATTCATCAAACGAAACACATCCCTCTTTACCTCCGCCACCTGTCTCCGTACCCTCTACTTCAGCCTTGTCCGTTCCATCCTCGAGTATGGATCGGTAGTTTGGTTTCCTTATCTGGCCTGTGATCAATTGCGTCTGGAACGAGTACAAAATCGTTTCCTGTCTTTTGCTGCCTTTTTATTAAATATTGAGCACACAGCTCATGATTATAACGTTATACGCTCCACTCTCAATATCCCAACTCTGACATCTCGCCGTAAACACGCAGATCTCATGTTCATCTCGTCTCTCCTCAATGGTACCATCGACTCCCCCGACCTACTAGCCACTGTTTCATTTCGCATTCCCTCCTACTCTACTAGACACCATTCTCTTTTCTCTATCCCTACCCATCTCACCTTGTATGGTCACAACCAGCCTCTCCACAGAATGTTACACCTATCAAACCAACTTTAGTCCTACCACTTTTCTTTTTACCTGTTATCTATTTATTATTGTCAATTTATTTTCTACTTATGTAATTTACCTACTTCGCTTATTTTTGTTAACCAAATGCTCTTCGGGGCGTATAATTATCAAATAAAATAAAATAAAATAAAAATATTCGATTGCCTTTGGTGGCGTTATATAACTATAGTACCTAATAAGTAATAATAAAATAAAATAAATTAAATACGCGCTGCAGATATACTATAATCGTATATACCTACTATAATCAGTCATATTATATAATCGTGGTTAAAAACAGTTTGTTTATAACAAATCGTCAACAAATGTGTATTACGAACATTTTGATATTTTGCTTACAAAGACGCTCATTAGGAGGTGCAAGTAGGCGACATGTTACCCCATTAGAAAAATTTTAATTCTAAATAATAAACTATTTTCACTGATTATATACATGACATTATATTACATATCATAATATAGCTGGTACATCGTTAATCTATGTTATGCATCTATTTTCTGTTATTTAATATAGGTACACAATTTTGTGTGTTGGTACTTAGTTATTTTTGTGATAATAAATATTATTGTCACCCCCCTAGATTTTGATTGATGGGCATTCTTGGATAATGATACAATACTACATAATAAGTTAAAAGTAAAATTTGCATGGTTAATAATACTATTTGTATAGGTACAACTAAAACTCTGTGTTTACAATAAATAGGTTATAAAAATACAGTTCATCATCAAGGCGTATTTAAACTGCCACCTTAAATATTTATTTTATATTATAATAGGTCCACTCTTATTATTGGTACTTATATAATTAATTAATAAATTAAAATAATTAATATTAAGACCATGCCTAATAATTAATAATTATAGGTAAATTTAAAAATATTGTCGCATACACAATATTAAATATATTGTCTTCCAGCAAAACAACCGAAGTCCATATTATTAATATATTAGAAATTATAATACAATTTTATTATGCTCTCAATAATTATAAATAATTATAGAAGTACATTGTCTCGATATTTGTACTTATTAATGTTTCTTCAAATATTTTTCTGTCTATTCAATAAATACATAATAATATTATACTATATAGTCACAATCTCTACCTGCAGAAATCCAGACATATTATTATTATGTTATCAAATATCAATATAATAATATAGAAATACGTTGTCTCAATATTTTTACTTAATGTTCTTTAAAATATTTTAGTATCCGTTAAATAAACAGATTTTTACAATACTTACAAGAACATATTTTATCAATCTATACTACTTTATAAAATTAAGTCGCTTTTTTTTGTCCGGGCTAATCTCCGAAACTACTTATTCAATCGTCGTGCAATTTTTTTTAAATTAAAGAGGACATCACAGAGAAGGTTTAAGGCAAAAAATTAGTCCGATTAAGTTAATAAATAATTAGTTATTATTAATTAAAATAAACGTGTAAATTGTATATACCTATATATATATTATTGTACATATGGTGCGGGCCACGGGTTTCCTGCTACCTGCAACCTGACCTTTTTGTTCGTCGAATTGTATTGTGTTTGATATCGGCGGGTGTTTATACACGTACACCAACAACATGTATATCCAATATTCGTATTAATATCTTAATAATATAAATGTATACTGTTAATAACCAAGGTAGGTATTGTGCGCTCGCGTCGTCTGGCGCCCCCCACTCACTACTATCCACCGCATTCAATATCAATCATACGCCGATGTTATTTTCAGTCGTTACGTCAAGACAGTTGCCTTCAGTGTGTTACGTAGACTGCATCGCTGTTTGCCAATGTTTTCATTCTATATATTAGTATAGTCTATACTGTATAGATTTCCGTATTTATTTTAAAATCGCCGTACGCTGATATTATTATCGTTGTATGGACTGTGTAATAGTTTTCTATCGTTTTCGGTAGAACACGTCTTTTATCGATTTTGATTGTTATTTTATTAACTGTTGATTGTTGGCTGGTTTAATCATTTAAAGCCGTAATTGATTGTACTATTTATAAAATTATTTACTATTTATTTAATTGATTGTACTACTTTCATTTTTAAAATGCCTCGACGAAAGTTAAACATTGGTCGATCTCAGAATGATGCCAAAAGAAAGCGTGTAGTACGTAGAGAACGACAAACAAATAATGATGATGTTGTTAATGACAGAGGTTCATGGTCGAGAAAAGATTATTCTGCTATGAACTATGTGTTAACGGTGGATTACAAAAATGACCCATCAGTTTTTATAGGAAATCCTACAATAGTTTGCCAGTTTTGTTCTGCTCTAAGATGGAAAGACGAATGCAAAACATTATGTTGCTCTAATGGCAAACTAAAATTAGATGATATAATTATACCACCAGAACCATTGAATTCCCTTCTTAATGGAAGTCACACAAAACATAAACAATTCACACGCGAAATTCGTTCTTACAACAATGCTTTCCAAATGACTTCATTCAGAAGCAAGCAGGTAGTTCATAAAGGGTTTATGCCTACCTTTAAAGTACAGGGTCAGGTTTACCACGTTGCCGGCAGTCTTTTTCCACATCATCCTGATGACCATAAATGTTTGCAGATTTATTTTATTTCCGATCCTGATACACAAGTATCAAAACGATGTAACAGAGAGATCCTCGACAGCATATTAATAAGATCCCTACAAGACATGTTAAACACTCATAATAGACATGTTAAGTCTTTTAAAACAGCCATTGAAAGCGTTCCTTCTAATGTTACAGACTATAAATTGGTAATTCACTCTAACAAAGTTCCAATCGGTGAACATCGCGGTCGTTACAATGCTCCGTCAACGAGCGAAGTAGCCGTTATAATTACAGGACAACAATTCGACAAAAGAGACATTGTACTGCGATGTCGTGATGACAATCTTCAAATAATTTCTGAATTGCACCGATCCTACGACAGTCTTCAATATCCATTAATGTTCCCCTACGGTGAAGATGGATACTCGATAGATATCCCTCAAGTCGATCCTGTTACTAGAGTTCCTACACAAAAAAAAGTTTCATGTATGAACTATTATTGCTATCGCATAATGGAACGCCAGAACAATTCAAATCATTTACTTAGATATGGCATGTTATTTAACCAATATATAGTTGATCAGTATGCCAAAATCGAATCTGAGCGTTTGGCGTTTATAAGACACAATCAAAAGACATTACGTGCTGAAAGTTATATTCATCTACAGGACGCATTGCGCTCAAATGAACAAAGCAATAACATTGGACAATTAGTTATATTGCCATCAAGTTTTACGGGGGGACCGAGGTATCTTCATGAAAAAACACAGGATGCAATGACTTACGTAAAAAATTATGGTAAACCAGATTTATTCATCACGATGACATGTAATCCACACTGGCCCGAGATCTTAAATAATATCCATACTAATTCAAAACCTCAAGATAGATACGACATAGTAAATCGAGTTTTTCATTTAAAGGTGCAAAAGCTGTTAACTCTCATTAATAAACATAATATATTTGGCCCTTCACGGTGTTATATGTATACGGTTGAGTGGCAAAAGCGTGGGTTACCACATATACACCTTCTTCTTTGGCTTACAAACAAAATCCAACCAGACCAAATTGACAGTGTAATTACAGCTGAAATACCAAATAAAGAAGAAGATCAAGAACTGTATGATATTGTTGTAAAGCACATGATTCATGGACCATGTGGGGCTTTTAACCATAACTCAGAACAAAGAAGTGGAAGTTTTATCGGGAAAATCAATAGTACATTTTGGTTTTCCCTTACCGATAAACATAAATAGAACAACAATTAATATTGAGTGTTTAAGAGAGAGAAGTTATGATCAACAGCAACTATTACTGTCCGTTCAAAATGAAAATCAATTAAACCGTGAACAAAGAATTGTATATGATTCAGTAATGTCGTCTGTTAACAATAATGAAGGCAAAATATTATTTTTAGATGCTCCTGGGGGCACGGGTAAAACTTTTTTGATAAATTTACTTCTTGCAAAAGTAAGATATGGTGGAAAAATTGCTCTTGCGGTAGCGTCATCTGGCATTGCAGCTACGCTATTAGTAGGGGGCCGAACAGCTCATTCTACATTTAAACTTCCTTTGAAATATGATAGTGACGATATTACGAGTGTCTGTAACGTTTCAAAGCAAAGTGGTACTGGTAAATTGATGCAGGACTGTTGTCTAATTATTTGGGACGAAACGTCAATGTCCCAAAAAACTTCAGTTGAAGCTTTAGATAGAACGATGCGAGACTTGCGTCATAATAATAGTCCTATCGGTGGCTGCACAGTGTTGTTCTCTGGAGACTTCCGTCAGATCTTGCCTGTGGTTACAAGAGGGACAAGAGCTGATGAAGTCAACGCGTCTTTGAAAAGATCCTACTTATGGCCTTATATAAAAATATTAGAACTTAAAACTAATATGAGAGTGCTATGTACAGATCAAGATAATATAAATTTTGTCAAAGATTTACTTTTAATAGGCAAAGGAGAATTTCAAGCAACGAATGATAAAATAAATATTAAAAGTTTCTGTAATTCAGTACCCACTATAACAAAATTGGTTCAAAACGTGTACCCGAACATTCAAAATATATCTTCTAAATCATTGAAATGGTTTCAAGAAAGGGCTATTTTGTCACCAACAAATGAGCAAGTCGACAAAATAAATGATTTGATTCTATCTAGGTTTGACGCTCAATCACAAATGTACTATTCAGTTGATGCAGTTTTAGAAAAAGAGGATGCAGTCCATTTCCCAACTGAATTTCTTAACTCTTTAACACCTCCTGGAGTCCCACCACATAAACTAATTTTAAAAATAGGGGCACCTATTATTTTAATGAGAAATTTGAGCCCACCCACATTTTGCAACGGTACAAGACTACAAATCAAAAAATTGAGAAGTTCATTACTCGAGTACATACTATTAACAGGCTGTGGTAATGGAAAAACTGTTTTAATACCAAGAATACCAATTACCTATACCCTCAGATTTACCTTTTAAGTTTAAACGTATTCAATTTCCCGTTAAATTAGCATTTTCAATGACTATAAATAAAGCACAGGGACAAACACTTAACGTTGCTGGAATTGACCTAAGCGTTCAATGTTTTTCTCACGGTCAACTATACGTCGCCCTGTCACGTGTGACATCCAAATTTAATTTGTATATTTTTGCCCCTGATCCAGAAAAAGTTGATAACGTTGTTTATAAAGAAATTTTTTAAGTCTTTGAATAATTATCAAAATACTGGCATAATTCATCTTTTGTTCCATCCATAGTTATACCTACAAAATGTACATACACAATTTACATACATCTGAGAAATCTTGCAATAGCGAAGTATTACCGGGTCAGCTAGTAATATATAAAAATATGTTGTCTCAATATTTTTACTTAGTGTTCCTTAAAATATTTTATTATCCATTAAATAGACACATTGTTACATTATTTACAAGAACATATGTTATCAATAATTTTAGATAAATGTTGACAACGTATATTTTATTGATGTTTCCTGCAATATTTTCTTCAGTATGTGAAAAACATATTATTATAATATGTTTCAAATATTATTTTTAAATATATTTTTATCCATATATTAAAAACATGTTGTCAAAAGGCGTTTAAACAAAATATTTCCAAGAACATAAGGAAAACATATGTATACAATATAAATATTTTCTAATTGCTATCTGGGAGCCTACGGCGGCAAAATTTATAACTATAAGGAGGCGGCATATAAGAAAAAATTAAATAACTTATTTTTCACGTTTATTATAGATTTTAACAAATTTCAAAGTACAATATACAAACATATTGTATATATATATATCTACATATCTATATATATCTACATATATTAACTCCAAAACAATATTCAATAAAAATAATATAGATAATTTTTCCCTGAATTGCGATAACGTCTCAAAGCATGTTGTGCCATTACAATTTAATCGATAATAATTCTATTAGCGTTTTTGCAATTGGTGACTGTTGTGTGTCATTCACTCTCACTGTACACTGTAGTGTAGTGTAGGTACATTCTTTATTGAGCTCAACAATATAATTTTTTTATAAATCAAGACTTCATTACACAATAGGTAAGTAATATAAATATAATATATTTTTAATTTACTGTTAATCATTATTGGTACCTATAGCGCGTAAATGATTCAATAGTATACGGTCGCCGTTATAGTGAAACTGCCACCCGACAGTTCAATCATAATATTATGTAAAATGGTTAGGTTATGGTTTGACGGATGGCCGGAGGGGGCCAGGGAGAATAAGCTGCGTATTATAGACGCTATTGAAACTGGGTTCACGACAATAAATAATATTGCCGTATCGCGCGTCGTTCTTAGCCTTCTTCATAATTGAATGTATTTTTATTTATTTAATAAATTAGAACTGGATAATTTATTCTAAATCAAGTGATTCTGTGTTTTGTTTTTGCTGCAAATTGTTTAATATTGGAGTAGTATCTCTTACAACCAATGGTAATGATTGGAAAAATATATAAAATATATTGAACACACTCAAGACGTCAAATTCTCATAAAAAGGCATATCAAAATTGGAAAGAATTAGAAACAAGGTGTAAACGTGGAAAAACTATCGATAATATCAATGAAGCTAATTTAAAAATTGAGACAGAACATTGGAAAAATGTACTTAGGCGAATTATAGAATTGATAAAAACACTTAGCAGTCAAAATTTGGCTTTTCGGGGGAAATCAGATTAACTTGATACTTCCAATAATGGAAACTTCTTAAAATGTATTGAATTTTTAAGCAAATTTGATCCAGTTATGAAAGAACACATAAGAAGAATATCATCTCAAGAAATTCATTGTCATTACTTAGGAAAAGATATCCAAAATGAAATAATTCAATTATTGGCGAATAAAATAAGATCTCGCATCATAACTGCATTAAAAAATGCAAAATATTATTCAATCATTTTAGACTGTACACCAGATATAAATCATACAGAACAAATGACTGTCATAGTTAGATTCGTCTCAACTACTGAAAACGAAACCACAAGTAAAATAGAACACGTTTCTATAAATGAACACTTTATCGGTTTTATAGAATTACACAATACTACTGGCTTAAATATGACTGAAGTTATTCTTCAAAAACTGAGAGAATTAGATATTTCATTAGATGACATGAGAGGCCAAGGATACGACAATGGGGCTAATATGCGTGGATATAAAAATGGTGTTCAAGCTAGAATTCGAAATCTAAGTTCAAGAGCTTTTTACGTGCCATGCAATGCACATTCTTTAAATTTGGTTTTGAACGATTCAGAAAATTGTTGTTTAGATGCAGTTTCATTTTTTGATATTATACAAGAAATGTATACATTTTTTTCAGCATCAACACAGAGATGGGATGTTTTTCGTAAATATGTTAAAAATCTTACTGTAAAACCATTAAGTGCAACTCGATGGTCTAGTAGAATAGATGCTATTCGACCAATTCGATTTCAAACTACTGAAATTTATGATGCACTGGAAGAAATATCAGAAGACACTTCACTTACGAGTGTAACTGGCGTTTGAAGTCGTTCTGAAGCTAAAGGTATAGCTGAAAAATTAATAAGCTTCAAATTTTTATGTAGTTTAGTAATTTGGTATGATTTACTATGCGAAATTAATGTCACTAGTAAATTATTACAATCTATATCATTAAATATTATCGAATCAATCAATCAGATAAACAATACCAAAATATTTTTACAAAAATATCGTAGTGATGAAAATTTTGAAAAAATACTTACACAAGCAAGTAACTTAGCAAATGAACTTGGTGTACAAGATAGTTTTTCGTTGAATCAATTTCGAACTCGACGTAGAAAAACTCATTTTGATTACGAATCTCGTGATACTCCTATAACAGATCCTAAACAGAATTTCAAAATAAATTTTGTTCATCAAATATTAGACAATATGCTCCAATCAATAAATGACCGATTTATTCAACTTGAAGACCATAGTAAATTATTTTCATTTCTTTATAATATTTCTAATGTCAATAATTTTGAACATTTAATGAAGTGCTGTAAAGATCTTCAGCTAGCACTTTCTTCAAATGACGGTTTAAATTCTGATATAAATTCTGTTGAACTTTGTGAAGAAATAAATACATTACAAAAACATTTGAAAAATGAAAATGATCCAAAAGCAATTTTACAATTTATATGTGAAAACAAATTAATAGAATTATTTCCTAATGTATACGTAGCTCTAAGAATTTTATTAACATTACCAGTAACTGCAGCTTCAGCTGAAAGAAGCTTTTCAAAATTAAAAATTGTAAAGAACTATTTGAGATCACAAATTTCACAGGATCGTTTAGTTGGATTGGCAACAATTTCAATTTAAAATCAAATTGCGAATGATCTTGACATTGACGATTTAGTTAAAGATTTTGCGTCATCAAAAGCAAGAAAAATACATTTTTAAAAATTATAACTAAATATTGTATTTTATAATAACTATTGTAATACTTTACAGACAATCTATGTAATATTAGTTTAGTAATTTCTTTTTATTATATAATAATTGACAAGTGTAAAAAGTTTTTTAATTTTTTGCTCCTACATATGACATTTATCTATTTAAGTTATAATAAAATAAGAGGCGGCAATTTTGATCTTTGCCTACATATAAAAAATTGCTTGCGCCGGCCCTGCACACATATATATTATGTATGATTAGCCATGTACGTATTTATTAGAATCTATTATCTTATTCTGAATTTATATTAAACTGGGAATTCACAAAACGACAAAACACAATTAATATTATGAAGAAACCCAGAAATTATGATAGCAAGACAATATTCATTATTATAATTTATTATCATTGATTTATGTATAATATTATTATAATACTTTTCCACTTTTTGACACATTTATAATGCACTGATTTTAAACGTACTGATTAATAACATACTTCTAAGGCTTAATAATACTATTAATTAATTAGTTATGGTTATGCACTTTCATATTTTCACCCACGACCCACGGCACCCACCTACCCTTGAAAAAATCGAGAAGCAATCGCTTCTCAAAGACCACGGTCGTTTCGTCACTGGTTACGCCAATGGACAGAGCTGTCGCGGTCTTTGATGATTAATAAAAAAAACCGTGATAACACTGACTTGACACTTTTTTAACTGAACAAAGCTTTTTGAAACAAAGTTTTGTCGAAGCGGATATTATATAACGTGTATTATATATATATATATATATGTTTACATTATTATAAAAACTAATAACAAATCCAATGAAACGTCTATATGACTGTACTCATATTATCAGGCAGCAGTTTCATCGTAAATATTGTACTGATCAACATTCTCACACACTTATATTATAATATATCATATCGCCTCACAACGCTCAACACAAACGGAAAAAGTTCAATTTTTTTTTTCAAATATTTCAACTTCTCAAAATAACAATGTAAGTATATATCATTAGTATAGATATTATTTTTGTAAAAATATTAATATAGGTAGGTAGGTGTACGTTACATATGGAACGATTCAAAAGAATATGTGCACATTATTATTTTATACGTATATGTATACAATATTCAATTAAAATATAAATTGTATTACTGAGCATTAGTTATGCTAACATAAAATAGTTATAAATCTAATTTAATATTTTTTTTAGATTTATTACCATATTTTGACACATTTAATTATCCTAAAGACCATTATTGCTTTAGTGATAAAATCAATAAAATCAATAAAAGCCAACCAGGATTCTTCAAGGACGAACTTAAATCAATAATTCTTAAAGAATTCGTTTCATCGAGACCGAAATTATATGCTTTTAAAACCATAGATGATACTGTAGAAAAAAAAGCAAAAGGTGTAAAAAAATATATAATAAAAACCATATGAAATTTATTGATGACATAGAGATATTAAATGCTTTTATTAACCATAGATCCGTGGGAAAAAACATGTTGTTCATTCGAAAACAATGAACAAGCTTGTTCTGAGTGCCAATGACGATAAAAGATATATAATGAATGATGGAATAAATACATTGGCGTATGGTCATTACAAACTGACAAAATAATTTAATGAAAAAATAAATGATTCATCAATCGGTATAAACAGTATTATTATTATTATTTTACATTAGGGTTTTTGAGATTATGTGTTACACAGTGGGTGTATGTAGAAATGTCCCGCTTGAACTGAAGAAATCTCCCTGTAAAAAAGGTGCTCAGAACATACATTAGGGTTTTTGAGATTATGTGTTACACGGTGGGTATATGTAGAAATGCCCACTTCAACTGAAGAAATCTCCCTGTAAAAAAGGTGCTCAGAACATACAAATATATACTACTACTATATACAGGCTTGAATATATGCGTTGGAGAGTTAGATTTTTTTCGCGTATCATGGTTTAAGAGTTATAGATTTGACTTCAGTTTTCAACTCAATAGGTAGGTAGGTAGTTTTAAGGTCCATTCCCACTGCTCCGGGACGTGTCCGGGCTGGGCCCGTGCCGGAATCCGTCCGGGTGCAAGAAAACAATTACATATTGAGTTTTAAATACGACCGTTCTCACTATCCGGGACGGGTCCGGGCCGGGCGTCCGTGCCAGATCCGGGCCCGAAAATTATCGTTGGTGAAGTATGATCCACCGTCGAATGACGTTAAACCGTAGGTATTGGTGTTAAATAAATAACACGTAGATTACGTATACTAAGATTACCAATTTATTAAATTAGACACTTGTTGTAATAATGTATATAATGCTTTTATAAGTTTATATTAATACTAAATATTTCAATTGAATACAAAAGAATTAATGTATATATAATTAATGTAATGAATCTATATAAATACTGACACTGAGAGAGGTTCTGATTAAAACTATATGAGGCTCTGTAATAAACTATAAGGCCCTCCGCACACGGTAAAACTGTTTTGCAACGAGAATCTCAAATCAGTTGCGCGAGCAACCGTTTGGCGATTTTGCTTGTCTAGCGTAATAGGAAACTGCACACTTGTCGACCAAAACCAAATCGGTTTGTAATCAGTTTCCAACTGGTCGCGTGCAACTGTGCTTGCAGGTCGAATTTCGGTTTCAGTTGCGTGATTGCATTGTAATAAATGATTATATTATAATTTATTACTTAAAATGTATTAAAATTATTATTTTATTATTATAATTATTATATAATACCTGAATATTATATTTTGATAAATTGATAATTCATTCACAATGAATGAGCAGTTGGCAAACATTAAATTTGTCGAGGAGGTAGAAAAACACGAACTTTTATATAATTATAATCTTTCTGGATACTCAAGAAAAGACCTGACAGAAAAAGCATGGCACGAGATAGCAGCCAAAGTAAACATGACAGGTATGTAAAAAGTGTAATTAATATATTATGTACCTATATACATTTAATATACACGGATTATATTAAAAACAAGTCTTTTAAAGAAGGGCCAAATAAACGAATGCAGTATTTAGAATAATATTTCAATATGAATTATTACGTTTCAGCTGTTCTAAAAATAATATTTCCCTATACGAATTGTATTTATCTTTATCCAAGCTATATTAATAATAAAGTGTCTAAAAATACCATAAAAAAAATAACATGATATACTAGCTGTTTATGTACTATTGTACTACATTGTACTTTGATTTTATTTATAAATTATAATTATAAGTATAATTACATAATAATAATATAATAATAATCATGTTGTCGTATCATATCGTATCGTATTTCTTATTTCTGGTACAGTGTATTTCCATTGCCATGGTAGAGATGCACGAGGAGAAAGAAAATAATTAGATATATAATTTCTAATAGTATTCGCTGAAGATCTTTCATTTATTGTTACCTGTCTTGGTAATATTGTGTCTATACCTACTGCGGCTATTTCATGATCTTCTTGCGTGTCTGTGGGCCTATAGACGATACCCTCTCGTTTACGTACATAATTGTGTAGAATGCAAACCGCTTTAATAATGTCATTCACTGATTCTACTTTTCGACATCGTATGGGACCATTTAGTACTTGAAACTTTTCTGCCGCCATGCCAAAGGCGCATTCAATAGTTTTCCGTCCACGGCTTAACCTATAGTTGAATATTCTTTTAACATTGTCTAATGTCCTTTTGGAATAAGGCCTCAATAAATACTGCGATAACGGGAATGCTTCATCAGCTGCAAAGTAGTATGGAAATGGACTATTTGTCTCATCATATGTTAACGGAGAAGGTGAAGGGATGTCGAAACCTCCGTGGGTAATCCAATACTTCATTGCACTAGCTTTAAAAATGCCTCCATCACTGTTTCTTCCCGCGTATCCCGATTCTATCATCGTGAATAATCCATCTGCATCGCAGCATGCCATTAAAACGACAGAATGGTATGATTTATAGTTATAATTTTGTGAACCTGTGTTGGGAAATTTCTCTATTCGTACATGCTTCCCGTCCAGAGCTCCAATGCAGTTTGGGAGATTCCAAATTGACTCAAAACGATCGGCTATCAATTTCCAATGCTCTCTAGTTGGTACCGGCATATATATTTCATATAACGTGTCCCAGATTATTTTAGTTGTTTCGTGCACAATAGTTCCAACTGTAGTTTCCCCTCTTGCAAAGTATAATGAAAGAGACACAAATGTACATCCTGTAGCCAAGTATCTGTTAAAATATAAGTAAATATTATTACATCATTTATTACCTATATGAAACTGTGCAAACTGTGTAGTCACTGTGAATACTCGTAATTTAGTTAGGCGACCGGAGCGACTACCTAACCAGTAACCACGGCCTACCACACCAAATCCTAAGGGACAGTGAGTCCCAGTGGTCGACAGTGGTCAAAAATCCTACTTGCACTACTCATTTACGAGATTCACTCGATAGCTACTAAACAGCACAACGAGTTCCTGGTTTTTTAGATTCTGAGTGAAACAATGAATGTATTGATTTTACAATGATGTGTGTTTTTTTTTTAATTTTTTAATTTTTTTTTATTTTTTTTTGTGTCTGTCATCACCTTTTAGGACAGTAAAAATGCTTCGATTTTCTTTAATAGTAACTTTTCTGATAGGAAAGTGAATCTAGTTGGTACTTTGGGGGGTCAAAAGTTAAAATTTCCCAATAGTTTTCACAAGCGCCCGGAAAAACAAAGTAAAAATTAAGGAAAAACGGGAATTTTTACACAAAATTGATTTTTCACAAAATTGAATTTGGTTTTTGGTGTAACTTTAAAACAAATGACCGTAGATACTTGAAATTTTCACTGGTTGTTTATATTTGCATTTTCTATACACTATAACATTTTCAAAATATTTTGATTTATTTTGAACTGTTTAGGGACATTATCAGTTTTCAATTTTTTTAGTTTTTTTTTTCAATAAATATCAATAAAGTTTTATCTGTTGGGCCAAAAAGTGTAAAAATTTAATACAAGGCTCCTGATATATTAATACAATATCAGTTGAAAAAAATTAAAAATACATAGGCACAATTTTTTTTTATTATCATTTAAAGATTGAATTTTGACAAATTTTATCAAATTTAAAATTGAATAATTATTTTGTAGTTAAAAATGTATAAACTGTTCAACTTTTATATCTAAGGACTGAAAATTTAAAACAAGATTTCACGTAAGTAGTTGATTCTGTTACCAAAAAATCTAAAAAATACAGAAGCACAGTTTATTTTTATAGTATTTTTAAGTTCAAATTTGGACGAAATTACATAATAAAAAACCTAGAATAATTAGGTATTTTAGTTATTTTGTCGTGAGTGTATAATATTATTCGTGGGTACTTGAAACTTCTAAAGTACACTATTATAATATATCTATGATAGTATCAGGGTTTGTAGTTGATCTATAACGCGTTATAAGTACCTAAAATGGATATTTTGATATTATTAATTTGGAATTTATTATAGGTCAATTTTTTTTTTAATACTATAGATAAGTATATATTATGTCTTATAACTAGACTGACATACCGTCTCCACTCAGAATCGTTTTTCTTATACAATGATATTATATCATTGAATTCAAATTTAATACCATCCATTATACAGTGACCCACTTGTAACCTACAGTACAGCAGAGCGACATCCACTTGCCCACCTTTTTTTATATTTATTATTTATTATTTTTATTACTATGATTTTAGCGTCCGAGTGTAAAGAAAAATGGCGTAATCTTCGTACTGTTTTTACACGGAAAATGAAAACTCCGGCAAGTGGGTCTGGTAGAAATAAAAAAGCATACTATTTAGCAGATGCCATGCAGTTTTCTATCCCATTTATAAAAATGTTGGTTCCGCCGTCCACTGGTAATCTTCCGGAGAAACCGCAAGACGAAACGACTGATGAAACGATAGAAAATACAGAAATATGTGATGGTCTGACAAACTCATCGTACTCAGATCAGTCTTCAGAACTACAACCGCCACCACTTCCAACATCACCAACGTTAGAAGCACCATTCCTATCACCTTCCGCATCACCAGCATCACCAGTATTATCGCAACAAATTAACCATCCTGAAGAACAGTTCTCGTCTAGAAATAAGAAAAACCTGAAGTTCAAAAATAAATCGGCAGTGGAAGCAGATAATTGTGTGGCTGAATACTTTAAAGCTAAAAAGGCGAGATTGGAAGCAAATTTAGTTGCTAATTCTTACAACAGTGAAAACAAAGAAGCTCTCAAGATGTTTTTATTAAGTTTGATGCCTGAAGTTGAACATTTTAGTAAGGATCAGATTAAATTATTTAAACGAAAAATTTTCAGCGTTATAGATGAAATATCATCCCAATCATCGTCAGCATACTCGTCGCCATCTACTACTTCATTTCCGTCAACATACACTTCGCAATCTACCACGTCGTATACATCTGGGAGTACACCATCAAATGCACTTGAGTATTACAGCAACTTTTCTGGGACAGTCGAAAACTACGATAAGGAGTGCGAGTCCAGTTTCACACCATTATAGTTATTTTAATAATCATTATTAATTTCTTAATTTAGTTATTTGTTGATATTATATTATTATTACGATTAAAATATAAAAAATTCAGAACCTTATAATTCAATAAAGACTAATAACACTTACCTCAGAGTTATCAATATTCTTTCTTCGGCAGACACACATTCTCTCATATTTGTGTTCATTTTATGTATATTAGGAGTAACCAACTTTAACAATTCCCGGTATGAATCTTTTGACATTCTGTAGAACGCTATAAACTTGGTATCAGTTTGATTAAGTTGTTCTGCTGCTATAAACAGCCTGCATTTCATATTTTTCTCTATATATGGATGGGTCCAATATTTCCTTCGTACTAATTTTCGTTGTCTACGGTACTGATAGTAGTCAATTATATCATCTTCATCAGAACTACTCGACATATTGCAAAAGTTTAATGTTTAACTATAAAAAAACTTTGAAAAACTTTAAAAAAACGCACGTTCTTTCCCAACATCAATTTGCATACAACTGCATACACTGGTCGAAATTCGATCGAACTCGTGTGCGGAGTAATACATAAATTGATTGCAAACCAATTGCACAACAATCGCTCACGCAACTGATTTGAGATTCTCGTTGCAAAACAGTTTTACCGTGTGCGGAGGGCCTAAAAGATGCTCTGACCAGTAACGCCGCCGCAACGGTCCGTCCAGGCCTCTAAGAATGTGCTGACCCAGCCCTTTCGGTCACGTAGACCATCGTGAGAACCGAATCGGTCACACACTCGTCTTACCCCGAGTCAACACATTTATCCCTATATAACTATTACATACATACATATATATATACATACATACATACATGCATACATACATACATACATGCATACATACATACGCGTGCATGCATATACAACATTGGAGACGATTCTCTTTCTGGGTTCCCGGACGTGTTCAGCCCGGCACTGACATGTCCGGACCAGTGTGAACGACGAAATGGGCCGGAGACGTGTGGTCTCCGGGCATTCATTCATATTTTGCCACGGTTGAAAAAGTCATCAGTAGTCAGTACCATAGTACCAATAGTTAGTATATTTTTTAAAAATAATATGGATTCTGAAAAATTAATTGAATTGGTAAGAGAACATCAAGGCTTATATGATTTGAGCCATCCGAAATATAGCGATGCAAATTGGAAAGATCTAAGATGGAAAGAGATTGGCCAAGTGTTCTTAATCAATCTGGTAAGTTGAGTGTATATAATTTACTATAATGTCCTTAAATATTACACGAAATATTGTAAATTATGTTTTAATAATATAAAAATACAAAATACCTAGGTATATGATTGTGATAAAATTATATGGATAACTACTATAAAAATTACTATAATGTAGTCTATTGATGAGTTAAGAAGTATACTAGTAGAGCATTATTTACTAAACTAGTTCTGGTATTTTAAGTAAGCTATTTAGTAGTTAAAAATATTAAGTATTTAATAGAATTAGAAATATAATAATATATTCAAACAAATAATAAAAAACAAATTTAAATATTTAATTATAATGATAATTTTTATTGACAGATTGTAGGTATCCCAAAATATATTTGCTTAATGCTTATAGATTATACTAAATACAAAATTAATTTTAAATTAACATAATAGTTAAGTGAAAGTGTAAAACATATATGACATCATCTTGCCATGAAACTGATCCAGCAGTAGAATTAAAAAATTCTTTGAAAAGTTCTCTCACCTGAAAGGCTGGTTGACTTGCATTTCCATCCTGTATTGGAATATTTTGTAATGTCAAATCTACTACTGGATTGATATTTTCTTCTCTATTGTATGTTATCCTTCCTTCATTTATTTTAATGAAATTATGCAAAACACAAGTTGCTAAATTTATATTGTCAGCATTTTCAGGTTTTGCTTGGATTTCCGGTTGAATATTCTAAATTTTGTGTCAAAATACCAAACGTATTTTCAACAACTCTCCTTCCTCTGCAATGACGATAATTATATACTCTTTTTGAACTATCGTCGAGCTGTTTTCCAGGGTAGGGTCTCATAAGATATGTTTTTAAAGGGAATGCCTCGTCTCCTAAAATCACAAATGGTGCCAAATTTTCAGTTCCAGGAAGTTCAGTCAGTGGCGCACACAGGATTTTTTTTTCGGAGGGGGTTGTTCTATTAATAATTCACTATAGAGGCATTGTATAGACCTATGCTAAAAAATTATAAAACGTATCAAAATAGTATGAACTATATTTGTACATCCAATATATTTTATAGTCTATATACTAATTATAACATTTCAATTTATTATTAACAGTTTAAAGGTCAATGAATACAAAATTAAAATAGTCAAATTGTTATAATAGAACAATGTATGCAAAAAATTATAATTTTATAAATTTAATGCCAATCTCTCGTTTGATGTTTTTCCCATCTCATTGATTATCTTCTCGTGGGTTATTGTTATATCCCTGTGAATATTTAACATTGATAAACCGTTAAGTCTGATTTGTCCAGTTGTATTCCGTAAATAAGTTTTTATACGTCGTAATGTAGAAAATGAACGTTCTCCTGATGCTGTTGTAACTGGTAATGTGATGAAAATTTGAAGCAACTTTGAAATAATTGTATACATTTCTGAATTACATTGGAAGAATAAATCTGTTACAGTTATTTTAGATTGTTCAGAATGTTCAGAAAGTTTACTTTGATATTCAAAGCTATTATGCCATAATTTTAATTCGGCACAGCCTGAATATTCATTTAATATATTATCATTTTTCTCATCATTTAAGATATCTTTGTAATTTTCTAGCAGTAACTTAAATTTGTCTTCAATGTTTTTTGTAACTTTAAGATTAGACTTTGGTATTAATAAAATCAAAGCTTTTTAAAATGGACTGATGTTCTAAAAACTTATTATGTAATTGCTCTATAAAATTATCTAAAAATGGGATGAATACCCCTACTCGGTAAAAACTTTCCGGAGTGTCAACGTCTACATTAGTTCTGTGTGTTTGCCGACCAGATACTCTGGGAACACAAACAGCAATTTCCAATGTATTGCAAATTTTTTCAACTGACTTAAATATTTCATTGAATTCTTTATCAGCATTTAAACGAATATCTTTTAAAGTAGTTTGTGTAGTTTCAGCAAAAAAAAGGGCATTTTCTAGATCCAAATTTTCTGTTTGTAAAAATTTGCTCAGTGACATTGATATTGAAAACAGTTTAACAAGAATCATCATTGATATTTGGAATTTAAATTGGTGAATTGATGCAAGGAGTTGATTTGCCGCGGATGAAGTATCTGTATCTTTCCTCAAAGAAATGTCTTCCAGAGCAGAAATAATTGCAGGTTGTAATTCATAGTACAGTATGACGGCGTCATGACGTTCAACCCATCTTGTAGGGCAACACTTTTTCTATTTTCTTCTATTTCTTTCCTTAGAGCATTATTTACTTGAATTTCAATAGACTGAGTTTTGTTATTTTTAACAGCTAAAAAAGAATCATATTTATACTGACTTGTTTTATGATATTCTGTTTTTGCGTGCATCTCAAATACCCCTTTTGAGCCAAGTGCCTTTTTCCAATTATCAAATTTCTCTGATATTAATTTCCCTGGAGTTTGATGCATACCTTTACCAACACCTTGCTTAAGACTAAAAAATATACATACTTTGCAGTATGCACCATTTTGTATTTGAGAAAAGCATAACCAATTGTATTTTAGAAGCCAAGTATATTGAAATTTTAAGTGTCTGTTTCCTGTTGTAGGGAATTTATATCCAGGTGTAGGAGCCCATAGATTATTCAGTGCAAGCAATTTTTCGCTGTCAGAAACCTTTATAAAACAATTAAAAAGCACAATAAAGCAATGTCTCACGTTTTAAAATTAAAAAAACTTACTGAATTTTCAATATAAAATGAGATATCTTTATTGCATTTAAAATCGTTCTTGTCATTTATTGATTTATCATCAATAACATTAATCAGCAGATCATTATCAAGCTCAGTAGTATATATTTGTATGTCCACAACCTACCGTGTAACACAAAAACAGAGATTTTCTATCAAATTTTGTCTTCGTGTAGTAAATTTTTTAGCAAACCTTAAAACTAAAATAATTATTTCAAGTAAAGAACACAAATTATTAAATAATAGTTTATATTGTTAAAAATTAATTCTTAATTATATTTACACAAGTTTTCTTACTTCTCTAGTAAAAGGTACATATTCCACAATACGATTATGAATTAATAAACAGTAAGCAGTTACACCTGCAAGCGATTCTGAAGCTTCAATTTCCAATTGAACATCCACTGCCGAGGCAGTAGCTGAATCGTCCTGTTTCGAAGTATCGATGACTATAATTGGAGCGTTTGTCAGAAAAGTAGAAGGACTCAATATCGGGTTACGAATACTTTTTTCATAGTACGATTCTTGAAACGATGTATACATATTATATAATAAAGTGAAATTATTTTTAGTAAAATCTAAATTCAAATTATTGTATGGATAAGCTATCGAGTTTAGAAATACTTTAACGTTTGTTAAATTACAATGGTCAAATATACTACAATCTTTCGATAACATATTTTTGCGTACTTTTTGAAATCCAATTATGATAAATCGTGGGTTTTTCTAATTTTGAAGCAGTTTTCAAATTCCATACAACTTTTTTAGCGGTTCCGAGTTCAGGATATTCAAAAGTTTCAAAAGATCTAAAAGGAATAAACAAACTTTTTTCTTTTTCTATAAGTTTCAATTATTTTAACCTTTCTTCATCGTCAACAGTTATATGTGGAACCATCCAGGCTATTTTATTTAAAACGACTTTACCTTCAGAAGCAGTTACACCAGTTTTTAAACTTAAAGCATTTAAATCGCTATGACTTCGAGTTAATATTAATTCCAATCTAGAATTCACTAATATTCTTTTATAATCTTCAAACAAACCTTACCAATATTTCAATGGAATGCAAGCACTAAATTCACCTTTATCATTTTCCGATTGCGTTGCATTTTTAAAATTCCATCCAAAATTTTCATAACAATTGTAGTTGTCTGGGTGTACCAGATAAGTAACCTTTCAACGAGCTAGTGATTCCAAGAACACGTGTACTATCTACTTCTATCCCATTGATTTCCAATCGTATTTGCTCGAAGAGGTAAGAGTAACCGTTATTAGATAGTTTCACTTTGGTGGCATCAGTAATTATTCCTTCCAAAAAAATAAAGCTTTCATGTAGATATGGATAAACATCTGTTTGCTGGATTGATATACGTATTTCGTCATTATTATTAAATGATGATGTATACGGTGTGTATGAATGATATTCAATTTTTGTAATCTTAGAATCCGTTTCGTACTGTGAAGTTATATCCAAAATATCACTTTCAGGCATTTTGCTTTAATTGATAGCCCAGAGCTTGCAAAATTTTTTTTATTCTTCACTGTCAATTTTTTTATTTAATTTTATGTTACTGGTAGCACTTTAGTCTTATGGCTAGTTGTACTGATCCGATGTAGTGGGCTTATATTGAATTTTAATCCCATCTCAAGACCCGCAACGTTTAATGTGTAACATAATTGTCAATGTCTCACCAAAATTATCAATCAGATTATGATCTTGATCAACTAACTGAACGGTTATCGTATCAATATTTGTTTTATTCAATTTGTAATATATTAAATTTGATGGTGACTGTACTACTTTCGATCCTGTCGTTTCACTAAGGAAAAACTCATAAATCGAATGACTTTGAAGATGGTTGTTGAATGATCCTTGAGCTATATTGCACATTACTTTTATAGAATTAATTGTGTTTAAATTCACAGCTTTTTCTGATCTATGAGTTTCATATTCTGGCTTATATTCTCGTTTTTCAAAACCCAATACAGGTGCTATGCTATGTAAAATTTCAAAGTGTAGTATTCCATTACATTTTATATATGATCTAAAATCGTTAGGATCAACCCAAATGTCAAATGTTAAATTAGTTTTGAATTTTTCATTATAAATATTTATTTGTTCCATAACTCGATGCTTAATATCCTTAATTTCATAACATCCCTCTTCCAGTTTAATATAACACCACATACGATCATTATTATTATTATAGTCAACTACTTGTATAGCAAATTTATTATTATCTTTGTTAATATTCGGGAATAAATTAAATGTCTGTAAACATAACAAAGCTATTTCTGAGTCTTCGTAAAGGTTTATAGACGAAAAATAATTTACAGATAATATGTTTGTGTTCCCGGTTAAACTTAAAGTAACTGACTCGTACATCCTGATATCTGAGATACAAATTTAATAATGAGACTCGTAACGTTTAATATGCAGAACAACTGACAATGTCTCATTAAAGTTGTCGATGGAAATATTGAAATGGAAATATTGAATGTGAAATGGGATGTGATCTGGTCAACCATTTCGGCCTGATCGATCGGTGGTTGTAAGAACCGGGCCTGCTTATCCAGTCCATGGCGTGCTCTTGCAGAGATGTTGGGTCTCTGTGGAAGTAGGGGCGATAGAGCTCATGTTGTTGGTTTGTTGACCAGAAATGACTTCGGAATAGTATTAAAAAATCTTGATTATTTGTTGGGGGGGGGGGGGGAAGTAGAGTGGTGTACCAGAGACGGGCACCTTCAATAAATTTGGACTTGATATAGTTAATTTTTACATTGTCTGGGATTGGGGGTTGAGTTATAAAATATTGTTCAGCTTGTTCAATAAACTCCTCAGGGTGGACTGGGACTAACTTGTCATCATGGGGGGAGAGCTTTGTAGAGTCTAAGCTAATGCCAGAGCTGTTGGACAGGGTAGTACTATTTAGGGTGGACGCGGTATGACTAGGGAATGAAGTATTATAATTAGGGGTGGAAGAACTAGAAATATTTGAGATACTAAATGAAACTTGGGGCATTGATTGAGAACAGGTGGGGGCGATTGGGGGGGGGGGGGAAACTAGAGGGACTGAATTTTGAAACTTGTTTTCCAGAGCAGCTAGCCTGACACTGTTACGTACTGCCCCTTCAGGGATTCTCTATGTAGATGATTTGGAAATAATGGTAGCCAAATTAGATTTATAATACAATGTTTTATTAGAACAAATATAAAATGTATAGTATCGTCGTGGTAATAGTAGTAGTAGTAGTAGTCGTCGTCCTGTATATGGCTAGTGGCGTGAAGTCGCTTCTGCGTTGCTGGTCCAGGTACATCTGTCTTTACTGTGTTTCCAGCCCTCCTATATATGATGTCGGTTCCTTTGATGGATCCCTGCGCATGAACGGGGCGGTGTATGTAGCTGGTTCAATAAGTTGTTATTCTCGCAACCGCCGCTCGTGACTTGTTGTTGGCCGCTCCCCTTGATTAGTTTGCCAAAATAGGATATAGTTTCTTACTATGAGGTTACGTCTAGGAGACCATAACAACTCAAGGAGAACTGCCTCTCCGAGTATAATAATACTTATATACGAATACATGAATTGAGTGCGTAAAGCTATTCCTTTACACCTCCCTGCCAAAAAAAAGATTATTAGCCTGTAAGGTTAAGAATCTTTAACAATACTATTTAAGTTCAATAGTCAACAGTAGTTGATTTTACAATTTGGTATACATTTACATTTACAATTTGTTATAATTTTTACATTTCATTACAATCTTGTTTATAACAAGTTACAATAATTGATAGATATATATATGTTTTACATTTACAATTTTGTTATAATAGGTTACAATTTGTTATACATATTATATGACATTTTACATTTATAATGTAATTTACAATATTATTTAATTACATTGTGTTCTTTTTTTTTGTTTACAATAAGATAAAATTTGAATACATAATAATATAAATTTTGATTACCTGAAATTATAATATTAGAAGTGTTAAAATGTTTAGTTTATTATATAATATAAGTTTATATTTCACCTTTTGAATACAATATTTGTTAGTTATAATAAATCTTCCACCAATTGATAAGTTATGTGAATAATATAATAAATTGTTACACATATATGTCAACATAATTTCATTTACTTAGGATATTCGAGTATATAGCTTGGATCTCTTGTTTTCTCTATTAATTTAAGTAATTCCTTACATTCTCCGTTACAATGGTCATTCATAAAGAGTTCAATATTTCTGGTTATCCTATTTAATTTTTTGAAATCATAACGTTCGTTTAATCTTTTGTTTGCTTTTAATATGTGCCAGTTAAAGCATACCGGTTTCATCTTATTTTCCTTAAGTTTATAAATATGTACTTCGGTGCTTAATATTTTTTTTAATTCTTCGATAAATCTAAAATAATATAACTGTGTTAAGTCTACGTAATTACCTTCACCATGACATTATCCTAAAAATCTCTATATATATTTTATTTTTTTCCTATATTTTCTACCTAGTCTATACAAATATATCGGCCTTATTTTCGTGACTACATAGTCAAAAACGCATTTGGTTAAAATTACATCAGCAATTGGATCGTGACAATGCGTGATATGATGATTCGTATTGCACTCCAATCCATGTGCTTCTAATAAGTTTAACATCCTGCCGTTTTTATTAAGTTTTCCTATGTACCCTGAATATAAGGTTTCTCTTGTTTCTATGTTAGTTATTTTTAAATTAAATTCATTATTATTCCTATCACTGTACGCCGTTATATTTAAAAACGCTAAAATACCCCTTAACCTTAATCTTTTTACAATTGTTAGATCTGTCGTTCCGTTCCAAAAAACTATTATTGGCTCCCTGCTATCGATGTGCAAATATTTCTGTAGGTATACCGTTGACAAAGTCGACTCCCCCTGATGGTTTATACTTTTGTATAATTGGTCCAACAATGGTGTGGTCAAGTTTGGTTTACTCCGGAATACCCTTTTGATTGTTTGCACAACTTTTCCCAAGTCACGGCGCCGGAACCTCCTTAACTTATCGTCTTGTGTAAGTACAAGAGGATTCCCCTCCAGTTTCATCGGTTTATATTTTTCTAAACTGTTGGAGATGGCGCCGGATACCAATAATATTTCGGTCCTATTGATCATAGTGAATTCGAAATCCATTATGAAAAAACGGATTTGAGAGCTAGAATATATATAAAATATTAAATTTATGTATTTATTACTATAGTTACATATTACTACTATATTTAATTTTCTTGTGTTGTTGTTATTATGTTTTACTCTTCGAATATATGGTCCGTGGATAATATACGTCGTGGAATTAGTTGCTCTAAAAGTATTCCGACTTCTACACAGATTGAACTCTCCGCCCTAGGGTTAACAATTACTGCGTGTATAAATGCAGTTACCGGTTAGCTTGATTTAAAATACGTTGTGTAAACGGCATAGTCATTCTCCTATTAGCTTCTATGACATGTCGTTTGAAACATCCTACACAAATCATATCCCCCCGGACGAACTGATTGTGCTGCCCGTTTAATAATTCGTTTTTCAGCTCTCTGAAAAATTCTATTGCTTGTAGTGTCAATGGTAGTTCTGCCGACAATGGTATGTTTTCGTTCATGTTTGTCTCTGTTAAAATCTTTATATATTAAACTTTTACGTGTATTTATATTTCGTTCTTCTTATACTCTGAAATAGTTAAAATGTCATTATTTATTACGATAGTTACGTTAATATTACTACTATTCTAATTTCTGTTAATATTACTTATGAAATATTATTTTTACGTATTATTTTTTTCTATTTGTACGTATTTATAATTTATATTATTATTTATTTAATATTATTATTATTTATTTATTTTTATTTGATTTATTCTTATTTATTTATTTATTTATTATTATTTTTTTTATTTATTTTTTTTTTTACAAGGATTTATTTATAAAAAGAAATCGGTGGTAATGATACGTCTATTAATTAATTGATTTAATACTGCACCTATAGTTAAACAAATTGATCTATTCGGACGTGTAAGGTTACAAAATGGATGAATATAAGTGGTCAAAGGAATCATCACTAAATTTAATTCTTCTTCTGATAATGGTACGGGCATTCTATTGTTTGCTTCTAGTACATGGTGTTCAAAACAGCTTACGTATACTATGTTTCTTCGTACTAATTGAATATGTGCACTAGTTAATAATACTTCCTTTAATTCTTTAATAAAATCAATTGCATGTAATGTAAATGAATAATCTAAAGGTATTTGTGCATTTCCGCCCATGTTTATAATTTTAATTTAATGGTTAACGTATATTTTATTTTGACGTTCTCTTGTTTATTTTCTGAAACATAATTATATTATTTGATTGCATTACTATTATAATTATTATTAATATTAATTAATTAGGTTATTATTTATTATTATATATATTTTTTTTTATTTATATATATTTTCTATATATTAATCTCTTTTTTTTTTTTTATTATCTTGGTGACGGTGGTGGAGTGAATGGTGTCTCTGCAAACCCCCTTATGTAGTCACTTCTGTTTGATGGTCTATATTTAACTATCCTTCCGGGTATATCTATTACTTGTTCATCACTAATATATTTGCATTTAATTAATATATATATTGCTATTATGAGTACGAGAGATAGTGCTGCTAATACTATTGTTACATATAGTAAGTTACTGTGTATAAACTGGTGTTTTTGGCTTTGTTCTCTTAAAACTTCTTGGTCTATCATTTGTTGTACTTCATCCAAGGACTTGAATACGCCGTGTAGATCCGTTAATTGTATATTTGGATTGTCTCCTCATTCTTTATTTACTTCGAATCTATGTATGTATTCAGGTATCTTCTCTAAAATGCTTTTTATGTTAGTTGTAGGTATGAAATCCTTATAATTCGTGTTGGTAATCTCTTCTGTGGCGGTTAGTACTGCATCTTGTGTAAATACTTGACAATTATTGTTGACGATAGTTATTTCTCCAATTTTATTTGTATCTAGCGTAAATGGCTCGACTAAATCTGTACAACTCACGGTCAGTGCTTCACTTCCCACATGTAACCAGGTGTTTTTGTTTCGTAATTTATGGTATATGTTTCTTTGTAGATTAAACTTTTCGATTGCACAGTTCCGTTGATTAGAAGTAGTATCAGGACCTTTGAATAATTGTAATTCACATGGTTGGCGTTCACTGTTTTCTTGAATTGGTTGTGGTGTTCTACATATTCTATATATTGTAGTCTCTGTACAGTCGTCCAACTGTTTTTCTATATATGTAGTAAATCGTTTTCTATCTTTAGTTATTGCAATATTGTTATAAGTGACTGTTGGAAGATACCACCCTTCAGTATTATTTTGAACATGGATTATTGGTATAGGTATTAAATGGTATAATGTAAGTTCAATGATAATAACTAACGATATTTTTGTAATGAATACTAAATTATCGTTTTCATAGTAAATACTAATTTTAGTAATTTTTTGAAATTCATTTAATTCTGAAGCTTTTGTTCCCATAGGAATGCTATATTGTTTCTTAATTGTTAGTTCTATTGATTTTAAAGTTGATGCTAATTCTTGCGGTGTCATAAGACTTGGGTGTATTATTCCTTCTCTAGCGGCTGTTACTCTTTGTCCTAACGTCTGAGTTTCGTAGGCGTATTGATTTGTGATTATTGTGTATAAATTATGTACTTCTCCTGCCATTAATAAGTCTAAAACATCGTCAGTTCTAGTTTGTATTTGTAACATTCTTACGTATAATTGTTGTTCCTTAGTAGAAATGTTTCTATATAATTGTTCGGTTTGCTCTAACGTATTTCCTATATTTTTTACTATTGTTTTTACTACTGTTGTTTGAGCCTTCATTATGTGTAGTATATTAGCCCCCGATTCTTCTGTTTGCTTTATAGCTTCCCGTGTTTTCTTAGTGCATTTATCATCGCATACGCCAAATAACGTGTACATAGCGTTACCTATTATGTTTACTAACCCCCTTCTTTTCCGTTGCTTATTATCGAATTGATCCATACCACTTCCTAATGACAAATACATACGTTCTTTTTGTTTACTTCTTTCGCTATATAAATCCGTTATTACTATCTGGTATTTCCCGCATAAATCGATATGTTTTTGATCGGTACATATTTTTGTGATATTTTTCATTTTTTCCCCCAATAAATCATATTTTGTATTGTACTCCTTTAACGAAAAATATGTTACAATCCTATATAATCCTAGTAGGTCCTAAGTTTTCGTAATATAATCCCTTGCCATTTCCATAAGGCGTATATTTAAAGTGTTCTGATGTATTTATTTCGTCAGATTTGACTAGACAACTAATCATCATCACCAATCTAAAAGTATAAAATTATATTTATATTAAACTAACTACCTTATTTTATTATCTTATATGTATATATTTTTTCTTAAAACCACCTATCATAATCTAGTATATCCCATGGATCGTATAAAAGTTTCATATAATTTGTTAGTCGTTTACATAATGTATCTACTGACGTCACTGAATTTGGTGATAAATCATACATGATATTAGTAATAATTTCTATTATTTAAGTTATTTCGAGAATTGTGAAAGGTTCTTCGACGTTATTATTTGCAGTATTGATATGACCTATAAAACACCTCGGTGTGTTCTCCGGCCCTATAGTATATGTTTCGTGTAATTCTTGTTGGAGTGCGATTTCAAGTTCCAAAATGAACTCCCTTTGTCTGTCCCTAAAATTAAAATGTATCTATAATTTTTATTTTTTTTTTTTTGCTTAAAGAATTTAAAAGAAATGTTTAGTCCTACATTGCTTGTATTACGCTTCCTATTTAGTTTTATTCTTAAAATCAAATTAATAATTTACACGTTAATTAAATATAAATAACTATATATATATATATTTTAATCGGATTGTGCATCATTATAATATTTTTTAACATTGTTTCTATGAACAGTGATGCTACGCCGCCCACGCTGTATAACTACATTTTCATTTCCCACTATTGCTATGACTTCGTATGGCCTTAACCATAATGGATCGAGTTTTGTACTATGGTTCTTTTCTTTTAGGAGTACTAAATCCTTAACATGTATATCTTGTGGATTTTCGTTCCTATCGTATCTTTCCTTACTTTTTATTTTGTTTTTAACTAATTGTTCTCTAGCTATCTTATGTGACACTTGCATGTTTTCCTTTAAATCAAATAAGTAATCGTCGTAATTGTATCGTGGTTCTGGTTCGGTTTTTAATTTAATCGGTACCTCCAATGTGCGTCCATAAACTAGTGCGTATGGCTGGAAGTTAGTAGATGAATGTACTGTCGAATTATATACAAAAAATGCAAAAGGTAATAAATGATCCCAATTATTTAAATTCTTGTCTACATAATGTCGTAAGTACTCAGCTAAGGTACTATGAGCACGTTCAACAGGATTGCTCTGTGGCCTAAAAGGACTAGTGTTAACGTTTTCTATCTTTAATAACTTGCAAACTTCAGCAAACGTTTTACTAAGGAAATTGGTGCCCTGATCAGTTAATATCGTTCCCGGTATACCATGTACACAAACGAAGTGTATAACAAAGGCTTCCGCGACCGTGTTCGCTTTTTGGTCAGGAATTGGAACTCCCAAAGTGTAACGCGTTAGATCATCTTCCATAGTTAAAATATAAATATTATTAGATAATGTTGTCGGCAAAGGCCCTACTATATCCATAAATATCTTTTCAAATGGTTTTGAACTTGTAGACGTAATATCCATTGGTTGTTTGATATGCCGATTTGATACCTTATTCACCTGACACGATGTACAATTCTTTATATATTTCTTAACGTCCCCCTTCATATTTCTCCATATAAACTGTTTTTGAATACGTTTAATAGTTTTGTTAACGCCTAAATGACCCCCGAGTTTTGAATCATGAAACTGTTTTAAAATAATCGCTTTTTCTTCCTCAGTATATTCTATACCTGCACATATAATGATTTCTATACCTGTTTTACGAAATATGTATCGTATCATTGACCTTATTTTTTCCCATTCTAAATCGTCATGTTCGCCTAATTTAGTCATAGCTAGCTATTAAAATTTTTTTAATTCGTTTTCTTCACAAAGTAGTTTCAAATTTACTAATGATATATACATGTTCTCGTAAGTTGTTTTCTGCCGATCTCTATTTTTTGTTACTAGGAATATTATGAATCTATTTGCCTGTTTGTAATAAGGCGTGTCCCCTATTACTTTACTGAGCGGTAACATCGCACCGTTTCCAAATTGTTTTTTTAATTGGTAATTTGTTCCTGTCCTAAAGTTATACTGCCTTGCAATTTCTGACACTATACCTATTATATTCTTTTGGTGATTCTATTAGTGTACCTATAGTTTCTTTCACGTTATTATTCGTAACGAGTTGTGTTTCTATTTTTTCGAGAAATTGTTCATATGTTTCATTTTTTATTTCCTGAATTGAATACATTCGCGTAAGTGCGTCTACATTAGAATTAAGTACTCCGGCTTCGTAGCGTATTTCATATTCGTATTCTTCTAACTGTATTCTCCATCGAGCTAGTTTTGATAGTGGATTTTTTAATTTAAAGAGCCATGTTAGTGGACGATGATCACTAAGTATTATAAACTTCCTACCATATAGGTATGGTCTAAATTGCTTAACTCCAAAAATTATTGCAAGACGTTCTAATTAGGTTGTTGAATAATTGCTTTCACTTTTATTTAATGTGCGTGATGCATAACAAATTGGCAAATCTTTACCTATTTCACCTTGAGATAATATGGCTCCGAGCGCCTTGTTGCTCGCGTCCGTAGTTAATAAGAAGGTCTTTGTAAAATCAGGATATTTAAGAATTGGTTCGGAGCATAACGCTGTTTTCAAGGTATCGAATGATTTTTGACACTCGTTACTCCATACGAATTTAGTGTCCTTTTTTAAAAGATTAGTTAATGGTTTTGCTATTGCGCTATACGAATTTATGAACTTCCTGTAATAACCGCTTAATCCTAAAAACGACTTTATGTTTTTTACTGTTGTCGGTTCTGGGAATTCTACTACTGCTTTTAATTTACGCTCATCTGGTTTTATCCCGTCTTTCGTAATGACATGACCTAAGAATATACATTCTCTTTTTAAGAAATTACACTTGTCTGGTTGTAATTTCAAATTGTTAGTTTTTAATCGCTCGAAAACGTCTATTAGCTTTTCCTTATGATCATACAAATTTTTCCCGTATACGATTATGTCGTCTAAATATACTAAGCATTTAATTCCTATTAAACCTGCTAAGGCTGAATTCATAATTCTTTGGAAAGTTCCGGGACTCGTCTTCATTCCCTGAATCATTCGTTTAAAATGCCAGTGACCTTGGTTAGTCGAAAAGGCTGTTAACTCCCGTAAGCCTTTGTCCATCATCACTTGATAAAACCCCGAAGAAAGGTCGAGACTACTGAATAACTGGCTGTTTCCTAGCTGATCTAGTATTTCTGTAATATTTGGCAAAGGGTGAAATTCATTTATGGTCACCTCATTAAGTGCCCTAAAATCTACCACTACTCTGAATTTTTGTTTGCCTGAATTATCCATTTTCTTTTGTACTAACAGCAAAGGGGAATTCCAGGGACTACTAGAATTCTCAATAATTCCATTTTTTTCCATCTTTTTAATTTGCAAGTTTATTTCGTCTTGTTGTGCGTGAGGTAATCTATAAGGTCTACGATATATGGGTGGTTGGTCCTGTTTGAATTTAATAGAGTGTGTACCCGCGGTTGTAAAAGTTAAAATATCCCCTTCCATATGAAATATGTCATTGTATCGTTCACATATCTCATAAATAGATTGTTTTTCAGTTTCGTCCATGTGTTCAGTTATTATCATTTGTTTTAGTCTTGCTATACGTTCGTTGTGATTGTTTTTTGTTTCAACTGAATATATTTCGTACTCAGTATCGTAAAGTATTTTGTTTAAATCAGTTTTGGTTAGAGTCTTTATTTCTTCTGATATGTTCAACATGCTAACTATTGCCCTACCGTTGCTAACGAAGGACACTGTATTACTACAAAACACATCCTTTACTAACTGTTGTTTGTGTATTAGAATATTCTTGTTTTCAACTAATGGGTCGGCTATCAAAATTCCTATAATAGTTTCGGTTCGTGGTTTTAATTTGATAGAACTGGTTTCCTCTACGATTTCATTAATCATTGTTGGTGAATGAGAGGTCGTTTGGATAATCAACTTGTTTTTCGCTACATCTACTATTACATTATTAGCTGAGAGAAACTCGTTTCCTAGAATACCGTCCTTGGGAATTGGAAATCGTGTTCCTACTATATGAAATTCTGTACTGATATTTTTTTCGTTTAATTCTATCGGTATTATTAATTTCCCTATGATTTGAATGAGGTCCTCGTTTATCCCACGTAAATTTATTCTTTGAGTTTCGTCTATTTCTATATCTTCGCGCAAGCAATTTATTTTTAGTATGTTTACCTGACCTACCTGTATCTATCATTAAATGTAATTTTTTTGTTTTAGCAGCGGACGAGTTAAATGTTATATGGTTATTTTCTATAGTTGTAACGATGTGGTAGCATCGTGCATTGGTTGTTCTGCGATAATCTGGCTTATCGAACGAGTACCGCGCCCTCCGTTCGATACGTTGGCGTTTCCCGAGTTATTGTCGTGTCTACTTTCATCGTTTCGTTTTTTGTAACATGCATTAATATTATGCCCGGTTCGATTGCAATATGTACATGTTGCTACTTGTATATTATAGTTCGTTGGTGGTTGCGTTAAATTGTTTCTATTAGGTGGACGGTTGTTGCTACTGTTATTTGCATAGTTAGTTCTTGGATTGTTTCTACACTGCGATGCATAATGATTTCCATTACAATTATAGCATTTTATTACTGGCCTGTTAGTATTATTTGGTTGCGAAAAGTTATCTGTTCGTTGGTAATTATTTGTTCGCGTAAAATTATTTGGTTTCGTAAAGTTATTTGATCGAAAATTTCCGTTGTTTCTGCTATTGTAATTCGTATTAGTCGTTCTCTGATAGTTATTACTATTGTTACGTGAAAAACTACCTCTGTTGTTTGAATTTTCATTTCTACGCCTATAATTATCCCTCTCCGTATTATATTCGACCTCTTCAGCTTTCGATAACTGTTTAGCCATTTCAAGGGTTTTTGGATTACGTGATTTTACTATTGTCCTAATCGGTTCTACTAATCCTTTAATAAAGTTTGCTAGCGTTTGTTCCTTAAGTGTTTCATGTATAATTTTTGCTTCTGTATCTATTTTACCTAGTGTACTGGTGGTACATAGCTGGTAATATAATTTTTCTACTCTATGGCAATAATCATTTACGTCTTCGTTATTGTGCATCCTGATAGAATTTAATTGTATTTGTAAGGTTGAAGCCGTAGCGGTGACCTCGAATGCGTCTGTTAAATAACTTTTTATATATGTCCACTTCGACACGTTTTTATATTTAATCATTTCTAATGCTCTACCTGTTAACCTTGTAGTAATATATTTGACTAACGTTGGTGCATTTGCCTCCTCTACTAAGCTTACTGCCATGTCGCATGCATTTATAAATTGATAAATATCGTCTATTCCTGTACATAGTGGTATTAATTTAAAAGCGTCTTCTAATCTTATAACCACCATTTTCTTT
Source organism: Metopolophium dirhodum (assembly GCF_019925205.1). Classification (NCBI taxonomy): domain Eukaryota; kingdom Metazoa; phylum Arthropoda; class Insecta; order Hemiptera; family Aphididae; genus Metopolophium; species Metopolophium dirhodum. Next base: position 68,721 of record NW_026869896.1, on the reverse strand, counting down.
GCGCGCTTTTTAGTTGTATAATCTAATGATTGAAATTCAAAACTCTCTGTAACTGTGCTACGCGTAGTGGGTTTAAGTGCTGGGCTTGGGTTTCTACTTGGGTTATCTTTTAACTGGGCTTCTAACTGGGTTTTCAACTGGGCTGGGCTTCTAATCGGGCTTAATAATTCAATTTGTCTATTCGTTTCGTTTAACTCGTCTTCTACACTAGTGTTATACAATGAATTAGCTACGTTCAAGGGAGATGTACCTTCTTTGTCCATAAATCACTTCACCACTTATTTAATACGTTTCTCATAATAATAATAATTCAATAATTGCCCTTTAATATAATAATAACTCAATAATACCCTTTAATTCAATAATAATTCAATAATACCCTTTAATTCAATAAAACTTCAATAATAATTCAATAATACCCTTTGATTCAATAAAACTTCAATAATAATTCAATAATACCCTTTGATTCAATAAAACTTCAATAATAATTCAATAATACCCTTTAATTCAATAAAACTTCAATAATAATTCAATAATACCCTTTAATTTAATAAAACTTCAATAATACGCCTTCAATAAATTCAAAAAAAATATTACGTTTTACACCAATATACCTATGCTCGACTACGGGAAGCCGTAAATACACGGAAAATAATCAAACGGACCATCAATTTGCGGAATTCTTGTGTCAAGTTACGGACCGTCAGATTACGGAAATAAAAATAGTGCTAACCGTCAGATTACGGACCGTCAAATACCGGAATTAAAAAATTTACGGACTGTAATATGACGGAAAACCTTAATATCACGGACCGTAATATGACGGAAAGTAAATACGTGGACAGTAATATGACGGACCGTCACATTACGGAAATTGAAAAAGCTAGTCACCTTGTTTTTGTTTTCGGCAAACTTTGTGTCCTCACAACGGGATGGGGTCAGTTGGGTACCCAGATAAGAATTTGGACCCCGTGATAAGAAATTATAGCTGATAATCTAATCAAGAGCTCCAATTCTAGCTTCAAATACAAATACTATGTTCTTTTAATAAATTTGTTATTATAAGTTAATTGTAATTAGTAAAAATTATACTTCACATATAATTATTATGAGAAAAATTGTAAAATGAATATACTAGCGTACACCACCTATTACATTGTTTTTATAATATGATTTAGAAAATTAAAAAGTAATGTTATTTTTATTAATATTAAACCCTAAAGGTCTACAGATTGGCAAATTTAATTTAAAGCATATCATTTTAAGAAATTTATATTGAACGTTTTCTACATTAGTAATTTGAGTGGTAAAACTTAGTGACCAGACCACTGACCGAAACTAAAGATTTTACCAAGAAAATTTTTTTATATATTTAACCCTTTCAGCCCACATTTTGATCGGAAATAGATCGAATTTTAGTAAAAAGCTTTTTTCCTTAGAAATCTATCAAGATTAACTGTATGCCATATAGTTTTTGGTTATTAATTTTTATTGGAAAGAAAATTGTGTTTTTTTAATTGTTTTAAAAATATTTTAATATTTTGGTTTAATATTTTTAAAATTATTGTATTTCTGTTAATAAACCTATCGTTTTGAAGTATTTATTTACAATCTAATTAATGTGTAAAGAAAAAGACATATTGTGATAAGTTTTATCGAAATTGTAATATATCCGAAAAACTTAAAAACTTAAATTTTGGTCGTATCGTCTTTAAACCTTTGAAGGTCGAAGCAGTATCGTCCCTACACCAGTTTCCAGTTTTAAAAAGTTTTAAACTTAAATATTAAGGGCGTAAATGTTGAGTTCAAAACTTGAATTTTTCAAAAATAAAATTGGGCAATTTTGTTTTGTCGATTTCTCAAACTTAAAATCGAGACGCGACTTTTTTGAGAACAGAAATTTGATCTAGATGTGTCACTGCATTGAACCTCGAATATTTCAAGCCGATAAGACCAATATTAAAGGAGTTAGTATTTCAAAATTTACGTCCAGCTGTTCCAATTTTTTATTGTTAGCTCAAACATAAATATTAAAGTGACCTATTATTATATAGGTTTTAATATTTTATTTATTATTTTATATACCTATCGATTTACATGAGCTACACACCTCTTAAATGTGAAAAAAAGTTCAAAATAATTATTACTCAAAAGTTTAAACAGACGTATATACCATAATAAATCGGATGGTTATACGGAAAATCACATAGCCACATGTTTTTTAACTTTTTGCTACTACGATTATGGGTGAAATAATGGTCTACGTACTTCGACCATAGACACCTTTTTGAATTCTCGTACGCCAAAAGAATAGAATCTCGTATTTAGTAGTGATCAAACAAAAACCCAAAATTCAAAATCCACGTAATTACGTAATTTTTGAAGTACAAAAAACACACAAAAAATCATAACTCCCGAACCAAAAGTCCGATAACCTCAATATCGGTACCTATCGATATAGAGGACCCCCCACCCCCCTCCGACTCCAGGAGTACGTTATAGAAGGGCCAGGCCTAAACCGAAACGTTTGGTAACTTAAAAGTATAATATTATCTTATGTGAACGTCATCTACAACTTATAAATTATTTATTGAACTTTAAAAACTATTAGGTATCTACATATTTAAATACGTTTGTTCAAATTTGATAATCAGCGTCAAAGAACATTCTATGCCGGTAGTTTTCCTAGAAGTAGTTACCTATTCATATAATCACATCAATAATAAATCTATTGAAGAGTGTTACCTAAACATGAACAATTGTTTAAATAATTGATGAACTATATAATTTCAATTTTCAAAATTAATGATACCTACATAGGTCTCGAAAATGCTTATAATTAATGCTTTTAATTATAATTAAATGTATTTTGTTATAATACTATAATACGACATGTCTTGAAATCTACTAGAAATGCTGGACAATAGGTAGGTATAGTAAATTAGTAAATTACATATGTATATTATAATATAAGGTTGTGGTCGTCTGTTTTTGGATGAGATTAATCCCACATAAGAGAACGAGAAATGGTGAAATCTAAAGTTCATCGGTAGAGAATTTTTTGGAAATTTCATTTAAATGATCGGCGTAACGAATAACGATTTATCGGCGTATTATCGGCGTAAACAAATAGCTTCAAAAAACCATAAAAAAACAAAAATATCAAACAAAAATCACTTTATCAATAATAGATTATAAATCAAATTATGATAACGGATCATTAATCGCTAAAACCACGGTTTGGGTTTTATATGGTTACCACTTCAAATGCAAACAATATTGAGGTTATGTTCGATTCTTGCGTAAATAATATTATACGTTAATATTTTGATGATTTAAAATTTGTTTGTTGAATTTATTAAATATTTTACTTTTTTTACTCTTTAAGTAGGTTTTATATAATTAATTAATATGTTCACTAGCCAGTGTCACTAGGTACCTGCCATTGTGTAGTATACAAATTACAAATTTAAACAGTTCACCTTTGATGTGATATTCGTAAGTCATACATAGTTTTTTTCTACTAACCTGCTTGTGTATTATGTAGATTTTATTTTAAACTACAGTGTAATTATTTCTAGGTAAAATATATCTACAGTATTAAAACCATTTCAAAAACCAAGTGAAACCTAATATGCTATTATATGCCATACATATGCCATTCAAACCTTCCTAACTCAAATGTCTCGAATCATGTAAGTTCTGTTTAATATTAAAATGGTTATAATGTATTACTTATCTCAAAAAACCTAACAGATACATCACAACAACAAATATTTATCTTACAAAGTTGCAGTCAAGTATGGATTGACCACCCGGGGTTTTGTAATTGTTTACTGTTACACATAGGCGTGCGCAGCCCGTTCTGGCAAAATGGGCCAATGATACTTGAAACAAATTATTTTAGGTGTTATAAAATTACTTTCATTTACTTACCAGTCATCACCCACTGTTTACATTTTAAGGTATAATTAATATATTTATTCATAAGTAAGGCTAGGAATATAAGCATTTGCATCTTTTTTTCTTTAATTCCAAATTGATTGGTTGTGATTGCGATTGTGAAACCATTTTTTGTTTGCATATTTTATAGATTTAAGAGAATCTTGTTAATTTTGTTGGTATAAATATAGATACCTATGTCTCATTCACAACAATTCACTTCATCTATTTTTGACACCTGGTATACAAAAACTTACTATTTTATAAAACTAGATTACAAATTATAAAATACAATAAATAGTTATTAAAAATAAAACATTTGAAAAAAGCAAACAAACAAATTTTGAATTTTTTGAAGTTCATATTTTTACTATAATTGAACTCAACTTTAGGTGATTGAAATTTTTCTTATTAATAGATACAGTAAAATAAAAAACGGTTAAAATTAATTTATATTTTCAATATGCCAAAATAATTTTTGGAAAACAAAATTTCTCTGGCTTATTGAATTTATGTTTAAATATTCACTCGACTGAAAGATTAAAATATCATATCACCTCAGTACACCACTGTCCAGCCAGCTGTCTATATTACTCTATTGATAAATATCTCACCTTTGATTACCAAACATGGTTTGTTTGTTTAAAATAAATAAAAAATTTAATTAAATAGATACCTACTTGGTGTAATTTAATACATTTATTAAATTTAAACAATTATATTAACTGTAACTCTCTAATTCTATCCGGTGTGAAACTATTCTACAAGTAAAGCGTACCTATGACTATTGACTGTACAAATATATTTTATATAATTGAAGTTGGGAAAAAACATGTGAAATAAATTTTAAAAAATATTTAGAAATTAAATAAAGTGGTTTTTAATGAAACAGTAACAACACTTTATTGTTATAGTGAAATACTAAACCGTTACCTAATTCTTAGATAAATTAGGAAATCTAAAAAAAAAATTAAATAACGGACAAACTATTATTATATTATTTTCTGGAGATAACCTTCTTAAACTCAAACTTCAGTTTAGATTATAAATTATAATTTATTTATTTAATTTTTAAAAAGGATTAAAATAAAATATTTAAGAAAAAAACACCCGTTGAAAAATTACATTTTCTGCTCTACACATTGGGCATACAGAGTTTTGTTGTTCCAACTGCCTTACACACACATCACACACCCATGCGTGACCACATGGTAATACTATATATTGCTGTTCACTTTCAGCTAGAGACACTACCAAGCATGTCATACACAAGTTTCTGTTGTCAGGCAGCTGAGGTACATTTGGCGAATCTGGAGGGTTCATAGTTTGCGGTGAACCTGGTGCATCATTAAACGTTTGATTCAGATCCAATTGCAAGTTATTATTTTCAACTGGCTGTGGATTAATAACATTGGGAATGTGATTTGGTACTGGAACTGCATCTGCTGGAACATTGTGGTCTGATTCACCATCAACATCAGCATCGTTCATTCTCAAAGCCCAGGTTCGCAGCCTTAATTCATATGCTGCGCTGGTATACGAACAACGCAGAAGAAATTGCCATATTGATATTTGTCCTAATTGGTATTGCTCTGTAGCATATTTTATCCTGTGAGAGTTAGCCAAAAACTTGGTCCTCACATGCCTAGTGGGACGCAAGTGGTTCAAAATTTGTTGATTAACCAAATGGTAACTGGTACTCAAAGTAGTTAAAGTGCCTATTTAAAAATAACAAAATAAAATGGGCATTACCTTTTTGGTATTAATTATTAACTAATTAGGTAAGTATCTTTATGATTATAATTTGAGACTCATTATATTAGGTTTTACAGTGAGTTTACTTAAGTAACTGTGAAAACATTTTTTTTTTTTCATTTAAGAAGATTAAATTTGAGTTTATAATTATAAATAAATACAACCTCTCATAAAAATATATTCATGTTAATGTAGTAATTTTAATTTTAATTTTAATGTAGTAATTTTAATTTTAATTTTAATGTAGTAATTTTAATTTTAATTTTAATGTATTAATTTGATCCATAGTTCCAAAACCTTGAGTCTACTATCTATTTATACCTCTAAGTTCTAACACAACTTGATGTAATTTTGCTATATTGTACTTACGCATACATTTCTTACCTAGAAATACCCATAAGCTTGGATGCGCAACAGAGAACTTTAATCTTAACGTGTTATGGAAGCTCTCAATGTTATTATTTGTCCGACGAGGCAGTCCATGAACCGACACAACTTGTGGACCAATATTTCTTAACCAATATCTTAAAAGAAATATCAATTATGTTATTGGGGTACATGTTTAATATTTAAATTTCTAATACCTGATAGCTAAAATACAATATAATTTTTATTTTAATACTATCAATAACCAACAGTATTTTTTAACAGTTATTTAAAATGTTCTAGGTTTTATGTTAATTAGTAAAATACCTTTCATAATAACTTAGTAATCTCTCCAAGTGGACATCATGATTTCGTGCAAATGCTCTAATTAAGAAAAATCCATTCTCCATATCTCTAGCTGGCAATAATGGAAGGGACATAAGGAGTTTCAATACCTTACGGGCATTATCGTTACTATTTAGATGATGTAAGTATCCTAAACTGTTCATTTTTCTCCATACAGCCTACAAAATTATACAAAACCATTAATAAGAATGCTGTATAATATCATTAATTGTATTTGTTTGATTATTTATTTTTACTTGGTTATGATGAAACCAGCAACCAGCATAACGAGCTTCTGGAAATGATGAAATCAAAACATCCCTCAGAGCCACCTCATAGTCAGTTATAATGACTTCAACCGTTAAGTTTGGTAAAAGATTATCTTTTACAAAACGCATAACACAGTTGTATGAATTCCGCGACTTACTTTCCATAAGAATATAGACAATAGGTATGGACTGCAAATATTTAAATGAGAATTTAAAAATAAATAAATCTTATTGTATGTTACAACTATTTAAACTGGTGCCTATTTCCACAAGTAATTTAAATTTGAATTTGAATATTAAATAAAATAATATAAAATATTATTAATATCTTACATGGTTTTCGATCATACAATGTATGGTTAGTAATTGGTATCCCATGTTTCTAGGTACAACCTTGAATGTGGCATCCGCATGTAACTCTGTCACACCATTTTGCAGAACATTAACAATTAAATTCATACATCCAAAAATGATGCTACTTCTTCCATCCACATCTGTAACACATCCTCTAAAAAAAGGAGAGTCGCAACAAGAAAACCGATTTAGCTGGCCATTGTCAAATAGAGTTGCCAAATCTAACAGTGAGTTAGGCAATCTAGGCAATGATCTTCTTCGGGCGTGTCGCATAAGAGATTCGGCTGTTGACCATGGGTACAACCCTGCTGCTACCACATGTCTAATAAAATATTGAATTCAGTTATAAATTTTTGATAGGGCTCTAAAAGATATTCTTTAGGTTATAAAACTCCTTACCTTCTAGATTCCTCATCATATAAATTCCTTAACGAGATATTCTCAGTAGAGGCCCTTGATTTTAAAATTTCACAAAAACTATGAATAAGTTGCTGAGAGTTATTTTCCTCACTAACATGGCCCTCATGTGATTTTATTATCACTACAGTTCCGTTTCTCAACTTCTTGATTGATCCCGGACAAAAATAAGTACTAGCTTTACTGCATTTATAATATCTGAAAAAAATAAGCTAACTTTACTGTACTTATATCTATTTGTAATCTTAGTAAACTTTTTTAAAAAATGGTGTTAAATATTTTCAAATAATAAATATATATTATATTTAATTGTGTTAAGTTCATTATGTGTGCTTATAGATATTAAAAGAAATTGTTTCTGAATTATTTGCTAATTTTCGTTATTTGTCAAAATTCTAACTGCCTACACTTATTTCTTAGATTCTGAGCGGAGTGAAATAATGTATTGAATTTACAATGATGTGAGTTTTTTTTTCTGTCTTTCAGCAAAATTTTTGATAGTATGCATGCTTCGATTTTTGAGGTCAGCATCTTTTCTGATAAAAAGGTGAACCTAGTTGGTACTTTGGGAGGTCAAAGTGGAAAATTCCAAGTAATTTTTCATCAAGAAATATTTGATTTTTTGTTGTTAATCAAAAACCAATAATCCTAGATACTTGAAATTTTTACCAAATGTTAAAATGACTATTTTCCATGCATAATAATATTTTTAAAAAATTTGAATCTTTTTCAGCCATTAATAGCCATGAGAAATTTTTTAAATGTTTAAATTATTATTTAGTTAAAAATTCATAAAAGTTTTTCTTTTCATACCTAAGATTAAACATTTTAATAGAAGATTTTACATAAGTTTTCCTACCTGTATCAAACAAAAAAAAATGTATTTAAACTGGACATTACTTTTTGACAGAGGTTTTGTACTTATAATTTTTCAGTATTTGATATTCAGTGGTAAATTATTGATCGATTTTTGATATTTTGTAGTATTTCCAAAACAAATAACCGTAGAAAGATTTATATCAGTATTTTCTAGTGATGTAAAATGTACGTAAATTTTTTTTTTGGTAATTTACCTAGAAAAATTTACGTAAATTTGGTAAATTTTGATAATTTTGGTATGTTATTATAGGAACACTCCCAGAAACTCCTGGCTGACGCATTTTCATGAACTTATAATAAATTATGGTAACATTTATTTTTTTTATTTACTGGATAGTAGGGGGTGTTAATTTGACCAGGGTGGTCGTTATTTTTAAATTTTTTAAATTTTGTGACTGGGGTTCTAGTTATAATATGTGTAAAAAATACTAAAAATTGAAAATGGACGTAAACAACTCAAAACTAGTAAAAATATTTTAAAAATGTTATGGTGTATATAAAATGCTAATTATTTAAACATTCAGTAAAAATGTCATGTATCTACGGTTATTTGTTCCAGAGTTACACCAAAAACTAAGACCGATTTTGTGAAGAAATTCCCATTTTTCCTTTATTTTTTTTTTTTGTTTTTCCCGGCGCTATTGAAAACTACTGGGAAATGTTTACTTTTGACCCCTTAAAATACCAGCTAGATTCACTTATCAGAAAAGATGCTTGTGAAGAAAATATAATCATTTTTACTGTCCTAAAAGTTGATGAAAGACATCAAAAAAAACAAAATACACTGATGTGTAAAATCAATATATTCATCGCTCCGCTCAGAATCTAAAAAAACTCATATAAAAAAAGGATATTTTTTTATATTAGTATTTTTTTAGTGTTTACAGCAGCATATTAAGTTGTTAAATCCGGCACAAGTACCTATATAGTTAGGTATTTATTAATATTATTAAATTAAATAACAGATTACTTACGTGATTCCGTTCTTGACGCTATTATTCCTGTATGTGAATCCTTGGAAATACATTTTTTTTTTTTAATGAATTAAAACACAAGTCAAATTTGTTTAGAAAATATCCAAAGTAACCACAGTACAATAAAATATTAACAACGTTCAGGATCGAAAAATTGAAGGTGCATCCGTCGTAGAACGAGGAAGTTTCAAAAGTCAATAACGATTAGCGGGATATAATTTGTTGAGAATGGCAAGACCCCCCACATTTTGACGAAAATATCTCTATTGGTTTTAAATAATAACAGACGTCTAGACTAGGTCTACACTTAGGTCTATACTCTATATATATTATATAATATACTATAATGTTAATTTGATATAATTATTAGTAATTACCTGGATACCCGTAAATTGTATATTTAGGCTTCACGGAACTCTACGTCGTGAAGTAAGGCCGGGGCTATACCGGCGTATTCCGCTGCATTTTAAACGCGGCGGAATACGCCATGTATAGCCCCGGCCTAAGATGGTTACTAGGACATTTAAACGATTGCGACTTTAAGTGTTAACGGTTTTAAAATTAACATAATTATGAAAATTATATGATAGATATTGTTGTGTATTTTATTTAAATCCATTCACACCACCTAAACAAATATGTATCATAATAAATATATCTCGTAATCAAACATCGGTTATTGTTGGCCATTACTCGTATACCCATTTACGTTTAAGTGTAAATACGCTTTCCTTTATAAGTATAATCAATGAAATCACCATATTGCAGCTTCTCAATTTGTATAAATTATTTAAATTCTGAAGCTAGTGATGGTTTATAACTTAAAAGTTATAAATCAATGAATGATCAACATCGTATGAAAATAATAATAATTTTTGTTACCTATTAAAATAATTAATAAAAATGAAATAAAATTATATTTCGTAAATATCAAACGTATTAACGTAAAGCCAACAAAAGCAAAAATTTACAAATTTATACATTTATTAATTATTTTTTTTGTGGATTGTAATTATTCTATGTTTTATAAAATCGTATAGGTGCCTACCACAAATTAGGTACCCGTATAAGGTCCGCTACCCCAGCACGCCATGTTTAAAAATGTATTTAAAATTTATTCAGTATGGCCTTAATGTACTTTATTTTGTACAACCAAAACACAATTTTGTACACCTCGTCTAACACGAGAAAACGCGATTTCCTCATATCCGGGCTGTGGTAACGTTACTCCGGCACAGCCTTTGCCAAATGTTGAACAAAAACAATTTTCAATGATTCAGTATTATGTAGGTACCTACCTACTTTATTCTGTACAATTTTGCACACCTCCCCGAACACAAGTTTATATAATTTTAATATAAGTATATTGTTGAATTTAAGGCAAGGAGCTCTATTATAATTGGCAATATGAAAATTAATTTATTGCTCGATGAAACGTAATTCACTGTTTAATACTTGTAAATTACTAATTGTTTACATTATGCCATTTTGGTAAGTTTAAGTCCAAATTTGTTAAAATTCATTCGTATGATCTAAAGAAGAGAAAACAATGAATCCTAACTGGCAACAGTTTTAAAAATATTTATCTTATAAATGCAGTACTTAGGGATGGATAAAATACTTTTAAAATTGTATTTAAATACAAATTACAAAATATGTTTAAACAAAATTATATATTTTAATATTTATATGCTCATAGTAGCAATAATATTACAGTAAATTGTTAATATTATAAAACGTATTTTTATGTGTTTTTTTTTAAAATGATATCGTATCAGTGTTTCTAAAATGAATGAGGTCATTACTCATTAGTATATAAACATTATAAGCGTACTCTTCACCGGGGTAAAATTATGATTTTGTTAAAAAAATTTTCGATCTTCAAAATTTGTATTTTATCTAATTAGCATAGACGCAACTAGAGTTAAAATTCTGGGGGGGCTAAAAAAACTATTTATTAAAAATAACATATAATAGGAGGCTTATATCTAGATCAATAAGGGATATATATTTTTTTTCACCTAGTTGCGATAATGCTAATTAGCTTAAGAATATTATCTTAAATGTAATAATAAACAATTGAATGATATTTGCGGCTAAATTCTCATACGAATTGAGGTTTTCCGTTTTCTTGTTGCTTGTTTTTCTCGTCCAAATCGGCGAAATACAAAAATGTGGTTTGACACATCGATTTGTAAATTAGCACTCTGCAAAATAAACGGGGGTGATATTTATGTCTTGTAATTTAACCTAGGTATTTTATTTTACCTTATGTCATTTAATCTGATTAATAATTACCTAATAACACCGCAGTTTTTATACTGTCAACTAAATAATTATGATGAAATTTAAGTTGTGTTAAATAAAATTATGGTAACTTTTATATTTATTAAGTCATAACTCATAAGACATAATAGAAACTAACCATTTGTACCTATAATGTTTATACTAAAATAGTAATATTCCAGTTTTTGGTACAATAACATAACGTTATATTCCTAGGTACCTAATTATTTTGACTATCAATATACATTTTTTTTTAACATTTATTGGATCTGTAATGGTATTTACAATAAGCATATGTGCGAAAAAATATTTATACAGAAGACATGGAAACGTGAAGAGAGAAGTCACCCAGCAGTAACACTCAGAGACTCTCGTCTCTCGATATAAATAAACATTTTATTTTGTACTTATTATTAATAATGTAATATTGTACTTTTATCGTTAATAATGAAGTGACCTACTTGATACATTAAAAAAAATAATAATTATTATTATTGTTTATTAAACGCCGAAACGGCAATTTTACATATTATTACAAGTAGGTATAAGTACAGTAAGGTAGAATATATAAATAATTAATTAGGTACATAAATAATTTAGATAAAAGTATAAATATTTCAGAGTATACATGTTATAATATGGATAAATAGTATAATTAGTGGCCTAAGGATTATTGGTTGCTCGCAGCTCTGAGCATGCGGTGTAGAGTGTGGTTGTGCCCATACGAGGTCTTGTGGGTTGGAACATAAAATTGTGATTGGTTTCTGGAAGAATGAGAAGGAACTCTGAATGGTATGGCTGCAAGGAGATCAGGGACGTCCAAAGAACCACTTAGAATTAAATTTAGAAAGTCTAAGTCTGCTTTTGCACGACGAGAGGTAAGAGTTGAGATGTTCAAAACTTGCCTCATGTTGGAATAATCATGATTTTCGTGATAAATGTTCATTTTGAAGGCAATACAGTTAAGAGGATGTCAACGCAACTATTTTATGATAAAAAACATACTTTAGCATTTCTTAATTTTCTCAGCTCACATATATATTAAAAATACGAAACAAAAACCTATTGAATAACAACAATATTATCTAGCACCCTACAGTGCCGATATTTTATATTTTAATTTTTTTATTAGTTATAATGAATAAAAAACTAAAAAAAATTGATATTTTAACCATTTACAAAACGTATTTAAATGTATATATTCCAAAATGGCACCATAGGGCGCTAGATAATTTTGTCATTAACAATTTGTTTTTTATTTCACCGCTTTATGACTTTATCAACTCGAGAAAATAGAGAAATGCCGAAGTAATATATTAGTTTGGTTGATGGTGAAAAATATAATTCCGTAATCGACCTGTGCTGCTTCCGTTGTAATAGTGGCAGCGTTTGTGTTTTTACCACCACTCCAGCACAAGCAACTGAACTATTTACGGCATGCGTCTATATTGGTTGTTGACACGCATATCGATGTTTATTTATAAGCTAAATATTAATAATTATTACTATGATAATATTATTATGAATGCGGGACGAAAAATAAAATATTATATTATAATATGATACAATATTAGACAACAATAATTTGATTAGTTGGCAATTGTTGCTGTTCTACACAGAGTGCACTGTGTACAGTTTGTTTAATTTAAACGTGTTTATTAATTTATTCTATAAGTGTTATTATTATTACTGTAATAAATTATTATGGCGAATAAAAAAGGATTTCCTTCTAAAAGAAAATCTAATGCCAAAAAATCAAGAGGAAGTTGTCTTTTTAATATAATAAAAGGTAATTTGAAAATAATGAATTTCATACGTGTATTGTTCAAGAATCAAGGGTGTGTTATGACTAGGTCCCGGATTTATATGCACTAAAAGTCATCAAAAATCCTCTAAAAAACTGCCAAAAATACCATTAAAAAAAGCAATTTACTGTGAAAATGTCCTTCAAAAATACGAATACAATTTTTTCTATAATTTATTGATTTATCAGTCTAATAAATACTAAAAAATTATTAATATTAATAATTTATTATTTTCGGTAATTTATAATTTTTTTTATTAAAAAAAAAATTATTAAAATTTAAAATTTTTAACTTTTGGGTGGTATCGTATCGTATTATGTAAATCTAAACAATTTTTTTAATATACTCGTATATTGTACATATTATTATGAATTAAAACAAAGAAAATGCTAAAAGTCTCTGTTATATGAAACAAATGATGTACTTGAAAAGCATTGTCTAAGATTACCCAAAAAAAGAGGCTTTTTGCATTGAAATTCGGGCCCTAGCTATAACTTTTCAATAATAATTTCACATGGTTTCACATTTTTGAAAGCCCTCCCTTAAGAGGGCGCACTAGTAGACAAAATATGGCATAAAAACATTGTTTCGTAATTCCAGGAATACGGCTTATTGAAGCGTTTTACAGTATAAATACCTATTACAAAAATTGTAGAGGAGAATTTTTTCTAGAAACGTAAGAAGCCCGATTTTCGATATTCTTATTAATTAGTAAAATAATTAATTGATAAAAAGTTTAAAAAAACGTGTTAATTTTAATTTACCATGCGATATTGGACGATTGGAACAATAGGTTAAAACGGGTTTTCTATCGCAGCCGTGCGCCCGTACATAGTTTATAAATAACCCAGATAAGAAAATGATTATTATATTATATTTCATGACAAATATTATTTAATTTTGTTCAGTTTTATATTTTGTATTCGTATCCGAATTTCATACCTACTAATAAAAACTATACTTTTGTTCTTCAAGTAATACGGTTTATTGAATCGGTTTACAGTAAAAATACCTTTTATAAATATTATAGAGGAGAACTATTTTAACAATCGTAAGAAATCCGATTTTTGATATCGTATTTCTATCGTCCAATATCACATGGTAAATTAACAAGGTTTTTAACTTTTTATCGATTAGTTATTCAACTAATTAATAAAAATATCGAAAATTGGGCTTCTTACGATTGTTAAAAAAATTCTTCTCTACAATTGTGTCTTCAAATGTCTTGCTATTGATTTTACTAATCTGGTGCTAAATTATATATTTGTTCCTAAAAGGGTATTACATATTATAAAATTCGGGAGAAATATTAAAGGTAGAAATATTAAATATTTAAGGTAGTTAAATTAAATTTGTTCATTGATTTAAAATCATTATATAATGCATATATATATATACAATATATTATATAACGATAACGTGGGCGACAACCGGCTTGAGAAGTTGACTACCACTTTATGGTAGTGTGTACCGTGGATTGGTCTTTCGGCATTCGGTGGCCCATGGCGGTGTCCTTTTCGTCGTGGACAGTGTTGCAATTTGCAGGTCCGGAACTTAATGGAGAATGATGGTTGATGATGAATCCGTAGAAATCGAATGAAAGAACGTTGGCGGCCGGAGCGGTCTGTTGGTCTCCGACGGTGGCTTGTTGAGTGGTAGGTAAAAGGTATTACATGTTATAAAATCTTGAGGAAGTTAAATTTGTACAGTTATATTAAATCGTGTGTTTTTGTTTAAAGTAATATTCAGAAAAATTATTCAAGGGACTTGATAAAATTTATAAGATTTTCGAAACCTTCCTGGATTTTTTTATCAATGTTTAAGGAATTTTCCTTATTCTGTCTACGTTGTTGGTGTCTGTTTTTGGGATTCTCCCCGTTTTCAATTTTTCTTATGTTTCCTTTTGTCTTTCTTATTGCTTTTTGTAGTTTTTTTATTTTTATTTTCTGTGTGAGTCTTTTGGTGTCGTTCATCTTGGCGTATATGTGTAGACGCACGGTTAGCAAAATTGTACTCACGCGGCACAAACGTTGTCTTGTCGGTAAGACAAAAATCGAACGCGTATTTGTTAGTTAATCGGTATACACGCACACAATTGCGTTCTGGGTTTCTACTGTACCCAATACTCTTATAACTGTTATTTTAACTTGTAAAGCACTAAAAATTTGCTCCCGGTTACACTACCAGAAATGTACAATTAGTCGCACTTCACTTGTACAAAAAAAACGCATGATTTTCCGGAAATTCCGTTAAAAACTCCTTCTATAGGTTTTCCCAACAATCCCAATTTAGGGCTGTACGAATACTCGGCAATAGTTTTCCCGGTTGTGAAACTAGCATCAATTTTGGAGTTCGTTTAACAATGGCCAACCGAGTTTTGTGCTGTGTCCTTTGTCCGCGACCATTGTGTAATAATGATTGTTGTGAAACGGTAAGTGAAAAAAAGAATTCGGTATACCGTCGAATTCACCGGTAAAAATCGGTTTTCCGTCGTACTTACACCCGTACATTGCTTGTATGGTTTCCTCTTAATATTTACTATTGTCATCGGAACACGAAGTCGGATTCATCGCATCGGTTGTTCCAAAACCGTATTTGTAGTTCACACCCCGAGTAATGTTAGTTAAATTATGTGCGACCACGGCAAATTTATTTTGATTCAGTGTAGCCAAACTAGACGTAGTTGCATTTGTCTCGAAGACCGTTCGCGGATTACGCATGACGACATTCACTTTTACGTGTTTACACAACGAACCCGGTGTAGTACTCACTAGCTTGTATTCGCTGGGCGATAAATACAAAAATGGATATTCAACCGGTATGTGATTCAACGACGTTGTTACCACGTGCAATCCTTTTACTGTAGAAGATAAGTCCAACATTTTCCAAGCCAATCCGTATGATATAAATGAATGACATTTTTTGAATACCATAGTATAACCTGTTGTAATGTGTGTGGGTCTAGGTAATACAGCATTTTCAGCACTGGGATTTCCCGTATCACTGTCAGAAGCAGTGGCGTTAGCAGTATCAGGTAAAACCATATTGGATTTCTTATTAAAAGAATATTCCGCTGGGGAATCAGTAGTCCTCTTGGACGACGACGTAGGTGTCTCCATATTATTACCGCTAGTTGAAAAATTATTATCGACGTTATCGACGTGCTGGTGATCAGTACGCAATTGTCGGCTCGAGTCAGTGTTATTTGTTGATTTTGTTGTGGTATCAGGTGGTTCTGCATTACCCTTGGACTCTGCTCCTTTTGCGTCTTTGTCCTTGTTCTGTTGATCTACGAATAAACGTCACAGTGTTAAATTATATTAAACATGTATATTTGAAATATAACGCAGACTCACCAGGTTGTTCACTACCGCACTGTGGGTATATTGCGCTGTTACTGCCGGTAATCGCTTCGTGTGTACGTTCTGCTATGTTTTTGAGCCCAAGGCCAACAATTGTGGCAATGTTACCATAGTATTTATCGGTAGTATTCATTGCTGCCAACATTGATTTTTTATCTGCTTCCCATACTTGATCTTTTGTCGGGTTGGTCATATTGTTATAATCGACATCGTGTTGGAACGTGACCTTGTCCATTTCAGTTTTCGGTAACGAACACCCGATAAACTTATTGTTCGCATCGTACAACTTATTACTCGGTCCTGTATACGAACTTCCAAACCACGTGATACCACCATTATCACACGCTGCCTCTTGATTATGAATTTTTTCATAGGTTTCTGCATTTTTGCTTCCAACCACGGGTGCCTGACCCAACAGACCGGTACACATAGTTAGACCAGCCGATGCCATTGCGAACCACAGACTGATGCTTTGTATCACATGTTTATTATTTTTATATCACTTTACATGGCCGCCCGTTTATGACGTCATCCCGCGAGAAAAAGAACTGGGTGCTTGCTCAAATTATTCTATAATTTCGACCACGACGACAACGATGACGACATACGCGGGTCCCCTCCTCTCTGTGCCATTACTTTTGCCGCATTAACGTACTAAGCATCGGCCTGATGGCCCCCATAGGGGCGGCCGCTGTACATACGCGGCAAAAGTAATGGCACAGAGAGGAGGATATTATGCATTTTATCTTATTTCTTTATAAGTAACGTGCTTGATAATAGTTTATCGCATCCGGCATGAACAGTACAAACGCATATAAAAGAGCGTTGTGTACAATGCACGGTCAGTCTAACTTCAACACAATATACAGACCTACCCAGGCAGACTGTAAGTATGTTGGACGGAGACAAGACGGAATGTTCGGTAGCATCAATGGATTCTACATGCAAGAGGAGGAAGGCGGAGAAACCTGTTACACCGATGAAGAAGGCAAAGACGACGTCAACAGCGTTCACGAACATTCCACTGTTGCAAATTCGGGCAGCTATGGAGATAGAGAAGTTGAGTGCGGACAATTTGGTTCACGTCACTCAACTACTGACGGATTTCAAACTGAAGGTGGTGTAGTAAACCGACGACAGTTTACTATTATTTTTATTATTCAACTATTTGTCACTTCACTATAAATTAAACCTCGTACCACGCCTGGTTGTTGTTGCAAGTCTCCAGATTCTGAGAATCACAAATAATCCGGTACCTATCCAACTCAAGGATTTGGCAACAACATTCACACCTGCGTCGGTACTCGTTACTCCTTCACCGGTGCTCTTCCGATCCACCTCCTAAGTCGATACCGTGTACCTAATCGTTAAGGGAGACTTGGTATATATAGGAGTCTCCATCCATAGCAGAATTAGAATTAGTCCTATACCTCTACATGTAGTACTTACCTGGTCGTAGAGTCCGCGCACTCTACACCGCCGCCAGACTAAGTGCATTCCCAGTAATCTTATGTAGATTTAACTAGTTCTCGGGCAGTAACTTAACGTGCTGTCCACAAATTTTTATAACATTTATTGTAACAAATTACTTTATCTTATTAAATAAACTATTATAACTAATTGTTGAAACCTGTGACTTGAACCTCTGTCAATACAAATCCTACCACATACAGCAACGTCGTCACAACTCAAAAATATAAGCGTTAGAATTTATAGAACTATGTTCGCAATTATCGGTCCAAACGAATGGTACGTCTTTTTTAAGTAAATAAGTTAATGGCTTTGCTATTCTTGCAAAATTATCGACGAAACGCCTATAGTAATTTAATAGTCCTAAAAATGACTTAATATCCTATGCATTTTTCGGTTTAGGATATTCCCGAATGCATTTCAATTTGTTCGGGTCCGGGGAAACTCCGGTTTCGTTTATTACGTGCCCTAAATACAATACTTCTTTCCGTAAGAAAGAACATTTATTAGGTTGTAATTTAAGTTTGTGTACGTGCAGCCTATTGAATACTTGTTCTAATTTTTTCTGGTGGTCCATTAGACTAGATCTTTTTCAAGAGAACTGCAGAATGACTCTTACAACAGACCTATTGGATCGGTCTTTTTTTTAGGGAATTGCAGGCTTGATGGGGAAAAAATGATTTTATCCACTCCCCGTCTTCGGGCTTGACTTTTCATCCGCCTGCCCGTGGGGAATGTGTCAAACAAAGTTTAAAAAGCGAATACACGACACGCGTGATTTCGAATTCCACTCGTCGACTGGTAACGGAATCCGCGATAAAAATAAATAAAATTGAAAAAAAAATCGTTATTTTGTGTATATCCGGTGCCAAATTACATTTTCGTCATCGCACAAATTTTTTTTACGCGGTCGCCGCCGGGTAACCTAATCTAACCACTACGCGTGCATACCCTAGTCGCTTTTGTGAAACTCGAGATTTTGTAAACATAGTGGCGCGTCTGGTTGTGCCTACCTTGCCACGTTTTTACCTTACCCGTCTTCGGGCTTGAACACAGCTGGTCATTACCTTACGAAAATCGTCCGAAAACTATGCAGGCAACTTCAAAAATCTGTTCTCGGGGAGATGGGTCGGACGTTGGGTAGTATTTTTTAAATTATTTTTATAAAGAAAAACAGTTCTTTCATAAAATAAAATAATTTTATTTAACGACGATAATTCATAATTATGCAAACAAATTCACTCTTTTCGTTATTTTTACAAACAACATTTCTGATGTTTTAAAGTAATACAATATATACATATATGGTATAATTGTACACATAATGGTTATACAAGTATTTAAAAATATTTAAATAAAAAAAAATGCTCTAACAATTACATAAACTTGGCAATCACTTTCTTAATAATTTTTTTGTGGTATTTTGGGTTCGTCAGGAAGTGGTGTATTTTTTTGTTTTTTGCAACGTCCGTTATGGCGTGGTCACTGATGTTGGTTTTCGTGTAACCAGCAGCAATTACCTCGTTATAGAGGATTTGTGCCCGCTGGTCCTGTAAATGGCAGTCAAATCTGTCCCGCAGCCCGAGAACATAATGCACGTCGATGACGGCTTCGGGGTATGTTTCTACTATCTCATGCGTTGTTATTTTCTCGATCGCTTCATTGGGTGAAGGAAACTTCGAATAAGGTACCAGCGGGTAGAAGTCTTCGAAACTGAAAACAAATGATAACAGTCAGAGCAGTTTAGTCTTATGTGATTGCGTAAGGAGATAAAGTAACTTACTGTTTGTCGACAAACGATTTCACCAGTGCCGTATGGGTAACGGCGTCTAGACTTCGCTGTCTTCTCATTGCCTCTTCGGTGTCGGGCAACCTATAAAACTTCAGTACCGTGTTCTCAGAATGCTGCAACGCCTTCGCAACCATCGAAGACGTTGCAGCATCATGGCTACGGCCACTGGTTTCCGTCATAATTCGGAATATTCTGGCCGATAGGTTGGACCCGTAAATCTTATTTAAGTCGTCGTACAGCTTTGTAACTTTTTCGCCCCGGTTGGTTACAAAGAAGTTAATTCGCTTGTACCCTGTCCGAATTCGCAAATGGTAGTACCTGAGAACAGAAAATGTTGGTAGGAAATTTGCATAGGTCAAGGAAAGTCTTAATCAAATGATTACCTCTTCATCAATAACTCCATCTCCTCGTCAATGATCAACGAGGCCGGCTCTTTATCCCCAGTTTTGTGGTCGCTAATTGTGATAACGGCGCTGGTCAAGTGGTGTCTTCGGACTCCCACTCACCCAGCGTCATGTTCACCACGACGCCACTCCTCTGTTTGGAGGTCCAAAAGTATAGAGATCATCAAAGCTGAAGTGATCTTGCGCCATAGACTAGATAACTAAAAAATATAAATTAATAAGTTTCGATCATGCAAGCGTTATGCGCAAATATATACACACAAACCTTTTTCTCCTCCGCGGTCCCGTTCTTCTCGCTTCGGACGCAAACTGTTCCGTCATTTCTGAACAAGGCCTCTAGTTCGGTGAGGCTTTCCGGCAGATTGGATTCTATTTTCTTAACGCTGGCCTCAACTTCAGTGTGTTGTGAGAGCACCTCGGCCTCTTTTGTCTTCCTTGAAAAAAGCTCGCCAGGCAGCTGTTTAGTTTTCCGTTTATACATAAGCCCCAACTGGTGTTCAAGGAGTTTGATCTTGGTCACTGTATGAACACAAGGACAAAGATCATACCCCTTGGGGAATGTTGGATCCGAGTATATGTATGCCTTCAGTATGTATTCGAATAGCGTCCTGAGGTTCTTCATATAATTGGTGGTCGTTGATTTCGTTTGGCCAGTACTTTCTCGTCTAAACAACAATATAAACATTGTTTGATTATACTTAATACTTAACCATACCACTGGCACCACTGGTACTTACAGTGTCATGTACCTTTCGTACACATCCACCAAGTGGATGTGTACGAAATGCAGCACCCGCGACACATTCGCTATGTAGTTACTAGCTGCTGATGATTCATCACCGTGAACTGATTTCAGCGTAGCAGCAAACATTTTAATCAGCGAGTGGATTTTGGGCAATTGTTCGTTTAGCCCAAGGTGCTGGGTTGACTTTCTGACGCTCCTAATGACGAAAATAAATGTAAAACACGATTAATTGTAGACCGAGTAATGAATAAGAACGCCTCCCAAGATAATACCCACACGAATATACCTAGACGTACTTAATATACTAATAGGGTTAGGTTAGGTTAATAGGCTAGTTAGGCTAGTAGGGAAGTACTAGTATACCTGGACGAACTTTCCGCCACAATCGTATGCGGCGGCACTTCTCGTTGTTGCGTCTCTGTATTTTCCACCGGTCTTTTTACCACTGGTATTTCGACCACGGGTGCGGTTCTAGATTCGGGCGTTACGAGCGGTTCGAAGCCCGTAACCGTTACAGGAGCTTCCAACAGATGCGCGGAAAAAGGGTTTGGCAAGTCTTCAACTACCGGCAGGTTTCAAGAACCACCATAAACTTTTAACCTTCCCATGACCGTAAGTCTGAAACGAATACGCCAAATTAACAATGGAATTTGAATATTTGAATTTAATCGGTATTTACTCGTGTGCAATGCCCCGGAAGCATCGGTCGTCCCAATAAGCGCCCAGTTTTTTTCTGGACCACGGACATTGGAACCAGGGTATATGATTTCCGGGACTCGCTGGTAATCAACTTGCCAATAGCCTTCAGGTGGCTCGCAGTGGGCCTCCTGACCAACCCTCTGTGCTTATTCTCAATGTGCCGGGTTATTTTGTTCCCCGAAGTGTAATGTTTGCACAGCGGGCAATATTTAACCATCTAATGGACAAAAGCAAATTATAAGCGAGGATAAGATATAATAATTATATGAGTAATAGACTCACGGGAGTGTCCTCAGCCATTTGTTGTTTTTCCGTCACAGTCCTACGCTTTGACTTTTGGAAGTCGTCGCTGTCGTCGATGTCCACCCATTCATTGTCCAGCCTGAGTGGGGAGGCCGTAGTTATTGGAGGTGAAAGACGGCGGGTGGCGTCGTCTAAAACAACCGTTTTCACCAATGGTGACCTCGGCCCAGAAGGCGACCATCAGGACGGTCCGGCAACAGGCGACTTATGAGGAGGACTTGTCAGGGGATTTAATGGCGACCGTGACCGATCCAGGAGGCCACTAGGGAATCGGTCTATAGACCGATCGGATCGGTCTGCGTCAAGTCAAGCCCATTTTTTTGTAAATATGGAGAATTTCATATTCGAGAGAATTTTCTCGTTCGACGAGGCATGTCTGTTTTTAAAGGGAATGCCAGACTTGAGAACGCATTACTGTTTAGTTTTCCGTTTATACATAAGCCCCAACTGGTGTTCAAGGAGTTTGATCTTGGTCACTGTATGAATAACGTTCATGGATTAACCCATATCTGTGATGACTATATTAAATTCGGTCCATTGGACAATTGTTCTACATTTCCATTCGAGAACTACATGAGTACTCTAAAGAACATGATACGGAAGCCAGACAAGCCACTTATACAAGTTGTTAAAAGAAGTAATGAAATAAGTTTATTGAAATTAAATTCTCAAAAAGAAATACCCATGTTTACTTTTTCTGGATTTCATAAACATGGACCATTGATTCAAAATATAGAAGGATTCCAGTATGCTACCTTTAAAATGAAAACATTTAGTATCAAATTAAATACAGAGGCTGATAGTTGTATTTTAACATGTAATGGTGACACAATAAAAGTCTTCAATATAGTTAAAGATAAAGATGATGCAATATTTTTAATTTGTAAAAAATTTCAAAACAAAGACATTTTATTTGATAAGCCGATCAAATCTTAAGAATTAGATATTTATAATGTTAATACATTAAGTCATGAACTCTACTGCTATCCTATAAATGAGATTAAAAAAAAAAATGATTTTAATTCATTTTGACAGTAATGCGTTAATATTACTCAACAACTGACAACTTAGCATTAGGTATGTATAGTATGCAATTTACAGTTAAGTAATTAATTCAGTGGCGTCATTTGAGGGCAGGGTGGAAGCAAGGTGGGCATTTGCCCCTGTCTACTTTTAATAGCGGCCCGATGGGCCGGTGTCCGGTTGTATCCATTTAATGATTATTATATTTTATTAGTGCAAAAACATGCCTATTTTTTGAGAACTAAGAAATTATTGTCACAATGATAAATTTTGTAATTAATAATATATTAATAGTTGGAATATATTTATATTTAAACGCATGCGGGGACGTGCATGGAAGTGGTGTGTGTGTGTTTATGAAGGAAAATAATTAAAGGATATATAAAATTGTTCAATTGTTGTATATACAACAATAAAAATAATTAAAAATCATAATCCCATATAGCTTTATTTCCAAAAATATAAAATGAATACTACTTCTAAAAACAACCGATCGTTACTCTAATATTTATCAATGATTTCAAACTGCAGTTAATTTTGTGACAGTTGTGTACTGTGCACTATTCTCTATTGTATACAATTTAGTTTAGTACCTATATAAAAATAAATTTTTCCATGTGTTTATATAAATAATAAAGTATGTGAAAATAGATCAAGATTCATAAACAATTTCTAATAAAACAAAAATAATTTGAACCAGTAAGCAAGCAATAAAAATAAAATAAAATTAGTTTACATAGTTTTAATTTCTATGTACAATTTATTGTTCTATAAAATATCTGCTACCTTATATTTTCAAATGATTTTGACGCACTACACAAAAATCTGGTATCGGTGCCACGGTCAAAAATGGATCTACTATTAGGTCGGTATTCGGTACATTCGGTATTCGATCGCGGACTTGGTCGCGTCCATTGTTCACGGCACACACACTACGCGGTACAGCAAAGTTGCGAGAGAGAGTATGTGTTACGGCGACTATCGGAACTCGGAAGCCCTATCAAACCGTGATTACAGTGTGTGACGACGTCGTCGTCTAAACAATGATAATAAAAGAAAAATAATATAATGATAGTATAAAAATATTATTTTATTCATAATATTATTTTTAAAATAACATATTAATGATAATCCAGTGGCCAACTGACATTTTATAGATATTTTTTTAATATAATTAAAATCAAAAATATGGGGAAAAAAACGTTTATAAAATCATTTCATTATAAAAATAATATTTTATAAATTTCAATAAAATATATTTTTGCTATCTGGGGTATTACTATATACTAGCATAAATAAGTGCGTCGGAAGATTCGATTTTTTTCGCGAATCTCGCTGTTTCGACGTCCGAAGACGGCGGAGCACGTCGTCCGCTTCCCGACGCGATCGCGTCCTCCTTTACGACGCCCTTTGAAGGACGTCGAAACCGCGTTCGTAATTCGCCGGGACGGCGAAACGGCTGAAGAGTCATAGATTCGACATCAGTTTTTAACTCAGTAGGTAGGTAGGTAGGCAAGGCGTTAGTGCGGATAACCCGAGGTCGTGGTTTCGATGCCGGCCGCCGGGATTAAAGGTAATTTGCGGCGGTCGTGTTAATTCGGAATATTTTTTTCCGTGTTTTTTTTTTTTGTCATTTTCCTTTCGCTATCACTTTTACCTTATCATATTATTCGTATTGAACGAAAATTTTACCTTCTTTTTTCAAAATTCGAGTTTTACCCCTTTCGAAGACGTCGGACCTCCCCCTCGATGACTTAATCGCGTTCCCCGCTAAATTTATTGACCGCCTGCGGCTGTACTTCGTTCGTGATCAGCAAGATAGGACGGCGTCGTTATTATTATATACAGGCATATATATATGCGTCGAAGCGTTCGATTTTATATTTTACAGATTTTTGCCTACTCGGTCTCGGTGACGCCGTGAGCTACTCATATCGGTATTTATATATTTGATACACGATATAGCCACAGAAGGTACTGTAGGTACATGCATACTTAATAAATAAACGCCTAAGTGTTAAGAGTTGATACGGTGGTTGGGTTAGTTGAATTATATAATAATTTCCTAGCTCGAGTCGACGATGGATATTGTGACGGAAACGTTCGAATACTTCAACGCAGAGTGTATTAAAATACATATATTATTATTAATCGATTGGTCGATATGACTATACTACGGGTAGGTATATTTTGTATGCCACACTAAATTTTTGTTTACCAAATTTGACTCACCTAAAAACTGTAATTTATTATTTACCTTTTAATTATCTATTTATTAATTTGATTTTTTGCTCATGATTAAATACACAATACCTACCTACATAAGTAATATCAAATAGTATAGCCATATCATTATACAATTTAACTTTAAATTAATGATTACCAGTTCTGACTCACCTAAAAACTGCAATATATTATGCAGTGTTGGGAAAGTTCCTTTTAAAAAGGAACTCGTTCCCGTTCCTCTTTCCTGTCCCGAAATAAGAACGCGTTCCCGTTCCTTTTTAAAAAGGAACGCGTTCCCGTTCCTTCATGTTCCTTTTTTTGCAATTTGAGTGGTGGTCAATGGTGTATTTTGCGAACAATTTTTAAGTCAGAAATAATCGAACCGAGAGAGTTAACCGATTATTTCTGACTTAAAAATTTTTCGCAAAAAACACCATTGACCACCACTGAAATCGGTTAACTCACTCCTTTCTAGGAGCACCGATTTTTAACAAAAATGATTTGTCTTAGATTTTTTTTGTTATAATTCAAAAGTTGTATAGCGTAGACTTGAAACTTTATATATATACATTCATATTGCATAATTGCATAATATTATACATGTATATTACTATATTAGTATAGTATACAGTGTATAGTGTGTACTATACACGATACACCACACATAGAGACATGCTATAGGTTATAGGCTTATAGCCCATAGGAGTATAGGACATAGTATGATACAACAATCTGTTTTTTTTTTAATTCAATTTATTTGAAAAAATATTTTTATACTGACATTTTGTTTTGTTTGAGAAGAACTAATTTGGCGCGCGGAACCGGAAACGACCCGGAACACGACACGTAGTCGACCGACGGCGTCGCGGCTCAGTTTTGGCGCGGAAACACACAATAAATAAATCATAAAATATACTGTGGCACTCAACGTGTTAAAATTTTTTCATTATTTGAGGAACGGAAATTTTCGTTCAAGTTCCTTCAAAATAGGAACTCGTTCCCGTTCCTCGTTCCTATATTTTAAATGGAACGCGTTCCGAGCTTCGTTCCTATAAAAGGAACGCGTTCCAGGAACGCGTTCCTCAAGGAACGCGTTCCTTCCCAACACTGATATTATGTACCTACTACATAGTAAATAGCATAAAATCAAATTAATAAACAGTTAATTTAAAGGTAAATAACAAATTGATTTACACAGCTACAGCTATTGCTTTTATTGTCTAAATTTATTGAGTAATATTTATTGGGCTCGATTATGTGGTTAAATATTAAATATTATATACCTATACTATGTAGTGGGTACATAATATATTACAGTTTTTAGGTGAGTCAGATTTGGTAATCATAAATTTAGTTTAGCATACAAAATATACTGCAACAGATTCTAAATAATATTAATATAATAACAAAATAGAACTTATGGAATATATGGGACGGTTCTTTTATACTTGAATTAGACAATAGTAATATAATTTACCTACATGTATACTATGTAGGTAGTACTAAATATATTACAGTTTTTAGGGCAGTTGATTGTTTGAGGTAATATAATTTGCTAATTATAAATTGTATGTATGGTACAAAGCTGCTGCAGATACTATATAATACAATAATTATTATAAACTAATAAATCTACATGTATTTAATAATTAAATTGTGGCAGTTAAATTGTATAAAGATATGGCTATACTATTTGATATTACTTATGTAGGTAGGTTTAGTTATGAGTATTAAGTGATCAATTAAACTATTTGATAAATAATTAGCTACATTTATCAAGCATCGTTTGATAGGTTCAATCATTAGCCTAAAATCAAATTAATAAAATATAACAAATATACACAGCTAATGTTTTTATTATCTAATAATAACTAAACTAAATGTATACTATGTAGTACCCACTTCATTCATTACAGATTTTAGGTGAGTCAACTTTGTTGTAGCATACAAATGATGATACAGATTTTAAATAATACAATATTAATAAAGAATATAAAAATGTATGTATTTAATTAAAGTCTGGAAATTAAATTGTATGATTATATGACTATATACTATTTGAAACAACTTATATAGGTAGGTTTAATTATGAGTATTATATGAAATCAACTATAGAATAGACAATAATGCCGGGACGGCGAAACGGCTTAAGAGTACGCTACACACACATTTTTGCTACCTAAAAACATGTTTTAGGAGAATCGCTCCCCTTTGGGCTGTAGGTATCGTACAAAAATCAAATTTTGACTACTTAAGGATAACAATATTATCTGTGTTCCTATGTTTTATTATGATTATAACTTTACTCAATAATTTTTTATGGATTGTAGAAAAGTATATAAAAAACTAAATATTCAACATTTAATGATTATTACTATATTAATGCTATCTAAAAAATAAAACATAGGAACACAGATAATGTTCTTACCTTTATGTCAACGAAAGTTGGATTTTGTGCGATCAGTGTAACCCAAATGAGACTGATTCTCCTGAGACATGTTTTTGAAATGCTCTAACCTACACCGCGCGCATTCCTACCGTACTGCACCTTAGGTCGAAAATAGCTATTTATCGTATACCCGCATAGCTTATAAATATCCAAATCCGTGGCGCCGAACCCTATATTCAGGTAGGGCATTTGCCCTACCTCATACTATTGGGGGGGGGGGGGGGGGGGTGGTCCAGTGGTTGGGTCAGCAACTTTATTATAAGCTATAGTAAATTATAAATAAAAATAGTTTATAATTAAGTCTTTAGTATTTAGGTAGACTTATTTATGTAGCCTAGAGCCTAAAACCACAATAATATTATAGTTAATAGATATATACATAGGTATACGATGATAATATTATTATATCATTAATTTTGTTGTCAATGTTTGGTATATAATATACTTATCTATGGTATGGTTATTATGGTCCATGCATTTAAGTGGCTTAGCCAGTGTTAACATGTAGCGAAAAAATTCGTTACGAGTGAATATTTTTGTACGAAAATAGAATTATCAATATAATATTATTATTCGTGAAACGTCGAATTGTGCCGAGTGGTGAGGGCGCTGCATTGTTGCAACGGGAAGATGCAGATGATGAAGAATATGATATTGATGTTGACCCTAATATTGATATGGATGATGATAATGATGAGTGATGACAATAGAGACAGAACCAAACAAATCAAAACAAATATGGCCAGCACGCTACACATTTTTAAAATTTTCTGTACAGCTAATTTAGCTACTGTCTTCCCAAATCTGTTTTATGTTCTAAAATTAAGTGTAACTCTACCAGCTACTAGTTGTAGTGTAGAAAGAAGCTTTTCAAAACTGAAGCTTATTAAAACTAAATTAAGAACATCTATGATACAAGATCGACTTGAACATTTAATTAAAATCAGCTGTGAGAGAGATATTCAACCAAACAACGAAAATATAATTATTTCTATGGCAGGCAAAAGCTCTGTGCTAAATAAATGTTTAATGTACTAAAAAATTTAAGTTTTTTGTGCCTACTATTATTCTATTATGATATTATAATTTTAATTTAAAATAATAAAGTTTATCAAAGTTTGTATGATTACTACTGATGTGGTTTAATAAAATAATGTGCTATATAGGGATATTATACCTTTGTAATATCAAATATTTTTTGTAAACGTCAAATATTATTGATCATGGGATGGGGTGGTGGTGTTTCATAGTTTTAAAAGTTTGCCCTACCTGATTTTTTTGGTTTCGGCGCCACTGAATTCCAAATCGTCGATACGAAAACAATAATACTCCCGATGATATTATAAAATATGAATTTATTTCATTGTGACCTGTACATCCAACAGTGAACGTCAAACGTTCGATGTCAATGCGCTTTTGCTTATTTTTACATTATTTTAACTTTTACTTGGCATTTGCTACTGCGCTGTGAATCTTGGTTTTGTATTATGTCTCCGTTCAAAAAAGCTCGTACTATTAAAAAAAAAACAGACAGCGTAAATTAGATATGAAGACCCGGTTAAGTATGGCAGGTATGGCTAAAAAATATCGGCATAATAATATGTAAGTATATATTTACTAATTAGTTGTCTATCGACTATTATCTGGTTATAAAATGTCAAACTTAAATACCCATCATGATTATTCTTTTATGATTTTAAAGAGAAATACGGCAAAATTTGAGCCTAGAAGAGCCCAACATTGATATTGTTGAGTAAGTTGGATATTAATTTATTTAATAACTCAAAAATTTTATTTTATATGTGTTCATATTATGTTTTTTTGTTATGATTAAAAATATTAAATGTATTCAATTTTCAATTTAAAAACATATTACCTATACATAATACTATAAATACCAATCACATATTATTATGATATTTGATATTTATTAGTATACAACCCGCGGAAAACGGATCAAAGTTGGTGACTTCAACAATAATTCAAAGTAATGTTTTGTCTATATCTACGTAAGTATATGTAAAACTTATCTTAAATATAATATAATAATAATAACTTCAAGTATACACGATTTACAATATGTAAAAACCGGGGAAGTTAACCAGCTGTATATCAGTGGACCCCGGTCATAGAGTATAGGTCACTATAATGACTTTAACACGATTGCTCCCGTCCTACCTATTTACACCCAAAAAACGCGTTGCGTTTTTTCCATGTAAAAAGGTAGGAGGGGCGCAATCGTGTTTCACCTACTATAATAAGGGATGTGTTAAATTTTAATGCAATGATAGGTATCATTGTATATGATTCTGAGCGGAGATTAAATTGTAATATATTTTATTTTGATACAAGTAAAAACCTTGCATGTAGTTTTAAAATATATTTTTGACAATGAGGAAAGAAAATTCCAATTTAAACATTTGGTTGAAGTTAACTATAAAAATTAGCAAACATTTATGATTTTGACAAATTTTGTCAATATTTGAATTTTGAACTTCAGACGCTTATAAAAAAAATTATAAACATGTTATATTAGTGACATGATTCTAAAATTAAATTGAGTAAACAGAATGCCAATCTAAAGAAATGGTGAATGTATCAAGTTTCTACAATTTATACTTTTTGAATAATAACAAATCCTTAGCTATAAAAGTTGAACATTTTATAAATGTTTAACTTCAAAATAATTAATAAATTTTTCCAAAATTCGAACTTTAAATGCTTATAAATAAAAACTGTGACTAAGGATTTTTAATATTTTTCAAATATCATTGTAACAATATAGTATGAGCCTTGTATTTTCAAGCTTTTTTACCCAACAAATAAAGTTTTACTGACATTCATAGAAAAAAAGACTAATAAAATTGGAAACAGAAAATGTTCCTAAACAGTTCAAAATATTTTGAAAATTTTATCGTGTATAGAAAATGTAAATATAAACGACCAGTGAAAATTTGAATTGTATATAAATAGCTCAAAAAAAGTCAAAATATTTTCAAAACTTAACAGTGTATAGATATTGCAAATATAAGCATTTGGTGAATATCACCATTCGTTTTTGAGTTTCAGTAAATTAAAAAAAATCGATCTTGTCGAAAACCATTTTTGCGTTGAATTCCCGTTTTTCCGTTACTTTTTTAAGCGCTTTTGAAAATTATTGGAAATTTTTAATTTTGACAGCCCGCTAAGTACCAACAAGTTCCTTTTACAAAAGTTACTGAAGTCAAAAATTAAATCACTAGGTATTACTGCTTCAAAAAGTAATGATAGACATAAAGAAAAAAAAATACACATAATTATTGTAAAATCAATACATTCATCACTTAGCTCCGTTCAGAATCTAAAAAATAAAAAATAAATCATTGTAAAATCAATACATTCATCTGTTCATTACTGTTCTGAATCTAAAAACTTAATATAGTGATTCACACAGTTTTAACGCTGAGTCCGTTTGCTCCTGAAAATACTAATACACCACAAAGTAAAAGGCAGAAAGTAGTTTAATCTTCATTTAGATTTGGTCAAGAAAATGGATCTGAATTGTTGGAATATAGTTTGGATACTGAATATAATAGTGAGGATAATCCAACAATTACTGAGTATGTCATTATTTTTTATTGCGATTTCAACATTTATTTGTATTTGTTTTTTATATACTTATTATAGCAGTCTTGAAGGCCGGAGAATTGTGGATATCAAACACTTGTTTGATCAAAAACAAAATAGTCGACATAAACCTTTTGACTGTTCATTTTTGGATATGGAATTTCAATCAGAATTTCATAAAGGATACCTGTCCGTATTTAGTTTTCGGTGTAAAATGTGTAATAAGAGTTCGTCTTTTACATCTGAAAATATTCAGAATAGAGATAAATATTTGCCCATCAATAAAGCTATTGTTAATGGCAGTTTAGCAATTGGTAATTAAATTATTTTTCTAAAATTATTTTCAATTTGTATTAATTATTTATATTTTAAAGGTATTGGATATACGCAGTTTAGCGAGTTGTCGGCATCTATAGAACTCCCCTCTTTATCAATGGTATCTTATTTAAAAAAATTGTCCGTTATGAGCAATTCCATTCGAGAAACAGCTTTTGATGAGATGAAAAAAGCTGGTAATGAAGAAAGGCAAATTGCCATCAACAGTGGTAATGTTGATGAAAATAGTACACCGCTATGCACTGTAGTAGCAGATGGCCAATGGTCAAAAGGATCGTATAAGACTAAGTATAACTCATTTTCTGGAGCGGTAAGAAAAAATAGTTTTTATTTTGTTGTACCTATTATTATTTATTATCATAATTGAGTAGGTCAATGTAAATTATGTGTTAAATTTGAATTCAAACTTTTTGTCCGAGCACAACAGTTTTTATCAATATTTATAAAAAATAAAATCATGATTTTGACAAATTTCGTTTAAATTTGATCTTAAAAAAATTTAAAAAATTTACATCTTATTTACCTGTAGCTGTATTTAAAATAATTGTGTACATTTATAAATTATTTTGAAGTCTAATTATTTTTTGTACTTGTTTTAATAATATAATTTTAAATAATTTTACAGGCTACTATTATAGGGTATAACACCAAAAAGGTGTTATTCGTTGGAATTCGCAATCGGTACTGTTCCGTTTGTGAACGGGCGAATAATAAAAATATAGAGGTACCAATTCACAAATGTTTTTTGAATTGGAATAAAGCATCGACGGCAATGGAAGCGGACGGAATAATGGAAGGATTTCTAAATAGCATTAGTAAGCATGGTTTAAAATATAACAAATTAATTGGTAAATTATATTTTTCAAGAAATTATATTTTCCACTTTCTATATTATATTAATTATATTTTTCAGGCGACGGTGACAGTAGCGTCACCAAACGAATAAACAAAGTTATGCCGTATGGACCAGATTTCAAAATTAAAAAAATTGAATGCAGAAATCATCTACTGCGAAATTATATGACAAAATTGAGTGCCATTTCAAAAAGAACAGAATATCCCGTTATCATACGTAACTTTATAATAAAGAACATTCTGAGATTTCGGTCTGATATTAGGAAAGCAGTTAGATATTATTTGAGCACGGATTTAACACTTCAGCAAAAAACAACAGGTGAACTAAAAAAATATATCAAATTTTATGAATATTTTGGGATTACCAAATTTATACACACACAAATATATAACATTTATAAAACTAAAACTATATAATAACTAACAATTATTTTCATTACACATTTTTATAGTTATTTCATATTTCCTTGTTTTTAATATTGTCTGAACCATTTTTTTAGAGCTTAGAAAAGACATATCAAACGCTCCATACCACCGTTTGGGTCAACACAACAGTTGTGCTTCATACTTCTGTACGGGGCCAAAAGTTGGTAAAATAAATTTTGTTCCGGAGGCAGAAATATCAGGTTTTATGGCTGAATTCCGAAACATTGTGTATAGGCTGCAAATAAACTCTGATAGCTTGATAGAGGATGTTGATAACAACCCATGTGAGCAGTTTAATTCCCTTATTAATAAGCATATTGGAGGCAAGCGAAATAATTTTACACAATCTAATAATTATCAAACACGGGTCCATGCTGCTATTATTGCACATAATTCAGGAAACTACATACGAACTATAAACAAGAAAATTATGCTAAAAATCCTCGGTAAATTATTTAAAAATATTTATTTATACATAGGTACCTGTAAATTGTAATAATAAAATATATTTATAATAGGAAAATTTGCTAAAAAATATTCAAATAATATTGACCGGATACGAAGTAACAGAACAATGAGACGACGAAAACTTTTCGCTGATGGAGTGGTACGATCCAAACCAAAAACAAAATCTAGTGCGCCGGACAAAGATTATGGCTTAGCAGAGCCTTTGGATGACCTTTTTAGTCTCAGCCCAGAAGCTTTTGCTGAAAAAAAAACAGCATTTTTAAAAAATCTGGATGATGTCGACATAGACGAGGTTGAACAAATAACGAGAGGACAGAGTCAATGCGATGCATGGAGAAACGACCGTCGAAAAAGATTAACAGCGTCTAAGTTTGGAGAAATATGTAAAATGAGAGAGAACACTAGCTGTAAAATCAAAGTCCATAACATTTTATATAAGTATCCGACAATGTGTAAATCAATGAGCTATGGTATTGAAATGGAGCCTCATGCTAGGAGACAGTTTGAAGAATTGAAAGGGTTGGCCGTACGTACTTGTGGTTTGTTTATTGACCGAGAATTCTCTTATTTGGCTGCAAGCCCTGGTAAAACTAAAAATTATTTATTTTTATTCATAATACTATTTTTAACTTTAAATATTATATTGGATTGTTCAAGATGGATTAATAGATGATGATGAAATACTAGAAATTAAGTGTCCATTTGTAGCAAAAGATACAAAGAGTGCCATTGAAGCAGTGGAAAATAAATTGGTAAATTTCTTACTATTATGTATAAAACAATACATTCTTTACTTTGATTAAAATCGAATAAGTTTAAATATTTTATGGAAAAATATGTACAATTTTATTAATTAATACATGCTATAATTTAATTGATAATACATACTATATAATCGCAATGATGTTTTTAAATTTCATATAATTGTATTTTTAAGCTATCATATTGCACCATCAATGAACAAGGCAATATTTTACTTAAAAAAGACCATAATATATACTTTTACCAAGTGATGGGTCAATTACGGGTCACAAAATAAATGTATGCTATTTTGTCAAACACACGCCCAATTGGACTAATGTTGAAAAAATCTATTTTGATTTATCTTTTTGGCAGAATAAAATGGTCGATAAACTAAAATTGTGAGTGATTTAAACAATAAATGTTTAAATTTAAATATATATTATTATATTTTATACATATTATATTAGGTAATAAAACAACTACAAAATATGCCTCGGATGAAAAATATGGAGCTTAAGGATTTTACAACTGGAACCTGGAACGTACGAACATTATATAAACCTGGAAATTTGACGACAGCGATATTGGAACTTGAACGATATCGGCTGGACATTATTGCGATTCAAGAAGTAAGGTGGACGGGAGAAGGAAGCTTAAAAATTGGAAATTGGACGGTGTTCCATAGTGGTGGCGATGAACACCAGGGTGGTGTTAGTTTCATTGTGAATGATAAAATATTACATAGAGTTAAGAAGTTTAAGGCAGTGAATGACAGAATTTGTCATATGGAGCTGGAGTGCCGGTGGTTTAACGTGATACTAATTAACGGGTACGCCCCAACTGAAGACAAAGAAGATGAAGTCAAAGATATTTTTTACGAAAATTTAGAAAATGAGTGCGACCGGATACCGACTAACAAGGTAAAAATCTTATTGGGAGATTTTAACGCAAAAATAGGGCAGGAAGTAGAGTATAGACCAACAATTGGGAAGGAGAGCCTGCATAGAACATCAAATGATAATGGCACAAGATTAGTTAATTTTGCTACAACCAGAAACATGATAATAAGTAGCACCACATTCCCACATAAGGATATACACAAGGAAACCTGGGTATCACCATCAGGACAAATAAAAAACCAAATAGACCATGTTGCAGTGGACAGACGTTTCAAGAAATGCGTCATGGATGTCCGGAGCATGAGAGGTAGCAGCGCAATGTCCGATCATTTTATAGTAAGAGCAAAAATCAAGCTACGTCTGTCAGTTGAATGGAGAAAAAAGAACGTCTCTATCAAAAGGTTTAACATAGAAGACAAAAAAAACCAAGAAATCAATAGACAGTACAAGAACAAACTAAAAGAGACCTTGAGTCTGACGGAGAATTCAAATAACGTAGATAATAACGTAGATAATCTATGGAATGAGATTGAAAACTCGATTAAAACGGTAGCCACAGAAGTCCTAGGATTTGAAGAAAGAGAAAGGGGGAAAAAATGGTTTGATGAACAATGTAAAAAAGCGAATAATGAAAGAGATATTGCCCGAATAAAAATGCTAAAAGACCCAAGTGAGGAAAATAAGAGAGTACTATCGACTAGACAAAGGGAAACTAAACAATTGTTTAGAAAAAAGAAAAGAGCATGCGAAAATTCTAGACTTGAAATAATAGAAAACAGCTACAATAACAATGTAAGACTTTTTTTTGAAAAGACTAATGAAATTAAGAATGGATTTAAGACAAAAGCAACAATTATAAAAGATGAAGAAGGATTACTAATAACGGATAAAAAAAAGGCTGCAAACGAGTTTAGGAACATGTTTGAAACAATGCTGAACCAACCTACTCAAGTAGAAGTGGAAGAAAACCTCAACACGGTTGAACAGAGATTAGACGAACCCACGTTAGAAGAAGTAGAAAGGGCAGCAAATATGTTGAAAAATAGGAAAGCACTAGGGGAAGACGCAATTGTTGCAGAACTACTGAAAGAAGGAGGAAAAGAACTAATGACATGACTGAAACGACTAGTAGATAATATATGGAAACAAGAAGAAATACCAGTAACATGGCATATGTCAGTCCTATGCCCGGTTCACAAGAAAGGAGACGCTATGGTTTGCCAGAATTACAGAGGAATATCCTTACTAAACACCTGTTACAAATTAGTTTCAAACATCATACTAAACCGTATCAAGCCATACACAAGGGAAATAATAGGGGAATATCAGGCAGGTTTTATGTCAGGGAAATCTACAGTGGATCAAATTCATACAATAAAACAAATAGTAGAGAAAAGTCACGAGTTCGACATAGATGTGCACCTACTATTTGTGGATTTCAAACAGGCATATGACTCCGTAAATCGAGGTAGATTATGGGAAGCAATGACCCAACTCGGAATCCCTACAAAATTGGTGAGATTGATAAAGACATGTGTGCAAAAGTCCAAGTGTATAGTTAAGTTCAACGGAGAAATATCTGAAGATTTCTCAGTTGAAACAGGTCTTAGACAAGGAGATGCGTTATCCCCCACATTATTTAACATAGCTTTAGAATCGGTAGTGAGAGAAGTACTTGATGATGTCACGGGTCTATGAATTGGAGGAGGATACCAAATCACACTAGCTGCGTATGCTGATGACATAATAATTATGGGAGAAACCGAAGAGGACCTAAAACGGTCGGCAGAAAAACTAATAAGTAAGGGAAAAGAGATTGGACTACAAGTTAATGAAGGAAAAACAAAATACTTAATAGTATCACGTAGAGAACAAGTACAAAATTCGTTAGTAGTCGGTGAATGTACCTTCGAAAGGGTAACAAACTTTAAATACCTGGGAGTAGATGTTAGCCAACAAGCAAACAGCCATGGTGAGATTAAAAGGAGAATAACTGCAGGAAATAAGAGCTATTTTGCGATCGTACCTATATTTAAATCAAGATTAATCTCCAAAAATACAAAAATAAGACTATATAAAGTACTCATTAGACCTATAGTATTGTATGCTTGTGGAGCATGGCCATCAACAAAGTAGGACGAGAAAAGATTACTACTATTTGAAAGGAAAATACTGCGGAGAATTTATGGACCCAAAAGAAACGAGGAAAATTTATATGAACGAAGAACTAATGCAGAATTAAGGGCAATGTTCAACGAGCCAAACATAGTGGGAATACTTAAAAGCAGACGAATAAGCTGGGCCGGGCATGTATGGAGAGCGGAGGGCCAAACAGTACATGATGTCACAATGTGGAAACCAAATAAGAAACGACCGATAGGGAGGCCAAGGCAGCGATGGACAGACCGAGTTGAAGAAGACCTCAGGCTCCTAGGGATTAGAGAGGGAGAACAACTGGCGAAGAACAGAGAACTGTGGAGAGGTGTAGTAGAAGCGGCGATGGACCTTCAAGGCCCGGAATAAGCGAAAAAAAAATAAAAAAAAAAAAAAATATTAGGTAATATAATATATTATTATATTTTTTTTAGGTTTTATATTGAGTGTTTATTACCCGAGATCATAGACCCTCTATATGGAAAGCGAATAAGTATCTCTGATATAAGAGAACCGAATAATATATAACAACATAACAAATAATTAATATATATACACTACAGGTACATGTTTATATGTATGTATGTATGTATTGATTAATATAATATTACGTATCTATATGTTATTTATTTTATTAGGAAGTATAATTGCACATTTTTCAAAATGTCCATATAAAAATAGTTTGTATCTTTTATTACCGTCTGTCCGTAACATTAAATGCCCTTTGGACCTTAATTAGTTAAAACTTATCGCTCGGCAGTGGAATGGAGAGGATAACTAAGCTTTGCGGAACCGTACCGTGTTATCCAACATCAGGCTACGGCCAACGTTCGAACGAGAAGGTTGTATATGCACAGAAAGCTTGGTGATTCTTTTGCACATTTTAATATTTCTAGACTCCTAACAAGTGCTTTCCTTATTCCGGGTTTTTGTTTTTGGATCAGGCGATTTTTGATACCGGTAAGTACAATTTT
Organism: Metopolophium dirhodum; assembly: GCF_019925205.1. NCBI lineage: Eukaryota > Metazoa > Arthropoda > Insecta > Hemiptera > Aphididae > Metopolophium > Metopolophium dirhodum. The sequence goes on along the minus strand of NW_026869896.1, from coordinate 30,394 downwards.
GATAGACATAATAATATTAGCATTATTACCTATCCGCGCGTTTGGCAGCGCGTATCGTTAATGGCTACTTCTGTACACACTGCAAACATTGTACATATAATTTTTACCATGGCGCGTTTCGTTTTTAAAGTTTTTTATATCCACATTCGTACTGGGACTCACTGGTGACTGACACTGTGGTCCACGTTGGCCCGTTAGCCGTTCCGATGAAGCCGTTTGTGTCTTAGGTAAACGCAAATTAACATTGCGTACCTACCCATTCATTCTACATTGTTTCGTGGCTTTAACATTATACGAGCTCGGTATATCGTTTTTTCATTTTTTTAATACTATTAACAATATTCATTTTATAGTATTCTAAAAATAACACTAAACTACCCAAGATGCATATATCACCACTGATAACATACTGATATCATCATAATAATATTCGAATATTCGATTACAACGACCGAGATGATTTGTTTTTCGTATTTGTGATTTAGTATTCAAGTATTTCATTAGTAATATTATTATATTTTTCTATAACAATGTTTTTATTATATTATTCCATATCATCCAGGCTATTCACGATGGTGAAACTATGTGTCATATGTGGAAACATGGATGGTGACAACGACGTTTCAATGCACAGGTATTTACAATGTCAACCAACATATAACAATAATAAAACATAACATGTTATACATCACATTCATCCTTAGAATTCCAACTGATGTGCGTCGTCTTCAGTGGGTGGAATTCGTGGTGAACCAAGGTTTTCCTGTAAACCTAAGCTCAAAGTTGTGTTCGAGGCATTTTATCCCTGGTCATGACTACATAGAAGGAGAGGCACAACGCCGCCGTCTGAGGCACACAGCAATCCCATCTTTGGTGAGTGCATATCATATATCATACATAAATCTCCAAGTATCACAACTCATTCATTTCAAACCCAACATATTAACACTGCATTACAACAAATGTGACATACCTATCCACCTGGCTGTACAGCAATAAATACACTTTGTGATGGATAAACAATAAAAAATAGGCTTACACTACAGCAGGATGATCTATTGACCTCTACAATATTTTATTTCATTCTACTATATTGTTTTTTACCCACATGTTTCTGATGTAACTTATGTAACTCATTTATAAATAAAATGTACGCCTATATACTTACTACCAAAATATGTAATTTTTTGATTAAAAGAGTATACCTACATAACAATATAACAAAATACATTACATTATTATAAATGTTACTATATTATAAATGTATTAATGTTATTCAGATGACTTTTTTCACTTAAAAATACCATGTGACGTCATATATTGTAATTACTATAACCATACTTAACTACTACAATAGTCAATCCACTGTGCTCATAATTTAATAAAATTTGTTTACTTAGTTGACTTAACTTATACATAATTTTAAATATAATACATAAAACTAAACACAACAGTTATTATATTAAAACATATTAAACATATTAAACAATATACTTATAACACAGTTTTATATGACACAACAACAATTATTTGTCACCATAAACCTCATGTTATTCAACAATTCTCTTTTTTTTGTTGTTACGCCTAATGCTTAGTATTATTTATGGTTTGGTACATTCTACAGACTACAAAATTGTTGTTGGTTGAAGATTCGGTAGAAGGTAGACACTACCGAAATAACATCCGCCGGTATAACAACACTTTGGCATTTGCTGCTTTCTCCATCGACCTCAACACACGGCGCTTGCCAGGTCGGGGACCGAATGTGTTCACTGTTCAAGGGCAGGGATATTGGACAATAAGTAATGACTTGATCGGGAACGATCCTATCCAACGCAGATTCTGCCAGCTGTATTTCGTCGAATCCGGCGAGGCAAACCGGATTCGTAGGGACCAGCAGCAATTACTGCCTGCCGCACACCGTCTATTGCCAAGTGTACTCGAAGACTTAGACGGGCTGTTACGGGACATCAATCCATTCGCACAGGCTTTTGAGTAATATATTTAATTAATTTTACTGAACAATTCACATTTGCATTACACTACACTATAGACAAATCATGTTCACATTGACATTTAGTTTCTCAAAATCGGCTAGCAAGTACGCATGTCATTATTCCAATTACCAATTGTTATAATTAATTACACTATTTGATTAACCTTATGACAGTGTAGATTTACCTGCCTACTTAAACTATTCATTTTTACATTTTTTACTTTGTTTGCATTCATACATTTTCAATTAGTTACAAATACTTACTTTAATAAGTAACTAGAAAGAGATAAATTCTTATTCGCAATCACAACACATTATTTTCTAAATATATTAACAATGTTCAGTCACAAATTAAAAGTTAATTTTATTTTGTTCATATTCAGTTACGGATACAGATTTATTTCTCTTAAAAGTATTGATATACTTGGTAAGTACACGCAAAATTCTTTACATACACTGCTTTTTAATATATACTATGCTACATAAGTTTCTGATTGATGTCAAGTGCTGGTTCTCTATCCCAATAATTGTTGGTCAGCAATTACATATACTAGCGTCATTACGCTTCAATGTATGACAAAACGTTGGTGTTATACACTACACTATTTGCATTGTCACAACTCATTTTTAACTAATCACTAACTTACAATTAACTTACTCGCTCATGCCACACTTACTTTATACTACATACTTACCATAGACACTACACTTTACATAATGTATAACTTATTTCAATTGCGTTACTGCTGTCTCTGATTAGATATTGGTTTTTTTCTATTTCATTTATAATACCTATGCTTACAGCTAATAATGTCTATACATTATTTTTATTTTTTTTTTTTGTGCATTATGTGCGTACACTACTCCTATGTACAAAACTCAACTTCTACTTGAATATTTCTCATTTCATTTCAATTGAACACAAACACACGTGCCTAGAGTTAGAGTTAATGAATTCTACGGATTACTTTTGTTTGTGTTTCTTATGTACTTAAATACACTTCAACTCAATGTATTTAAACAAAACACTTTGTATTCTACATTGTAATACATTTTGCATTATGCTACTCTTTTTCATTTTTTTACACCACCACATCATTCTTTGTTGACATTATGTGTGAGCATCAATTAAATAGGACTCTGTTGTTGACACTTCTGAGAACATCAACAATACACCAATATATGCGCTATAAACATGTACCTACACAAGGATTAATCAATTTCAATTTTGTAAAATAAATCATAAAACCGTGTTACTTTGTTACAGAACAATGCGAGAAGTGTGGGCTGCAGAAAACGCTCCCGGCAGAGATCCTCAGTTGCTTCCAAGGAGAGTGAGAATGCATTTTGTCGCCGACTGAAATGTGGACAGGAGACGATATAACCCACCGCCTGAAACGGTTAACGAAGTCGCAGTAGTGTTTGTCGGTGATGACGGTCAACCGCCAACAAACGTCGATCTGGTCATTCACGACCGGAATCCGATTGACCCACACATCGTCGGCTACAGACCATACCAGCCGGCTCTTCAAACGCGGATCCAATGCTGTATCCCCTACTCTTTCCACGAGGAGAGCTCGGTTGGCATCAACGCTTGCTACAAGAGGGCCCTCGCCGTACCCCTGTTCGCAATCGGAACAGTATCAGGGAGTATACTTGCTATCGTCTTGCTATTCGTTACAATGGCAACAACGACACAATCAACGATACTATGAGTTTATTACATGATCCACGGGCCGTGTGGCACGCTAAACCCAAACAGCCCATGTATGGTGGACAACAGTTGTTCGAAAAAGTTTCCAAAAGAATTCAGCGAAGAGACTGTATACATTTCTGACGGCGGTTACCCGAAGTACCGCCGGCCAAACAACGGACCTGTGGCCAGGGTCAGAAATCAAGAGGTCAGCAACGAGTTTGTCGTGCCTTACAATCCGTACCTGTTAGCAAAATATGATGCACACATTAACGTAGAGCTATGCTCTACTGTGAAGAGTGTTCAGTATTTGTATAAAGGGCACGATGCTGCGACCATGGAAGTATGGAACGGAAATGAAATAGACAGGTATGTTATCAAAATTCATTTTTCTATAAGTTAACACATTTTATTCTTTCAACTATTGCATTTGTAAAGTTTTTTGGTGTTCTGGCCTCACTGTGACTTCCTAACCTAACGTACATTGTACTTGCAACTTATGTAAACTTCAATTATTGTACACAAACACAGCATAGAACAGGAGAGTATAAACTACTGGTGTTCATTAATTTAGAGTTGTTGGATATAACTTGATATTATGTTTAAAAAAAATTGTTTAGAGTATTAGCTTAAAACAACTGCCCACATAGTGCATGATATCTATTATTTCATAGTCACTACAGAAGTATCAGCATGGCCAGTTGACAACTGGATATCACAATCATCATTCATATAATAATATTTACTCCTCAATCAATAACTGTATTCATTTTAAATTATTTTTCATTATTTCAATGCGCAAAACTACATATAATACTCAATCATCTCCATCTCATTTCAATAGTAAAGACATTTTAGGAAAGCCGTTCAGCATAATATAAATTATTAAAACCGGTATTTTGTAAATTAGAAGTTTCATATATATGTTATTCATTTGTTTCATTTGACAAGCATTTCTCTGTTCACACTACAATAACTTAACACTAAGAATATATTATTAAGCAATTAATTACATCATATTATTAACATTTGTAATAAATTAAAGAAATAAATTAGATTTTTTAAAGCCATTTAACACTTATTAGACTAAGTCTTAATGTCTTAAGTTATGTACATAGAATATAATTAAAATGCAAAAAAAAATATTTAAAAAAATTTTAATATGTACAACTATAACCTCTTTTTGTAAACCTTAACTACACTTGTGTTAAACTATAGGTGATGTGTAACCACAATCCTTTTATTTCAATTTCTTTTTTTTTATGTTCTAAATTCAAATTGAAGAAATATTAATATATTGTTATATTCAACCAGATCAACAAAACCAACATTTATCGTATTCTTCTTTATTAGCATTGCAATTGCAATAGTGTTACACTATACTCAGGCATAGTTACATTTATTATACATACATCACAAACAATAGTATTACAACATTTTACTCATGACAATATTTTATATACATATATGTAATAATGAAATTTTAAATAACTATTGATTTTTTTTTTAACTGTTCTAAATATTTACATACATACATAAATGTTGTTTTCAGTTTCATAAATTCGAGGTACGTTAGCCCACCAGAAGCCATCTGGAGGTTGTTTGCGTATAAACTACACGACATCAGTCACACGGTAGTTAGACTTCCGGTGCACCTAGAAAACTACCACAACGTGTACTTTGCGCGTGGACAAGAACTACAGGGGGTACAAAACCACGCCCTACCTCAAACAAAACTCACGGCGTTCTTCGCGCTCAACGAGAGAAACGTTGATGCGCGACAGTATCTGTACCACGAGATACCGATACATTACACTTGGCAAGCATCGTCAAAAGAGTGGAGACTGCGGCGTAGACAGGCACCTCGCGAGACGTTAGCTCGGATGTACGTCGTCAACCCACTAGATAGAGACCGCTACTCTTAAACAGAAGAGGCCCGCAGTCTTTCCGAGACTTGAAGACGGTAAACGGGGTCGTACAAGCCACATACGCGGCCGCAGCTGTTGCGTTGGGATTGTTGGAAGACGACGAAGGGCGGGGGCGGCATGTCTCAAAGCAATTGGAGACCTACTTCGTGCACGCGGAAAATCACTCAACGACTACGGTCTACCCAATCCAGACGACGATCTACTGGAACCGGATCAAGACGACCAAATGTTCGGTGCAATAGACGCGGTTGTTGCTTGGCAACAACGATTGCGCGACTTGAACGACGAACAGCGAACGGTGTACGATCGAGTGATGGCGGCCGTTGACGACAACCGCAACGTCCAGAAAATGTTCTACGTCGACGGGCCAGGAGGCACGGGAAAAACGACTATACGGATGCCTAATATCGTCGCTTCGTAATAGACAACAAACGGTGTTGAGCGTGGCATACACTGGGATCGCCGCATCCCTCATGGAGGGCGGCATGACGGTACACTCGACTTTCGGATTGCCATTGGGAACGCTGACCGAACAATCTACTTCGAGCATCACCATGCAGTCTTTGCGGGTGCAAAGGATACGTGAAGCTTCGCTGATTGCCTGGGACGAAGCGCCCATGTCCCCGGGCCTACAATTCACGGTGGTCGATCGTTTGCTCAAGGACATCATGGAATCGGCACTACCGTTTGGTGGTAAACCAATACTGTTAGCTGGCGACTTCAGGCAGATATTGCCCGTCGTTCACCGAGGGAACAGGAGGTCCATCGTCATGTCATCTATCAAACGCCACTTATTGTGGAGAGAGTTTGAACAGTTACGGCTGACGCGGAACATGCGCGCCGACAACGACGCTGACTTCGCTGCTTGGCTACTTCAACTCGGTAACGGTCAACTGCCGTCGGTTCGATCGTGATGTTGCTGAGAAACATTGATCCGAAGCGACAACTATGCAACGGGACGAGGTTGGTGGTCACCGAACTGCGGAGACACAACTTCAAGGCGAGGAGGTTGTCCGGCGCTGACGACGCGCAGGAAGACATCATCTTACCCGCTGTTTCGATGACTTCCGGTGAGGAAGACGATTTGCCTTTTCGAATGAAGCGGATTCAATTCCCGGTACGGTTGTCGTTTGCCATGACAATCAACAAGTCTCAGGGTCAAACGTTCGACCGAGTCGGTTTGCTCCTGCCGTCACCCGTCTTCAGCCATGGACAGTTGTACGTTGCGTTTTCAAGAGTGAGGGACGCGCAATCAGTTAAAGTCGGCATGTACTGCGATGGAAATGGTCGATTCGTCACCAAGAATATCGTGTATGCAGAAGTTCTCTGATGCGATTACAGGTAGCTATATAATTAATGTAATTATACAATATTCACCAAGGGGAAAATGTTATCCCCAAGGGGTCTATGTGACCTCCTCCGGGTCTTTGTGACCCCCCCCCCCCCAGTTTGTATTTATTTTATTCTATACATTATACACTATATATACATGTAATGTGTTGTTTGTATTTAACTACCGGCTAATGTTACATACATATACCATAAAATTAACATTGAATTTGTAATAAGTAACATTTTGTATATCTGTAATAAATATGCATCAAATAACAAATACCTGGTAATTTATGTATTTATTTATTATTTATTATTATTCATATATTTATTTATTTATATGAGTATTTTAAACACAGTTTTTAATACCAGAACAATCTAAATAGTTTTTACTTTATCTACACTACTACTATACTACATCAGTAATATATGTAATAATTCTATTACTCAGCTTTAGGTTTTTTTTTTTTTTTTTAAAAGAGAACAATAATGTTCACATAACTTTCCACCACTTATTTTTACATTCAACTGTGTGACTTAATAACTTCTTGACCACTTTATTGCAATGTTCTAAAGCTCAATATCACCAATACCGAATCAGATACTACCGTCAAACGGGCCAACTTGGGATGTGTGTTTAACTCGGGCCAAAAATATTATCTTTTAGTTTTACCTCCATAACGGTATCTTACAATTAATTAATGTAATACAAAAATTCTGTTCAAAATCTTAACAATTTTAATTATAATAATATTTAAAATCACTTTCGCAGTGTTGCAGCATCAAATTTTGTACATAAGTATTAATTTTTATTAATTAATTTTGTGTTTAATGTCTATCGTTTTGAAAAGGTCCGAAAAACACTAATACTCATTGAATTAGACGTTTTACATAAAAATTGATAGTAAAAAATATGTTCCGACATCTGTTAAATTTACTACTCTATATTGTAAATTATTAATTATAATCCTACATACATTTCTGTAAATTATGTTTTACTTATTTAATCCAACTTGAGCCACCGTTAATCAAACCCAGGTTTTTTAATATTATTTACATATATATATATAATTGGACAACCGACATTTTTTATTTATTTTTTAATGTTAATATTATAATATTAATAATATTTGAAAATTTTAAATAGTACCCCAAGTTGGTTTAAGTATAATATTTAGATATATATATATATATAAATTATAAAATAGGTTTTTCATAAGAAAAACATGAGTGTCCCATGTTGTCGAAATTCAGTACAACCAGGGACATGCAGACAAAAAAAAAATAACATAGAAGGAATAATTTGTATGGTTCAAATGCAACAGACATTAATAAATCGAACCTTAACTAAAAAAAAATAATGTTACATTGAAAATACCTCTAGATTAATTAATCTTTAAGTTATTTACAATAGAATTTCAAAACTGACCCAAGTTGGCCTGTTTGACGGTATACATTTCAAAACTTCACCATTTAAGTAGACACAGGCAAGAAACTAACATAACATATGGAAAAAAAAAGTTTTTATTCAGCTGAAAAATATAAAATAAAACAAATTAAATAAAATACGTAACAAAACATGAAATTCAATGGATATTGTCCAACTGAAACTTACAACTTCCATTGCTCAGTGCATTGCCTACAATTCATAAAATTGGTAAGATTAGTTTCTTCTCAAGCAGCTATTAGAAATGTATATTAATGTACTTACATCGCTTACATCCACCGATGCCATCGCCGCGGTCACCTGGGCCACTTGGTGGTCGTCCGCCGGTAGTTCCCGCGGCGGTGGTGATGGAGTAACAATATCTTGTTGTGGTGGTGGTGGTGGTGGCAGCCCTTGGCGAAGCGGTGTTGTAGGTGTATGTGAGACTAAGAAAATTATAAAAATTAATAATAGAACACGGAATAACAGTGGTCGTGGTAGAACATAACACACACTCACCCGGGCAATCTTTAATGATATGCCCCTTTTTGTGGCACTTGAAGCAACCTGAAACACAAATTAGATGGTACACATTTCATTATATTATTCTAGAATTTTTATTTTTATACATCTACTACTCACGTCGCTTCTCAATATTACTTTTATAACGCTTCCGGACCCCCCCGGAAGCGTTATAAATATTTAAATCACGGGGACGCGAGTATACAGGTGCGTTAAACACCTGTATACCGCTCCCCGTGTACTTGTGCACGATTTTGTTCACTTTCATTCTAAAAATCAACAATAAAACCAATTAATATTAAAATTAGTCATTTTTACAGACACTATTCTATTTTTGGGCCGTGATGGGTTGGCTATGCAAATTAATTATCAAAATGTCACGAGGTGGATTTCGAACATTGTGTAGTAAACCTGCGTTTCTACGAATATATTAAGTACCTTTCCGCGGTAGGACAACAACAACAAGGAGATTAACTTTCAACTATTCGATTCCAAGAATCGCGTACATGTACGTACCTAGAGTTTTACGACGTAATTAAAACTTCGACATCAAATATCTGCAAAACAAACCTATAATAATTTAAGTGCCAATAAAGAAGAGTGCCAATCGTACATTCGGGTTGTTTTGCAATAACAACGTCCAGCTCCGGTTCCCTTTCAGATATCCACCTCCTGGGCTCTGCCGTGTACATTTTTTTATACATATAGATTTTATATAAATATAAGATAGAGTCTATAGCAAATTGGGATTTAGTACAGAGTCTGCACTACGCAGTCACTAACTTCTCGGGCAGATGCTTTTCGCTCCGTCCTCAAATTTATCTAATTTCTTTATAAATGTTTAATTATTATTATTTTGTCTTAACAATAAAGTACTATAAATAACTTATACAACTTGTCTCTCTCCAACCTTCTCTCCTACATTAACCATCAACGTCGACGAACTCAAAATATAAGCGAGCAGTGAGGGATCACTACACGTCTTTTGGTGTCAGGTGTGGGGTCACCTGAAGGAAGAATTCTAGTATCCAACCTAGAATCGAGTACATCAGCGGACCTCGAGTTCAACCACGTTGCTGACAATAGGAGGACCGAGCCAAGACATCAACTACATTCAACATTTGTGTCTGCAATCAACAGTTCAACTGCATTCAACATTTCACCTTCACTCAACTAGCCAAGCAGAGCATCAGCGACGAGTCAGCAGAGCCGTCAGCACGCAACCATTTAGGACCGGACAAAAGAGCAATGAATTTCGCACTGTAAGTTGTTATTTAAGCAATTATATAGTATATGTCTGAGAGTCCAAATAGGTGTTGGTCAGTAGTTAGATATAACCCGCAAACTTTACACACGACAATTATGAGCGTAACATTAGGAATTGACTCCGCCTTGCGCGGCATACCTAACTTTAGCGGGGGCACTGAGGCAGATTTAGCCTCATACATAATCGAATGTGACTATGTAATGAACAATATTCACGAAAATCTTAAAACGGTAGTTTTTAACAATATAGTAGCTAAATTAAAGGGGACCGCTTTCCAGTCTGCCCGATACCGAAATTTTGCAGACTGGGCCGAACTTAAAGCCCACCTTCGAGCTGTTTTTGGAACACCGCATTCCATTAGTTATTTACAATCGCAAATGAGCAATATTAAACAACGTTCCGACGAAGACATACGTAGCTTCGCCGGGCGTACGGAAAAATGTTTTCATGAATTAGTAGGAGCACTAACTGTAGGACTAGAGCCAGCATCAGCCACAGCAGTAGCTGCATCTTATAAAACGGGAGCGCTTACCGCATTTGTTAACGGGACGCGACCCGAAATCAGAGCATTATTAAAAGCACGCGACGTATCCTCTTTCGAAAAAGCCGTTTCTATAGCAACCGAAGAAGAACAGGATTTACAACACATTAATCGCCGTTTTAACACTAACAAAAATTACGGGAAAAATAACGCGAATAAAAAGAATATTAAATGCAATAAATGCAGTAAGATGGGCCACTATGCAAACGAGTGCCGTAGTAATACAGGTACTTCATACAGCACGAATTTTAGAAATCCCATTAACAGTCGCGACGATAAAACCAGTATAGTAAAACACGAGTATCAAGGGCAGGTCAGGTTCTGCGCGTACTGTAAGAAAACAAATCATAATATAAAAGATTGTAGGAAACGTATTTACAACGAAAGTAAAAAAACCACTAGTAAGGAAACCGAAAGTCCTAGCACTAGCCGTACCGTAAACGAAATCAACCAAAATCATGTAAGAATTGTAGCCAATTTCGAAGAAGAACATATAATGTGTGGATCAGATAATTTCCAACCTCATAATATTAAATTATTAGTCGACTCCGGCGCGGAGATAAATCTCATTAAAATAACCGCACTAGAAGGACAAGTTGTCATAAACGAATCCGAGAAACGTACGATAAAAGGCATTAACGAAATTCCAATATTTACCGTAGGCACTATGGTAACCACTATGCAAATTAACAACGTCGATGTGCTCATCAAATTCGACGTCGTTTTTGGCGATTTTCCAATAAACGAGTCGGGCATCATCGGTCGTAACTTTTTAAAACAAAACAAGGTTATCATGGACTATAGCCAAAATCTATTAACAATACCAGAAGAAACTGGTTTTAAAGAAATTATATTACCGCCGCGTAGCAATTGTGTACTTCTCATAAAAAACGACGAAAACATAGGTCACGAGAATATAACTATAAAAAAACAAGACGTGAACGAAAACGTAATAATCGCGAACAGTATCAGTCCGGTTAACAAAAATAACATTGTTAGTAATATAATAAATATTTCAGAAGAACCTTTCGTGATAGACGAGCTTACCACACAACATATCGAGTGGGAGCCATATAATGAAACAGTATTGACAGCATCTTTTATAGATGACAAACAAACCGATCGTATAACACAAATCAAACGCGAAATTAAAACCGACGATTTGAATAAAGAAGAACGGGAAAATATTTTAGCACTCTGTTGTGATTACGCGGACCTGTTTTATTTACCGGGTGACTATCTTAGCGCCACGGAAATCGTGACTCACACAATAAACACACCGCGTTGCACAAAACCCATTAACATACGCCCGTATCGTTTACCTTGGGCATACCAAGAAGAAATCGAAAAACAAATTAAAGAAATGAAACATAACAATATTATACGTGATTCTAAATCACCTTTCAATTTTCCACTCGTGGTAGTGAAAAAGAAAAATTTAGATCCGACAGGGAAACCCAAACTGCGAGTGTGCGTAGATTTCAGAAAACTTAACGAAGTAACCGAGAATGAAGCTTATAACCTCCCAAACTTACTAGAGATATTAGAATCCCTAGGATCATCCAAATACTTCAGTACTTTGGATTTGGCGGCAGGTTATCATCAGCTGCATATAGACCCGGCCGATACACATAAAACAGCTTTTTCTACAAAATCCGGTCACTACGAATTTTTACGCATGCCTTTCGGACTGAGCTCAGCTCCAGCCACTTTTACGCGCGCAATGAAATCTGTACTCATGGGACTTGAAGAAATGTGCACTGCATACCTAGATGATATTGTAGTACACGGATCTAGTCTCATGGACCACCAGAAAAAATTAGAACAAGTATTCAATAGGCTGCGCGTACACAAACTTAAATTACAACCTAACAAATGTTCTTTCTTACGAAAAGAAGTATTGTATTTAGGGCACGTAATAAACGAAACCGGAGTTTCCCCGGACCCGAACAAATTGAAATGCATTCGGGAATATCCTAAACCGAAAAATGCAAAGGATATTAAGTCATTTTTAGGACTATTAAATTACTATAGACGTTTCGTCGATAATTTTGCAAAAATAGCAAAGCCATTAACTTATTTACTTAAAAAAGACGTACCATTCGTTTGGACCGATAATTGCGAACATAGTTTTGAAGAACTCAAAAAAGCTTTAATGAACCCGCCGTTACTAGTCTATCCCGACTGGGAAGCGGGAAAGTTCAATTTAATGACAGACGCAAGTCAGTATGCAATAGGAGCCGTTTTATCTCAGGGGGAAGTCCCTAAAGACCAACCTATCGCGTACTCCAGTAGAACATTAAATAAAGCGGAGTGTAACTATAGCGTTATTCAGAAGGAATTATTAGCCATCGTCTGGGCCGTGAAATATTTCAGACCATATTTATACGGTCGTCATTTCAACATTATAACCGACCATCGACCTTTAACATATTTATTCGGCATTAAAGACGCGTCATCGCAGTTAATGCGCTGGCGGTTACAACTGGCCGATTACGATTATGACATTACGTACCGGGCCGGCCCCGAGCACTCGAACGCCGACTGTTTATCACGAATTCGAATGATACAAACCGGTCCGACCAACGCAATTAACGGGTTCAATGAATTCAAAGCCGCGGAAAACAAACCCATCTTCAATTCAAAAATTATCGAAATCGACAATGATATAATCAAGGCCGTAGAGACAGAGAACGTTATAATACTAGTTTCGGAAGACAAAGTCATAACTAACCCGGCAGTGCGTGAAGTAATAAAAAACATTGACGTAGGTCAAATACAGTTTTCCGATGAAAACAAGTTTTGTACTATCCAAAGAGACCCGAATTTATTAATAATTTATGGTTTTAAGGCCACGTATACAACACCACTCGAAGCCGAGGTCATTTACCAAGCCATAAACAATTTAAAAACGTTTTGCATAACAAATAAAATTAACTCGTTTTCTACGAATAAATTAGACGGGTCCACCTCACTCACCAGTTACTTACGCATTCGAACAATGTTTCGGCATATTTTTAAAGCAACCGACATTGTAGTAAAAATTTACACGGGTCAGCAATTAACCGAAGACGAAAAGAAATTAATAATTTACGAGCACCATAACTCACCGTTAGGGGGACATGCAGGTGTATCGCGCACGGTGAAAAGATTAAAACTTAATTATAACTGGCGCCACATGGAAAAAGACGTCAAACATTATATTAAACATTGCGAGCTATGTCAGAAAAACAAATCACATGTTAAAACCAAACAACCTATGTTAATTACTAGTACAGTAGTAAAACCTTTCGAAAGAGTCTGCCTAGATATAGTAGGACCTTTACCAAAAACATTAGCAGGGAACATGTATATACTCACCTTGCAAGACGAATTAAGTCGTTTTTCACTAGCCATAGCGTTATCCGCCACGGACGCGCAAACGGTAGCACACGCTTTCGTAGAATGTTTCGTGTGTATATACGGTATTCCCGAATCGATTTTGACGGATTGCGGAACAAACTTTTTATCCGACGTATTCAAAAGCATGTGCAAACTTTTAGACATAAGGAAATCGAAAACTACGCCTTGGCATCCGCAAGGAAACGCTTTTCTAGAACGGTCCCACAAAACGTTAAAAACCTATTTACGGAGTTTTGTTGACAAAGACAGTAATTGGGATAAACTATTATGCTTCGCAACTTTCTGTTATAACACCACAGTTCATACCTCGACTAATTTTACACTCTATGAACTAGTATTCGGAAGAAAACCGAACATTCCTTCTGCGTTTAACAAAAATCCCGAACCACAGTATAATTATGATAACTATGTTTTCGACCTCAAACGACTTATGCAGGAAGCACACAAAATAGCAAGGGATAACCTAATCAAAAAAAAAAAAATCTAATAAAACTTACTATGACCGAACTTTAAATGTCGTCAATTTACACGTAGGAGATAAAGTACTCATTAGAGAACACAATAAGAAAAATGCGCTCAGCTTAAATTGGCAAGGACCTTTTGAGGTACTATTAGTACACGATAACGAAAATATTACAATTCAAAAAGGAAATCACGAGTATCGTATACATAAAAATAACGTAAAACGTTATTACGACGATAACGACAGCGAATAAAATAAAAAAAAAAAAAAACAAAATTGTAGAATACATTAAGTCATACAATTATATTCATTTTATTTTGGAGACGGTTTATTATTACATTATAATTACTATTACTATTATTATTATTATATTATTATTTTTTATTAGTATTATTATTATTATTATAATACACTACGGTATTTAAGATTTTATTATCAAATCGTTTTATAAGGGTTATGGGATTTGATTAATTATAATACTATTTTATTATCATTCTATTTATTTTACACTCGTAATCATATTACTATTATTAGTAGTTTCCTGAACAGTAGAACGGGTATATTGAATACTATTAAGTTAAACTTTTATTATAAAACTATATTAAACTAATAAGCTGAAACGATTTTCAGACTTATGCTTCTGATAATACCATTCACGTCGGGGACTTTTCGATACACCGACGAACCACTAACACGACACTCTGGCCTATACTACGAGAACCGGGGACCTTTGAAACTTATTACGTCTCAATGGGACCTAACTGCATACATTAATCTTACTAAATATAACGAAGAATTCGAATACATAAACGAAGTAATAGATAAAACGAACGAATTGTGTGTTGCATACATGCACGACCCAGTTACCAATAACTTTAATTGTAACAACTTACTTAAAACAGCCACCGCTATAGTTGACAATTTACACAATAAAAAGACACAAGTCTTAGATTCTATTGGTCACATAATTACTAAACGTAATGCTTTAACTAAACTCGTTACAAAAGCAGCTAAATTAATATACGGAATATGCAATTTAGAATGCATACAAAAATTTAATTTTAATATAGCAAAAAGCCAAAGCACTTCGCAATCTAAACTAATAAAAGAACAAATTAAAGTAGTACAACTACAGAATAATATAGTGTCACACAACATTATATCTTCGGTACCTTTAACATTAATGGTGAACGAAACGACAAACAGTACAAGGGAACAACAAATAAAAAACTATTTGACAAAACATTTTATACACGTTAATTTATTAATTACAAAACAGATAGAAGAAACAAACACACTATTAGAGGTAATACAACAGGCTAAAATGGGAATTATTCATCCAAGTTTAATATCTCCAAAAGAGTTATTAGAACACGTTAAAGACGTTAAAGTATCATTACCTGGGGGCACCGATTTACCAACTGATTTAGACATACAAAATATTTACGAATTGATAAAGCTCTCAGACATTACTATATACTATGCAAATGACAACTTAGTGTTTATAATTTCTTTACCTTTAATTTATCAAAATGATTTTAGTTTGTATAATTTAATACCTGTGCCAGTGTGCACCGGAAACGATTGTTTTTATATAAAACCTAGTAATAAGTATCTAGCTATAAGTAAAACGAAAGAACACTATGCTCTTTATGACGAATTGTATTACACACATTGTAAACACGCTAGAGACTTCCTTTTGTGTCCTGAGGGTAATCCTTTACATCCACGTGCTAGTAGACCAGCATGCGAAGTACAATTACTCCAAGATCCTATAAAAGTTCCAACAAACTGCGAAATCATGCACGTACAAATGGGTACATCCATCTTTCACAAAAAACGATTCAAAAACGAGTGGATCTACGTCACTAACTACGATTTAGTATTCATCACCTGCGACGAAGATAAAGAATCCACCAGCCATACACTAAGAGGTGTAGGTATCTTAAGTTTAAATGAAACTTGTAAAGCGTACGCCGCTAGAGACGTACTCATACCAGGGAAAGTCGATTACAAATCTGAATATATGGATTTCAACCCGAAATCAGTTTTAGAACACATAAAGGATATGCCGTTCACCGACAACAACAACTTAATGGAAGATTACCATGTTAAAACAAATAACATGGAGGACCTACATAAAGTGTCAGGGTCAAACAAGCAATTAGAAAAACAACGGAAAGTCGACAACAAAATTGACGAGCTAAAGGACGCGCAAGAACGCAACGATTATATATTATATGTAATAACAAGTAGTATTTTTATGGCAGTAATCATATTAATAATAAATATGGTTAAAACAAAAACAGTAACAAACCACACGGAAGTAGCACAGTCACAGGAAGAAACAGAGGAACTTAATGCAAACCCAGTGATGTCATTAAGAGGAGTCGACATGGTCGAGTTTCCACTCGCGCCAAGAAACAGCCCTACCGGCTACCCAACACTGCGAACATTCTTGAATTAGTGGAAGTCGGGGACTTCCATCTTCGAGGGGAGGAATGTAGTAAACCTGCGTTTCTACGAATATATTAAGTACCTTTCCGCGGTAGGACAACAACAACAAGGAGATTAACTTTCAACTATTCGATTCCAAGAATCGCGTACATGTACGTACCTAGAGTTTTACGACGTAATTAAAACTTCGACATCAAATATCTGCAAAACAAACCTATAATAATTTAAGTGCCAATAAAGAAGAGTGCCAATCGTACATTCGGGTTGTTTTGCAATAACAACGTCCAGCTCCGGTTCCCTTTCAGATATCCACCTCCTGGGCTCTGCCGTGTACATTTTTTTATACATATAGATTTTATATAAATATAAGATAGAGTCTATAGCAAATTGGGATTTAGTACAGAGTCTGCACTACGCAGTCACTAACTTCTCGGGCAGATGCTTTTCGCTCCGTCCTCAAATTTATCTAATTTCTTTATAAATGTTTAATTATTATTATTTTGTCTTAACAATAAAGTACTATAAATAACTTATACAACTTGTCTCTCTCCAACCTTCTCTCCTACATTAACCATCAACGTCGACGAACTCAAAATATAAGCGAGCAGTGAGGGATCACTACAATTGGTAAAAGGTTAACAAATACAATTTTTTCCCTAAAAAAATTAGTCATGCGCTCAAACAAAATCAGAACACGCGGCCAACAGCAATTATTGAGTATAATTAGCCATTAGGTACCTATAGTGAATTCAACAAAAACTTGAGTTTTGAAGCACCTCATAATATTCTAGAAGTGTTAGGTGTTTCAGTTAAGAGGATACCCTCATATATTGTCTCCGTCTTACACACGTATGACAGTTAATTTTCGTTCACCAGTATCGATAGTGTGCTGTTAGTTTTACAGTAAATTGACTTATCATTGAACTAAATAACAAGAAGATTATCTATGTTCTCTCGATCGACTTTTTACGATATTTTAATTTTTAAGCTAATTATGACTATGTCAAATATAAGACAATGATGCAGATAATTTTCTTACCACCTAGCAGTTGTATAATAGCCTATAGGTCAATTCACTCGAACATCACAACAAACAGCACATTATTTAATCTGGTAAAATAAAAATATCTACGTCGAAAGTGTTTGAATATACATCACATTTCACCCGCGTAAGTCAAACATAAAATAATGAAAAAATATAATTGTAAAAGCGTTACGGTCAAGGCCGGATTAAGCACCCCGGGGCTGAAATTTTACATGGGCCCTTTTGACAAAACATGCTTTACAAAGCCGCTCGCTACGCTCGCAGAACGATACATTTTTTTAACTATTTCACAAATTCTCAATAGCAATATTAAATTATTAAATTAATAGGTTTGTACAATTTATGTCTATAAAATTACTCATTTTATTATGATAAAAGTAAATACAAATTTTCATAATAACTATTAAATTTATTAATAGTAAAAA
Organism: Metopolophium dirhodum; assembly: GCF_019925205.1. Lineage (NCBI taxonomy): Eukaryota > Metazoa > Arthropoda > Insecta > Hemiptera > Aphididae > Metopolophium > Metopolophium dirhodum. The sequence goes on along the minus strand of NW_026869896.1, from coordinate 11,897 downwards.
ATATCAAATATATTATTAATTTAAATAAAATAAATTAATTTAAAAATAAATTTAATATTAAATATCTATCTTAAGTTAATAATATATAAAACAAAAACTATTTAATTAATTAAATTTTTTTTTCTGGCTTTACTTGAAGCCAACTCTTTTAGTACATCATTTAAGTCTAATGATTTTAACAAATCATTCTCAGAATATAAAATCATTTGTATATTTAAGTTTTCTTGTGTTTGACTAGTTCTATACTTATTTTTAATTCTAGTTAACTTAGAAAAAGCTCTTTCCGCAGAACAATTAGCTACTGGAATTGTCAAATATATTTTTAAAGTAGTAAATAAACAAGGAAATACCTCTTCGAGTGATTGATTACCAAACCAGGAAAATAATTTGGAAATGTCAGCTGGATCAAAAGAAGGTTGATAAAGCTTCCAGTATTCTTTAAATTGTACAAGTTCGTTCGGTAAAGTAATATCTACATCATTTTTATATTTTGAAATAAATGTTGAGACACTCAAATCAATTTTTTCATTAGATTCTTGAGTTAAGTGTGTTATAAATAAAAAATTATCACCAATATATTCATAAGCGGAAATTCTTTTGTTTAATTCTGACACAAATTTATCAATAATAAATATATGTGTCTGTACACGAAATTTGTTTTTTCCTTTTAATACTTCTTCATTTATGCTACCATCAGGGAATTTTTTTATTTTTTTTCTTTGCTTTTCATCTGAATAGTAAATGATAATTTCAGGACTAAGATTAGGTATTTTTTCTTCGTAAATTGAATTTGAGTCCCGTAAACTTAACACATAACACTTCAGTGATTTTAATAAGTTGATCGCCTTCATTGTGTCACAGTTTGAATGTTGTAATTTAGTTGACGTTATGTTACTTCTTTCCATGATGTCATTCCAAAGTAATGACATATATGCAGTTTCTCTTTTTACCATTTTCTTCCATAACGATTTAGCATCTAAAGTTGTAACATTATTTTCTTTGCCATCATACATACTTTTTAACGCAGTCAAAATTTGTTCATAATTTACAACTATTGCTTTACAAGCTTCTGCATGACAAGACCACCTAGTGTCACTTAAGGATTTAAGTGTAAGAAGTCGACTAGAATTTCCATTGACACTATTTTTTTCTTCTTTTTTCAATATGTTAATAAGTACATTCCACCTGTGAGTTGACCCACTAAAGAAGTTATACAATTTTTGTACAAAATCAAAAAAATTGACAGCTTCAGTACAACAATTTACACTATTTACTCCAACTAGATTTAACGAATGAGCTGTACATGGTATAAACACAGCTAATGGATTTTTATTTTTGACATAAGCTTGAAGCCCTTTAAATTGACCACTCATGTTTGAGGCATTGTCATAAGATTGACCCCTAATGTTCATAATGTCTAATTCACTTTTTTCAAGAAAGTCATCTAATACCTTGTACATAGATTGGCCTTGATGGTCTTTAATGGGAAATAATCCTAAAAGTCTTTCACACCTGTTAATGTGCAGTAACGAAGAATAATGGCCATTTGATCAACTTTTGTCAAATCTGGAGTTGAATCCATAATTATCGAAAAATATTTACATTCTTTTATTTCATTAATAATAAAAGTAGATAAACTATTTTTCATTATTGTCATTAATTCATTACAAACAGTTTTTGAAAGGTATGATGGGTTGCCTTTTCCTTGATTTCCATACTGTTCAATATGAGCCTTTAAGAAAGGATCATATTCTGAAATAAGTTCTAATAGGCCCAGATAATTTCCATTGTGTTGACTATTGAACTTTTCTTCCTTTCCTCGAAAAGCAAGGCCTCTAGACGATAAAAATGTAATGACAGATACAAGTCTCTTCAATACTTCAAACCAATAATTCGTTTCAGCAGAAATTTGACGACATAATTCTTTATTAACTGAGTTGTTGGTATTAGATCTTAATAACCACTTATTGGTAGCATTTCTGTGTTGAAGACTATTTTCATGTTCGACAATCCGTTCAGATTTTTTCCATTTGTCAAAACCACCAGAAATAAAGGGACTCTCTCGATTGCTTCCATACAATTTACAAACAAAACAATATACAGATCCTTCACTAGGTGAATAAAGAAGCCATTTCCTATTACATTTTTGTCCATTGGGTAAAGATCGAGTAAACATTGCTAGTGTTAAGTGTCTGTTGAAGTTCTTATCTGAAAAAAGTCACAATAAATATTTACTTATAACTGACATCTAAACATTCTATTGCAATTCACCTAATTAAATAATTTTAGACAATTTTATAAAGTGATTGAAATGCTTTAATATAATACAGGTGAATTTAAGTTAATTAATTTAAGATAATTTAAGTAGGTACTCACCTATACAAGATCCTTTAAAATTATAAATATAAAATACAAACATTTACTATTAAATACATATTTTATATGCATTAATGTATAATGTATTAATGTATTATGCAACTAAGTTATATCAACGATAGATTAAACTAGCTAAGTTAAAAAATTAAAAATAAACTTCTTAACTTAACTTTAACTTGTTAACAAGTTAAGCACCTTTGAGTATTTACTTGTATATTATAAACACATAATTTATCAATATTTAATGATTGTTAATAACTTTTTATAGAATTTTTTAATTACCTGGACGTTTTGAATTTATAAAATCAGAGTTCAAATTTTGAAAATAATCAGGTCCTTTTTCTATACAGTACTCAATAAAAGATTTCTGCATGTTTTTTGGCCAGAAAAAAGGATCTTTGTATAAATTCCAATCTACACTGTTTAGTTCAGTAGTTGTTTCTTCAATATTAACTTTTACCATATTATCTAAAAATGAAATACAGTATCAATGCCAAACAAGAGCAAACATGAACTAAAACATATAATTAGGTACCTACCTTCAGTTAATTTTTCTTCAATTTCAAAATTTGCAAATAAAATAGTTATTTGATAGAAAATGAACTAAAATATATATTTAGGTATCTTCAGTTAATTTTTCTTCAATTCCACAATTTGTGCTGATGTCCAACAAATTGTCATGTGGCGTAATGTCACTCTGGCTCTCAGCTGAACCATTGGCTTCTTTGTAATTATAATATTATGAAAATACAATTTTTAATAAAAACTGGTATACAACAAATTTGCAAATAAAATAGTTATTTGATAGAAAATTAATTAAAATATATGCTTAGGTACCTTCAGTTAATTTTTCTTCAATTCCACAATTTGTGCTGATGTCCATCAAATTGTCATGTGGCGTAATGTCACTCTGGCTCTCAGCTGAACCGTTGACTTCTTTGTAATTATAATATTATGAAAATACAATTTTTAATAAAAACTGGTATACAACAAATTTGCAAATAAAATAGTTATTTGATAGAAAATGAATTAAAATATGTATTTAAGTACCTTCAATTAATTTTTCTTCAATTCCACAATTTGTGCTGATGTCCAACAAATTTTCTTGTGGCATAATGTCACTCTGACTCTCAGCTGAACCATTAGGTTCTTTGTTATTATAATAATATTATGAAAATAAATTTTTTAATAAAAATTGGCATATAACAAATTTGCAAATAAAATACTTATTTAATAAAAGTATTTTATTTTTAATAGTTAATAAAAGAGTAGTTTTTTTTTTTAATTCATTGATTAAAAATTATAACATCAATTATTTCATTCTTGTTTATTAAAAAGATAATTTCTTTTTAAACAAATTGCCAAGTTAATGGTTCAAAATATTATTGATTGATAAGTATATTATATTATACTAAGTTTAGTTTTAAAAATGTTTAGCTTTGAAAATAACATGTATTGATGTAGGTATTCAATAATAACTATAATAATTTGAATGCTTTGCACTTACCAGGTCGAATGCATCTAAATAAATTGTTGATTTTTTTATTAGTTAGTAAAATATTTTTTGTTTGCTGCTCTTTCTTCTATCTTTTTGCTGATCCACTCAATACTTTTGATTTCATCATTTTAGAAAAAATTAAGATTATCCGGATATTTTAATGTTAACACAATATGAAAAATAATACAATACACTGCACACAAAAGAAATATGAACTGTAAAGTCTGTTATAATATTAAACCGAAAATGGCAAATGATACTAGATCGTCTAGATTAATATATCATAAGCACTACGGGCTACTATAAATAACTTACATGCATCGAGAATCGAGATAAGATATACTCGCACAATACTAGAGCGCGAGCGATTTCCCGTATTCCACCAATACTGGCAATATTACCCACATACTTGTAATTATTTTCTAATTATATGTCTATGTTATTACAGAGATAAAAATAACATAAATTATAACATTACTATCTATTGATGATATTATTTATATCAATGAAAATATTAATTAATAACAATAAAATGCACGAAATAAGATATATATAATATATACTATGTCTTAGTACTATTTAGTTATTTTTGTCGATAAAAAAAATGGTTTTTAAAATATAGAAAAACTTTTTTTTTTAAATCACTGAAAATTGTGTATCGGCTGAAAATTGTTTGGGCCCCTTTCACTTGGGTATTCGAGAGGGCCCCGGGGCTGCCGCCCCGGCTAGACCCCCCCTTAATCCGGCCTTGGTTACGGTCCCGGTTATCGAATATTGGTAGTGGGCTAACGAACACCATTTTTTACCTACACGAATTAGTCATGTGCCAAAAAAAAAATTAGAACACATGGCCTACACTACCTTTTCAGAATATTATAGGTATATAGTTATTTCAACAAACACTTGAGTTTTAAAGCACATAATATTATACAGACGTTCTACGTGGTCCAGTTAAGAGGATACCTGCATAATATTATGTTGTCTCCGTCTTACACACGTGCGACATGGTTCATTTTCGTTTGCCAGTTTCAATAGTGTGCTATTAGTTTTACAGTGAACTGAACTATTATTAATTAAACTTTGCTAAGAAAATATCTGTGTCCTCTCGATAGACTTTTTACGACATTTTAATTTTTAAACGAAGTATGTGTATGTAAAATATAAAATAATTTTATAAAATATTTATAAAAACCAATGTTAACAGCGCACTATTTAATCTGGTTAACTGAAAATCACTACGAAATACAATTTACATTCATTCAAATGCACACGTGCCGATAGTCATACATTCCGGTATCATAAACAATAAAACGACATTGTACGTAGGGGTGTTTAAATATTGTTCGAGATTGAATTCAATATATATATTATATAAGTATTAAAAAGTGTTTGAGCATAAAACCTTTTACTAAGGCAAGTTAAACATAACATGAAAAAAAAAGGGACACAAGGCCAGTCTAAGAAGGTATAATAAGCAATTAAATACGTTTACTTACTTGGTCAGCGTCCAAATGTTAAATGAAATATGTCCGGCGTTCGTCACCGATCATACAGCCTGTCCGCAAAAAAACGGATTTTCCATCACTCCACTAAATTAGGTACAATGCCGGTCGTATCGACAATTACGCGATAACGTAAAAGCTTCGTATGAGATAGATCGATAGTGAACACAGGTAGATAGACAGAGACCGTCACGATAAACGCGCCTTTGATATCAACATTATGGCAACTTCATACCGTTCAACCGAATTATACGTTTTACGCAGACATAATTTTTCCCTTCACATATTATATGAACAATATCATACCTATAAATACACGACTCGACACACTAATTTTTTAACGTATACGCAAGGTATGACCGCGTACGATCTATATATTTGTTGATGGCTGTAAGATTTAAACTATTACTGTGACATTTAAACTAAAGTACCTATCTGCAATACATACCTGATATACCGTTGAATATTGTACGCGATCGACGTACTCGGGGTGCCTACCTAGGTGACTTCGATGAACGTATATCGAATATCACATGAGGCATCTACTTGCTAGACACTCCAACACGGTTTTAAACTTTATATTGTTCCACAAACGAAAAGTCACCGGACATGCGACGGGTAACAGCACTGACACCGAAAGTTAAAAAATTTAAACATTCCCGCCAAACCACCAAGCGCTATCATGGCCATAACACAAATCGTTATCACCAACTCGACAACTTCATTATCATTCTACTACGACCACAGTTGTAGAATAACGATGAAGTCGGATTGTTCATAATTCATAAAGGTAGACGGTAGTCGAGTTTCACTTATAGCCGCTTAATGTCTGTAATACCTGCCCACCTGATTTTCTGTAGCACACATAGGTGGCCAACTTGAAAGGTAATCGATTTTCACTTCAGAGTTCATGTGATTGACTTGCTAGACACTCTAACATGGTTTTCAAATTTATATTTCTTCACACATACAAAAAAGCACCGGACATACGCTGGGGAATCGTATCATTGTACTGCCGATTCCCATGGGAGATTTCTAGACGCTAAAATTCGACTTTTAAACTTTCCCGCCTTTGAAACAAGACCGCCAAAGAGCCAAGTCTTATCACAAATTCTTATCACCAAATCACCTCCGACTTCGAACATCACCTTCATTATAAGTGCGACTTTCATAATTCGACTGCGTCTCCAAAATCGGTACCCACTCTCAGCGAATCCAACGGGCCCCGAGTTTCACTTAGAGCTATTGAATATACAATTTTATTATCATAATATATAAATAATAGATTGTATGTAGGTACTAATATAATTTATGAAACATTTATATTATTGTTAATTATTAAAATATTATTATTAGTCTACCTGTTTGTTGCAATGTATTTGCTACATTTGTAAATATAGCTCGTGCAGGTGGTCTTCGTTTTGAATATTTTTGTCAGTGTTTGGAAAGAACGTCGTTCATGAACGCACGTTCACGCGTTCACGTTCATATATAGTGAACGATACGTGAACGTCACTCGTTTTTTGCAAATAGAACGTGAACGTGAACGACGTTTATATTTTTAATGAATTTGATGAATTTTTAAGACGTTCAATTTATTTACCATTTAATAAATATTATATGTATAAAATATATTAATTAATTATATTATAATAATAATATTTTCAATTTTCCCATTATAATTCCTATAATATTCGTTTGATTGCAAAATATATAAATTAAATACGGGCAATTCCAGTGTCCCCGGGTAGACATACATAATATTATGATTTCCACGAATTCGTAATAAACCCATAGATATTAAACATATGTATACGGCATCTAGTGGTTAATAATAGTATGAATTATGTTAGCTTACAGATTTTTGTGCTATGCCGTATACATATGTTTAATATCTATGAATAAACCTAATCGGTTTATCGTAATAAAAATGAATATGTAAAGTGTGCATCATGGACTAAAATATATATCTATTATGAACGGGGTATCGTGTATAAACATGGGCTTTATCGTTTATCATCTGCATCGTCGAATTTAAATTTAATTACTGGAAATCACAAAACGACGGTGACGCTCAGTCGCGCAGAACACGCACGGAATTTATTTATAGATGTGATTGTTGTGAAATGTGTACAGTGTAGTAGTGTACCGTACCTACTACACAGTAACTGTGGTCAGTGACTTATCAGTTATCATACATTTGAAATTGTTCAGTTTTCACTGTTTCAGTATCTTTAATTAATTAGTTTTTAATTGTCGTGCGTCGTTTTCTATACCGTGAGTCCGTGACCGTCTACTGTCTAGTTAGTGAGTACCTATTTAATATGTATAATGAATTCAAACAAAAAACGTTTAAATATTGACGCAAATGAAACTAGTTCAAAAAACAATACGTGTATCCCATGGTATGGGTTTGATAAATATTTCAAATATGTTGAAGAAAGTGATGAAAATATTAAAGTATTATGCTTATTATGTTTGCCATCCAGAAAAACTAAAAGCACTTCCAAAAAATCATCCACGAATTTAAAACGATTTATGAAGGTATGTATTATATTAATTATTATTAATGTTTAATAGGTATGTTTTATTTATCATAACTAACTGATTTACTTCCAGTTTTAATAATATATTTTTTGATTTCCATCGACTATCGTAATATGGTGTTATTCAAAGTAAAGTGGGACATGGGTATATTAGTATATTAATTGTACTATGCTAAATGCTAATCACTAATGTATTTTAATATTATATAGTACCTATATTAAATATTAATATATAGATAACATATTTTCCCTTTTTTCTGAAAAAATTAGTAGGAAGTGTTATAAAAAAAAAGTTAATATTCTGTTAATTTATTTTTTAGTTTTTAAATACCTTATTTAAATTTCTGATTTTCGAGGACTATCATAGGTAGATAACAATTAGTTTGTACACTAATTTCCAAAACTGTAGAAAGTTAACTACCTAGGTACCTACTTTATCTGTGTAATTTAATTATTTACTCTTTCAGGTAAAAAATAAATATTTTAAGTACCTACATATAAAATACCTACTTATTTCTTTTCTTTTTTTTTTTCAGAAAGTTCATACATATAAGTATGCAGAGTTCCTTGCTGATACAGATGTAGAAAAAAAACCGAATTGTGTACAAAATGATGAGGATACAGTTACAAAAAATCTACTGATAAATGATAAATCGAGCAATCTCATACAGACTACATTTAACAGAATAGGTACTGGAAATGAAATAATTACACAAAAACAACTGGACTCAGCAATAATTAAATTTGTAGTTCAAGATACACAGCCAATTAATATTGTTGACAAGCCAGTATTTTTGAATTTAATTAGATTGGGACTTCCAAAAACATTAACTGTTATGTGTTCAAAAACATTAAAAACTCGATTAAACTCTGCAGCTAATGCAATGGTAGATAATATTACTAAAACACTGTCAAATATTGAATATATATCAGAAACTGCAGATTGTTGGACCCAAGGTAAAAAATCTTACCTTGGCATAACAGCCCATTGGATTAATATAACAACGTTAGTTAGAGAAGGAGCATCATTAGTTTGCACAGTGATAAAAGGTCGACATACTTTTGATGTAATAGCACAAGAAATATATAATATAAACAAAAAGTACAAAATTCAAAATAAAGTAACCAGTACTACAACTGATAATGGTAGCAATTTTGTAAAAGCATTTAGGGTTTTTGGAATTGATAAAAATTATGAGGAAAACTTATTCGATGAAGATCAGAATAGAGATGAAGAATTAGAGCTAATTGATTTAAATGGTATATTTGAAAATGCTGAAATTGATACAGAAACTGAATATGTAAATGAAGTTAGTTTGTCCGCTCACAGACGATGTGTGAGTCATACTTTGAACTTGGTCGCAACTAATGATGTTGAAAAATGGTTTAATGAAAATGAAAGAAAGGCTGATGTTCTTCAACTCAAAAAGCTCTACAGAAAACTCTTTGCAAAGCTAACAAAACTTTGGTCAAAACAAAATCAGTCGACGATTGTGGCAGAAAACATTCATGAATTACTTAATGTGTATTTGAGAGTACCTAATAAAACAAGATGGAATTCTACATATGATGCATTAATTCAATTAAGAGGAATTATAAATGGACCTGGTGGCTTAGAAAAATTGAACCAAGTCATGGATTTTAATACATTACCGAGAATATTAAACGAAGAAGCTGTATTCATAAATGAATTTTGTGATATATTTGGACCAATCGCAGAGTCCTTAGATTTCTTACAAGGTGAAAAAGCCATGTATATGGGATATCTGCTACCGACTTTACATGCTTTGGAGAAAAAAATTAAAAATAGACAATGTAAACCTATGACACGTTGTACACTTCTATTAGAAGCTGTTTTAAGATCATTAAAAAAAAGGTTTGTAAAATTAAATTAGAAAATTAAATAAATTATTATTTAATATATTAATCTTAATTAATATTACTATTTAATAATTACTATGTTACTGGTGTTATAGATTTGATCACATATGGATGGAAAAAGAATTAGTAATTGTTGCATGTCTTATTCCAAGATTTAAACTAAATTGGCTAGAAGGTGACGAAAAATTGAATGCTGAATTATTTTTAAAAACTGAGTTTTTATGTTCTGAAAATCAAGTATCTGATGGTAATTCAGTTAGTGATTCTGATTCTGATTCAAATAAAGATTTTTTTTGTTTACCAACAAAAAGCTATTCCAATAAAAATAATACAATAACCTCAGATCAAGAACTTTTAAATTTCTTAAATAACAAAAATATTGATTTAAAAAGTTTATTTGCATTTCCTAAAGTACTAACTGACATCAAAACGTCATAGACTGGGTGATGATATGTTTGAAAACTTAATTTTATTAAAACAAAATAAGATGTTTTGAAATTCAATAAAATTTACAAATAGTTTTCTTTTTTATTTAGATAAATAGATATTTACCTACAGTTTTTTAAAATTTTTATTTTTGTTATAATACCTAACAAGGATACAAGTTGTTTTTTTTTATTCAATAAAGTTTTAAAAATGAATCGAATTAAAATATGAATTATTTATTTATCATGTACCTATTGTACCTATTTACTGTTTTTGTTTCAATATTTGAATTGTCTGAGTTGAAAATATTAGGAATTACAATTATAATTTTCAATTCGACCTAAATTTAAGTCTTCAATCGAAAAGATTTTTTCAACTCTTAAAAAAACTATGGAGGTAGCTGATTTTTCTAAGGCGATCTTGTCCAATCTCTTGGTTGTGTGTATAGTGCCCTAGTATTTGCTTAATTTTATCACTATGCAATTCTTATTAAAATGTAACTCAAATAACGTGTCAAACTTTATGAATTGTTGGGGAAGGTGGGGCAGAACGGGGGTCATAAGTAGGGTTGCCAACTCTTATTTGCGGATAAGCGGGAAACCAGATATTTACAAGCGGGACTCGACAAAAAAAAACGGGACAATACTACAAATTTACAAAATCGAAAGAAAAACAATTTTTATCATTTTTATCAGTTTTATTTAAAATTTTTTTTTTTTTTTTAGTCATATTTGTTTTTATTTGCACAATCTGTATAAAAATTTGAAATAAAATTAACAGAATAATCGTCTTAAGTTTTTTAACACAATATTAATCATTAAATAAAACACTTTGCTCAGTTAAGAGTACCTACCTTATCACAAGACAATTAGTTTTTATTTTTGAAAGAGTACTTATCTTGTGATTTGGCACATTTGAGCAATTTTTTATTTTTAATAACATAGTCATAAAAATCTTTGCAATTGTACTGAAAATTAATTTTTACTTGCAGTTCTGCCTTTACGTGTTCAACACTCAGTCTATTTCTTGAATCAGTCCAGTCGTTTCCGCAAAGTGAAAATGCCCTCTCAGCAGCGGCATTTGAACATGGAATAGACACAATAAACTGGAAAATCTTTAATAAGTTCGGTATATTCAAATGCCGAAACAGTTCATGCCAAGTTTCATAAATAGTTTTTTTTTCATTCGACGAATGTGTTTGCTTACGCTCCTCAATAATTTTATCCAGAGTTTCTTTAATACTGCAAAACTCATTATAAAGTTCGTCCATATCTATGAGTTTGGTGAGTGATAATTTTTCACAACACATAGAGAGATCCTTGTAGATAAATGTATTTTCCAAAGCAAATATTCGCATTGTAGCCAAATTATTATCTTCCGAAAAATTAAAGTGATCGTCCAGATATTTCAATGCATTTTTGTACCATGTAACCAAAACAATTTTTATGGATTCTTGTTCATCAATTGTAAAACTGGTCAGGGAATTTGTACAAATAAATCCAAAGAATTTGTCGTTGATTCTTTGTTCTATTTTTAAGCGTAAATCTGTTAAGATGTTAAAAGTTTCACAAGATAAAGCATTATCTTTTTCCAAAAACATGATGACATTCTGAAATATTTTTAAAGTATTATCTAGAAATCCAAGAAAACATTCTGTTTTTTTGCGTG